>NC_083738.1:28399260-28999260 GCF_033458585.1 Syngnathus typhle | reverse complement strand
CGGCCCACCGGAGGCTGAGCACATTTGCTCATTAGCGAGGAAGACCCCCCCCCCCCCCCCCAAAGGATGCACCGCCCGCCCACCCGCCCGCCTCAGACAAAGACGTGCCCGCCTCCAAAATCGAAGCATCCACTGTACTGTTGGCCGGTCGGTCACACGAGGACACCGTCGTTAATATGGGTTTGAGATTTCCAAATCTGGGTCCTCCGTCGTGCCAGTTGGGCTGCTCGTCTATAAGAACAAATAAGTACGCTTGGTCGCATGTGGCGGAACAAAAGGCCCTTTTTTGTGCGCTGCCACAGGACCTTGTGGAAAGTGTGTGTGCGTATTCCTTAGATGGAGTGTGCTGCTCTGTGTGTGTGTGTGCGCAGCGCAAGTTAGGATACATGTTGGGGGGGGTTGCACCTCGAGTTCGGTACACAGGGTTTCCGACATTGTCTGGCAGGGACTAGCTGGACGGCGGTGGGGGGTGAGAGGTTAACAGAAAAGGGGGTGTAGCCCAAGTAGCGTCCCTCCTCCAATGTGTGTGCGAGCGCGGGCGGGCGGGCGGGCTTGCCCCCTCGCTGACGGACGGGGTTTCCCGTAGCGGAGCGCAGGGGCGGAGTCCTGCCAGAGATGGAGCAGGCGATAATGGCGCCGCCCCCTTGGGCTTACCACAAATAGCAAAATGGTACGTTCCGGACAGAGGTGGTACGGTTGGATACTTGTGTGAAAAAGAGGCGCAAAGTTGGAGTGCAAATGAAAATGCCGTTGTCATTTGAAGGGGAATTTGAGGAGGAGTCCAAGCAGCCGGCGCTGGCCGAGCCACAGAAGCACCAACTCAAGCACCGGGAGCTGTTCCTCTCGCGCCAGTTTGAGTCGCTACCGGCCACTCACATCAGGTAGTGCCTGTGCTGCCGTGGCCGCCTGACCCTTGTGCCTGCTGCCTGACCCTTATGCCTGCTGCCTGACCCTTGTGCCTGCTGCCTGACCCTTACGCCTGCTGCCTGACCGTCTACTCTCTCCCCCCAGGGGCAAGTGCAACGTCACCCTCCTCAATGAAACTGATGTCTTGGCAGGATACTTGGAGAAAGAGGTGAGAGGAGCCTGGAGAGCATTTCACTCCTCAACTGGCTTTGCTTTGTCTTGCCTCTGATGCTGGCTTTGTTTGAAGCACAGCAAACCTCCCCCCCCCTCCCAATCTTCCGGCTTTCTTTTCAGGACTGTTTCTTCTATTCATTGGTGTTCGACCCGGTCCAAAAAACCCTGTTGGCCGACCAGGGAGAGATCAGGGTGGGCTCCAAGTACCAGGCGGATGTGCCCGACAAGCTGGCGGAGGGTGAGGAGCCAAATGCGCCCGCGCCGCTCTTCCTCAAATCCATTTCTTTTCTTTTCTTTTTAATCTCAGGAGAATTGGATGGCCGCATCCAGGAGAAGCTGGAGACCAAGGTGTGGGACCCTGACAACCAACTCAAAGACCCCCAGATTGACCAGTTTCTGGTGGTGGCAAGGTAAATGACCCAAGCCCAATTAGCAACTAACGGCGGCGTGAGTAACGGATGACTTTGAGAATCTCCCTCGCCTCCCTCTTTGACTTGTTGTTCACAGGGCGGTGGGCACCTTCGCTCGGGCTCTGGACTGCAGCAGCTCCATCCGCCAGCCCAGCCTGCACATGAGCGCGGCGGCGGCTTCTCGAGACATCACGCTGGTGAGACGTTGGCCGGCCGGCCGGCCGGAATCACTGGAATAAGCCAGGCGGACGGACGCTTCTAAGCCCTCATTGCGCCGCAATGTCTCTTGTGTGCAGTTCCACGCCATGGACACGCTGCAGAAGAACCATTACGACTTGGCCAAGGCCATGTCCACGCTGGTGCCCCAGGGCGGCCCCGTGCTCTGTCGCGACGAGATGGAGGAGTGGAGCGCCTCCGAGGCCATGTTGTTTGAAGAGGCGCTGGAGAAATACGGCAAAGACTTCAACGACATCCGCCAGGACTTTGTAAGCAGCAAAAAAAAAAAAAAAAAGTGCACCGGGGCTGAGATGGCCTCAAATGTAATCGCAAGTTCGCCAGCAAATTCATTTGAATCCCAAGAAAGTCATTTAGCCTGCAAAAAGCTTTTGGCCGACGCTCAACTTGATATGAAAGGGTTCATCTGCACTTTGGTCCTGGCCTGCCTGCTCTTTCATTTCTTTATTTTGCTGTGCTGTGCTGTGCAGCTCCCTTGGAAGTCTTTAGCCAGCGTGGTCCAGTTCTACTACATGTGGAAGACCACAGACCGCTACATCCAGCAGGTAAACAGCCCGTCGTGGTTTGACGCCGCTCCGAGGCCACAAAGCGAGCGTTTCTTGCCTCCTCCTCAGAAACGACTGAAGGCGGCCGAGGCGGACAGTAAGCTGAAGCAGGTCTACATCCCCACCTAGTGAGTATTGCCAGTCACTGCGGCATCACGGCAGAAGAAAAAAAGAAAAAAAACCTTTTTTTCTGACCAGCACCAAGCCCAACCCCAATCAGATCATGGTGCCGGGGAGCAAGCCGGGCGTGAACGGCGCCGCCACCGGCGCCGGCGCCACCGCCGCCGGCTTCCAGAAAGGACTCAACTGCGAGAGTTGTCACAGTAAGTCAGGCCTCGTCGTGGCTTGTCCTTTTTTCTTCAGTTGGTCATTGAAAAGAGGAAACGTGTTGCTTTTCGACCGCCTTGAATGGATTCTTTTAGGAATGAATGGCTCTTCCAGTAAACTGGGACTTTGTTACCAATCGGACTCCTGTAGCCGCCTCAGGTGCCGCACGCACCCACGCACGCCCGACCGACACGCAGCCAGCCGTATTATCTGTGCCGACGCGTCTCCTTTGTTAACTTTAGCGTCAAATACGAAATTGAAGCAAGCGTTGCATGTTTCCTTTTCCGCTCTACCCGCGCTGAAAATGCTGAAAGTCCAAAGTAAGTTAAGAGTGTACAAATAAGTTGTCATAAGAGAAAAATTCTCCAGGTGAGCCAGAATACAAATCAAATTCTAAAGATTTTTTTCATTTCCCGTCGGAGGCGAAATAAAGTTGAAGAGAAACTCTTTGATGTCTTTTGTGCCAGCGGCCCAGTCGCCTCAGTGGTACGCCTGGGGGCCCCCCAACATGCAATGCCGACTGTGCGCCTCCTGCTGGATCTACTGGAAAAAATACGGCGGCTTAAAGACCCCGACGCAGCTCGAGGGCGCCGCCCGGACCGGCTCCGTATGTCGCCCCAACGCGCGCACGCACGCACACCTCGCGGTCCCTAAGCACGCACCCATTCCATTGTCCTCCTGCCTTTCAGGAGTCAGGGCCGCGCAGTCACATGACCCGCCAGGAGGTCCAGGGCCTGTCGCCATTCACGCGCAACGAGGGCCGCGCCAAGCTGCTGGCCAAGAACCGCCAAACGTTCATCCTGCAGACCACCAAGCTGACCCGCGTGGCCCGCCGGGTCTGCCAGGACATCCTGCAGCCTCGGCGGGCGGCGCGGCGCCCCTACGCCTCCATCAACGCCAATGCCGTCAAAGCCGAGTGTACGTCCACCCGCGTGCGCGCGGCCGGCTCCAGCCTCGGGATCCACCTTTGACTCTGCTCTCCTCAGGTATGATCCGGTTGCCCAAAGCCACAAAAACTCCCCTGAAGAGCAAGCTGGTCCCCCGACCGTCGCTGGCCAACATCGTGAAGGACTTGGGTAAGAGTAGCCGGAGCGTAGGAAACGGCTCGGGTCCCAAATACACGCCGAGCCCATTGGGGCTCGGAGATCAGCCAACCCGGGTGGAGGCCAGAGTTCCCAGCAATGCCGGTGCGTCGGCATTTAGCTGTTACGCTGCACGCAAATGGAAGAAAGTGTGGATGCCCCCCCATAAGTGCCATTTCTATCATTGACTTTTCCCCAACGGGTCATTTTACTCAACTGCTTTTGACTTGAAATGAGGGACACGCTTTAGTTTTTGCCAGATTATTTTCCCTTTAAATGTCTTTTGTGCCACATGCTGCCTTGCCTTGGGATGAAATCCGATGTTTTGGGTTTGTTTGTTTGCTTGTCTGCAGCCATCGCCGCTCCTCTCAAGCTGAAAGCGTCCAGGGGACCCCCCACGCCCATCAACAGGAACCAGGCCAGCCAGCCTAGAGCGGGCCAAGGCCTGCTGGGAAAGAGGGGCTTTGACAGCGTGAGCGTCCTCGCTGGCGCGCCGGCCGTCCCGCGCCGGCCACGTCCGACTCAAATTGCCCTTTGCTTTGGACAGGGCTCGGGAACGGCCTACTCGGCCAACGGGAGGGCCTACACTTCAGGCATGAGGACCACCTCCCAGTCTGTCATCAAGCGTCAGAAGGTCAGCCAGGGAGAAGCCCCCAACCCTGTTGTCTTCGTGGCTACAAAAGACACCAGGTACTCCCAAATGGAGCCCGACCCGAGCCCATTGAGCACAAGATATACTTGACAAATGTCTCCCCCCCCCACACACACACAGAGCACTAAGGAAACATCTGACTCAATCGGAGATGCGCCGGGCGGCTCGGAAACCTCACCTTCCCGTGCGGCTCAAGCTGCCGCCGCCGCCCCCTCGCCCCCTGGCCCTGCCCTTGCTCCCGTCCAGCACCAGCGAACCCATCGTCCTCGAGGACTGAATGGCGGGCGGGCCGGCCGGCCGGCCGGTCGCTTTTCTTAACAGGATAGCAGCGGTCTGTGTCCATACTTTTCTCTTTTTTTTTTTAGTTCCCCACCAAGGATCCCTCCCGCAGCTCAGGCTTTGTAAGATTTTATTCCAGGTCCTGAATTATTTTGTAACACCCCACTGGCTTTTAAATGTGTAATTTAAGTGGAAAATGTTTTCTCCCTGAAACAATTTTGGATGGTAAAGCACACCGTGTGTCAATGTGTGCGTGCATCGTCGCTATCTCTGCTCAAAGTGAAGCTCTAGTCTAAACACTTCAAACTTTGGCCCCCGTACGCGGTTGGCCGGCCGGCCGGCCGGCCGGCAAGCAGCGGACAGCTTGCCAACCTGTGCCAGATATCCCAGCCAGCCAGGCATTGCATAGCATACAATAACACCGGCTTGTTTTGTGCTCGCTTGAACAGCCGGCGGCACTATCCAATAATTGTTCAGGACCCTCCACTCTCTTTCACTTTTCTATCTCAAAGCCCACCCCAAATACTTTTTTTACAAAGACAATTGGATCATCCTAATCCCTGGATTCCACAGCACTTGGGGATAGCAATGATTCTTTTTTTTCTCAAGCAGCTTTGGTCCCAATGTGGAGTTTATCTTTCCTCAAAAAAATCAAAAAGAGGGGGAGAAAAAAAAAGAAGAAATGGCTGTGTTTGTAGCAAATACCCGTCTGTAAAGATCAGGCAAGTGGATAACTGCATTATTGCAAATGTTTTCTTTTTTCTACAAACTGAAGTACATCACTGAAGTACAGTTAGGTTGTTGTTGTTGTTGCTGCAAATTTTGAGATGTCATTGGGCAGGGGGCCAGACCCTTCAAAAAAGTGTGTGCGCGTGTGTGTGTGTTGGTGGGCGGGGAATGACATTTTGTATAGGCAGCAAGAGAAATATGCGACAAATGGTTTTTTATGATTATTCCAGCGTCTCTTTATCCTGTAATCTTTCTTGATGACAAAAGAAATAAAGTTTCTTTTTCTTTTTGGTCACGCAAGTTTTTCTTAATTTGCCGTGACTTAAAGGTGTTGAAGGTTGCCTTTGTTCCTTTTATACCTCCTTGTTTGCTTATTAAAAAGTGTTGTCTTGCGTGCATCACAAACTGTGTGTGTGTGTGTGTGTGTATATATATATATATATGTGTGTGTGTGTATATATTTATATGTGTATATATAGTTATGTATGTATATGTGTATATATAAATGTGGCTATGCATAATCGGTCCCTGGGTCGTTGGTCCGTGCACCACGTGACAAAAGCAGAGCACCTGGTTGGTCCACGGTCACGTGACCCCTCGCGCACACCAGATAGTAATTTGGCGGGACTTTCGGGTCGTGTTCTCCACCACGTGCAGAGTTGACCATTTTCCGCTTGCGACTTTGTGACAGAAGAGCGGACGTTTTGGCGTCCGTGCCATCCCCCATGTAAATAACCACGATTGATTTTGAAAAAGTCGTATCCTGTGCCTAATTAACTGAGGCGGGGTCACCCATCAATCACGAGCAAGTAGCGTGGTAACCGCGCGCAGCCATGATTGGGGTAAGTCATTCTAAAACGGTTTTGTTTTGTTCGATGGAAGAATTATAACAAAGGCATATTTTCGTTGAATTTCCTATTTGAACAATTGTCTTGAAAAAGCAACATTGATTCGACTTCAAGACGAGCTGTCTTCTGCCCTCTAGCGGACATGAATCGGCTTGTTCTGCGTCAAGATTTCTAAATATTTCGAGTAAATGTCGGTTTTGGGCGCTTTGGTTTTGCAATCACTACGCCTGCACAAATTGTTGAGTATTATGATCTCACAATATTTGTTGTATGAAAAGGTGTCAACGTTGATTTAATTTTGAAGTTTCAGATTTTTTTGAGGGTTGGGGTGTAACTGGCATGATTGAGTGAAATGACTAACTGGGCGTATCTTGACCACCGGGATGCAGCGTAATAGTCATGCACGTGTGGCGAGTTTCACAACTGACTCGGTAGTTGAGGGTTTGGCAAGAGGATCGAGACCACTGAGTGAGTCTTATGTCTGCCTGTATGATTTGCTAGCACTGAGCAAGAATGATAGTTTTGTCAGCCCATGAATGGCGTTTTGCATGGAATGAGCACACCTGAGTTTGAGCCTTTTTATCTGTCACAGGTGAGCGGTGACTTGCTCCTTCCCACCGGCCAAGACGAGGAGCCGGTAGCCAACCTGCTGCTCTCCGGCGAAGAGGGGACCAGTGCGGACGGTGACGACGGCGCTCTTTCCCTGGCCCAGGCCCTCCTCCCCGTTTCTGACCCCCCGTTGCCCCAACTCCCGTGGGTGTGCTCCACCCGCTACAAGACGGAGCTCTGCGCTCGCTACGCCTCCACGGGCTCCTGCAAGTATGCCGAGCGCTGCAGTTTCGCCCACGGCCTGCGCGACCTCCACGTGCCTTTTCGCCACCCCAAGTACAAGACGGAGCTGTGCCGCAGCTACCACTCGGCGGGCTACTGCTACTACGGGAGCCGCTGCCTCTTTGTCCACGGGGCGGCCGAGCAGCGGCCCGTTCCGCGCCGCGCCCGCCGGAACGTGCCCTGCCGCACTTACAGCAACTTTGGCATCTGCCCCTACGGCACGCGCTGCAACTTCCTGCACGTGGAGGAGGCAAAGTGCGACAAGAGCGCCGCCAACCTCCAGCAGCGGGGGCGGTGGCGGCGGCGGGAAGCCTTCTGCCACACCTTCAGCGCTTTCGGCTTCTGCGTTTACGGCACGCGATGCCACTTTCGGCACGCCGTCCCCAGCGCGGTGAAAAGCGCCGGCCCGAGCAGCGCCGGCCCGGCCTCGCCCGCTCTGGAGTCGCCGTCGGTGTCGCCCTCCGCCTCCCCGCGGCCCCGCAACGCCTTCACCTTCTCCAGCCAGGACCTGGGTGACCTGATGCTCCCGCTGGCCTTGCAACTGCAGCAGATGGAGAGCAACAAGGCCTGCAATGTGTGGGAGCAATATCAATTCTGAACTCTCCAAAATGTTTTTGAAAGCGGAGTAGCTTTTAAAACGATTTTTTTTTTTTTTAACCCATAGATTGCTTTTTCTCGATGCTTTTATTTTTATTTTTTTTAAGCATAGCTTGTGTGTTTCTCGACCATTAAGCTCGAGTTGGACAGTCATCCTGAATCGCAAGTGTCATTTAATTGCTAACATACTGGGAGGAAAGACGAACCCAAATAAAATGATTTTAATACCCTGCTTTTTTGTCACATAGGAGTTTTTAGGTGGCCGTTTTAGTCTTTTCTTTTTTTTTTTTTTTTCGTGATATAATTTTCCAGCATTTGGATCAAAACAGAATCTAAAGGCTGCTTAAGGGCCCTTCATGCCACAATTGGTGTTTTCAGTATTTGTGTGCTGACTTTAGCAGTAGGTCCGTCTAACCCAGGGGTGGGCAAACTTTTTGACTCGCGGGCCGAACTGGGTTCTAAATTTGGACCGGAGGGCCGGACCAGGAGCAGATGGACGTAGGCGTTGTGTGAAGTCATATAAGCGACCTGTAAAGGTCATTGCATAAAAGATCTTGGCCTTTAGTAGGTAGTAAAGCATGGATATTCCAAACAAGTTTTTTGAAAACAAATGCATTTATTAACAGCATTAAAAAAAAAAAAAAAATCACTAAAAAACTGCTATCAGTGATTCTCATCAAATACGACACTGTTATTATGAATAACAATCTCCATCACTTCAATGCCTGCAGGTCAGATTAATGAAAGATGTTTATCTCATGAGATCACATCATACGGCAAACATTCTGACCAAATATATCATCTTGAAGAATCGGTGAAAGCATACATCCAAATAAACTAATCAAAACAGCAACACGGTGAGGGGTATCTGAACATCAGAGCAGAGTTTTAACTCACCTGGTAACAGAGGTGAGGAAACGGGAAACACTTGCTTAAAGTAAGCCTTAAGAACTTTACAGGTTAAGATTAGTCGCAAATAGGTGGTGCATCAATGTCCTTGAGCATCCTGCATTGTTTGAAAATGAGAATGGTCGCTAGTTTCAATCCCTGCTATGTGTACAAATCATATTCAAAATGCATTTTTTTACAATAAACTTGAGAGCCTCCCGTTCATTTTCAGTGGGAACAGTGTTGTTGGTCTCCCTTTTTTGCTAGTGCGTCATAGTCTGGAGTAAAATTTGTTGTGGCAATTCTTAGGCGAGATCCGAGGTGTTGGTCCGTTTACCTTGATCTGTGACGGGTTGATGTTGATGTGGCTGAACGTCACGTCGCGTACGTCGAGCCAAATTGGCCACTCTTTTTTAACATTCGGCACTCACTTCTTTTTTTCGGGCCACTCATTTTAATGGAAGGATTCCAGGGGAAGGTTTGTGGGTGGCTTTAGCGCAAAACTGCATCTGAAAGCTCAGCGCGCGAATTACAAGAACGCTGTCGTCAAAGCCCACGCTCTAAATTCGGGACTGATACGAATAGAGCGAGAGTGCGCCAAGTCCGTACTACTGAGTACGTACACGCACTTGTGAGTGTGCACCGAGCTTTCTGACACGGCTTCCGGTAGTAAATGCGCAGGCGAGCGCTTCGCCATCTACTGGGAAAACGCAGTCATTGCAGGCAAAATGACAAAAAAAAAAAAAGTTTAATAATACAATTTGTTCAGGGTTGGCGGGCCGGATTAAACGGTCCCGTGGGCCGGATGTGGCCCGCGGGCCGTAGTTTGCCCACCCCTGGTCTAACCGGAAGCCTCTGCTTTTACTTTGATAGCGTTGTCTTATTTTGAAGCGACCGGCCGGTCGACTTGGTTCTTGCTCGATTGCGAACTTGCCACTGCTATGGCTGGTGCTAAGCTCTCGAAACGTCCGAGAAAAGCTTCCACGTGAAGTATTCCGCCTCAATTTGCTTCCGTGTGACAAAGTAAGTAAACATGTCGATTTAAGATATGATTTTTGATTGTGTTTTCCAAACGATTGAAAGCAAGCTGTTATGGTTTGTGTTGTCCGTAGCGTGTTCGAGCGCTAGCATAATAGCGCCCGAAAAGCTAGCTACGATTCAGAATTCAAAAGAGGGGCATAGCATGGGCATGAGGGAGAAGAACTTGCTGCACTGCGTGCGATGAATTTGGGCCTTGATTCGGGCCGGGTAGGCTTTGGAACGGTCGACGGTTAGCTTTTGAAACTTCCCGTTGAGCTTGTTGCCATTCGTACTCAAGAGCAAGAATACTTGCTCGTGCCTTGGGACCATTTGTTTGCAACAGCAGACATATTGACATCCTGGCTTTAGTATTCTGAAAGACCTTCAGATGAAGTGCATTTCACCTAAATGCCTGAGAAGATAGATAATCCATGTTGGTGAGGAGCTAAGTCTATGAAATGATCATTTTGCCTACCCAATTGAATCCGTCGTCAGTCATTCATGAAAAAGTCAAGATTTGAAAGTAGCTGTCAACAGAGTCGTCTAAAACCAAATGACAATGTCATGCATGGAGGTGTTTTTCCGTCACGACCTTTTGCCACACTTGCGGATGGCGGAGCGAGACGAGCGACGCTTCGCCGAAGTGTCGCGGGAGTCCGTCAAGTTGATGGCCGAGAGCGCCGGCGTGGAGCTCGACGACGACGTGGCCGCTCTGCTGGCCGAGGACGTGTGTTACCGGCTGAGGGAGGCCACGCAGGTGAGAGAGAGACAGAGAGAGTCTCCCTCCGTACGAATGCGATGGACGACAGTGATAACATAACGCTAAACACCGTTGAAGCAATGACTGATGTTTTCTTTTTTTTTCCAACACAACAGGGCGGCTCTCATTTCATGAGACATGCGAAGAGAAGGAAGCTGACAGTGGAAGACTTGAACAGAGCTCTGCGCTGGAGCAATGTGGAGGTATGTGGAGCTGGCTGGCTGGCTGGCCGGCCGGCCGGCCAACTCGTGGCTCAACTGGCTGTGTACGGCTCACACCAAGCGTTTGAACCTTGCCAAGGCCATCTGCGGTTACGGCTCCCAAGAAGCGCTCGCTTTCCGCTCGGTGAAAGAAGGGGAGCTTTTCGTCAGCGAGGAGCGCGAGGTCAACCTGGTCGACTTGGCCCTGGCCACCAACATTCCCAAGGGCTGCGCCGAGACCATGGTTCGAGGTACACTTTGCCCCTCATCGTTGTTTCCCCACTTCTTGTTTTCCCACTTCTTGTTTTTATGATTAAACGAAATGCAAAAAAAAAATCACACAGTACATGAGGAGCATTCAAGCAGTCTCACACAGTTTTTTTAATTGCCATGGGCCGCTGGTCACGTTGCTCCTTCTCCAATGCAATATTTGACTCTGATTTTCAGCCCATAATTCCATTCTGACCTCCTTGGGGGAACAAAAGATTCAAAAGAAAACATGCCACTCTGCACGTTTATCAAATTCGACAGAAACTTTAAGAGGAAAGTCTTTGCTTTGCTGAAAGTCTCTGGCGACTGTTGTTTTGCCAGTGAGCGTGTCGTACCTGGACGGAAAAGGAAACGTGGAACCCCAAGGAACGGGTAAGACACCGAGCGGGGCGCCGCTCAGCGCCCCCGCCGCCGCCGCCGCTAACCGCCGTCTCTCCCAAGTTCCCTCGGCGGTCCAGTCGCTGTCGGAGGAGCTGCTCAAGTACTACCAGCAGGTCACGCGCGCCATCCTGGGAGACGACCCCCACCTCATGAAGGTCTGCCCTCGGCCGGGTCGGGCGGGCTCGGGCTAACCTCTGACCTCCTTCCAGGTGGCTCTGCTGGACCTGCGCTCCAACTCCAAAATTGCTGCCTTGCTTCCATACTTTGTTTACGTCATCAGCGGGGTGAGGCCGCTCGCTCGCTTGCTCGCTCGCCTGGCCGCCCGCCCGCCAGCCAGCCAGCCCGCCCGTCGCGCAATGTTTGCTTGCACGCTGACTGTGTTTTTGTCCTCGCAGGTGAAGTCGGTGAGCCACGACCTGGAGCAGCTCAACAGGCTCCTGCACATGGTGAAGAGCCTGGTCCAGAACCCCTATCTGTACCTGGGCTCGTACGTGCGCAGCCTGGTCTCCAGCGTCATGTACTGCATCCTGGAGCCCCTGGCCGCCTCCATCAACCCGCTCAACGACCACTGGACCCTCAGGGACTACGCCGCCCTGCTCCTCAGCCACATCCTCTGGTAGGTGGGGGGGCCCGCCGACCGACCGACCGACCGCATGCGACTTGTGATTTGAGGCGCACAAAGACTGAAGCGGTCGGTGCTTTGCGATTGGGAGGACATGTCGGTGCTACGTTTTCCAAGTCTTGCCCCGCCCGGCCGATTTGCCTCCAGGACCCACGGCGATCTGGTGAGTGGGCTGTACCACCAGATTCTGCTGTCTCTCCAGAAGGTTCTGTCGGACCCGGTCAGACCGCTGTGCTCCCACTACGGCGCTGTGGTGGGCCTCCACGCGCTGGGATGGAAGGTGACTTCCTCCGCCGGGCGCCAGCCATCGTGCTCCATTGCTTTCTGGCAGCAATTTCTTTGCTCCGATTGGTCAACCTCATTGACTACTTGATTCATAATCACATGGAAGATACTTCCTTAGCTACGGCTGATTTTAGGCTTTAATTTTCCATTTCAAAACATTGTGTTTAAAAAGAATCCCGGTGCACCGAGCAATTCTCGGACGATGAAAGCGTTGGCCTTTACGTGAAACTGTTTCACCTTGAACGAGATCAAAATGGGTTTGATTGTGATATTGTTCAAATCCGGCCAAAGAGTCGCTCCATGAATTCAAGACGTCAATGAAGAAGTGAGTGACCTTTGCCGCAGGCTGTCGAACGGGTTCTGTTCCCGCATCTTCCCGCCTACTGGGCCAACCTGCAGGCTGTGCTAGACGACTACTCTGTGTCCAACGCTCAGGTCAAAGCAGATGGACACAAGGTCTACGGGGCCATCTTGGTGAGTCCCGAATGGGTCCCGAAAGGCGCTAAACGGCCCCAATCGATTTCATCGTCCTGTCTGTCCTGTAGGTGGCGGTAGAGCGCTTGCTGAAGATGAAAGCGCTGGCGCTGTCCCAGCCGGCGGCCGTAGCCGACGGAGGCGCCGGTGCCCATCCGGGCTCCGCCGCCGCTGCTGCTCTGGGCTACGGGGTGAGCTCGCCCGCTCTCAGCCCGCCACCGGAACATCTGTCCGAGGCCGCCCTGGGCATCGCCAGCCACCTTCAGACGGGCGGCGGCGGGTGCCCGTGGGAGGACTGGGCCCCCGTCCCGCTGCCCGCCATGTACTGCGAACTCTACTCCTTCTTCGGGGACAGCCTGGCCGTGCGCTTCAGCAGCGGGCCCGGCTTCCGCGGCGGGCCCGCTGCGGCGGCCGGCGACCCGGCGCGGCCCGGCGACGCCAGGAAGGACCCCCCGGGGCCCGCCTCCAATCACGACACGGCGCGCAAGATGCCCCAGCTCACAGCCAACCTGAGCATCAGTCCCAGGCACGACGGCAGTCCTCGGACAGACCCGGCCCCGCCCAGCCTGGCCGCTACTGGATCCGGAAGGTACAAAGCCGAAATGAAGCATTGAGTTAGTTCTGGGTCCTTTGGCTCCAAAATGGGACTACATTTGAGTGTGTGGCATTCGATTTGAAACGAGACAAGCTCATCACGCTTTTGAATGCAATTGATTCCAAATACATGTTGACACGCCTGTGTGAAAAAAGGCTCATGCTTCAAGTCCACATTGCACTTGATGCAAAAAAGCCTTTTTGATTTTCTTTGCCTTCCCACTCCCAGGGCTGCGGCCGGCTCCTCCTCCTCCTCGGTGGAGCGCTCGCGATGGTCCGCGTCGCGGCCGGGCCAGCGGCAGTCGGGTCCGTCTCGCGACGTTTTCCCCAAAGCTCGCTTCAGCTCCCCTCAGGCGCGACCCCTCGTCTTCTCCTTCCTCATCGGCGGCAGACAAATGGGCCGCAGTTGCCGGGGCCGTCGACCTTTCCAGACCGCCTTTGCCCTCCCGCCGGCTCCGGCGGCCGTCCCGCCGCGCGCCTACGCCCACAAGCTGCCCGTCATCGGTCGGGTGGGAAAACCCGTTCGCCGTTGGGTGCGCTCCCACTATTCTCTCCACCTTCCCCTTTAGGTGCGAGCTCTGTTGTACATTTGCTTCCGGACAGAATACTGGTCCACGGTCGACCGTTTGAGTTTTACAAAGCGTAATAAATGGAAAGGTGTGTTTCACACCTTTGACGTTTTCTTACAGGTCCTACTTCCTTGTTTGATTGTATTCATTTCAACTAACAAAAGCAGTCGCGGGTGTAGCCCATGGAGCGCCCGCCCGCCCGAGGACAGCTGGGACACTTGCCTTGCCGTGGGTTTATGCTTGTGTTTGGGCCACGTCCGTGGTCACCCTTGTGCATGAGGGAGGAAGGAGAAGCCATTTGGAAAATCAAGCAATGGCTTTCTTCCACACTATCATCTATTTATGTGAACATTCTTATTTCATTGTGCCACTAATGCGTACATTTTGATTCAAGTCTTTGTCTCTATTTGTTAAATAAGTCATTTTAAGTAGCAAATGTAGTATATTTTCAGTTCATAACTTTACTATGCTATTAACTAGTTTTGGGTCATTTTATAAATAAGATAATCAATGCCCCTACCGATTTTAGTTGTAATTCATATATATATATATATACCGTTTTTTTCCATGTATAATGCGCAAAATTTAACTAATTTATTGTCCTAAAATCTGGGGTGCCCATTATACATGGGTACAAAAATATATATTTATTTATTTATTAATTTTTTATCCGGATATGATACGGAGGCTACCATTACGGATGCGCTTTCTTCTCTGCTGTTCACTTCAAACACGCTCCGGCTCCATACGAACACAATGCACTCGTATCAGACGCTTGCTCGATCACCTGCTCGTTTGCTGTCTGTCACAATGTAGCCTACGCAAATCCGAAACATTTCTTTGCTATCGAGTTTGCTAGCGCATGCGCAGTGATACAGAATAACATCCGGTTGTTCCCAAAGATTATCTTTTTTTCTGAAATAATTTTACATTTACGGACTTCAGTAGGAGTCAAAATTTGGGTGCATATTATACATGGGTACAGGCTTTTTTCCAGCATCAACATGCCATTTTTAGGGTGCGTATTATACATGGGGGCGCATTATACATGGAAAAAAACGGTATATATATATATATATATATATATATGCCACCCCCCAAGCCCAACACGTAATCCGCGCTCTCATTTGTACTTGCTTATTTTTTATGAAATACAATGACTAAAATCCAAAAGATATGGTTGAATTGAATCCATTCGCCTTCGTATTGACGTCACACGTGACGTGTAACTGTAGGCGTGATTTCTTGGCTTTGGCGGCGGGACGCGTCCACGTTGTTGCCACTGTCTCCGCCCCCCTTCCCTTCCTCGTTCGGCACACAGCAGCGAACGTCGCCTCCCTAATCCATCCCTCCCTCCCTCCCTCCACACCTATCCAATCATCCATCCATCCATCCATCCATCTTGCTCCAGTCTCCTGCTCCGTGTCTCTCTCCGGGCCGGGCCAAAAGCATGGCCAAAGCAGCGCTCGCCGCCCGGGCGCGCCTCTGCCTTTTGCTCCTAAGCGTCTCGGCGGTGGTGGCAGCCGCCGCCGCCGTCGCCATGGTGGAACCGGCGCGCTGTGACCGCGGGCGCGTCGTGGACCAGCGCGGAGGACGCTCCCCAGCAGACGGAGACGAGGACGCGCTCGGTGCCCAGGAGCAGGAGGAGGAGGGCTCCCCCCCCCGCCTCAGGAGAGCGCTGTCCCGGGCTAAAGCAATGTCCCTGCAAAGCAGCTCGTTCGTGCTGAAAGGCGATGCGACCCACAACCAGGCGATGGTCCACTGGACAGGCGAGAACAGCAGCGTAAGTAGCCCGCCACGCCACGCCACGCCACGCCCCGTCCATCCAACACCCCCTCTTTGTTCCGTCCGTCTACGCGACGGGAGACAAGTTATTGTTCTCGCCAGCCAGCCACGCACGACTGTCGGGTCAGGCCAGGCCGGGCCGGGCCAGATCAGGCCAGGCATGTGTCGCACCTGCCACATGGCCGGCCTGACCTGACAGTCGGCCGGCACCGCTGCGTGCGTGCGTGCGCGCGTGCGTGCGTGCCATGCGATGAGATGCAGCTTTCTCTTATTCTGCTTGCCGTATGTAGTCCTTCCTTCCTCTTTATGCATCTGGGCCAGAGGAATGTGCAAAGCGGTCATGAGCGGTTCGTGTCTGTTGAGGTCAGGGGTGACCATGCAAACTTCCACAAAGGCCGCTTGACTCGGTTTGGCGAGCGCACAAGATTCCTCATTGAGCATTCATTTGTTCCACGATGAATGGCTTTGCGAGGAGAGACCGAGAGAGCTAAAAAAAGCACACGGCTACAAACAAGCTGTCACTGGTGCTTGAGGAATGAATGGCGAGCAATTTTTGGGAGTTCAACAAAAAAAACGACTAAGCCCAATTTTTCAGGGGGGTAGCCGCCGTTTCATGCCGTCAAGTCAGCCCATCTGGACAAGCAGCAGTAAATGCTGCGTGCAAACACCATGCAAGCCAACTAACTCAAGTAGCTACTACCTGGGTTGCCCAAGAGAACAAATGGTGTGGCTATTTGAGTGCCGTGCTCACTCGCTCGCTGGGTGAACGGAAAATCCATTCTTGTCAAGCGCAGCATTATGTGACCCCCCCCAACACGCGTGGCTTCCGCTGGCCCACTTGGGGCCTATGCAAACCACAGTGCTTTTTGCCCAAAGTCTGCACACTCCTGCAGTAGAAAGGAGTCTTTTTGGGGCAGTGGCCCGCCCTGGGCCTGCCTGGATCTCAAAAAGCATGAAAACCATGCAAGGCCCTTGTGAATTGGCCGTAGCGCTGACACCTCACGTGCGCGGGCCGGCGTGCTCAGGCAGGCATGCGGGGGCCGGCATGCGGGGGCCGGCATCCGGGGGCCGGCATGCTGTGGGGGGGCCTCCGCGTTTGTGAGTTCCTCAGCTCCCTATGGCTGAGAAGGGACGCCGACAATGTTCCTGGAGCGGGCGTCAGAATATTGAAGAGGAGGAGGAGGGCGAAACGCAGCGGGAGAGAGGAAGCTGGCAACTGTGTGATCAAAGTGAACATCAGCTGTCCTCTTTAATGCCGCCGCCGCCGCCGCCTCCTCCTTCGTGGGATTAGAAAGCATTTTTTTTTTTCTTTCTTGTCCAAACCTCAAGACACTTGCTCGGCTTTGACACTGCCAGGCATTTCACATCCAGGCACATTTTGGAATCAGAGCGTGACGTCGGCTTGAGCCGTCAGCAGCGACTGCGGATGATTGTTTTGGAATATGACCTGGCGGCGCCGGCCAGCGTCCGCGCACACACAGCATGTCCGGATTATCCCGTCCAAAGAAGGCTGAGTCCTCCCTCCCCCCCCCTGTTTTGAGCCTCCTTCATTTCATTTCATTTCATTTCATTGCATAACGTCTCATTACATCACGCTCGTCGCTCTGACGGGAACACGAGCAGGCGGCAATCAAGGCGCACAGCCCATCGACAGCAGCCAGCGTCGACGGCACGTTGACCTGGCTCGCCTCAACGGCGCTGCAAGTCTAAAGACACACGACAGAAGAAGAAGAAGAAGAAGAAGAAGAAGAAGAAGAAGACAAGCGCATACGCTGCAGGGTGAAGCCCGCTCGAAACGATTCATCGAGTCATTCGATTGGAAAAATCGCATCCGTTACATTCCGTGTAGTCCACCTGAGCGTGTGCCCGAAACGATTTCATTGCCTCAGGTCGTCTTTTTAGGTTTGCACTTTGGGTTAGTGGGCGTGGAACCAGCGTTTATAAGCTTACAAGGTTGCTTGTGCGCTAAACAATGCATACAAGACTGTGAAATCTTGAGTCATTTTCCATAAAAGAAATCTGATGACTCCATGTCATTAATCGCTAGATTACTCAAATACCCAAATCATCTTTCAAACAAAAATAGCCTTTTTGGCCAGTCCAGTGGAGCGCTACCTCCACTGGATCCAAAAAGTCGACACAGCCCTGTCCGGCCGGCTGCTCTAGCTCAGGGGAGGCGCCTCCGCTAAATAAAAAAAACAAAACCCCCAGAAAACAACAGCGACAGCCTCGCCCCGCTCAATTTCGGAGACGGTGTTGCATTATTAAGAGCAGACGGCCTGCATGTCACCCCCCCCCCCCTTTTTCCTCCCAAAATTGCATTATTTATCACTTGGGCAACGAGGAGCCGTGGGCAAGGTTGTACAGCACCCCGTCAAGGTCATTTCCTCACTCACAGATGAAAGGCCTTGAAAAGGGAGCCCAACAAACGGCAGGCTGCGTTGCAGTCGCCACAACCTGCCCGCTTTGCCCTTTGCCCAATCTCGGCAAAGGAGCCTCGGCCCCCCTCCCGCCGTCAATTATGCATTGCACTCTGGTGACTGGCGAGCGTTAATAATGAAGCAGCCCGGCCCGGCCCAGTCCGGGCCAGCCAGCCGCAGTCGTCATTGTTCTTTTGTTTCTCACTTCACCCCCTCCCGCTTCTACTCATCTTCAAGGTGACAACATGGCATCCCTCCCAAACATGAGACTCGCTTTGCTAAGGAACGGAGAACGCAAAGCAACGGTGGTTAGTGCAGGGAAACCAAGCTGGCTTGGACAAAAGCGGCACCGGAACTGCCGAGCGCTAGAGCAATGAGGGGAAACGGCGGAGCGCCTCATCTCGCTGCCACAGGGTGGTCATTAGCCCACGAGCGTGCTGTCGGCACTGCTCCCAACCACCCTCCCTCCCTCCCTCCCTCCATTGGCGCCCAAGATAGCCTGACGAGGCGACGACGGGCCTCGCCCGCTGCCAAACGCTAATCGCCACGCGGGCCGCCAAAAATAGCCGCGCCGCGCTTTTGTACGCGGCCAGCTGGAGCTGACAGGCCACTCCTTTCTGGAGCCTTGATTGTTGCGCAATCTTCCCGTCATGTCCAGATTCACCGAATGACCTTTCGCTAGACCTGCTAAAAAACAAAACGAAAAAAAGCTGTCCTTTCACATGTGTGTTGCTTCAAAACAGTGAGCTGAATAACAATAGGAAATAAAGAAAAAGTAACCGCTTGACATTTCGGCCCAAACGCCAACGTCTGCATGTTTATGGATGAGACGAGTCGCCACGCCGCTCCACTTCCTGCAGCTATAACAAAACAAGCCGTGTGGCATGTGCGGCGAGCCGTTGGCCTTCCACCCACGCTTAGGGACGAGGCGACAGCTGCTGCGGACGGGGACGGAGCCGGAGCCGGAGCCGGAGCTCCAGCCGAATGTCTGATTCCTCCTCGTACCGCGTGACGGTGAGGAAAGTTGATTGCTGTGCGGTCGCCGTGCAAAGTAACAAAGTGACAATTTGAACGACATCAAACTCCGTGACAAATGCCGCTGTACGAGCCTTGGTGACAGACACTATCACAATCTATTTTGGTCCCAAGTCAAGAAAGCACCATGCGCTCCCATGCAGCTTGGTGGCCGCTCGTTTCCCTTGAGCGCAGGGGCGAAGACTCCGAGGCGGATTTCCCGCCTCCAAATTCCCGCTCGCTCGCTCGCTCGCTCGCTCCGGTTCCCACCTGCGTTGCCTTTCCTCCTTTGTCTCTCGCTTGCCTCCGCAGCTCCATTTCCCGCATCTGCTCCTCCCCGAGGCCACCACATTAGCCAGCGAGATGGATAGATGGAGAGAGAGAGAGAGAGAGAGAGTATGAGTATCAGGATCTAGTTGTGATCATGTTGGCGCTGATGCTACGTGGGGGACACAGCTCCCAAGCAGCGCCGGCGCTCTGCTCTGCTCTGCTCTGCTGTCTAGGCTGGCGGG
Organism: Syngnathus typhle; assembly: GCF_033458585.1. Taxonomy (NCBI): domain Eukaryota; kingdom Metazoa; phylum Chordata; class Actinopteri; order Syngnathiformes; family Syngnathidae; genus Syngnathus; species Syngnathus typhle. The sequence continues at coordinate 28,979,852 of NC_083738.1, read as the reverse complement.
AGTTTGGTTGAGGCCAGCAGAGGCGCATGTAGTTGCCCCTGCTCTCCTCTCATCTGCTCTCCTCTCCCACGTCAGATTGACGATGCTGTCTGGACAGTGAGAGCAGCCTTTGAATGGAGCTAATTGGCAATATTCAGGCCATTTCTTTTGGACTAGTTGCTGCTTTGCTGCGTGTGTGTGTGTGTGTGTGTTGGAAATTGGTGGAGGATGAGAAATAGCTTGCGCTGCACCTCAATATATCCAGTTGCTTTCTTTTTTTGCTCTGCGACGGCGTCATGAAATTAAGTGTAAGAAATGTCTTGCCCTTTTTATTTATTTTTATTTTTTTGGGCGATCTAACCCCCCCAATTCCAACCTTATAGTCCAGAAAATACGGTAATTATCCCAATCCCATTTGAAAATAGGCCAATGTATTTAATGGACATGTTTATTTGTGGTTTTGTGGGTGATAAGCCGTCTCAGGCGATGCTCAATGAAGGGCAAATTGGATGACACTAGAGCTCAGTGTAGAGACGGACAATGCGGTCGCCAACACTGAATGGCCGCATTCTTCCTCTCGGACGGCGCAGCAAAAGCGGCCCTGACGGCCAGCCTCTCTCCCGTGAGGTCGTGACCTCCGAGGGACGTCTGGAAAGTCACTGGACTCATTCTCTGCCTGCCGCGGCGTACTAACAAAAAAAGCCACAGTGGACCACGGAGCGGAACTGGCCCATTTCCGTCCCAACGTTTTTGGCATCCTGCTTTGCGTTCCATTTCTTTTTTGCCATGTGACTAAAGTTGCCTCTCCTCTTGCAGGTCATTCTCATCCTGACCAAGTACTACCACGCAGACTCCGCCAAGGTGCTGGAGAGCTCTCTGTGGAGGTAGGTTGCCCACGGCAACGTGGACCGCCGCGCCGTCCCTCCTGTCCCGTCCCGTCCGTCTGTCCTCGAGTCGGGCTGCCCAAACCGCTTTGAGTGGCTCCAAAAAAAAAAAAATCCCGTCGTTAGTGAGGGAGAGAGAACCTCGTGCTTACTTTCTCATCGAATATTCATTTTTGATGCTGTGACCTACATTATACGAGGCTTAATTTGCCTCCTTTTCATAAGAGAAAAGAAAGCAGACATCACCGACCCTGGCAACAATTAACTGCCTTTTTATTTTTTTTCTTCCCTCCCCTTCACTCCATTCCCAGAGCGCTTGAAAGCTTGCAGCCAGCCTCCCATTAGCTCCAATTCTCCCTGGAAGTCACGGATGGAAATTATGCGCATACGCATTTTTCTTTGTTGACACTTTCTTTGTTAGGCTTCTCTGCAGCTGTGCTGTTGCAGACTCATGTATACCGAAAAAAAAACATTTATTATAGTGTGTGTATGTGTGTGTATGTGTCACGTCAAGTGAAAGCAGCCGCGGATCACACACTTGGTGGCACTTGCTGCCACGCACGCACGCACGCACGCACACGCATACACACACACTAAGTGCACTGATGCGTGTGTGCGGGGGGAAGACGGCGGGCGGGCGGGTTCAAGGTCGGGCCGAAGCTGTCGCTGCCTCAAGTGGCGGAAAAGGTGTCAAACTTCACAAGTTGCCAAGAGGCACTCAATGGGAAAGGAAGGTCGAGGGAAAGTGTGTTGAAAGCGGCGGCGGCGGCGGCGGCGGCGGGCTTTTGAAGATGCCTTTTGTGTCTGAAGCTTGACGTTTGCCCGTGTCGCAGGTCCGCCGACTACGGCGGCACCTACACCAAGCTCAACCTGGTGCCAGGGACCAGCGTGGTGGTGAGCAGCTTCTACATCTGCCCGAGCAACAAGAAGAAGGTAGGAGACACTTTGGCCCCCATCGCTCTTCATCCGGACATTGACCTTCCTTCCGTCGAATTGGGCCGAGCGCTGGAAGGTCGCGCGCGCACTTCAACAAGACACTTGCCGTTGCTCTCTGGCGTGGGCAGAAGGTCTACTCGCAGCGAGCCATTTCTCTCCGGCCGGCCGCCCGCTTGGCGTGTGCGAGTGTGACGGACGGGAAGAGAGCCAGCCGTAAAAGGGCAAAAAGTGCCAAATGGATCTTTTTTTCTTCCGTTCTCACTCGCTCGCTCACGCATGTGTGTGTGTGTGTGTGTGTGTGTTTCTGCATCTAAATGGATACATTTGCCCGGCCACCGCCAGACATTGAGCGGAGGTGGTCTTCAAGCACAACGTGGAGGATGCAGTTGCCACGGCAACCCGAGCGGCGATCCGAGCCGCGATGAGGTGGCGCCGCTCTGTAAGGTCGCTCGCAGTTGAAGGATAAGAAGGAGTCGGAGGCGCCGGAAGAAAAGCGCGCCGAGGCTAAGGAGGCCTCGTTAACGCCGGCTAATTGGCGCTTTAAACTCGAGCTCGCCGGCAGGGAGCCGCCATCATTTGTGCTCGCTTGGAGGGAGGGAGGGAGGGCGGCGAGGAAGGAAGGAAGGAAGGGAGGAAGGAAGGAAGGAAGGAGGGAGGGAAGGAAGGAAGGAAGGAAGGTAGGAAGGAAGGAAGGAAGGAAGGAAGGAAGGAAGGAAGGAAGGAAGGAAGGAAGGAAGGAAGGAAGGAAGGAAGGAACCCTAACCCGCATGGACACACGCCAACGCTTTGACGGCTGGCGGATAAACGAGGCGTCGAGACGAATCAAAGTGAACATTTCCCATTTGAGTAGCTTGAAGTGGACAAATGGCAGCATGGCTTCGGCAAAATCAAGCTGTCATTAGCACGTAGCAAAAATGCTTTGCCGCAGTTTGCCTAGTCTATGCCTTTGCTTTTTTTTTGAAAAGGAACATCAAATCCAAAACGCGTCTGCTGCCCCAAACAGGACGCCATTTTCAGCTTTTGCTTCATGCAGAGCCCAGGAAAAAAAACAACCACTTAGTGGTTGTTGGTCCTGCTTTGGTTTTTGCTTTTGAGGGCAAGCGGCGGCGGCGGCGGTGGCTGCCTTGTGTTGAATAATTCAGGAGCGCCAAAGCTGAACTTGAAGTGAAGCACCCAACGTCTTTGCTGCCTGCCCCCTAATCATTCCAGAGAGGAGGCCCAAGTTTAAAGTGAAGACAATTTGTAATTTTAGTCATGACACAAAGTGGCTACAAAATGAGTCTTGGCGGGGCGCATAAAATGATGTGGCGGGCCCCCATGCCTTGACTTTGACCCCTTTAGTCATGAATCCTTTTCCTTTGAACAAAACCTCATGCTTGTTTTCTTTTTTTTTCGTTTGCGCCGCCCGAGCGCATCCATTATTGTCCGCCGCCAGCGCACTGGGGATTGGGTTTCACGCACCCAGGCACCCCTGGCTGAGCCGAGATGGGGGGGGGGGTGTCATTGCAGAGCTGGCCTTCAGAGGAGCGAGCTGGGCCGCACATTTTGCAGAACTGCTTGATGGTTGGCGGGGCGATGATGACAGCCGGCCTTTCTTTCGATGCAAATGGCAGGTGCTTCTGGTGGGTTCCTCGGTGTACCAACGTGAGCAGATGCTGTTCATCAGCGTGGACGAGGGCTCCTCCTTCCAGCGCCGCTCGCTGTCCTTCAGCCCGGATGTGCTGCTCTTCCACCCCAAGGAGGAGGACAAGCTGCTGGCCTACTGCAAGGATGGGCGGGTGCGCCACCGGACACCGTCAGCTCCAAATGTGTCGCACACAAAATCAACGTTTTCTCTCTCTCCCTCCCTCTCTGTCCGTCTGTCTGTCTGTCTTTTTCTTTCTGGCTGGCTGTGTAATGGCACCAGCTGTTTGCCTCTGCCGACTTGGGCCTTACGTGGACTTTGCTTCAGGAGCGGGTGACCAGAGACAGAGCATTCTGGTCAGTTGAAGCAACTTCCTGAAACTCGCATTTTGGGGTGCTGGGGGAGGGAGGCTTCATTCTCTTTTTCTTTTGTTTTTTTGGGTCCCAGGGCAGTGCCCGATGTGGATGTGGATCCTGACCTGGTGCACATGGAGATGCAGGACACAAGTGGAGGTACACCCTTCTTTTTTTTTTTTGTGCTGCCATCCATTAATTGTTAATCCATCCATTTATTTATTTATTTATTCATTCATTCATTCATTCATTCATTCATTCATTCATTCATTCATTTATTTATTTATTTATTTATTTATTTATTTATTTATTTAATATTGATCTATTTGTTATTTCTTAATATTATGCTATTTTGTCTGTTTGTTTATCAACCTGTGTGCATAACTGCTGGCTCCTGAATTTCCCGCCGGGGAAGTGCATCCCTCCCTCTCTCTCTACCTCCTTCTCTACCTCCCTCCCTCCCTCCCTCCATCTCTGTGTCTCTCACGAGAGCAAAAGGCCGGTTTAGGTTAAAGCAGTGGAATATTTTTGGAGCGGCATATATTTGCCAGAGGTGCTCCAGCCTTTTGGTCATTGCAGGTTACCTGTACGTCACCTGCGTCATCCGGAACTGCTCGGCGGCGGCGGCGGCCAGCGCTGAGTTCCCGGGTCACATCGACCGCAACTCTCTGTCTGTGCGGGGCGACTACATTTTCCTCAAGGTAAAGCGCAGCGCAAACAATAAGAAACTTCCCTCCGCAGTCAGGAGAGTCCAGTCACATCATGTCATGTCATGTCACGTCTGGCCTGGCCTGGCACTGGCTCCCAGGTGACGGCGGGGAATCGGAGCGAGCACTACGTCTCGTATCGTCGCGCCGACTTTGTCCAGATGAAGTTTCCCAAGTACGCCTTGGCAAAGGTGAGGCGAGTGGAGCAGGCAATCTTCTCGGATGCCATTTCCGCGGATGCCCGGGTCGGGTCGGGTCGTCGGTGACGGCCAGCCGGCCCCCTTTTTGGCTTTGCTCCGTCCAGGATGTCCGCATCGTGAGCACGGACGAGCGGCAGGTCTTCCTGGCCCTGCAGGAGTGGCACCAGACGGACTCGTACAACCTGTACCAGTCGGAGGCGCGCGGCGTCTACTACTCCCTGGTGCTGGAGAACGTGCGCAGCGCCCGGCAGCCGGAGGGCGACGTCCTGGTCGACATCCTGGAGGTGAGACGACGCCGCTGAGGCTCGGAGGGAGGCTCCGCGTGACCAATGTTCTCCGTGCAGGTCCGAGGCATTAAAGGGGTCTTCCTGGCCAATCAGAGGCTGGACGGCAAGGTGCGGACTCTCATCACCCACAACAAAGGACGGGATTGGCAGCCCTTGGCCCCGCCCGCCACCGACATGCACGGCAAAGCCATCAGCTGCAAAGCGGTAAGAGCGGCCGGGCGAAGGCGTCTGGCTCCCCTTTTTCCACAACCAAGACGTATTTGCACGCATCTCAAGTCCCGCCTCCTCGTCCGTCCGTCCGTCCGTCCGTCCTCTCTTTAGCCCGAGTGCCAGCTGCACCTGCACCTGCGCTGGGCGGACAACCCCTACGTGTCCGGTACCGTCCATACCAAAGACTCTGCTCCGGGCCTCGTCATGGGAGCGGGTGAGAGCTAGATTGGCCCGCCGCCCCCAGGCAGGCGGTCTTCTCCCTGCTCATTCCGTGCTCCTTCAGGTAACCTCGGCTCCAAGCTGGTGGAGTACAAGGAAGAAATGTACATCACGTCCGACTGCGGCAAGACCTGGCGACAGGTACCTACCTACCTACCTACCTACCTACCTACCTACCTACCTACCTACCTACCTACCAGATGAATTTGACCTGGCCAATGTGACTTTGGTGTCATGTCAAGGTTTTCGAGGAGGAGCACCACATTTTGTACCTGGACCACGGCGGCGTGATTGTGGCCATCAAGGACACCTCCATTCCGCTCAAGATACTCAAGTATGCACGCGCAAGACAAAAGCGCTTTTAAAAGAGCTCCTTCCGTGTACAGTGGCAAACTCTCTCCACGCAGGTTCAGTACGGATGAGGGACGCACGTGGACGGTCCACAACTTCACCGCCACCTCCGTCTTCGTGGACGGACTCCTGAGCGAGCCGGGAGACGAGACCTTGGTGATGACGTGAGTCGCTTGCCACGGTGGTTCTTTCTTCCCGCCGCACACACACGCGCGCACACACTCCAATCCGCCTTCCCGTCAACTCCGACGACAAGCTCCGACAGACGAGGTGTAATGAGTCCTCCGAAGGTTGCTGGCAGAGATGTCCCTTTTTTGTTTGCCCTCGGTTGCCAAGACGGAATGTTTGACCTTAGAAAAAAGGCGGCGGCGGCGGTACGGCATATTTTGTGGGAAGCCATCTTTGCGCTTGGGTGTCCTCTGCCCGCAGCGTCTTCGGTCACATCAGCTACAGGTCCGACTGGGAGCTGGTCAAAGTGGACTTCCGGCAGTCTTTCCCTCGCCAGTGCGCAGAGGCCGACTACGAGTCCTGGCAGCTCACAGACCTGCAGGTGCAGGCGCAGGCGCAGGAGGGCAGGCGGGCGCAGGAGGGCAGGCGCTCGCTCGCTCGCTCGCTCCCACCGTAAGCTACTGAAGCAGCCGTGTCGTGTCATGTCCCCCGCAGGGCGAAAAGTGCATCATGGGCCAGGAGCAGACTTTCCGCAGAAGGAAGGACGCCGCCTTCTGCGTCAAAGGGAAAAGCTACACCTCGGCCCTGGGGACCAAAGCCTGCCGCTGCAGCCAACGAGACTACGCCTGGTGAGAGCCAGCCAGCCGGACAGGGCAGGGCAGGGCAGGGCAGGGCGCAAGCGAGCAAGCAAGCAAAGCCGCCGCCGCTGGCGCCGCTGGCGCCGCCGCCGCCGGCCTCATTGCTCCCTTCTCTTTCCAGCGACTACGGTTTCGAGCCATCCCACGCGGAAAGCGGACGGTGCTTGGCCGACTTTTGGCACCGTCCCAACTCGCCGCCGGACGACTGCCGCCCGGGGCAAAGCTTCCGGTCCAGCACGGGGTCTGCGCTAAACACGCCAAAACATCCGTCTTTGTTCGCAATTGTCATTGGCGTGGCCATTTGTCAAGCGTGGCTTTTTTTTTGTGTTGCAGGTATCGCAAGGTGCTGGCAAATGTGTGCCAGGGGGGCCTGAACAGGAGCGGGCGGCAAAGTCACTGCCCTCTGCTGCCCCCCAGAGGACTGCGAGTGGCCGTCAAAGGACAGACGCCGGCCGTGGCCCCGGGCGACGACGTCACGCTCGTCGTCCGCCAGCAGGCGGTACGGCTCCGGGATGGACCCGATGGAAAAAGGCCAATTTAATTGCAAGTCTTCCTCACCCAGGGCGACACCGGCAGCACCGAGTACCAGGTGGACCTGGGCGACGGCTTCCGGGCCATCTACCGGAACCTGACGCTGACGGACGAGCCCATCCGCCACCGCTACGAGAGCCCGGGCGTCTACAAGGTTTCCGTGCTGGCGGAGAACGCAGCGGGTCGCGACCGGGCCAGCGTCTACATCCAGGTCGCAGGTTAGGGAAGGGCGCTCTTGCAAACTCCGGCGCCCCCTAGTGGTTCTACTAGCTAGCGGCACGTAACTCGGCGTTGCACGTAAGCTTGGCGTTTCCACGCTGGTCAAATGCAGCGCCTCTGCAACAAGTGCGCCTGGAAGCCGTCCCCGTGGCCGGGAGGAACCAGCAGATCAACCTGACGGCCGCCGTCCTTCCCGCCGACGCCAACCTGACCGTCTTCTACTGGTGGATCGGAGACAGCCTGCAGGTACGTGAGGCGTCCTTGCGAGCGACGCTTCGGGCCGACGCCGCTAACGTCCGTCCGTCGGTCCGTCCGGCAGCCGAGGTTGACTCTGCGCAGCAGCTTGCTGACCAGCTTTCCGAAGGAGGGCCGCGTCTCAGTCAGCGTCCAGGCCACCAACGGGAGGTCAGCGGTGCAGGATTCAAGGACCGTCCGCGTCTTAGGTAAGCGGCCTTCTGACGCTTGCGGCGGCAGGCACTGCGGGAGCTTGGGGTCCGAATGCTCGTCCCGCCCCGGCAGAAAGCTTCCACGTCATCCCGCTGAGCTTCAGCGCGCACCTGGACCGCTTCAATCCTGACATTCCCGAGTGGCGGGAGGACGTGGGCCGGGTGGTCACCGAGACGCTGGTTGAGGTAAATGAAGGAAGGCACTTGAGCCGCTGGCCCAGTGGGCCGAGGCCCACTCGCAGCCTGACGCCAAACGCAAAGGAGAAAAATGATGATGACACGAGTCGTCGCTGGCCGCTTCATTCGTTTATTTTGATTTTGTTTTATTATTGATCTATTTTTTGATTATTTTTACTTCTGTATTATTATTTGGATTTGGTTTTAATATCGATCTATTTCTTTGATTATTTATTTATTTATTTATTTATTCATTCAGGTTGATTTTGTGTGTTCCGTCAGGCGACAGGCGTTCCGCAGGAGTCGCTGGTGACGGTGGTGAAGGCGGGCCTGCCCACCGCCGCCGACCTGTACGTCCTCCCGACGGAGACCGGCGCGTCGCACCACGAGGTGAACCCTCCTCGGTCGATGGTCTGGCACTTTAGCGGGCATGACCTTTGACTTTGTGCTCCGCAGCGTATCGCCAGCATCCAGCGAGCCTTCAAAGACCACAACGTCAGCTTTACGCTGCGAGGAGGTCTCCGGGTTGTGGTGCTGCCGGCCGAGCCGAGCGCAGGTAGCGTTGGACGCGGCGGCGCGCGTGTTGCTCCGGCGCCCTTTTCTCCCCTTTCTCGTTTGACGGCGGTGTCACGACCGCAGGTCACGGAGTAGCCGGCGCTCCCGGCGTCTGGGCCCTCGCCGTCGCTCTCCTCATCGGCGTGGCGGCCACGGCCTCCTTCCTTCTCCACAAGTTCAAGAGGTGGGTGGGTGCAAAGCTGGCCGAGCCGACCCAACTCCTGGAGCCTGGCTGAGCTGGGGCTGTTTTTCAGGAAGCTTCCGGCCGGCAGCCGCAGCGTCTACGCCCAGATGCGCGACGAGAAGGAGCAGGAGATGACCAGTCCCGTCAATCACAGCGAGGACACGCAGCACATCATCCGGGGCGACGAGGACGACGAGGCCGACCCGCTGGGCCGCGCGGGAGCGAGCCCCGCCGTCCGCTCCCTCATACGGACCACCGCGAACCGTTGCTACTGAACTCGGTCGGCGCCACTCAAACACAAGGTACCAAGGTTTTTCCCCCTTCCGTTATTAAATTCATCGATTGATTTTTTACCTACCGGCGAAAGCTTGCGCGGACCCACCGACATGCGGCAGGCATCTCAGTAGGGCGAAGTGAGTTCGGAGAAAAAGAGTGCTTTGCCGCCCTCTTTTTGCAGCTAGTGTCTGAAAAGAAGGAAGAAAGTGGCAATGCATTGGAATGTTTGGACTGGGCCGGGCCCTGCCCACGTACACCTAGGAACACATTTCCTACCTCTTGTTGCTAGGCAACCTTCAGCGGTGGCTCCGGAGAAGCGGGATTTCACTCGGCCTTCCCTTAAGCGCACCCCCATGCCTCGAAGCCACGGCGGCGACCCGCTTCGACGGACGCTCTCCTCCGAAGGGCGGCGGGCGGGCGGGCGGAAGTTGCCCCCTTCTCACCACGCCCCCCCACGATCATTACCCAATGAAAGTCGGGGGCACCGAGGGAATTTTTCCGTTTGTTTTTTTCTCTTCCAGACAGCCTATATTAGGTGGAGCATCAGCGTGTACACGGGAACGTCGGCTTTCTTTTTCACTCGGGTGTTTTTCACGCCAACCGTGTTGTTTTGATGTTGTGCTTTTTTGAAGAAAGAGGAGCAGGCCTTGGATCTTAAAAAACCATTGAAGCCGTCAAAACCAGACCAGACCAGGGCTGCTCTGTACCTCCCTTTTCACCTCTTTTTTCTTTTGCACTCAGTAATATTTTGATGTGGGAACAACGTGCTCCCTCCCTCCCTCCCTCCCTCCCTCCCTCCCTCCCTTTTTGATACATTTGCAGCAAATAGCAATGGGACTATTTTTGATACGCTCACCATATCCTTTTGGAGACTTTCTGCTCAGATGTATCGGGACCCCTGCGGGATATCCCACTTTGCACCGAGTGCAGCTGAGGAACGTGCGTCCCGAGAATGGCTTCACTTTCATGTTTTTTGTACATAGCCCGCTCGCCCTTTGGCCGTTCTTTTGCCATTTGTCACCGACCCAGACGTTCACACGAGCACAGATGGCACAGCGGTTTTCCCCGCTCGCCAACATTCCTACGCTCGGATGGGATCGCCCTTTTCTTTGTCGGCGGGCGGGCGAGCCGATCCGATGGTCCCGGTCGGGGAGCGCGCCGATCCGATGGTCCCGGTCGGTCGGGGAGCGCCCCGCCCGGCCGGAATAAAGGCCTCCGGGCTAACATGTGCGGCGTCTGCTGCCTTTCTGCTCCGGAGCGTGGGCGCGCCGCCTCACTAGCCGGCGCGATGACATCATAGAGAGCGGGACGCGCAACGTCGCTCAACATAGGCGACAAGCGCTTTGATGACGCGGCCACCCGACGGCGCCGCGCCCCTCCACAGAGTCGAGAAGCGCTGTGTAAACATCGCCACAAGGCGACGGACGGCCCGATCCGCCAGCCGCTTCTTGGCCAGAGATGCCCGGCCTCCAGTCGGTCGGCCGGAGCCAAGCCGCGGCGCGCACATGGCCCAGCAGCAGCAGCGGCGCGGTGACGAGGACGAGCGCGGCGGGCCCGGGGCGGCCTACCGTCCCTTTGTGGCCATGGAGCGCCTGCTGCACAAGCTGCACATTTTGAACTACCAAGACCAAGTCCTGGCCAAGCACAACATGAGGAACCTGAGCAGGCATTACTTTGTGTCCAGTCCCTACGTGGAGTCCAACCCGGGCGAGCAGTTCTACATGTTTGGCATCATCGCCGCCTGGCTCATCAACGCGGCGGGCAGGCCCTTCCACGAGCGCGCCGACTACGGCGAGCCCGGCGCCGCCGTGGCCGACATCTTGGCCGAGCTGCGGGCGCTGGGTGTGCGGGTGGACTTCCCGCCCTCCAAACTCCTGTCGGGCTCCGGCGAGCAGGTGTGCTTCATGCTGGACAGGCTGGCCGAGGAGGCGCTCAAAAAGAGGGGCTTCTCCTTCGGGAGCCCCGAGTACCCGGCCGAAAGCACCGCCGGGGAAGCCGCCGCCGCCGCCGAGGACGCCCGAGTCAACGTGGTGGAGGAGGAAGAGGAAGGTGAGTGGCGCCGGGAGGAGGAGGTGGCGGCGCAGCCCGAGGACGAGGAGCAAACCCCGGACCTGGAGGCCTTGAAGCTACGAAGCGCTCGCCCCCGAGCCAAGGTGCCCTGCGTCGACACGGAGATCCTGGAGTCCATGGTGGACGCGGCCGAATGGTACCTGGAAGTGGAGCGCGCCCTCCCGCGCCTCACCGTCAAGAACGACAACAAGGACTGGAGGATCCACGTGGAGCAGATGCACCGGCACCGGGACGGCATCTCGTCCTCCTTCAGAGAGGCCGAGGGCTACCTGGGGAAGTTGCGGGAGGACATCGGCAAGACCTTGGAGAAAGTCCGCACCCGGGAGAAGTACGTCAACAATCAGCTAGAGCACCTGATCCACGACTACCGCCAGGCTCAGGCTCAACTGGGCCGGGCCAAGGAGCAGTTCCAGCGAGCCAGCGAGGGCCTGACGGAGAAGGCGCGCGTCCTGGCCGACATGGACGACGAGCTGAAGCGGGTCAAGCGCGAGACCGAGCGGAGGAACGGCAGCGTGTCGGACGGCGCGCCGCTGCTCACCATCAAGCGCTGCATGGCCGACCAGAACCAGGAGATGGTCCTGCTGGACAAGATGATCGCCAGCTGGCGCTTGCAGATGAAGACGGGCGGCGGCAGCCTGCTTCACGCGCACGCCAGCGTCTCGCCGGAGCACACATGGACTTGGGATTCCTGAAGTGGAGCGGGTCGGGCCGGGCCAGGCCGGGTTGGGCCGGGGCGGGAGGCCCATGGTCGGAAGCTTTTTCATGGCTCGCCCCGGCTGACTGCATGCTTCCATGTTGTTGTTTTTCGAAAACCCCACTACTCTACATTACATTCCTGAATATCATCAAGCAGCCGTTGGCAATTTTTTGCTTTCCGTGAGAAGATTTGCGTGACTGCACGCCAGACGTCAGTAAAGGGCGAAAAAAGGGAAAGCAAATCCCAAAGAGTTTGCGCTTCAATTTGATCAAATCATTTGACTGACTGAGCGATTATTTCCTTTCTCTGCGTCAAATTTGGCCTGTTTGGCGAGCAGATTTTTCCTCTTCCTACGCACCCCAAACGTTTCCCAGGGCAAAGTCCAGTTTGGGTTCAAAAACAAAAGTCCGAGGCCAAACGTACGGAGACAGGAGTTTTGTTGAACCGATGTAGGGGGCACGACAGACACCACAATTTATAAATGTATTTATTTATTCATTATTTACTTTGGGCGCATGTCAAGTTGAAAATGTTTTGGCAGGGAGGCCGGAAGCTGCACTGGCCACGTCATTTTGTGAAAATGTGAGCGTTGGCAAATTCACATCCCTTTTCTGGGAGTTTCAATTCAACATCAACTACACCACGGAGCAGCAACGCATACAAGGAGCCGCTCGCATCGCATCGCATCGCTCGGCGATGACGTCACGTCGGTCAAAATCGCGGCTCAATGCGCTGTTTCCAACTCAATTGAGTTCAGAGCGTCGCCCTTCTGCTTGTGCCAGTTAAGCGGGCCATCTAGTCGTCATTTTCTATTTTCTGCTACTTTGAACCATCATTCTTGTTCGAAGTTTGACACTCGAGCAAAATTGGGAGAGGAAAATAACAACCGTGTGCCAACCCTCCGTCACTATTCATATTGAGGACATGAAAATGTGCCATTTTCACACATAGCGTGTCCCGTTTCGAAAAGGACGTAAAAATGCCGTGTGGACGGCGGCGCAAGAGAGAGACAGAGAGAGAGGATGACGGCGTGACGACATGACAGTGAGAGACAGCGAGAGATGACGGAGTGACGACATGACAGTGACGCTTGTGACGTCATACAGGAAGTACTACTGCCGGAAAGTGCTTCGCGCGGCACCCTTGCTTCCTTCCAAAAAACGCCAGCCAGCCAGCCACCCGGCCAGCCGGCCAACCAGCCAACCAACCAGCCTTTTGTGGACGTGAAGAGTGAAGAAGCCACGCACCCACGCAGAAGAAACGGGCTGGCCGCCACCTGCGACGCCACCGCCGCCGCGGCAATCACGAGAAAGCTGCTTTTTTTTCCGCGCTGGCGGGAAGGCAACGTATGAGCGTCAACACGCGCTTTTTTTTCCCATCCATTCAAGTAAGTACCTTTCTTTCCAATTCGACATCAGCCAGCCCACGGAACGTCCATCAAATGACCTTCCTTGCGACGCTCGACACGACTCACGATAGCCTCGACCGAAACTCGTCCGTCATTCGATCGCTTATTTGCCGCAAAGGGAGTTGCGGCGGCTGCGGCGGCAGGTAGGTAGGTAGCGGCCGCCCCATATTGTGTTCTGCTCAGCCGTCCCCCATATATTCCAACCCATATATATAATCAATATATCTCCGTTTCTGACGGCTGGCAGCCCCTCCCTCCCATTTGTCTCATTCATTTTTACGACTTCTATTTTCTATGCGAATTGATAGTGCTCAATGGGCCCACCAAGCATGTTTTTGGGAGGAGAGCCCGGAGAAAAACCACGCCGACACAGGGAGAACATGCAAACTTCACACATTGATTTGCTCTCGTTTTAAAACGTTGTTTGTTTTTTCTAATTACAAAAGGAAACCATATGGGCACATATGTTTTAGATCTTGCAGTTTAAACAATTGCCCATGATAATCTATTTGACATAGTTTAGATTTTTACGATTTTTTTCCTTTCAAAAAGAGCTGATATGAGTATGTATGTATTACATCTTGCCCATAAGTGAGTCTGAGGGAACCTCAATGATTTGTGCTCTCGCAGCTCAGCGTGAAAAAGCAGAGGCTCCTTTTTTTGGGGGGGCTGAGGCTGCTGCTGACTTGCCCTCGACGGCGTGGCTGACTTTTCCCGCCCGGTGTTCTTAAGATGAAGCGACTCCGAGCCGCTCCTTCAGACCGGTGAGACGCGCGTGCGCTTTGGGCGATGCCCTCGGCGGGATCTGCGACTTATTCCGTCCTTGTGGTCTCTCATCATCATTTCAGGGGCTGCTTGGTTGGGATCTGCTTCTTCATCCTGGGCTTGGGAACTCTGCTGCCATGGAACTTCTTCATGACTGCGTCGCTGGTAAATGAAAGTCAATGTATAAAGATCAGCCTACCCCAAAAAGATTTCATTGGTGGCCGTGGCTATGGCAAAAGGAACGATGGATGGATGGATGGATGGATGGATGGATGGATGGATGGATGGATGGATGGATGGATGGATGGATGGATGGATGGATGGAAGGCTCACGTACACGTAGCCCCTAACCCTGTGACTGATATAGGTGAGTCAGGGGCATACTCGTGATCACGCGCCGAGGTTCAGAGAGGCCTTTTTTGCAGCTCGCCGTCGGCTTGTTTTTATTCGGCGTCCGCAAGGGTTGTTTCTTTGCGTTTTGACGATGTCATCGGCCAGAGGCGTCATCACGAGACGGCAATTTTTTTCTAGGTCATCTTTTGAAAGCTTTTCACAGAGCAACATTTTCTCTCCCTCTGTCTCCCCACACTTTCTCGCCCACGTGCAGTATTTCCAGCGACGGCTGAGCGCAAACGCGTCCAACGTCACGGACGGCGGCCATGGCAAAGGCGACGGCAGTGGCTACAGCAAGTACTTCAACAGCTGCATGACCCTGCTGTCCCAGCTGCCCCTGCTGCTCTTCACCTTGCTCAACTCCATCCTCTACCAGAGGTCTCTGATCCCCGTGGCAAAGTCGTATCCAGCGTGCGCCCGGCCTTTCTGTCCCACACGGTCTTTTGGGCCTCGGGCGTCTTGCCGTACGACAAACGGCAAGCTGCCCCGGGACTCGACTGTCCAGAAAGTTGAAATAAGGAGGTCTAACTCGGTCAGACGCCAAAAGTCATAGTAGACTGGCGTGTCCTCGTACGAGTCGGTCACTTGGACCGTAGTGGTGTCGATTGATCAAGATTGGATTGGGGGGGGGGGGGGGGGGTTCTTATCCGATTGGGCCAATGGTCCAGCGGTGTCACGTGCCATCATTTCCTGACAAGCGGCCATTCAAATGAGTTGCGACTCCCAAAATAGAAACAGTCAATGAGATATTTGTTTTCCTTTGGCCGCACTTGGATACACACTGCGGCCCGCCGTGCGCTTGCTCATCTTTGTTTTTGGCTCCTCTGGATGCCGCCCTTCACCCGACGGGAGCTTTTGAATGGGCCGGACCTAACCCCCAGCCGGGCCTGGGCTTTGCCACCTGTGACCCAGGATATCGGAGGCGGTGCGCATCGCCGGCAGCTTGATCTTCATCCTGCTTCTCTTCGTCTTCACCGCCGCGCTGGTCAAGGTGGAAATGGACACTGAGCGCTTCTTCTCCGTCACCATGGCCACCATCTGGTTCATCAACTGTGAGTGGGCGTCTGTCGTCGCCGCCGTCGGGCTCGCCGCGACCCGCTGAGCCCTTTGGTCCTCCCTCCCTCCCTCCCTCCCGCAGCGTTCGGCGCCGTGCTGCAAGGGAGTCTCTTCGGCCTGGTGGGGATGCTCCCCCAGAAGTACAGCGCCGTCTTCATGAGCGGCCAGGGGCTGGCCGGCACCTTTGCCGCCGTGGCCATGCTGCTCGCCACCGCCAGTAAGTGCGCAAGCGACAGTGCCAAGGAGTCCTGCCGCTCGCTCCGACGTGTCAGACAACCTTCTCCCTCCCGGCCGGCCGGCCAGGTGACGCGCATCCCGAGTCGGCGGCGTTGGGCTACTTCATCACGCCGTGCGTGGGCACGCTGGCGACCCTAGCGTGCTACCTCCTCCTGCCCCGATTGGTGGGTACTCCCGGCCCAAGCGGCTCTGGCGCCATTGCATCAACGAGCTTTTTGCTTGCCTGCAGGAGTTTGCCCGCCATTACCTCGGCCAGGGCGCCAAATACGAGCCCGGCGCCACGGATGAGCTGCTCGCAGGTGAGAGAGAGAGAGAGAGAGAGACTTTTGGCTGGCGACTTGACGCGTGTGCAATTCCAAAGGAGCGCTCGCTCGTGTGGCTCAATTCAATCAATTTATTCATTATCATTATCTCGTTTGGCTTCCATTCATCCGCGGCGAGTCGCGGCGGCCGGCGCTCACACAAAGGCGCCCTTTGTATGCACTCCCAGTCCATCAGCGCACACGCGTGTTCTCTGCTTGACAGCGGACGGCGGCAAGCTCAACGGTCGCGCCAACGGCTCGGCGCCCGTCAAAGACGACGGCGATGGCGCGGAGGGCTCCGAGGCCCGGCGGGACAGAAGCCGTGAGGCTTTTCTGGCGCTGGGGCAGGCGGACAAGACGCAAGCCAAAGCCTCCGTCGTTGAGGTCTTCAAGAAGGTCAACCTTTTCTTCTCGTGCTCGAAATGTCGCGCTTTGGCTGATTGCGACGTGACTTTTGAAATGAGCAAATCAATCAATGAGCAATCAAACGGAATCAAACTAAAAAAAAAAACAACCAACCTGCTCTAAAAGCAAACAAACGGTCCGGTCCGGCAGGCCAAAGACTGGAGGGTCAACAACAGTGAGCAAAAGAGAATTTGCCGCTTGGATGGATCTATATGGCAACAGGCCAAGCACGCGGCGGCCATCTTGGCCGCAGTGGGCCTACTCGATGTGGCTTGCGCCGGCTAGCGTACGTGTAATCGTCGTTGGCGCTTTTACCACTGGCAACTTAAGCCGCACTGGCTTCATAAAAGCCTCCCTCCCCTCTCTTGTGTGCAGATTTGGGTGATGGCCTTCTGCGTGACCTTTGTGTTCACGGTCACTCTGTCGGTCTTTCCCACCGTCACCGTGGACGTCAGGACGACCGCCTTGCCGGGGAAATGGGGTCGGTGCTCGGCTTTGCCCTCGCGGCACGTCGGCGCTCCGCTTTGATCCTGTTTTGGCGTCCGACTGAGCGCGGCTCCCTTGCTTGCTCCCTCCCTTGCTCGCTGGCTCCTTCCCTTGCTCGCTCGCTCGCTCCCTCCCTCCCTCGCTTGCTCGCTCCCTCCCTCCCTCCCTCCCTCCCTCCCTCAGACGACTACTTCATCATCGTGTGCTGCTTCCTGACTTTCAACATCAACGACTGGCTGGGCCGCACGGTCACCACCTTGATCCGCTGGGTGAGTCCCGAGAAGCAAAGCGCTTGTTTACAAAGCGACCCCACGTGGAGCGAGAGCGCCTTTCGAGGATGTCGCCGCTGTGTTGTCAGCCTCGCAAGGAGTCTCCTCTCTTCCCGCTGCTGGTGGTCTCCCGCGTGGTCTTCGTCCCGCTCCTGATGCTGTGTAACGTCCAGCCTCGCTCCTTCCTGCCCGTCTACTTTGGCTCCGACGCCGTCTTTGCCGTCATCATGGCTCTCTTCTCCATCTCCAGCGGATACTTTGTCTGTCTGTCCATGTCGTACGCGCCGCAGTGAGTGAGCAAAGCAGGAGCGGTGAGCGACCGGCCCAAACGCCGCTCACCCACCGCTCGCTCGGCTTCTTTGTGCTCAGGTTGGTGGAGGCCAAGGACGCCGAGACGGCCGGATCTCTGATGACCTTTTTCTTGGCTCTGGGTCTGTCCATCGGCGCCGCCCTCTCCTTCCTGCTGCGATTGCTGGTGTAGTGGTGTGCGGCGGACCCCTTCGGCCAGGCGGGCGGCTCGGCTCGGCTCCGGGTGGGGTGCCTTGACTTGAGAGTCTTTGCCGCGCTCGCCCGTGCGCTTTGGGACGTTGACTGAGCGAGATTGACGTGCAAAGCGTGTGTGTGTGTGTGTGTGTGCGCGTGCAAGTCAATCTATTTTTTGTGTTTCATCCAACAGTGTGCGCTGTTTCATCAGTTTTGTTTTATTTTTCTGCCACCAAAAGCGAGGCCTTGCAAATGGAGTCGCAAGCTCGTTAAGTGAACAAATGGCACTTTGAAGTCAAGGCAGACCGACCGACCGGCCGATCGATCGACCGGCCGACCGCCGCAATGCAATAGGAATGAGGAACATACGCTTTTGTAGTATTTGTTTGCTTGAAAAGACAAGGCAAAGTTGGCATGTCAAGTAAGGGATGTCTTTTGCTAATCCGCCTTCACGCTTCTTCGCCCAGCCAAGAAGCCACATTGAGTCTTGGCCCATTTGCCTCAAGCGTGTTGGAATGAGCTTTTTCATGGTCCCTGCCACATCCAAGGCAAACAAGCACCTTTTGCCATCTTCCTGTTCGCCCTGGCCGCCGCCTGAACAAAGATTCATTTGGCGTTTCCTTGAGCGAAACCTTTCTCGTGTTCATAGGAAGAGCATTTCTTTGTTTCTGCTCAACATTTTTTGATTTTTCAGCTACGTTGGACTGATGCCAATGTGCATCGCTCTGTTTTTTTTTTTTCTTTTTCGATTTCTATCATTGCACTGTGCCTCGCATATATAGACAGACCAGTGCCTAGCAGCCTTTCTCTGTTCGAATGGGCCCAAAATGTGGCGTTGTTGTTTTTCTTTTTCCGGGGACTCTCTTTTCTGTCAGTGCAGGGGTGTCAAAGTCATTTTTGTCGTCCTCATAGTTTTCTTTGGATGACCGTCAACGCTGTATATGATGTACAGTTTAAGCTGCACGACAAACTGATGAAGAACTCGCTCTGCCATCAGACACGAGTAAAAAGTGTCCAAATATCTGGGAATGGTGGTAGAAATTCCTAGCAATAGCTGTAGTTTTGAAAAGTAAAGACAAGTTGCAATTTTGTTATGACACATGAAGTTGATCCTCAATTTGTCTCGGCGGGGCCACATCAAATGATTTGGCCCCCGGGCCTGAGTTCGACACCTCTGCCCGGCCCGTATGGTGAAAAGATCCAAGTGTCCATTCGTCACGCTGACGTAAAGAATGTGCATCACGTCTCTGCTTCAGCAACATCTCTGAAAAGACTTTCAGCTGAGCTAGCTAGCTAGCTAGCTCGCAGTGGTGCCTGTGTCTGTCCACTGTACATTTTTACTTGACCTTGGGAATGAATAAAACCTTTTTGAAAGTATAGAACCGTATAGACTACATTTAAAAAAAGAAAAGAAAAAGAGACCGTCTTTTTGACAAAAAGTATGCGTTTACAATTCAAATGTGAATTCCAAACGAATGTTAATGATGGCATTGCTTTGGCACAAGTCAGCCGCTCACTTTCAAAAATCGCCATGGCTATTATCACACAAAACCAAACGGTAAGTATAGAAATATATAGAAAAGCGCTATATAAATCCCAGTTATTATTATAGATGCCAAAGTTGAGATGTTGTGATGGCGTGGCAAAGATGTCATTTCCCTTTCGGGACTCCAGATTGAGCTCAAGGAGTGGCACGTGCAAAGGTACAGGTTTCTATCTTCTGATGTCATTCGAACTTTGTTTTACGCTCCACAGGGCTTGGAACTCGAAGGCGAATCACTTGAAAAGTTGAAATTGTCATCGGTCGGTCAAATCCGAAATGTTGAACAGCACACACTCCAAGCCTGGAGAAAAGAGGAGCATCTGTAGTATTCAAAAGTGACCGGACTCCAGCAGGTACAGATTGATTTTGGACTTCTTCTTGATTGGAGACGTCATCACCACTGCCTTGTGTTAGCTACGTTTAGCCGCCTTTTAGCCTAGCCGTCGCGCTAGGCGTCGCGCTAGCCGTCTATCAGACGTCAAAATGCGGACAGGGAAGGTCATATTTCAATCAGCAGCAATATTGATCCCTTAACCTAATTCTAGACCAAATACAGTAATATACATCGTGGCTTCAGTCCATCCCCCTAAAACAAAATCATCCCAAATTGAAATTCTAAATTGAGGAATTATGGTTTGGCAGCAGAAGCCAAGCAGGGAGTGCGAGTGCCCACACAATTGCAGTACGTACACTTGTACCTTGTTGTTCAATAAGTTGTTGTTGTACTAATAAGAGTTCTAAAAACACACAGTATTGTACCTTGCTAGATATATTAAAAAAAAATTGAAGGTATTCTTTAATGTTCTAATGATAACATATGCGCTTATATGGTTCCATATACACACAGAAATGTATGCATGTTAAAAATGAGAGGGTGACACTACGCGGGTGCTCTTGGAAGCAATTCGCCGCCATAAACCAGGGCTGACTGCATGGATCAAATCAAATCAAATCAAATCAAATCAAATCAAATGAAATAAAAGGCCTGTCTGTGCACACCGCGCCCGCCGGTAGATGGCGGCAGCAGGTTTAGCTACATCCGGCCACCATCAGTTAGTGGCGCGCGCGGGCAGACGTTTGTCTGTCTGTTTGCCAGGATGCGCCCCTCCGTGTGTATCAAGAAACAAAATGCAACAACATCCCCCACAATGCGTGTGCTTTATATTTATTTCTTTAATGTTTAAGTAGATAGATGCAAGGGGCAGTTCAGCGGGAGGTAAAGAAAAAGTGGGCTGCGTGTTTTTGTTCTGTTTTTAGTCGGCGGGTCTACGTGGCGGGCGCGAGAAGCAGCAGACGACGCCGACGCTCCTTTCCTCTCGTCTCGTCTTCTTCCTCATCGCTTCTTGGGAGCTTGCGCCGTGCGGGGAGGAGTGACGGGCCGACCGGAGTTCATGCCGCCGTACTGGTACTTTGCTTTTTTCTCCGAGGGCTTCAGGATCTGAATGACACGCGGCAGGCAGTTTTCAATCAAATAGTGCTTTCCGGGCAACTTCCCGTTTGCAATTCTTGAGCAGGCACCTGGAAGGAGCACATGAGGGTTTCGTCCACGCTCATCATGCCGCCCGCGTTGTCGAACTCGCCGCAGTAATTGGGCGCCGAGAAAAGCGTCACCAGTTGTCTCTTTGCAAAGAACTCGTAACCGTCTTCCACCACCTGAGGGGAGGCAAGGAGGGAGGGAGGGAGGGAGGGAGGGAAAGGAGGGAGAGAAGGCCCCGGAAAGGCCCCACGTTGGAGTATGACAAAAGGAGCGCAAACGTCAAGGACCCGTTGCATTTGACATTGGCATGATTCCAACCTGGTGGGCTCTGCAAATGAGGTCCAGGTCGTGGCGGTTGAGGAACTTGCTGACCACGTCGGCTCCGAATGTGAAGGAGACGCCGCGGTCGTTCTCGCCCCAGCCCTGCACGTCTTTGTCCGGGTCCGACCACAAGAGGTCGCACAGGAGGCCTGCGAGATGGCGTAAGACGCCTTTCAACTTTTCCGCTGTGTGCACACAGTGCCCAACGCCGCAGACCATAAGAGGATGTGGGCCAAAAAAAAAAAGGCAGCGAGAGCATCGGACTCCCTTAAAAGGAGAAGAAGCAGGTTTGGTGACGACAAGCAAGTGGGATCACTCCAGGCAGAGCTTTGAAGAGACTGTCGCATTTTTGATTGCAATGGAAATGGCAGATGGGAACTTTAAGAAATGTTGCCGTCCTTAGCAACGGAGATGGCAGATGGGAACTTTAAGAAATGTTGCCGTCCTTATTTATAATCGAGTCGTCCGCCATCCTCGGAAAGGTCTTCCTTCTCGGCTTGGTCAATCGTCCTACTCCAACGAGAAAGTTAGCGTAATACCCGATGGAGAGTTCAACTTAATTAGCTGGCTAATAGACAGTGACCGTCCGACATTTAGGGCACAGGCACAACTTGGGGGTGGGCTCCTGCGACAGCAGCGAGTGCCAATATATTCTGAGAGTTGGCTGAAGTGTTCTCAATAGAATGTGACAAAAATCCATTGATTTCACTCCAGTCTCTTTTGCCACCTCCTGCGTGAAGAAAGAAATGTTTTTTTTCTCCTTCATTTGAAGCGCTTTTTCAATTGGCCTCGGGACAATTGCTCGTCGGGAGATGCGGTCGAGTCAAGGTGTTACGCAACTGTCGTTCATCATGGTGCAAGCGCTTTTTGCCGCCTCACCCCGCGCCTCGCTCGAACTGACCTGTGTCGGGCACGTCCGTGGGTCTCATGATGCGTCTGATCTGCTCCATAGACTGCAGGTCAGGGGATAGACCTGCGGGCGAGAGCGCGACACCGCGTCACGGGTGGCCCGCCCGCCGGAAGGCCGACGTCCGCGGCGTACCTCCGTGGCAACAGAAGATTTTCTCGTCCACGATGGCGGCGATGGGCAGGCAGTTGAAGCAGTCGGTGAAGGTCTTCCACAGCTTGATGTTGAAGCGCCGCTTGCCTAGAGGACACAGGACACGGGATGGGGTAAGCCGCGACGGGCGGCCGGGCAGCCGGCAGGCCGCTCGCTCCGCCCCGCCGAGGCGCTCACACTCATCGTAGAAGCCGTAGATGCGGTTGATGGAGGCGCACTCGTGGTTGCCCCGCAGCAGGAAGAAGTTCTCAGGGTACTTGATCTTGTAGGCCAGGAGGAGGCAGATGGTCTCCAACGACTGCTTCCCCCGGTCCACGTAGTCGCCCAGGAACAGGTAGTTGGCCTCCGGGGGGAAGCCGCCGTACTCAAAGAGCCTCAGAAGGTCCGTGTACTGCCCGTGAATGTCACCTGGGGGGAGGGGGGTGGGAGGGGTGACGAGGGGAACGGACGATGGAGACGGACGGCGCCAGCCGGCACTCACCGCAGATTTTGAGGGGCGCCTCCAGCTCCAGAAGGATGGGCTGACTGAGGAAGATCTCCCGGGACTTGATGCAGAGGCCCCGCACCTCGGCCTCCGTCATCTGGACGATCTTCCCCGGACGGCATCCTCGCACTGGGGACGGGCGGACGGACGGACGGACGGACGGACGTAAAGGCAAAGTGTTTGAGGCCCATTTAGGGAGCGCCCCCTTTTGTTGTTTGACTTTGATTGCAATTTTGCTTTCGCTTTGTTGCACATTTCCATCAGCAACGGAGCGAGGTCCCAAACGGACACTTCCACTTGCTTGACTGCTCACTGAGCCCCCCCCCCCCTCTCCCTGCTCCCCTTGTACATTTTGGAGCAGTCACCGGTCCATATATGGGCGGCGGCTTTGAGTAAGCCCCGCGTCGGGACAAAGAGGGAGCGCCGCGAGGCTCCTCTCTCGGCCCTGCCCGACCAAAGAACCGAGAAACGCTGAGCCGAGCACGCGTCAGACGACGATGCGGTCGGCGTCCGCACGTGACCGACATTTTTCACATTTGCCACGTACGCAAAGTGGGCGATGTTTAGCGCACCTCTGGAGGGAATCAAGTTGTCTGCCTCCCCATTCCGTCAAATAGGCCGAGAGTTGACATTTGCGGAAGAACGAGCGTCTTTGTGAGGCCGAAGAAGAGATGAATGGAGGGAACACGGGACGGGGCGGTTCTGTCGCGGGACAGGCGAGGTGCCGTCCATCCGCAAGAAGCCCCCTTTGCCGGCCGGTGCCCGCTTCTAAACGCGCAGGCCCCCTCCGCCATTGTTTCCACAAACGTGCTGTAGCACCAAAACTGTTGGCTCCCCAAAGATTCCAAATGAGAGCTTTTGCTCTGGTTGCCGCTTGTAACGTCCTAAACAGTCCCCCCCCCGGCTTGCTTTATTGGTGTCCCAGACAGCTGCGGCCGCTGACATTTAATCAGAGATCTCTGCAGCCGTAAGTCTCCGTGCAGCCGTCCGTCATGGCTGAAACAAAATAGCAAAATGTATTTTGGTCCGCCGACAGTGGGCGCATTTTCAAGTGACCCTTTCCGTTGATGTTTTCTGCTTCTCTTTCTTTTCTAGATGATGAACTCCTTGTGCAGTTTGTTGGCGCCAAGGCATCACGTGCGAGTGACTTGAGGAGCTTCGCGTCACATTCTGCCAAGTGATTGCCGTTAGCTAATTTGACATGGCCCATTTGAAGTCCCTCGGCAGGCGCTTGCAGCTCACAACCATATTTGTTACTGGATTGCGAGTAAAGCTTTACAACGTTACAAAAGAAGCACACGCTCGCTAGGTGGGTCCAAAGAGGGGTGAGGACAACGAGCCATTTGCCGACAGCAAACCGTATCATCGGCTGGTAACGCTCGAGAGTCCATTACGGAACGCGCCGCAAAGCGGCCGTGTCTCGGCCGTGTCTCGGCCGTGTCTCGGCCGTGTCTCGGGCGTTCCGACCAGCGAACAGCGTGGTTCCAGCCGCCAAACGGCGCCACGCCTGGCTCGCTACTACGGCTAAGAACGCCACGTGTCTGCGTGCCGGCGCGTGTCTGCGTGTGAGCTGTGGTCGACAGCAGCCCTCGCGCGACATCACACCAAGTGTGTCAAGCGGCGGCATAGAGTGATCAATTTGATTCAACAGGCGCTCGCCCAACCTTGAGTGTTTTCTATCTAGCGGAACCAAACAACTGCGTCCGTCCGTCCGTCCGTCGTTATCGACCAAGTTACGTTTGTATTTGGGGGAGAAAACGCCGACTTGTGCTAGGAAGGTGAACGGCAGTGCCGCCCGCCCGCCACCGTGCTGCGTTCAAGGGACACCAGCACTATGTCCAATAATTGGAGCACGATGTTGCTGCTTTGATTTCGGCGCGCTCCAACGATGCCATGACGTGCGATGCGCTTGTAAGAAGGCATTGTCAGGGCGTCGATAACGAACGACAATGACTCCGGCTCGTGCCGATGGACGACAAGTTTTGGAAGCCACGTAAACGCCACACATCGATAGCCAAGGTGTGAGAGCCCGTCCAGAAACGTGTAAATAATCAAATACAGGGTAAAGAGAGGCAAGGGGCGAAGTGAGCTGAAAGGTGCGGTTGAGATGTCCCCCCCCAACAAGACCCCCAGCAGCACCCCGAGAGCAAGTCGAGCAAAGCTACAAGCTGATGGCCCAAAACAAGGCAACGACGCAATGGCACGTAGCGCACCGCCCGTCCGCCCGCCCGCACGCGCGCACTCCGCTGACTAAAGAGTCGTACTCACCCTCTAAAAGCCTGGAAATCAACGAGTCCACGTCCAACTCCCCCTCCGCCATTTGTGTTCCGAAGAGCTCGCTTGCGCCGCAGTGAAGGAGACTCCGAAGGTACCGCCTCACTGGCCCCAAACGCACCACCAAGCCGAGCCCGAGCGTTTATGACATGCCTCGCGCGCGCTGCCTTGAAAGTCCCTTGCCTATCAATACGCGCTCACGCGACGAGGACGTCGATTCAATATGCCACAAGTCGATCGCGAGTGATCCAAGTTTGGATATGACGTATTTATGACACGCGTACGTCATCATGACAAGAAAAAGGCGTATTTCCCACGATTGAAGTGAGCCCGCGAAGGCATCATTCTCGCTTCTGCCTTGGCAAGCATAGACATCAAACATACATAGAGCCCGCATTGTGCTGAGATACGTCAGCTTCTCCGCCATGTTTCATGTGTCTACGGCTTCCCCGTTAGTGACCTCCGCTTTGGTGTGACATCATTGCGCACTTGTGGAACGACTGACGGACTGACAGACTGACTGACTGACTGACTGACTGACTCCATGCTAGTCGAGAGACAAAATTAGGCACTAGCTGACATTTGGGTGGTTCGGTGGAAATTCGTTCCAAGCCCAAAACAACAAAACACTACAATCAAATCAAAACCGAGTTGAGAAAAGCAGAATCATATAGAATAGTACTTTATTAAAAACACAGCGTTGTTCCAAATGAATAGAATAGAATAGAAACAGTTAACCCAAGTACACGTTGGTTGGACTTGACCATTACGATCAAGATTCTAATCTTTCAAAAACCGTTATCGTCGTTTTTAAAATCGTCTTTCTGAACACTTGTGGACGCATGTCGTTTCGCTTGTGTACGCGCACGCGCATTGATGTATGGAATTGTTAAAGCATAGTTATGTTTTTCCAGACATACTGTGTAACGTTCGGGTTCTTGAGATCACTTCTTTCCCTTTTAGAGTCGCTTTCAAAATGCGAAAAGACGATTTTCACCTGTTGTGCTTTTCGGATGACGTTTTCTCGCCTACGGCGCCATCTCGTGGACAAAACGTGGAGGCGTTCTTTTCTTTCGTCGCCCTTCCCCTTGGCCCGCCCGATGCAGACAACAAATGAAATGTGAGTCGTCGCAACTCACTATTTTGGTGCCTGCCGCGTGTCGAGAAAACCCCAAGCAACTACGAAAGTTTCCCCCAGACGATGTAATTCGATGGGGAGTTGCGGTTTGAGCCTCTCCTCTCCCACGCACGCACGCACGCACGCACGCACACGCGCTCTTTTTGCGAACCTCCAAGTGCGTCATGTGGGTATTTCCGCGCGGTGTGAGTGGGTGGTGACGGACGGTCGTGCCATTTTTTTTGGGGGGGGGGGGGGGGGGGGGCGTCAAGCTGGTCGACAGTGAAAGCGGAAAAAAGACCAGTTGGTGTCTCATCAAATAAAAGACTTTGGGGGTTGCGCGACATCTCGCTCTCGGGGATAGTTTGTCTTCCCTGACAAGTTGGACAGTAAAAAGTCTCCAATGAAGTTTTAAGAGTGACCTACTCAGAGCGTGTGAAGCTCAAATGACATTTGGTTCTTGTCGCAAAGCTAAGCAGGATGACTTTCCTTTCTTGAAAACACAATGAGCGGTCGTGATGGAACATTCGAACAAATAAATCGATGTGGCGTCCTCGAGTTCCGAACACTGGTGTTGCTGCCTACCGGAAAATGCGCGTGTTGTCGTCACATGCGGCTTGACGCTGCTGCGCAGGCTGCGCAGGCTGCGCAGGCCCGCATCCGGCGGGCCGGGCCAGGGCGGGCGGACGGACGGACGGGCCGGGGCGGGGGAGCGAGCGGGCGGGCGCTCGGAGAGAGCCACAGCAGCGAGTAGCTCCGACTCGAAACGTGTTTTCGCCAAGTCTTCGCGCGTTTTGCCCTTCGCCACATTGCCGAAAGGAGCCCAGAAAGTACTGCGGGAGCCATGGACGGTAAGCGGAGCCGCTTTCGCCCGCTTTGCTGCGTGTTTGCTCACTTTTTGGAGCGCGGAATGCGGCGGCGGCGAGGGGGGTGAAAGTGGACGGCGGACGGGGTGTTGTTTTGCGCCAGGTGGAAGGAATTCCCCCCGCGACCAGTTTGTCATTCTATCTATCGTCAAAACAAGATGATCCCAAAGTTGTCTTGAAAAGAACAAGAAGTTGCCTGCTGCGTGTGCCGCGCGCGCGCGCTGGGACGGGCCTGTTGGTTGGCTTGGCTCACGCATTTCCTACTGCGTTTGTCAAGGCCCTGAACGGCGTTTGAAAACGACCTCGTTTCATTTCGCGTGTCGACGTTCTCCTAGCGAGCGATGCAACTGCAGTCCGTCCGTCCGTCCGTCTGTCCGTCCGTCGTCATTTCAAGCTGTCAGGTGCGGTGCCGGTCCTGCTCGGAGTGCCGACTCCATCTTGCGATCGGACGTCGCGTTGTCAAATGTCATCCATCGATGGTTCTCCAACTTTTTCCACCAAGTGCCTGCCACCCACCTCCAAACTAAAAGGTTTTATCCCTGAAAAGTGCCAACAATGATTGCAGATCACACTTGAAAGTGAAATCAAAGTGGGCCGTCCGTCACTGCTTCATTGGGCCGACCGAGTGCAGCACCACGAGTTTGTTGGTTTCTTTCCGCTGGCGTTTTGTCGTGGTCGTCTTTGTCGCATCATAACAACGGCTCCAAATAGCCAAAGTTTTGCTCCAACTTGCGTCACACGTCACTCCATATCATCAATCCCCACATCTCGTTCGGCGTGTCCAAAGTGGAGTCCTTTGACTGTCTGTTTTTGTCGGCTTTGTTCGATAACCTTTGACCTCGCGGGAGCCCAAGCCGCAAAGATGGGCTGAAACGGGTTCTAACGTGAAGTCTTTCTGTGTTGTGTACTCGTGGGTCCGTCGCAGGTGTGTACGGATGGCCCATGAACGCGCCCAACCCAGGTACGAGTCGGACGGACCCGAGCGATGACATCAGGCGGCGGTGGCCGGCGGCGGTGGGCGGCGGCGGCGCATTTTAATGCACATTGTTGTGTCCTTTCTCCATCAAGTCCAAACGGCGAGCCCCTTCGTGGAAATCATCGAGCAGCCCAAGCAGCGCGGCATGCGCTTTCGCTATAAGTGCGAGGGGCGCTCTGCGGGCAGCATCCCCGGCGAGAAAAGCAACGACACCACCAAGACCCACCCGGCCATCAAGGTGAGTCGCCTCGCTCCTCTAAGTCCTCTAAGGGATCTCTCTCTCTCTCGCTCTCACGTGAAAATCCACGTCGGAGAAAGATGTGAATTTTAAGAACCTCCGACCGACACGGCCAGTCCAGATTTGGCCGCTTTGACCGCCTTCCTTTGGGCAGGTGCACAACTACAGCGGCCCCCTGCGCGTCCGCATCTCGCTGGTGACAAAGAACACGCCGTACAAGCCGCATCCGCACGAGCTGGTCGGGAAGGACTGCAAGCACGGCTACTACGAGGCCGACCTGCAGGAGAGGCGCGTACACAGGTACAGGTAGATGGGACGGGCGACCGGCCGGCAGAAGCCAAACGTGAGCCGTGTGCACGCCGTTGCGTTGTCTCAGCTTTCAGAACTTGGGCATTCAGTGCGTGAAGAAGAAGGACGTGATCGAGGCCATCACCTGCCGGCTGCAGACCAACAACAACCCCTTCAACGGTGAGCGGCCGCTCCCAGCCCAGCTCAGCCTAGCCCAGCCTAGCCCAGCCTAGCCCAGCCTAGCCCAGCCTCACCCCCCCCCCCCCCCTCTCTCTCTGCCCGCAGTCCACGAGGCCAAGGTGTGGGAGGAGGAATTTGACCTGAATTCCGTGCGGCTCTGCTTCCAGGCCTCCATCACGCTGCCCACGGGGGAACTCTTCCCCCTGGAGCCGGTGGTCTCGCAGCCCATCTTTGACAACCGTGAGTCACGCACGCCAAGTGGACCAAATTGAAAAGCCCAAGAAAGCTTGCTCTAAAAATGACATTTGAAAAGCAACATTGAAAAGGTGGGATCCAAAGGAAGCGCTCTGAGCCGCTCGCCCGTTCCTCTCGTCTCAGGGGCTCCCAACACGGCCGAGCTGAAGATCTGCAGAGTCAACCGCAACTCGGGCAGCTGCAAAGGCGGCGACGAAATCTTTCTGCTGTGCGACAAAGTTCAAAAAGGTGACGGCCGTTGGACGCGGCGCGCGCAAAGTTCCTGTGAAGAGACCCCCCCCTTTCTCCACAGAGGACATCGAGGTGCGCTTCTTCCAGGACTCATGGGAGGGCAAGGGCACGTTCTCGCAGGCCGACGTCCACAGGCAGGTGGCCATCGTGTTCCGCACGCCGCCCTACCGCGACACCGACCTCAACGAGCCCGTCCGCGTCAAGCTGCAGCTGCGCCGGCCCTCGGACCGCGAGGTCAGCGAGCCCATGGACTTCCAGTACCTGCCCGCCGACAGGGGTAGGACCTCGAGCCCTGACTCTCGCCGCCGCCGCTGCTGTCTTCTCACGTGTTCCCCCTTCCCCTCCAGACGAATACCGCTGGAACGAGAAGCGGAAACGCACCGGCGACATGTTCCATAGTCTGAAGCTGGGACCTCTGCTCTCCACAAGTAAGAGTGCAATCGCAGTCCGTCTCCCATTCGGTGGCGTGAGATTAACAGCTGTGGGGATTTCAGAGTCCGTTGCGCCGCCCGATCGACGCCACTTCAGCCCCGCCAGGAGGACGCCCCCGAGCAAGCCCACTGCGGCGGCGGCGGCGGCCATGGCGCCGGCTTGTGAGTGTCACACGTGCGGCGGCTCTCTCGAGTCCTTTGCGGGTTTTGCTCACGCTGCCGGCGCCGCTTACTTTTGTGCTGCAGTTGCCCCGAAAGCACAGAGCTCTTTGGCTCACGCGCAGCCCGGCCACAAGTTCCCGGGCCCGAGCAAGACGGAGGCTTCCTGCTTCCCCCCCTCCCCCTTCCCGCCCTTCTCCACCCCCCAATCCACTTTTTTCTCTTCCGCCGCCTCCTCCCTTTCGGCCCCCCCGGCCAGCAGCCAAACGTGGAAGATCCTGGAGAGCTTGAACCTGGGCCCGCAGCCGCAAGCCGCCAGGATCCCCAGTTGCGCCGTCAACCGCCCGACTGTTTCCAGCCAGGATTACCCCACCGTTAACCTGTCAGACCTTCAGGAATTCTTCCCCGGCATCACCTCGGCCATCAGCCAGGAGCCGTCGGCCTCGCAGGGGAGCGCCTGTGGCGGCGGCGGCGACACCGCCGCCGCCACAGGCGCGCAGTCCGTCGGCTTCTTCTCCTTACCGGGCTCTCAGTTCCCGGCAGACGCGGCGGCCGAGGAGGGCATCCCGCAGTTCCCCAGCTTTTCCGAAGCCCAGGGCTCGGGAACCCTGGACAGCCTCGACATGGACGACTTTGTGGACCTCCTCAACCCGCCGGACGAGAGCGGCAACGGCCAGCGAGCCGCCCCCTCGGCGGCGGCGCACAACACTTTGGACCCGGCCGGCAATCCGGGAAGCACCTGGATGAATTACCCCAACAGCATCGTCAACCTGCTCCAGAACGAGAGCATGATGGACGTCTTGACCAACAGCGGCGGCGGCGGCGGCAACAACAACCAGCAGCGGCCCGCCGTGCTGGACGAGTTTGACGAGTTGATTTCGGTGGACGAGGATCAGCTCATCTCCATTTTTAACAGCGGAAGCCAAGCCGGCTTTGTTTCGGGCCACCCCGCCTAAAAGACGCCTTTGGCCATTTATTCCATAGCCGTGCGCAAGCGTGCACCCGCTGGTGGGCCACCGCGCGGACCTGAACAAAAAAGCCACGCCGTCATTGCAACGAATGCTCGTTCGTTCGTCATTCAATGGCTTCGAGCCTTACATTAATTAACCACACTTGCGTAGCAACCAAATAGCTCGCAGGCTGAGGGCAAAGCCAATCGGCGCGCCGAGTTCTCAGACGGACAGACGTTGGCCGTTGGCTTTGTCTCGCCAGCGATACCGACGGGTCTTTTGTCTGACTCGGACCGCGGACCTGAAGGTAAGTCAAGCGTGCCCTTTGTGTCCGTTTTATGGTGGACCAATGTCCTTTTTTTTTTTCCATGCGCTCCCGAACGTTGGGTGCCAGGGCCGCGCCGCGCCGCCCAATGCAGCCGCAACACAAATGGCTCATTTTTTCAAAGGAAATAAAAGATCCTTGGCACGATTGTCAATTTGTCAAAGCACAAGCCTGAGTCTGGGCAAGAACTTTATTTGGCAACTGGCAAAAGCTGCGTGAACCAATGCTTTGGGTTTGAAAATGCACCGAAATCTGCAGGCTGTGAACGCAGTCAAGGCATGAAGGAGATCCTCCTCGATCCAACGGAATGCCTCGACTCACTCCGATGACAGCACCGCCGACAGATTCCCCATTGCGAGATTTCGGATTCTTCTTGGGTTGTTGTCGCGCTTTCTCGTCACACCTAGGTGACGTCCAGGTTGGTGACTTTGTTGATGATGCGCGAGCGCCTGGGCACCCGCTCCAGGCTGAATTGACTCTCGTAGATGGTGGGACAGAGCCTCCAGCGGTTGCTGCGGTAGATTCCCAGGTACGTGTAGACGTCCGGCTTGTAGGCCAGAGGACACTTGACGCCCGAAGCTCGGATGCAAGCGTCCAGCTGGACCACTTGGCTCTCGTCGGTGAAGTCGTCGTTGTAGACGCAGATGACGTGCCTGCCTCCTTTGACGGGGTCGTACGGGCTGACTTTGACGCTGGAGATCTGGCCGTCCGCCGTGGCTCTGGCCACGGACTCCCACGCGTGATCCACCTTGAAGCCGGGGTCCAAGTGCATGAGCCACTTGCCCGAGAGGACGCCGTGGTTCAGCGCCAGCTCCTTGACGTTCTCAAAGTTGACCGCTCGCCCGCTGGCCACCAGTTTCTCCCAGCTCTCCTGGAGGGCCTCCACTTCCCCCTCATGAGAGCGGTAGTCGGGGCCCCGCACGGCGATCCAGCCCACGGGACTGGCGCCCGGCTCCCCGTCGCCGTATCTGCTCACTCGCGAAGGCCTGTTGCTCTCCAGCCAGTCGTCGAACTCCGACCTGGGGGTTTTTCTGGAGTCGAACACGATCCAGGGGTCCATGTCCGCTGCCAAGGCCTCGGCGGCGTAAGTGTCGGCGGCAAACGGGCGCTCCGCGTCGCCTCCTGTCGTGGATGCCGCTTCCTCCTCCATAACGGTCCTGTTTGATCACACGTCTGGGTTGGAGAATTCTCGTCTGAACCTAAAGAAAAAAGTTGTTTCAAGTATACAACATATAGGCTTGAGTTAAAAACGTACTTTAGGACTCAATCAAAATGTACTTTATGACTGTATGGTTGTGTCATTTGGACTAAAAGCCACCAGTACCACACGCCTATGGGTGGATGCATGTGTACTTTGGTTGAGGCACCGAGTGGGAGTACCTTTTCAACCTTTGCATTACCTTGCAGGACACAGTAGCAGAAAGAAAGAAAGAAAGAAAGACAGAAAGAAAGAAAGAAAGAAAGTTTCACTTTCGATTTTGCTAGCTCCATTAGCCACAGCAGTTGGCCGCATTTGCCGTGAAAGCAGCGGCCCTTGTCAGATTGAAAAGAAGAAGAGCCGACATTGATGAATGCAAAGTGTAAACTGCTACCTGTTTTGTCAGACGCGGCGAGCAGCCGAGTCGAGCCGAGCCAAAGCGTCTTGCAAATTAAACAGCGAGCGCTTTAGCTTCCAACTGCAGCCTCCGGCTTCTAAGGGGCGCTGTCTGTGTTTTTGGAAAAGAAGGCGGCGGCACCGGCGGCACCGGCACCGTCAATGCCGTTGGACCAGTTGTACAAATGGTTACGTTGCTAGTCTGACGTCCTGTGGAAAGTGGTGCTCTTCCCTGCATCTTGCGATTGCGATTGTGGGTCGACTTGGTCAATGTGCAAAACGTCTGCTTGGAGTTGACATTCAACGAAAGTGTGCAATCGAGGGTGGGTCAAATTGCTCCTCAAATTGTCGGAAACGAGATGATCATTTTCAAATCGGAAGTGGTGAAGTGTGAGTGAGCAGAATCTGTTTAGAAAATAAACGTCGACAATCAATATTTGTCGATGGTGATGACGTGTCGGGGGGGGGGGGGCTTTTAGCAGCGAAGCAGTGCGAAGCAGTGCAAATCTTCGCCTCCCTCCCGCTCATTTTGGCTTTTGGCCATAAATGATGGTGGAATGGTGATGGCGGGCGTCTAGACCCTGGGGGCACCGTACTACGCAACTCGCAGCGGACGGAGTGACGACACCGACACGTCACGGCGTGCTAAGGTGCTAAGGTGCTAAGCTAACATCTTAGCCCCGGCCGGGACCGTCCGTCGCGCATCTATTTTGGTGTGTGCGCGGCGGTGGACCTTTTCGCTACTCCGGAGGAGTCCTACTCGATTCGCCCACGCGCGCTCGGGCGTGCGGGCGGGCGGGCGTGTCAACCACCTGCTTTACTTCACAATGCCGAGCAAAAAGAAGAAATACAACGCGAGATTTCCACCGGTAAGTGTTTGCCGCCGGCGCCCGCCCGCCCGCCCGCCCGCCCGCCCGGCCGCTCCGGCTCGCGCGAGCCACTCTTTGAGAATGCTAACTTGCCATTGTAAACGTCATTTGGCGTGGCTTGCATTTAGCCCGACTAGCACACTAGCACAATCAAAAGACGTTGACTTCCAAATGGGTGACGTAAGCTAGCGCAAGGCCGCCGCTAGTTCGCGTTGGTTGTTTTTAGCATGGCGAGCTGCCTTTTTGGTAGCCTTCATTCACGTCTTGGTTTCCCCCTCTTTTTCAGGCAAGAATTAAGAAAATTATGCAGACGGATGAAGAAATAGGCAAAGTGGCTGCTGCAGTGCCTGTTATTATTTGTATCCTTTTTGTCTAGATTGCATTTTCAAAGTTGGGGAATGAAAGCAGAATTTCCCAAACAAGCAGATTTCATGCAAGTGCGGGGGTGCCCAATGCCTTAGCTCTGGCCCTGGGGAATCCCACGAGAGATAATTCGGTGTCGTCCTCTTCAAAGCCACGTTGGAGGACAGGGGTCTGGACGACTCGTCCTCGACCCGCTTCCAGACGATCGAATCTGGTCGTTCCCCGCCGTGTCGTCTCGGCGACCGAGGTGGCTCGCCCGCCGTCGGAGGACGTCCATCCTCATAACATTCAAAACGGCGCGAGGGAGGGTGGGGGTGGGGGCGGACGACCGACCGACGGTGCGTTTCTTTCACCGTGACTCGCCGCTTGAAAGGAGCGTAAACGGCACCGGAACCGTTGGAGTCCGCATTACCAGGCTAGGTTCCTTTACCGCGAGCGACATCAGCGAGAGCCCTGGAGCTTTTCTTGGAGTCGTTGCTCACTAAGGCCTGCCACGTCACCCAGTCCAAGAACGCCAAGACCATGACCACGTCACACTTGTAAGTTTGACCCCCCGTTGGCGTTTGCGTGTTCTCGCCTCTTTGCTTCGTGTTGCCGGACTGCGTCTACGTGTGCGTGGATAGAAAGCAATGCATCGAGCTGGAGCAGCAGTTTGATTTCCTCAAAGACCTGGTGGCGACCGTGCCCGACATGCAGGGCGAGGGCGACGAGAACCACGGCGAGCCGGCGGGGGACAAGGTGCCGCCGCGCAGGTATGGACCCGAGCTCGTGTTTGCGCGGCAGGTTTGTTCTCGGCGCTCACGCCGCCCGCCGCTCGGCTCAACCCAGGGGTCGAAAGCTGGGCTCGGCTCACAAAAACGGAGGCGCCGGCTCAAAGGCCAAGGACAAGAAGTTGTCCGGAACCGAGTCGGAGCTCGAGGTGGGAAGCCGTTGGCGCCGAGTGAGCCGTCTCGCTTCCGTTATGGTGGCTAACCCCTTTGTGTCCTCGCTCGGCCCTTCGGGCTCAAGGAGGACTCCGAGGACAGCGAGACGGACGGGGACGGAGAGGACGGCTCCCAGTCAAGCACAAATCTGCAGGATGCAACCAGGTTCCACAGGTACGGCCCCGAAAACATCATTGGGAGGAGCTAACCCGACAGAGCTCACGTCCCTCGGGCCGGGCAGGGCCGGCCGGGCCCGCTCTGCCTTTTAATGCAGTTTGAACATTCAGTATTCAGAAAATGAAAGAAAACCAGGACTGGAAATGCAGCATTCAAGGTTGAAACATTTGTAGCATCAAACACCCCCAAATAAAGTTCTTTTCAGGATGAAATGCAAATATGTTGCATATAAAAAGTAAATACAACTGAACTGTACTTAGCTTGAGATTCTTTCACTTACCACTAGAGGGTGCTCGCATCACTGCTTACGGCGGCGTATTTGTGCTTCTGCTTTGTGCCTCTGAATGTGTGTCCCCCGTAGCGCCGCGCCGAAGCACCCGCAGGGGGCAAATGTGGTCCCGGGGGACGGCGCAGCCCCGGTGCAGCCCCCCCCCGTGGCCTTCGCCCCGCACCACTCCATGATGAGCGCCGTGCCACCGCCGCCAGCTCCCGCGCTACAACAAAGCCAGGATGACGAAGATGACGACGAAGACTATGACTCTTAGCTCGCCTAAATACGCACACACTGACTTTTTCTCGTTAGACTTGCTCTCACAGCGGTCACTCGGAGCAAGAGACTCTTCATCGGAGAAAGAAAAAGAAATCTGGTTGTACATTGCGTTTTAATTTTGTGTTCTCTTTTAAACTTGGGCTTTTATTTCATTGGAGATGAGAGTCCAACCAAGATCGTTTTAAGGAGTTCTGTTTTGATGAGGATTTCTTTTTTCTTTTTCTTTGAATGCCTACAGACAGGATAGGTGTGCTTTGTGTGTTGCTTTGTGGCTTTTCTCTCACTTGTCTTTAGTTCTTTTAATTCATGTTTTTACCCCCCACCCTAAAAGAAAGTCCCAAGTCCACAGACAGCTCCTTGGTTTTTTTTTTGTTTCTTTTTTTATATTATTATTATTTTATCAACCCTGGCTTGATTTTTAAATCCGTTATGATAACAAATTTCTGTTGAGGCCACATTCAACTTGTTGACTTCTTTTCCTGTTATGCTGCGTCTGCCCCTCCCAAGATACTTTTAATGATTTAATTTGATTCCCCTCGATGTCCATATCAAATGTATCCTAATAGGTAGAAGGAAGTTGCATTGTAAATTTTTTAACATTCTTTTTATTTTGTACGGATTAAATAAAAGAAAAGTCGTTTCCATTTCGTGCCACGTTATTTTTCGTCCTCTTGCATGTCAGTGAGGTACCGATCTCACGTATTGAACTGAACTTGATTTATTCATGTATCTCTGTCTATCTATTTATCTATCTATCTCTGCACTCGTCCATTTTGAAGCGCCTTGACGGTGTCTTGTTATTTTGCTACCGCGGCGGACGCACTTTGATTTGCTGTTTCGATAGACGTGACGGAGAAAGGAAGCAGGGGAGGGCCAAGAGAGCAAGGGAACCGACCGAACGACCGACCCGCCGAAGGGCCTCTGTGAGGAAACGCGCAGTGGCAGCCGGGCGGCGGGGCCAAAAGGAACATTAGTCTTTACAGGGGAAGCTGCTTTTTTTGCAAGCAAGAAATTGCACATCAAAACTGGCCAAATAAAGGTGAAATAATTGATAACAAGGGACGCCTGTATACTCAACACTCGGGCGGGGGATGCAAACGTTAGTCAATTTCCGTCACTGCTTGTGTCACCGGAATGAGATCGACGGATTAAACAAAACAAAGCGACATTATTTGCCATTTTAGGAGCAATGTGGTGGAATTCCATCTAAACAACAACTTGATAGTTGTTTTGATACCTTTCCGAATCCCTTTGGTGACATTTTTGTCTTCCAACAGTTTGAAAAGCCAAATGTTTGGATGTTGCGCTTTCATTTGGTGGTTCAGCAGCCGCAGGAAGTCACTTCCGTTTGAGCGCTTTATTTTGTGAGGCGGCGACGGAAGCGCGAGCTCAGCTTGACGTACGTCTTGTCACCTGACTTCCGGTCGGGAAGAGGAGAGGAAAAGTTGTGACTCCCCCACGCACCCAGCCCCTCTGTCTCCAGTACGGACGTAGAAGTTGTTTCGAGGTCCGAGGACGAGGAAACGGAATCTAATAGCCCGCCCGCGCTCGATGGGAATATCGCTCTTTTCGACACGGGAAAGTCCCTTGGTGTCCGTCGGAGTGACGCAAGGGAGCGGACTCGCCGCCGCTCGAAACTGCTCGGGAACCAACGCCGTGACGACGACGACGACGGCGAGGAGAACGAGAACGAGAACCATGACCACTACTTTGGAGAGCTAAGGGCCGGCCGGAGTTGGCTTGCCCGTGTGTCTCTTGTGGGATCTCTCTTGAAGTTTTGAGCGCTTTGCTTGGAGTTTACGGAATGCGCAGTGGTGGTCAGTCAGTCCCGTACCACTGGGCCGGGCCGGCTGGCTCGAGTCAATGCTCCCTTTCCTGCTATTCTTCTCCGCACTCCTCTGCGCTTCCTGCTTGTGCTGGCCCACTCTACTTAATGGCTAAAAATACTTAAAAACAGAGCTGAGGGTCCGGTGGGGAAGCCCGGATGAGCCTTTGTCAGCTTCTCGTCGTTGGAATGCTTCTTCAGTCGCAGCGTTTGACTTGGCTGCAAAGGCAGTTGCTCGAATCCAGGCCGAAGGAACTTTGCCAGCTTCTTGTCTTTCGCCGCCAATGGCGCTTTTGGACTCTAGCGAATGGCTAAAAAGTCTGGACAACAGAGTCCAGTCAGGAAGCCTCCCTCGCTGACCCTTAGTCAGCACCTTTGACTATTTTGGCCCGGTGAGATTGTTTTGTGCGTGTCACGGCACGGCATTAAACGCCAATCCGTTTGACCTGCGAGTCAGAAAAGCTGGACAGGCGCTTTGCGTCTCCGCGAGGTTTGGATGGCGGCGAGTCGCTCGGTGCCCTCCGCGATGCTCTCCTGACGTTTGATTGAGCTCCAAGCGCCTGTTGACAAAGCGCACGCCTCCAGAGCAAAGTTGGCTAGGACCCGAATTCCCACCGCTCCGACCTGCCGGTCACCCCGACCGAAGATGCCACCCGCCTTTGTTTCCCCTCCAATGGAATCGGCCCCGCCGCCGTTCCTTCCTTGCGAACGTTCCACTCATCCCCGATGACCCAGCGGGACGGAAGGGCAAGAGAGGAGCGAGGCGCCGTCCGCTACGCTACGCCTTTGGACGTGATTTTCAAAGCCTCGGTCGGTCGGGGTGCCGTCGGGTCAAAGCGAGCGTCGGAGGCTCCATGGAGCCGCTGAAGAACATATTCAGCCGAGGCCCGCTGTCCGCCTGGAAGAACTCTGAGCAATCGCAGAAAGGCAACTTCAGCAACCCCGTGTGGACGGCCTTGTTTGACTACGAGGCGGCCTGCAAAGACGAGCTCACCCTACGGAAGGGCGACCTGGTGGAGGTCCTCTCCTTGGACGCTGAGATCTCCGGCGATGAGGGTTGGTGGGCGGGCAAGGTCAACAACAAGGTGGGCATCTTCCCCTCCAACTATGGCTCCTTCAAGCCTGGGGCATACGGGAAGCTCCCGGGCGGCGGCGCCACCGCCGTGGCGGCGGCGGCGGCGGGTGAGCTGGGCCCCGCCGTGGCGGTGGGCGCCTCTGAACCTGCCGTGGTGAATTTCCGTGAACTCAGCCTCCAGGAGGTGATCGGGGTGGGCGGCTTTGGCAAGGTGTACCGCGGCACGTGGCGGGGCGCGCTGGTGGCGGTGAAGGCGGCGCGCCAGGACCCCGACGAGGACATCAGCGTGACGGCGCAGAACGTCCGGCAGGAGGCCCGACTCTTCGCCATGCTCACCCACCCCAACATCATCGCCCTCAAAGGCGTTTGTCTGCAGGAGCCCAACCTCTGCCTCATTATGGAGTACGCTTCGGGCGGGCCCCTGAGCCGGGCTCTGGCCGGCCGCCGCATCCCGCCTCACGTCCTGGTGGACTGGGCCGTGCAGATCGCCCGCGGGATGCTCTACCTCCACAGCCAGGCCATCGTCCCCGTCATCCACCGGGACCTCAAGTCCAACAACAGTAAGTAGGCCAGCCCGTAGGCCAAGCCCGTAGGCCAAGCCCGTAGGCCAGGCCCGTAGGCCAGGCGCGTAGGCCAGGCGCGTAGGCCAGGCGCGTAGGCCAGGCGCGTAGGCCAGGCCCGTAGGCCAGGCCCGTAGGCCAGGCGCGTAGGCCAGGCGCGTAGGCCAGGCGCGTAGGCCAGGCCCGTAGGCCAGGCCCGTAGGCCAGGCGCGTAGGCCAGGCGCGTAGGCCAGGCGCGTAGGCCAGGCGCGTAGGCCAGGCCCGTAGGCCAGGCCCGTAGGCCAGGCGCGTAGGCCAGCCCCGTAGGCCAAGCCCGTAGGCCAAGCCCGTAGGCCGGCTCGTACCGTAGGCCAACCCAATCCCTCTCTGTGCTGGGTGCCTGCCAGATCCTATCACCTCCATGCTTTTGATTTCCTATTTTTTGTCCTCTGGTTGCGGGCCTGCCACGACACGTCTGTCGGGCCACATCCTGGAGCAGGTCGTCGCTCGCGCAACAAGCGCTATCCAACCAAAGCCAAGAGAATAGACAGCGGGGAGCGTACCCAAACAGCCAAAAAAAAGCGTCCGGTCGTTCCCATCCGGCCGTCTTTTGTCTCTTTGCGGCCTTTGGGACCTGAGCTCGACGGTCACGTGGCTTCTCGCCATCCAAAGTCCCATCCGGGTCGTGCTCGGCATCTCGTGTCTTCCCCGAGCGAAGGATCCCATCTTATTTTAAGCTGGACTTTGTTTAAATTGCAGGTTTCTGTCTACCGCCCACCGCTTTCCAAATGACATGTTATTTGCCTGAAAAAGGAGACTCGGGAAATGGACCAAAAGTACGTCCTCCTCCAGGAGGTGAGACAAACGACGGCCGCTGTGCCGGGACCGCCCCTGACTTGTCTTTTTTGAAAAGGTGGTGGAGGCGCGCCTGCCTGTGCCGACTCGGCGCCTTTCTGAGCACAAGACGAGGTGTCGAGTCGGATAGCGCGTCGCGAAACCTTTTTTGAAGCCCCAAATCGCTAACAAACCAAAAAAGCCACGCTAAGCACTCACTGACCCCTTTTTTGTCACTTGGATGCTGGCCATAAACGCGCCTTGTTTTGGGCTTTCTTCTCGACTTGTTCCGCGATTGGACAAGCGTGAGCCTTGCCTCCGCCCGCATGTTTTCATTCAGCAGTTGCAAACATCCCCCGCATGTGCGTGTGCGTGCGCGTGTTAACATTGAAGCGTGCCCACTTCCAGAGCTGTGACCGAGCGTCACTCTTTCCCTAGGCATTTTGGATTGTTTAAAAAAAAAAAAAGTGTTTCTCTGATACTCATGATGTGTAGCAAAATATTCATATGTAATTTGACGTCTGTGACCTAGCGTGACTTTTATATTGCTAATTGATCAAGAGCAGGAAAAAAATAGGAGCCTTTTGTTTGCGGGCCTCGGCCGCCATCTCACCTTTAACTACTGATCTTCCTTCCTTCTTTCCTTCCTTCCTTCCTTCCTTGCTTCCGTGGCGCTTATGCGAGCAACTGAGGAGGAGCTGGTGCCAGCGGCCTTCTGCTTCTTCAGATGTGGCAAAGGAGGGACTTTCCGCTGTTTGCCCAGCGAGGGGGAGCCTCCAGCCAGCGAAGCTTGTTTGGGCTCCCGGGCTTGTTAATAAGTAACCAAGCATTTGGAAGGCAACCTCGCCCCAGCCCCAATCATTAATAGGAGCCTTCCTCACCATATCCTTCAATATATTGTGGTGCCGGCGGCAAGGAACGACACTCACCGATGTCTTATTCCACGCTATCGGGTACTGGTGCCATCGCTTGCAACCCTCCATCCATCCGAATGTCATGAAATGAAATTGGGTGACTTGTGCGGCGCTTGGGAATGGCGGCAACGTTGATAGACTTTGGCGCCGGCGGGCTCGGGCAAAGGTTGCCGGGCTGTCCATCCGAGGGAGCGTCTGTCAGCCCGTGAACAAAGCTGCCGTTCTTCCCAGGGAGAGCCCCGCCCCCGCCCTGCCGGAATGCGCCACTCGCCTACGGGGGGGGGGTTAAATGCACGTCATTGCGTTGAGCCATGATGTCAGGTGCCGAGTACTCCGTGCGGTGTGCAAAAACCATTTGACCCAGTTCCTGCCTTTCCAGATCCTTGGAACATCAATGTAGTGTAAATGAGGAAAAAAGGGGGGGGGCGGCGGAGGTGTCCTTCAAAAGTATTGGGACAGAGCACCTTTTCACGAGCGAAACGTTTTGAGGCGGAGAGAAGACGCCATACAGATTGGGGCGGCGCCCTGCCAGCTTTGCGCTGCACTTCCTCCATTGCGGCGGCGGCGGCGATGACGCCACACTTCCCTTCTTCATAATCACACTCTTATGAAATTGGGAGAATGTCATCACCAGGGCCTGCGCAAATCCGCTTGGGGCAAGCGCAAAGCCATGTGTGGCTTCCTGACTTTTCATTTTTGATGAAGCCTCCATCCATACTCGCTCGCAACGTCCATTTTGAATGGGCCGAAAGGGTTCAGCCTGGCCATCCAGTGGACGATTGATTGTTCTTGACGAGCAATGTGCTGATCTTCGCAGATCTATGCACGCGGGCAAAGGCCGAGCGTCCCCGTGGGCCGGTTCGTTGCCGACATCTGCTTTCTCCGCAGTCCTTCTGGCTCAGCCCATCGAGAACGAACGCATGGAGGCGCTGACGCTCAAGATCACCGACTTTGGCCTTGCCAGGGAGTGGCACAAGACCACCAAGATGAGCACGGCGGGCACTTACGCCTGGATGGCCCCCGAGGTCATCAAGTCCTCCACCTTCTCCAAGGGCAGCGACGTCTGGAGGTGGGATTTGTTTTTCTGCAGCCTCCGTCCGCTGCTTTAGCTAACAGCGCGTTGCATGGGAGGGGGGGGGGGGGGTAGTTTGGGCTGGAGTTGAGTTCCACCTCCTGCGTGCTGGGACAAAAGCTAATTGACGGTGTGTGAGATCCAGGTTTTGATGGCTGCAATTGGATCCATGAAAAAGCAAAGTAGCAACGTTAGCAATTGAAGGCGGCTCAATGTCCTAACTCCTCTTCCGCAATGGAACACGCGGCATTTCTCCTCTCTGCGACTGTGCTTGCTTGCGCAGTTACGGCGTCCTGCTGTGGGAGCTGCTGACGGGAGAGGCGCCCTACAAAGGCATCGACGGGCTGGCGGTGGCGTACGGCGTGGCCGTCAACAAGCTGACGCTGCCCATCCCTTCCACCTGCCCCCAACCCTTCGCTCAGCTCATGGCAGGTACGCAACGTCGCCTTGGCTCCCCCCCCCTCCCCAGCAACAGCCGATTGGATTTTTGTCCCGCAGAATGCTGGGACCAGGACCCCCACCGCAGGCCCAACTTTGGCTCCATCCTGGCTCAGCTGACGGCGCTGGAGCAGCAGGTGAAGGAGGAGATGCCGCAGGACTCCTTCCACTCTCTGCAAGAGGACTGGAAGCTGGAGATCCAGGACATGTTTGACGAGCTGCGCGCCAAGGAAAAGGTAGGCCGGACTTGGCGTGCAAATGAACCGCTTGGTTCCAGTCCTGACTGGTTTTCTCCCCCCCCCCCGTTTTTCAGGAGCTGCGCTGCCGCGAGGAGGAGCTGAAGCGGGCGGCGCTGGAGCAGAAGTCCCACGAGGAGTTCCTGCGCCAGCGCGAGCAGCAGCTGGCCCAGTGGGAACAGGACGTGTTTGAGCGCGAGCTCAGCCTCCTCATCCTGCACCTCAACCAGAACCAGAACCAGGAGAAGCCCAACGTCAAGAAGCGCAAGGGCACCTTCAAGAAGCACAAGCTCAAGAGCAAGAACGGCGAAAAGATCAGCATGCCCCAAGGTAGCTAGCTTCTTGCATCTCCGCCATTGTGCGCAAGTGGACTCACGGCCAAGACGGCCCGGCCCGTCTTTTCAGATTTCATCCACAAGATCACGGTGCAGGCATCCCCCGGCCTGGAGAAGAGACGCAACTCGCCCGATTTGGGCTCGGCCTCCTCGCCCTCCTTCGGCCCGCGTTTCCGCGCCATCCAGCGTGAGTGGATTGGACTTGTGTCCTTCCTTCCCCGAGCGTGTGTGCGCGCGTGCCCCCCCCCCCCCCCCCCCCCCCTTCCACTTCTCGGCGCCGCCAATGACCCTCAGCTCTTGCGCTTCCTGAGGGCGCCGTGGAGTCGCATTTGTTGTGACGCTCGCGTCTGCCCGCAGTCAGTCCCGGCGACAGCGGTGGCGGCAGCAGCGGAGGCAGGCCATTTGGTCTGAGCGCGGCGTGGCCCCTGGAGGTCCCGTCCCCTAAGCAGGCCAACGGAGAGCTCAAGTCCCAGAGCCCCAAAAGTCCCAAGAGCCCCAAAGTCCTGCGCCTGAGCCCTCAGGAGAGCAGGTACGTCGCCCGAGTTACCGCGGCGACAGCAGCAGCGGCTTTTGCTCAGGCCTTGCCGTTTGCTCTCACAGTTTGTCCATGAGAGCCAAGCTGCTGGTGTCCCAGCGCGACCACAATGGAGAAGACGCAGACGACTTTGAGGAGTACACAGCCTCGGCGGCGGCGGCGGCGAGCCCGCCTCACGACGGTAACCGAGCCTCGCTTGCCTTTGATTTGATTTTGTAAAGGTTCTTCAACCGTGATCATTTCACTTATTTGGAAATGATTTGCTCAGACAACAACAACGGCAGATCCGTTCTTTTTTCTTTTTTGTGCGCTATCACAGAAGACCAAATGAAAAGACTAACGTTTTTGGCAGGCTCCTGGCTGAAGCCCGACACCTGGCGGCTTCAGCAAGGCGATTCGGGCGGCGAAGAAGGAGGCTCTTCTCTCAAGAGCGCCCGCCGCGCTCTGCTGGCCAGCGGCGCTCTCCTGGCTTCTGTGGGCTTAGGTCGATGCCTGGACGTCTCCCCGAAAGTGCCTCCTCGAACTCAGCCCCCATCCCTGGAGGAGTGCACCGCCAAGCCGCCCCGCTTCGTGGACGACCTCATCACTTTCGCCGCCGAGCCCGTTTCCCGGCCGCTTTTGGATCCGGCCGAGCCCCCGGGGGAACCCGAGTCCCCGGGGGAACCTGAGCCCCCGGGGGAACCCGAGCCCGGCTTCCCCGACATCGCTTCGGACCGTGCGGGCGAGAGGAGGAGGAGAAGGTCCAGTCCGGGCCTGCGAAGCTCCCACCTCGGTGCGTAAAAGAAAAAAAAAATTTCAAATGTGCCGGCACATTTATGGCCGCTTGAAAGCGACTCGTTTGCGTTCTTTGCAGTTCTGGACTTGCCCCTGTGCCGAGACACGCCGGACGCCGAAGAACAGCCGGCCGCCGCCGCTGCGGCCGGCTCACTGGGCCTGGACGCTGCCCTTTGGACCCCCAAATCCTGCTGCCACCTGGAGGTCAGCGTCATCCCCCGCCCTCGCCCCTCCCCCATCCGGCCCCGCATCGACGCGTGGAGCTTCGTCTCGGCGGGCGCCGGCCGTAACTGGAGCCGCCCGGACGGCGTCCCGGCGGGGTTCCGCCCCTCCCCGACTAACCCCTTTGGCAACTGCGACCCCTTCCCTTCGCCCGCCTGCGATCCCTTCGCTCTCAGGGCCGACCCGCCGGGAGCCTGGGACAAAGCGTCGCCCTTTGACCCCTTCCCGCCGGGCGCCTGGGACAGAGCGTTGCCCTTTGACCCCTTCTCGCCGCCGCCTTTCCCCACCTCGCGTTCGGCGCCGTGCTCCGCCAGCGGCTCGCCCACGCTGCCGTCGTTCCGCGCGGCGCCGCTGGACCCGCCCGACTCGTCGCTCATCGACTTGGGTTGGGCGGCGTGCGGGGGGAAGAGCCCAGACGCAACCAAAGAGAGAGTCCGCCCCCGAAGGACTCTGGGGCTCAAACCCTTCAAGTCGCCGACGCAACTCCGAGACGACCGCTTCTGAAGTCCACCCGGTTTGTCCGAGACTCACGCCCCCCTGAAAGTCCAGGTCTGGTTTTAATGTTAGCGTATGGCGAGATTTCCTATTTGGGTTTTGACCCCTTTGAACTTCAGGAGGGCCTTTTTTTTTTCCAACTTGATCTGGCGCTCTGGACCAAAAGCATTCGCTTAGAAGAATTCAACCCTGTTCTTGTTTGCGGAATCTGAAATCT
Source organism: Syngnathus typhle (assembly GCF_033458585.1). Classification (NCBI taxonomy): domain Eukaryota; kingdom Metazoa; phylum Chordata; class Actinopteri; order Syngnathiformes; family Syngnathidae; genus Syngnathus; species Syngnathus typhle. The sequence continues at coordinate 28,935,175 of NC_083738.1, read as the reverse complement.
TAAACAGGCCACTTGACTGAAAATAACATTTGTCCCGACTGGTCCCGGCTGAAGCTGAACTGCCAAGGGTCTTGACCCGAGAGCCGGCCGGCCGGCAAATATCATTTTCAGCCACCGGTGAGTGGTAAAATTCCTCCTCCCTCCCCATCCACATGGATTGAAAACGGGTCCACTTAGCTGCTTGACAAAGACAATCTTGATCCGAGTGCCGTCTTTAGAGCGAGTGCAGGGGGCCGGCCGGCCAGCCAGCCACAATGTGAGTATTCTGGTCCAGAACATTTGACTTCTCTTATCAGGCTCAGAACCAAAGTGAGCGAGCGAGCGAGCGAGCGAGGTAGTTTTAGTTGAAAATGTGCCGTGCCTAAGGCTTCCTGGTCATTCCCGTGGACGCCTTCCTTGGCACGGCTCTGGCAAAGATGGCAGATGAGGGACTCTTGAACATTTTGCCATTCCCGCTTTGTGTGCCGAGTGGCTGCTTTTGCCACATTCTGGTTGCAGGCAGGCAGGCAGGCAGGGAGGGAGTGCCTGATTTACAAAGGAGATAGAGAACGTACGTCTTGCTCGCATTCCAGGACAACGGCGGCCATTCCAAACGCCAAAGAGTGCCACTGTGACAATACGGGGGATTATTTGCCGCCATTCCGACCCGCTTCCGTGTCAAGCGCGAGTTCAAATTCCCGGGTGGCCTGTTGTGTGTCACGTGAGCGGCCGGTCGGTCCCAAGCGACCGATGCGTTTGTGACTATCCGGCAGCCCGCCCCACCCAAACGATGGACTTTCATTTGCGTGTCTGCCTAGGGGGGGGGGGGGGGTGGGGGGGTGCTTATTTCCAAATGGCTTCGGCGCTCGGTCACACACACTGGATGAAAATGGTGGGACATCAGGAGCATGAAAACAAAGTTCCACTGGACTATTTGAACCTGTTTGTACGGACGGGTGCTCCGCAGCTTCACCGTGACAATCTCTCCAATCATGAATGGGATGATCTTTTGTTTTTTTCAACCTGATTTGCGACCCTTACTGTTCTGCTACTGTGTACCTCCACGGAGCCTTTTCAGCGTCTCTGCGCCTGTGCCGGCCGTCGGGATATGTGAAAGGCTTTGTGACGGCTTCTGTCAAAAAAAAAAAAAATAATCAAATTGGATTGTCCTTATCTCTTGTTTAGCCTTTGGTTGTGTGTTGTTTGCAGGATCATGTAAATGATTGTTTTTATTGTCCTTTTTTTTCTCTTCCCCTCCATCTTTGCATTTGGGCCTCAGAGAACTTGAGAAATGTGGCCCGCGCCGGCCGGGCATCTTATTGTCTTGTGTCAGGAGGGCTCTTTCTCGACCCACTGTGTGAACGAACGTGTTCTTTTTATTTCTTGACAATTGAGATGGGATGGATTTTAACCTGTGGAAAAAAAAAGACAACCAAATAAATGTAACTTTTGAACAGTTGAGTATTACCTTTGACTATCATTTGCGCATTTTTTTCTTCTTCTTCGGTAACTGGTCTGGTCTGAGCACGAAAATTAAAATGACAAAACTCCATTCACGCACTCACGCACTCATTCACTCACACACGCGCGCGCACACACACACACACACACACACAGGAATAGGCGCTGGAGGCTACGAGATGCTTTTGGACTACTAGCCTACTTTCCTCAAAGACGGGTGGGTCACTTGTGTATTCGGTGAAAGCGTCCAGCGGCAGCCACCGTGAAAGCTTTATTATATTCCAAGAGACACACACGCGCTTGAATACACTCCGATGCTTTGCGTGCGTGCGTGCGTGCGTTGAATGAAAAGACGCAAAAAGTCGCCAACACGGACGGACGGACGGACGGACGGAGGGAGGGAGGGAGGGAGGGCGCTCCTTTATTTCTCCGCTCAATCCGTGCGGCACGAGATGGACGAGCGGCCGGCGCGCTCATGGACAGGGCGCAAAGTCTGCAAGGAGACCAAATTGAGACTGCGCGTGCTTTTCCTGGATGACAGCGAACGCACCTTCGAGGTGGAGGTGAGTGACTTCCACTGGCGTTATTTGTTTTGTCAAAAAGTACGTGTGACAAGCGCCGTGCGCTTGACACTGAGACAAGGAAGGCGTTGAATGTGTCGCTCCCATGCATTTGCTAGGCAAACATTTTGGGCTGCCACTTCTTCAACAAAGTGTGTGCTCACCTGACGCTCTTGGAGAAGGAATACTTCGGACTGGAGTACCGTCACCAGGGCGGCAACTACGTGAGTCGGTCTGATCAGGCGCATGCGCGCACGCCTGATGGCTTTGGACTCATTCGGGCTTCTTTGGTTTCAGGTTTGGCTGGAGCTGCTCAAGCCGCTCGCAAAGCAGATTAAAGGTAAGTGGATTCACAACAAATGGTGTACATTCTTTATTTATCGATATTTTTTTCTTTTTTTGAAGACACCCCCGATCTGCTCTTCAGGTTCATGGTCAAGTTCTTCACTCCGGACCCCAGCCAACTCCAAAGGGGCCTCACTCGGTACGGCGCCGTTTCTCATTTCATTTCATCTCATGTCATCTCATGTCATCTCATCGCATCTCATCTGCTCACGTCACATCACGTCCTGTCTCTCATCACATCACATCTGATGCCGTTATGTTGTGCGCCTACAGGTACCTTTTCGCCCTGCAGGTCAAGCAGGACCTGACCAACGGCAGTCTGACCTGCAATGACAACAGCGCCGCCCTGCTGGTCGCCCACATACTGCAGTGTAAGGACCAAACAAACATGGGATTGATTCATTGTCGTACACTCCTAGTTTTACCAGCCGACAGTGTCTCCTCGCAGCAGAACTCGGGGACTACGATGAGGAGCTGGACTGTCAGCACCTACAGATGAAGCGCTACGTCCCCAACCAGGAGTACCTGGACCACAAGATCCTCGGCTTCCACAAGAAACTCAGGTACAATGAATCCCAGTCAGCCTTCCCATTGAAAAGCTTGATAGTTGCCTATAGATGCCACAAGATGGCAGCAAAGCACAATTTCTGATCCGAAACAACTCCCCAGCCCATTCATTTGGTTGGGTTCACCAAGATGGCCCCAAATAGCAGCACGGTACTCCTCATATTTATTTCTTATGATTATTTGTTTTGTCTGGACCCCGGCAGAGGCTTGTCCCCGGCCGAGTCGGACGTCCACCTGCTGGAGTTGGCCAGGAAGCTGGACATGTACGGCATCCGGCCGCAGTCGGCCAGCGACGGCGAGGGCGCGCGCATCAATCTGGCCGTTACGCACTCGGGCGTGCTGGTCTTTCAGGTAGCCGTTTTGGTTGCGCTTCCGACGAGCCTCTGCCAGCAGACGCCGACTTTGCACGCCTTTGCTCAGGGAAACGCCAAGATCAACGCTTTCAGCTGGGCCAAGATTCGCAAACTGAGCTTCAAGCGCAAACATTTCCTCATCAAGCTGCATGCCACTCTTGGGGTCAGAGTCCAAGGCTTTTCTTTGTTTGCGTTGACTTTTGGGGGCTGACGTTAAGCTGGTCTGCTCTGCTCTGCCGCCCCGCCCACGCAGCCGTCCCGCAAGGACACGCTGGAGTTCTGCATGGCCACTCGGGACGTGTGCAAGGCCTTCTGGAAAAGGTGCGTGGAATACCACGCCTTCTTCCGGCTGGCCGAGGAGCCCGGGGAGGCACGGAGGAGCGCGCTGCTGTCCACCAAAGGCTCTGGCTTCCGATACAGGTGACGACCGACCGACCGACCGACCGACCGACGTCTTTCTTCGCACGTTTTCTTCTTTGCTTTCTCCGAGGAGGAGGCTGACTTTTGCTTTGGGAACGTGGACAGCGGGCGCACACAGAAGCAGCTGCTTGCATGTTTGGGATCCAGCCAGAAGAAGCCTCAGCGATCGGCCAGGTGGGTTCCATGAAATCCCGAGGTGGTGCCAACGCGATAACGTAGCAAGCCACTGAGCGATTGGCTAAGGGAGCGTGATGGGAGCCAATCAGAGCCAGTGTTTTTACACATGTGCCGACGCACCTTCGTCAGCAGTCGCACAAACAGAGGAGAGAGGGGAGGGGAGGGGAGGGGAGGGGAGGGGGGGGCTCGGAAATAGTCAGCCAGGGAGGAAACTCGGTGTCTGCTTGCGACTAGTCCGGATGTTGCAAAACAGGTTTTCATTAGACCTAACGATTCGAAGCAGGCTTTTAAACTCAAGTTCAAATTGGCTTTGGCACTGTTGCAAAAGTTCATTTACTACACAAATTAGTTCCAAGTTCAGTTCACACATTTAAAATGTCTTGTTCACTTCCGAATTGAAATGAGGCTTATCGTTCTAAGGATGAATTGTGTCTGGTAAGACTTTTTTTTCTTTTTTAGTAAAAACAATGACCGTGTTTGATTACAGTTTCCAAATGGGGTTTTAAACTAGGTTGGGGTTCAGGGATTAGGGTTTCATTTCAAATCCTACATTGTAAAAAAAACAACAAAACAAACAGTTACAAGTTGTTTTTACCTACCTTCAAGTTGAGCTTGAAGAAAAGGGTTGTGCTCTTGTTTTGAAATGCAGGAAAGGCAAACTCCGCTCCATTTGGCCCACTTGAAATGCTTTCAAATTTTGGGTTCAGCCAACAGGAGTTGTTTTTTTTTTTTTTCTTTTCAACTCGAGCTGTTCTTCCGCGCAGCACTCGCCGCCGGGCAGAATCCGACTCCCGCCAGTGCCGATCTTCCCCCGATCTCCTGGCCGCCTCCCAACAGGTGACCTGAACCCGATCCATTTCCATTCCATTCGCTCGTTTCACGGCTTTGCGCCGTTGTCGCCCAGCAGTACGAGGACGCCTTTGCCCGGCCCAGTCCCTCCTCAGAGGTCAACCGGGCCTACGCTGCCGCCGCCGCCCCCCCGAGGTGTCGGAGCCTGGCCCGGGTCACGCCCCTCTGGCCGCAGCGGGCGGACGAGCGAGCGCGGATATCGGGCGCCATGGGACGCCGCCGGCCCGTCCCGCAGGTGGCGCAGCAGCTGGTTCTACTCTACCCTCGCACTCCCGCCTACCAGTACCACCCGGTGCTCCCCACATTCCCCCAGCCGTATTTCTCCTCCGACTGCGCCGTCTCGCTGGAGTGCTTGCCGCAGCCGAGCAGGCGGGACGGACGACGGCGGCCGTCTTTGTACCCGCCGGTCGGCACGGAGGCGGGACATTACAGCGACGACTGCAACTTCCTCCCGGGGCTGCCTCGCCGACGGCAAGCGGACGGCCACTTTCGCCTGCCATCGTGCGAATTGCGTCCCCTGGGCTACTATCCCCACTTGACGCGACCAAGCAGGCCCACGTACCTGCCGCTCAACGCCGCCGCCTCCCCTCTGCCTCGAGGCCCCGCGCGGAGCCGCAGTGATTCCGAGCCCCGAGTTGGACGGCCGTGCTACGGAAGGCCCGGCGGCGGCGGCGGCGGCGGCGGGGGCAGAGCGGCCCGGATGAGCTTCTCTTCCGGCAGCCTCCAGCTGGACGAGGAGGACGAGACAAAAGAGGAGAGGAAAGGCGCCACCGAGGTCACGCTCTAGCACGCAATAAACCGAGACAAACAACGTTTGGAATGCATCTTAAATATTTATTCATAAAACTCTAAAGACGAACATTTTTTTGGTTGCTGGTTCCCTCTGAGTAAACATCCCTTATGATATATTGCAATAAGATAGCCAAGTTGCAGATTGTCTTTGGTAAGGAAAACTGGAGAAGCGCGCCGCTCCCACCGACCTCGTTTGCAGCGAGGGAGGGAGGGAGGGAGGCGCCCATGGCTTCTTACTGAGCACAACAAAACATCAGAACCAGAAGAATCATTTTGGCATGTCATCTTTGTCAAGTGCTGCCCAGCAAATATCTACAAAAGGTAAAGCGGCGCTGCCCGATGACAACCAGCGTAAAAGACCACCAGCGGTGGTGAAGGTGCAGAGACGTTGCACAGCAGATCTCCAAATTGCAAGCTCGGGTGGCGGCGGCGGCGGCGGCGGCAGCGGCGCTTTGACACCGCGTCCTCTTTCCGCCTGTCCTCAGTTGCCGTTGAACCTGAGGACAGCGGGACCACACCAAGATGAAAGCGGAACAAAGGGCAAACTTTTGCACAACGTCACAAGCGCAGTTCTATTTCACAGCCACTAGATGGTGCTGCTACACACTCTCGTATCTTAGGCCACTTTGTTTTACTGGGAGCTAGCTCGGTGAGGAAATGACAATCTCGTCCTGGTGTCAGACACGATGACGATGGGGCTTTGAACCCCCCGCCCCGCCCCGCCCGCCTCACCATCCAGACAAGACAATGGCCTACCTGGCAATGATGTGCGTCACCATCTGGTCCGCGATGCCCGGGCAGGCGTCCTCGGCCGATCGGACGTTCCGTTCCAGCTCCTCGATGGCCGACGGCTTTTCCTTGTGCCGCTGCTTCAACTGCAGAAAGGAGAGCGAGCCCACAGTCCGCTGGCACCTTGTCATGAGCGACGACGGGTGGGCTGGGCGTAGCTACCTCTGAGAAGACGGGCGAGATGACGGCGGCGAGAACGGAGGGCCGTTGGTCCGTCTTGCGCTTGCGCACTGTGGTGAAGCTCCACTTGGGGGGCTCTCCGTCCTTCCTGTCGCCGGACTCGCTAAACGCGGCCAGGCCAGGCCAGGCCAGGCCAGGCCGGTCAAACCAGGGAGGCTGCTGGAAGCTTTCGGCTCTGCTGTGCGACTTACCCGTCGTCCGAGTCGTCGGGGCTGCTGTCGCTGTGGCCCTGCTCCCGCCACCTTCGGTACCTGTCAATCAACTCGCTGAGGTAGGACGTCTTCTTGCAGTGTTTGATGATGAACTTGTGCTTGAGCAGCTCCTTAGCGGTGGGACGCTGAACGAGGAGACAACGCCGTGAGCCCGGCCGGCCGGCGCGGCTCGCCGCCGTCCAATTGACATATCAGACCGACGCAATTGTTTTAAAGGCCAAGTCAAACGTCGAGGCGAGAAAGTCAACAATCAAAACAAAACGGCGCCTTACGAAGCCAGGGTCCTTGTTGAGGCAGGCCTCGGTGAACTCTTTGAAGCTCTTGGAGAAGTCGCCCGTCAGCGTCGGCGGCGGCGACTTGGGGATGAGGAAGAGCACCCTCATTGGGTGCATTTCCGAATTGGGCGGCTCCCCCTTGGCCAGCTCGATCGCGGTGATGCCCAGCGACCAAATGTCCGCCTGGAGGCACGAGTCGGAGGAGTCAGCGCCCGGACGCCGAGTCAGAGGCCGGACGCAAGCGACGACGCGCGCGGCAGTAATCTGACCTTGAAGTCGTACGCAGACTGCTGGATGACCTCCGGTGCCATCCAGAAGGGCGTCCCCACAAAGGTGTCCCGCTTGATTTGCGTGTCCGTCAGCTGACCGGCCACCCCGAAGTCGGCCAGCTTCACCTGGCCGTGCTCTGACAAAAGGACGTTGGCGGCTAGAAGGGAAGGGGGGGGGACAGCTCCACGTTACAAGGCCGTCCATCCATCCATCCGTCCATCCGTCCATCCATCCATCCGTCCGTCCGTCCGTCCGTCCGTCTGTCCATCCATCCATCCATCCATCCATCCATCCATCCATCCGTTTTTGGGCTGCGCCAGCCCACCTTTGATGTCTCTGTGGATTTTATTCTCCGAGTGAAGGTAGTCCAGCCCCTTCAGGATCTCCTTCAGCATGGTGGCGATCTGCGACTCATCGAAGGGACCCGCGTGGAGCTGCGTTTCAAAGACGACACTTTTTTTTTTGTCCATTTCACATTCCAAAGTGCAAACTTTTGGAAGCCATTAGTTTGCGCTCCCAAGGCATTTCCTCGGACGGAAGGAAGGAAGGAGGCTCACCAAGTCGAGCGCAGAGCCTCCGCCCAGGTACTCCATGATGATCCACAGTTTGCTGCCCTGAAAAACAGGCGGCGGGCCGTCAGCGGGCCCAGCGAGCGTCGCCGCCGCCGCCGAGTCTACCGTCTCACTTTGAGGTAGGAGCCGTAGTACTTGGTGATGTAAGGGCTGTCGCACTGGCTCAGCACGGTGATCTCCTGCTGGATGTCCTCGATTTCGTCCTCGGCCTCCTCCAGGTCGATGATCTTGATGGCCACCACGCTGAGCGAGCGGTTGTCGATGCCTTTGAACACCTGGCGGGCGGAGAGACGGCGCAAAGCGCTCCAATCCGGGTTCCCAAATGAAGCGAGGAACAAATGGATTCTTTCTCATCCGCTTCAAACGTGGCTTTTACAAAGGAACGCGATTCAAAGTGATTTGGAAACCATTGCGCCAATAAAACGTGAAAGAATTGCATCAATTGACGTAACAAACAAATGGCTTGTTTTGGAATGCAAGGCGTCAAATTTGGATGGAAATTGGAATGGATTGAGCGGCCGTTGAGGAGAAAAAACAAACGCGCCTGAGAGGGACCGGACTTTCCGAACGGACCTCGGAAATGACTATTCGTCAACCGCCGGCCGAGAAGCTCACCTCTCCAAAGGATCCCTTGCCAATGCGCTCCAGCTTGGTGAACAACGCCTCCGGATCGATCTGAGAACTCTAAGGGAGAAAAGGAAACACAGCACAACGCAGGCGTTGATCTGCACGCCAGTTGATCTCCTCCAATTTGAGCAAGTTTTCCTTGAGGAAAAGACGGGCGCCTGCACGTGTTCCTTCCTCCGCACGACGGTTGTCAAATCATTGTTCAGTGGTCACCGATCTTGAGCGTTGCAAGCATCCATTCGGACACGCAACTACTGCAAGCAAGTTGGATCCCGGCTCGTACGGCCAGAAGAAGGCACGCTGAACCTTCGACCGCCCGCAAAGAAGCCCGAGCGAGCGTGCGGCTGTCAATCATTCCCGCGCCTCCGAAAACAAAACAGCGAGCGGGCGGGCGGGCGGTCAGGCAGGCACTGGCAGCCACGCAGGCAGTGCCTGGCAGGCAGGCAGGCAGGCAGGTTACACAGGTCGGCACGCCCGGATGGCTGGCCTCCCAACAGACAGACAGACAGACAGACGGAGCCAGCCAGCAAATGACAACTAGGAATACGAGTCATTAAACTATTAAGATAGAGAAAAGGTCATTTCGATCTCTTTGTGTGCATGTGAAGAAGTTGACAATAAAGCAGACTTTGAAGTGCAATCATTGGAGACGACTGGAAAATGAATGATATGTACGCTCGTTTGTGACCCAGTGCGAAACGATTGCACATTCTAAGACATCTGTCAACATATTGAGATCATTCACAGTGCAACTTGTTGCATTTGTCAACAAACATTCAATGGCCACGCAAATAGCCGCCGCGCGCAAAGAGGCACCGCACCGCAACGCACCGCAACGCAACGCTGCGTGTTTTGTTGCCCGACGTGCGGAAGTGGTTCGACTCTCGAATATGGCAAGTCCCATTTCAAAGGTGGCTCTCGCGCAGTGCCACCTCGCCTTGCCTCGCCTCGCCTCGCCTTGCCTCTTGATAAACTGGTTCAGTTGGCTTTTGAAAGGCCGGTCCACCTCCGTGCTTACTTACCTGCATGCCAGGAACCTCCATGGTGACTTTGTTGAAGCGAGAGACAACGCCGCCCTCCTTTCCTCCTTTCCTCCTTTCCTCCCTCCTTTCCTCCCTCCCTCTGTGTCGCTCGCTCTCTCTCTCTCTCTCTCGGCTCCTGGTCACTTTTGCCCTTGAACGCCGTCTCGGGAGCTCGACGCGGGGCAAAACAAAAACTCCCGCAACGTCCAGCCGATGGGAAAAGTGCCAGCACAGGCGACAGACAGATAGACAGACAGACCGACCGACCGACCGACCGACCGACCGACGGAGAAGGTCGAGCGAGCGAGCGAGCGAGCGAGCGAGCTGTGTGTGAGTCGAGAGAAAGTTCAGCAAACTACCCAGGACAGACGCTTGTTGCTCCGTGGGCGGGCTGGCGGTCGGTCGGGCGGAAGAAGGAGGCGTCAACAACAAAAAGCAGCCGTTTTACGACCTTGGAATATTAAGAATATTAAGAGTTCAAAACAAATTTGCTCGCCTCTGCACGGTGGCCTACTAAAACGTTCATTTGTATTTTACAACTATTTTAGTGACCATTTGTATTTGGTGCATTTTTCCGTCACACATCAACCGGAAGTGAAAAGAGCTTATTGGCGTGCCTTGCCGAACCTTTTAACCAGAGACTCTCTACTGCCATCTAGTGGACGTGGGGTGGAACTCGGCCACCACCGTCAGCCCTGGCCGCTTTTCAATGACATTCTGAAAGTGACAGCGAGTCAGGACATGGACATGGACATGGCACCTGCTTGGGCTGGTATCCATGCACTTGGACAGGCCAAAAGATGCCAAGTATCAGGAAGAAAAACAAGTCCAGACTAGACTAACGCCATTAAAAAGTCGGCCTTAGATAAGATAAGAGGAACTTTATTAATCTCACCTGTGAGAAACTGCATGTAACAACAGCCTGATTTACAGGAAGGTACAAGTAGGGGGATAAAGGTGCAAAAAGAGACTTCTGGACCGTAGTCCTCCGGCATAAAAAATAGAATACAATATAAAAAGAAAAATATGGAAAAACAACAGCAATTGTAGTACAACTAAAAATATATAAGCTATGAATATTTACAAAAAGAAGAAGATAAAAATAGTGGTAAAGTGTCGTAAAGTGTATGAAGTTTAATAATGCTAATAACAAAAGAAATAGTGCACGGGTTATAGAAGTGAAATAGAGCTATGCATTGTGTGGCAGAGGATATTGCACATTGGGCTTAAATTGCACATTGGGGTTAAATTGCACATTGGGGTTAGGGTCTGTGAAGATGAAGAGGTTTTGCTCCTCTTATTTATTGTGTTATTTCTTTATTATTTATTCATCACTCATATTATTTATCTATTATTTATTGTTTGTGCCTTCTTGTTTTTATTTTGGGTCGTCTACTTGTATGTCTATCGTGTACTATGTCTCGTCACCGTGGGGTGGGATGGAGGAAACGGAATTTCGGTTTCTTTGTGTGTCTTGACATATGAAGGGATTGACAATAAAGCGGACTTTGACTTTGATGAATCCTTACTGTGGTGATTCAAAACAACGTGCAATTCAATGTTAGCAACTTTGACAATAAAGCAGACTTTGACTTTGATGAATCCTTACTGTGGTGATTCAAAACAACGTGCAATTCAATGTTAGCAGCTTTGCTACAAAAAAGTGGGAACTTTCATTCCATTTCAAAATGCTCCAGAGCTTCTTTACACCCAAAAAAGGAAAGACATGACATTTTGGTTATTTACAGCAGAGTATGGTTTCATTTTAATGATCCGGCCCACTCGACATCTACCGGGGCCCCAAGTGGCCCACAGTGTGAAATGGAACCCCCACATTGACGATATCATTGCAGTAAGGTCACGCGCCGCACGGAACGCTGAATCCGGCGCGTCGGCAAATTCGCAGACGGTCCGGCCAAAGCTCGTCGCTAGATGGCGAAGAGGAAGCTCTGGATGAGCGGCATGACTCGGAGGGTGGAAAGGTCGGCGAGGACGGCCTGCAGCGGAACACGCGGCAACTTCATTCGCGCACGCGCGGATTTGCTTCTTCAAAACGGATCTCCGGGGAACGCACGAGCCGTACCTCGGCCGAAGCCAGAGACGTCACTTCCATCAGGTTCTCGGCCCGAAAGGCGAAGACGGCGGCCGCCAGGACTAGTCAACCAGCGGCCGGGATGAGAGCGGCGTCGAGAAAGCGGGCACCGAACGGCGGCGGCGGCGGCGGCGTAGCTTACCCGCCACCAGCTCCAGGGAGTCGTAGCCCAGGATTCGGTCCCAAAGGAAAAGCAGCTGGTCGGTGCAGAGATAACCGGAGAAAGCTCGAAGCAGCCACTTGAAGGCGATGCGTAACCTAGCCGCAAAAAAAAAACCACAGCAACAACAAGAAAATTGGGCTCAAGCCCAAGGTGCTGCTCTTGTCACGAGAGCATCAGCCACAAGGTGGCAGCACGAGATCATAGCGGGCGCAAACGGGGGCTGGCGTTTGATGGTAGAACACTGAATTGACCGGGCGGGCCCTAGTCAATTGTTTTTAAACTTCATTTTCCATGGACCTGCCTCACCCGGGCGGCGGCGGCGGCTGACCTTGCTCGACATCTCAACTCGGCGGACAACTTACGGCTGAGCGCCGATCCGTCGCAGGTGGTGGAAGAGTCGCGGCAAGTGCGTCTGCAGGAGCCGCTCCAAAAGCAGACACAGCGACACGATACCCTGCCGGCCACACGCAAACACCAAGGAGGCCGGTAAGGCGGTGGAGGCGGTGAGGGCGGTGAGGGCGTCCGGCGCCGCCTTCTTACCGAGCGCGCCGAGGACACAGAGTGTAGGCGGAAAAAGTAGCGGGTGTACATCTCCCTGAACACGCTGTACAGCTCTGGCGGCTCCTTGTACAGGAAGCACAGCGGGGCCACTGGAAGAGGCGCGGGCGGGTGGGCAGCTAGCCGGCTTGCTTGCCTGCTTTCGGGAGCGTCCCAAAAGTGCACGGCGGCAGCGGCGGTGGCGGCGGCCCTTTGACTCACCATACATTGAGAAGCCGTGGAAGGGAATCACGCCTGTTGCAAAAAAAAAAGGGTTCTTGCGTTAGCTGCTCGTTCCTTAAAATGGAAAACCGTGGATTTTTTTGGGGGGGGGGGGACAAAAGAGCAATAAAGGCTCTCTACGACGCGACCTAATGCGGCCCAATCGCGTCAATGTTTCACCAAACGATGACCGACTCATCCGGACTCTGGCTTCATAAATGGCGGCGTCAAAATCAGGCTTCAACCCGCAGCCGCTTTTTTCCTCGGTCAAGATGGAGGAAAACAATGGCGACGGAACGGAGCACGTCATTTGTCAAAGTGTGTGTGTCTGGGTGAAATGCGAGCGGACACGCTTGCTCACCGTTGGGAGGATAGACCACGGCGTAGGCCTCGTCCCCTTCTTTGCCTGCCAGACAGACAGACAGACAGACAGACGTAGAGGGCAGGGCGGCTTTTGAGCTTCCAGGCAGGCGCCGCTCACCTCGGATGTAGGATTTGGGCGGCGTGGCGCTGTTGTACTTGAAGTGCTCCAAGACGCTGGCGTCCCGGGAGAAACACAACAAGACCTGCGGAGCGAGCCATCCGGAGGTCAGGTGGAGGAGAAGGATGGAGCCAGGGAGGCAGGGAGGTGAGCAAATACCTGGTAGAGGAAGTCTTCAAAGACAAAGTAGTAGTCGTCGTTACTGGCCGTCAGCTTGACATCCTGCAAGGAGGAGGCGAGGCGCTCGGCCGCACGTCACCCAGAAGCTGACCGGACCGGGCCGGGCCAGGCGGCTTACCTTGCGGATCAGGTGGTCCACCAGCAGGTCGTGTTGGACGACTCCTGCCTTGAGCCGCTCAAAATGCATGGCGTCCTAAAATAGAGAGAGGAACATCAAACAGGATCCAAAGAAAGAAAGAAAGAAAGAAAGAAAGAAAGAAAGAAAGAAAGAAAGAAAGAAAGAAAGAAAGAAAGAAAGAAAGAAAGAAAGAAAGAAAGAAAGAAAGAAAGAAAGAAAGAAAGAAAGAAAGAAAGAAAGAAAGAAAGAAAGAAAAAAAGAAAAAAAAGAAAAAAAAGAAAAAAAAGAAAAAAGAAAGAAAGAAAGAAAGAAAGAAAGAAAGAAGGAAAGAAGGAAAGAAGGAAAGAAGGAAAGAAGGAAAGAAAGAAAGAAAGAAAGAAAGAAAGAAGGAAAGAAGGAAAGAAAGAAAGAAAGAAAGAAAGGAAAGGGGACGGTGAGCACGTGTCGACGAGTGTAAAAGTGTCGTAAAAGCTGATGGATGGGCACGGCGGAAGCGCGCACGCAAAAGCCAGCAGGACGGACGGCGGCGGAAGTTGGGCTGGCTCGCTGGCTGCCAAACAAGAATCTCATCTGTTGGCTTGGGATGGAGCGGCTGAGACGCGCTCCAGACAGCCATCTGGCACTTTTATGGCCCGCTTGATGTCAGAGGCGGGAGTCTGGATCTTCTCTTTGGACAGCCGGAACCAGGATCGCCAAACGCGTTTTGGGCTCATCCGCTTGAAGACAAACACGGCGGCGGCGGCGGCGGCAGCGGCGGCGGCGGTGGTGGCGGCGCACAGCCTTCCAACCTGCGGCCGGTCCACACAATTGAGGATGAGGGCCCAGAGGTCGGCCCGCAGGCCGGTGGGGCAGCCCCGACGGCTGTACTGCTGCGCCGCTGCGCTGTCCTGCCCGCCCAGCACTGCGGTGGCACAAGATGGAGGACGATGAGGAGGCGGCCGGGCTGGAAGCGGGCGGCCGAGCCACAGGTGGGCCACGGACCGGCTACGGGCCAGGGGGCCGTGCTCTCCTACCTTTCTTTGCCGTCTCCACGTAGTCCCGCTCAAAGAAATCTGCAAAGCCATACAGAGGTGAAGGAGGCAGCAACGAGAAGAGGCTCGGCGCCTCGACTATTCCGACGTACGGCCCCGGCGACGTCAAGCTTCTGTCGCCGACCGACCGACCGACCGACGCTTAGATAAAGGTGGCAGGAAGAAAAAAGGAAGAAAAAGAAAAAGCGCCTCCCTGGATGGATGTGCGCATCGTCGTCGATGCCCAGCTGGCCGGCAGCCAGGTTTAGCTCGCCGTAGGCTCCTCTCTGAAAGAAGAGAAAGGCAAAGGTCAAAGGTCAAGACAGAGCTGCCGCGCGGGGCGGGGCGGGCCTACCAGCTGCTGGATGTCCTGGACGTCCAGGGGCACCTGGATCAGGCCCCAGTGGCTCCTGGTGCCCCCCTCCTCCTCGTCGCCGCCGCACTTGTGGTTGGGGCTCCGCAAGGCCACCACCACCTGCGCCACGGAAGGCCATCAAGCGCAGTCCGCGCAGCCGGCGCCGCCACGCAGCCGCCGCGCAGCCGCCGCGCACTCACCTCCAGGAAGTCTTTGGCAGCGTAGATGGGCCTGAAGCCGCTCAAATCTGCAAGGCACCGCGGTGTCCCAACGTTAGCCAGACGCACAAAGGCCAATAGAAAGAAGAAAGTCAGCACGTTCCCGGCGGCGAGAAATACCCGCTTCGTCCGTGCCCATCTCGTTCCATTTGCTGCTCAGCTCCCGCTGCTCGGACGCCGTCCTCTGCGGCGGCGCAAACAATCATGGCTTAGCGCTTAGCGCAGCGCTAGAGCCGCCAATTGTGGATTTTTACCATGCGGGCCAGAGGCACTCCCAGCTCTGTGCTCATGCCGTTCAGGCTTTTCAAGATGCGGCGCTCCCAGCCGGCCTGTGACACACACACACACACACACAGCTTCCAAGAGACTGACCGGATGGACACCGCGGCGGCGGCGGCGGCGGCGGCGGCTCAGAAGCTGACCTGGGCCTTGCGCATGTAGGCCAAGGGCTCCTTGACATGCTCCGGCGGCGCCGATGCCGTGAGACTCGAGGCCAGTCGCTCGCTGGAATCAAACAAAGGAAACCAACCTTTTCAAAGGGAGGGCTGGGCGGTGGACAACGACAACGGCTCATCCCGAGTGAGGAGGAGGACCAGGCACCAGCGTCCTCATCCGGAAGACAGCTGAGGACGCTCGCTTAGCTACGGCCTGCGTCACTGACAAGTAGCTGATAAGGTTTATCGGATGTAAACCCAAACGGTGGGGGGGGGGGATTCTTTTCATCCTCACACGCAAAGTCTCAACGTACTTGTATACAAATGAGCGAGAAAGAAAAGGTGCTCTCAAAAGTGCGTCAAACTTTGATTTTGAACATTGGAGTCGGTGGGCGCAGCTTTATTTCTCTGGCCCTTCATCACAAAAACGGGCTCCGCGTGTCAAACCTTGAGAAGAACCACAAAGCTATTCTTGAAAAAAGTCCAAGTGGGCTCAAATGTCCTTTTTGGGGAGAGTGCAGGTGTTTTTACTTACACTTGTAATTCTCGATACACTGCATTCTGGAGTTTTTTCTCCCAGCCTGTAAACAGCAGCACAACAAGGTCAATGCAACGCAAATAAACCCCCAGAACTTGCCGCACCTGAAGTTCTGAGGAAACTCCGCACGTCGTCCTTTATTGAGTCCAGACGGATCTCGGGTTGATGTAAACACTCCTGCGATCGAAAAGAAAAGGAGAAAAGGAATGAAGGAGAAGATGCCGGTTGTAGGACGTTTCTTGGGGTTCGCTTGGTTGAGTGTTGGGGGTAGCCTGCAGCTCATGCTAGCATACTCACTCACCCGAGCTTCTCGCTCCATCTGAGCGTGCAAATGGCTTCCCTTCAGGCGTTGGACGAGCTGAGCAATAGTCCGTGACAACTCGGCGCCTTCGTCCATGTTTCCTTGACGGAGCCGCGTCCCGTCGCGTCGCGTCGGAAAGCACCAAATAGACGTTGAATCGGCAATGACAGCGCCGAACCAAGCCGAGCCGAGCCGAGCCGAGGTTGCTACGGCAAGTCCGCTTGGACAATCTGTCGACGGTATCGCGAGGTTGCTGGGCAACGCGCTCCGCAAGCCCAACAACTTGTCACTTCTTTGTTTCTATTTGAGCGTGTTTTCCTAAAGGTTTCTTATTTAGAATTTCTTTTGTCATATTTCTCAAATGTCAAATGGATGGAAGGAAAAGCTATACTTTGGATTCGCGACACTTTGATGAATGTCACCGTGAAAATACGGAATAGAATGAAAGGCAAAAAGAAAACATGCTGTGCTCCCACCCTGGGCGTGTGACGTCACGAATCACAAACTGGCGGGGGGTCGTGCAAAGCGGCCAGTTGAAGCCACAAGACACGACAAACCAAACCAGAGCAGAGCAGAACAGAGCAGTGCAGTTCGAAGAGGGCATCCTACGTCGCTGCGTCTCGCTTTTCGCTTTTCGTCCCCTTCTTCTCCAACCATGGTGGCCTTCGGCGTGCACGAAATGCTCAACTCCACGGAAATGAGCGCGCTTTTGTGCAAATGGGGCGTCAGCAACTTGTCGGACTGTGAGCCTTGGAGAGTCGCAGCAGCCGACGTCGGCGTGAAAGGTATCGACTGACTATTCATTCATTCGCCTTTTCAACTTGGAATCCTCTGCGTAATTGCGCATTGCGCACGCCTCCACCACTAAGCCTCCCTGGTTTTTCTCTCGGGTAGTCAAATGTGCTGGTCAAGGTTGCGCGCGCGCGCGCGCGGCCAATCGCTCAAGCTCTGAAAATGCGCGATATCACGGCACGCGGTCTGATATGTTCAGAAAATAAAAACCATTTGGGTCACGATTGATCAAGGGCCATTTTGTGAGCGGAGCGGAAGTTGCTTTCCCCCCTTGTCCCCGTTGGAGTGTTTTCCTAGTCTCGTCTCGCCATGTCCGTCGCTGTAGATTTGGGCGACGGCGTGCGGGTCTTTCTCTACTGCGTCATCTTCCTGATCGGCGTGGCGGGCAACAGCCTCATCATCGCGGTTCTCTCTCGGAACCGGCGGATGCGCACCGTCACCAACCTGTTCCTGCTCTCCCTGGCCGTCAGCGACCTGATGGTCTCCCTGGTCTGCATCCCTTTCACTCTCATTCCCAACCTCATGCGGACCTTCATCTTCAGCGACGGCACGTGCAAGATGGTCATGTACTTTATGGGTATGGCGCTAAGCCCTAAACCGCGTCTATCCGCAAACTTGAATGTGAACTGCTCCTCTTTTGGCACGCAGCGGTCTCCGTGAGCGTTTCCACCTTCAACCTGGTAGCCATCGCGCTGGAACGCTACAGCGCCATCTGCAGACCGCTGAGCTCCAGGACGTGGCAGACCAAATCGCACGCCATGAAGGTCATCGGCGCCACCTGGCTGACGTCCCTGTCGCTCATGGTGCCCTACATCTACTCCAGCTCCCTGATGGCCTTTAATCGGCGCGACAACACCGACGGCTTCATGTGCCGCATGACGTGGAAGAACCAAAAGCTGCTGGCGTATTGGTGCGTTGAAAACAACGCGCATGGGTGGATGGATGGGTGGGCGGTCGGTCGGTCGGTCGGGCAGACTCCGACCGACTGACTCCATATGCTTCCAAACCCAGGTACGTGTCCTTGTTGCTGCTGCTCTTCTTGCTGCCCGGCGCCGTGATGCTGACTGCCTACGGACTCATCTCGCTGGAGCTCTACAAGGGCCTCAGGATCCAGTTGTCCGACGGGACACGCGCCAGAGGTGAGGCCTGCCGGCCGTTAAGGCGCTACAGCCCCGACCGAGCCCCTTTGCGACAGCGTTTGGCCCACTGTCAAATGACATCATCCGCTTTGCAGACAGACCGACCAGCTTCGGCAGCCTCCGAGCCAGCAACGGCGACGGCTGCTACCTTCATTTGGGGCCGCAGGGCACGGCGCCGCCGGAGCGCCGCTCCGGCAATACGGCCAACCTGCTGGCCAAGAAGCGAGTGGTCCGCATGCTCCTGGTCATCGTCTGCCTGTTCTTTGTGTGCTGGACCCCCATCTTCGTGGTCAACGCGTGGAAAGCTTTTGACCATCAGGTGGTCTCCCGTCTGACGGGCGCGCCCATCTCTTTCATCCACCTCCTGTCGTACACGTCCACGTGCGTCAACCCCGTCGTCTACTGCTTCATGAACAAGCGCTTCCGCCAGGGAGCGGCGAGCACCTTCTCGGCCTTGCGGCTCAAGGCGCGCGCCGTTGTCCACCGTCGGACCAAATGCCCCCAGCCGAGGTGCCAGCAAAGGGGCCAGGAGAAGCGACGGGCCGAGGACCGACGGAGGTTGGGGCAGCACGCCGAGCAACTCGTGGCGGAGAAGGTGCGGGAGGCCCCCCGGCCCACCCCCGAGGAGCAGCCGTCGGCCGGGGAGATGGGCGAAACCTTCGTTGAGCTCGACGTCCATCCGTACCCCGGAGGCGCTGCGGCTGGCTCCGCCTCCGGCAGCTTCACCTCGCCGCCGGAAGTGCTCTGAAGTGGATTTCAGTCATCACGCAACTGTTGGGTTGGGACTGTGACCCAGGTTGCTTCATTTGGACTCTGGGACGTGGCCCGAGGCAGAAGCCCCAATATTCTCTCTTCCTTATAGGACCTGCTCATTTTCAAGGTTGACCTTCTTCACGCGTGCACCCGATGCAAATGGTCCTGGTGGTTAACAAGCTGCTGCGGAGCTCGCATTGGATCATTGGAATCGCACGCTGCCAAAGAGGGAGCCCGCATCTGGAAATGCAAAGGCCAAAAGCAAACGCGGTGAAGAAAGTGCAACGTGAGCGTTATCTGTGAGATTTGGGGAACAGCAACACCTGCGCTTTGGATTCGCAGAACTTGCGCCAGCTCAATCTGCAAACAAAACAGCAGTGAGAATGAGGTCACTCGCAACATTTCTTTCCCACAAGGCCTTTTACCTTACACCACTCCACGTAGAGAAGTCCCGGTGTGAGTGGCAGCTAGGAGACATTCTTAGGTTGCAAGATTTTTCATTTGTGTGCTTGTGCTGACCCAATTCAAAAAGAAAAACATACAATGGGAGACTTTCTATCACTTTTTTTAATTCTCATTTTCCCCTTGCGTTTTTTGTTTTCCATGACATACAGATTGGAGCATGATCCGGAGCTGCGATATGTACAAAAACGATGCTATTCCCTAAAAAGAATGGAGAGAGAGAGGGGGGGGAAAAAGAAAGAGCGCATCTCCTTGCTTTGGAAACTTGCCAGCCAATGGAGAATGCAAGGCAAGGCAAGGCAAGGCAAAGCAAGGAAAAGCAAGGCAAAGCAAGGCAAGGATGCTGACGCTGATATTAAATAAGAAAATAGTTAGCCGTGACACGTAAGGCTGAGAGCTACCTTTCCTTTTTTGAACCTTTGCTAAAAAGTTATGTTTAAAGCTGCCCACCCCTCACTGCACAGTGCACCAAAAAAAACAAAAACAAATGACACCATCAGACTTTTGGCATTTGAAAGAGCTTACATACATTGTTCGGCGCTCGTTATAACCGTGAAAAGAAAAAAAACAAATCACAAAAACAGCTGCTTGCACAAGAGTGGGGGGGGCCTCGTGATAAGAAGGCGTTTTTTTTTTTTGCAAAGTCCCTTTGTACATAGAAAGGAAGGTCGACCAAGCGACGTGTGGAGGAAGAAAGGACGGGAAACAGAGCGAGGAGAGGGAGGAAGAAAAGGAAAAACAAAATAAAATTCCCCGCCAGAGGATGGAGGTGAAGGAGGGCCGGCCGGACCTGGCCGCTAAAGGCTATTTGTGTTTGGTGGGCATTCTGAGAAGGAGGACAAGACAAATGGCTGGCTGGCTGGCTGGCTGGCTGGCAGACAATAAATGCACTTTTTGGACATGGGGAGCAATAATTTAAAATATACAACATTTCACGACAAACAGGGGGCACAACTTCATTCTGGTTGTCTTTTCTTTCCCTCCGAATGACAACCCACATTGGCTCGCTTCCTTTCGGAGTGGTGGATTTTGGCGCAAGGTTGGAACATCAGCCCGTGCCGAGCCGAGCCGTAGACTATTGCTGCCCCGCGACCGTGGGAAGAAAAAAAACAAAACAAGGCTCTTGTGTGACAGTACCGCTGGAGAAATTGGACAGCGAGCGATTTTCGTGATCTTGTTTTCCGGAACTCGAGTCTTCAATAAGGCCACATTGAATTGAGAAAAGTGTCTCGCTCGCTCGCTCGCTCGCTCGTTCGTTCTTTAGTTCATTTTTTTGTCACGCTCGCTTGGAAGACGCGTGGCTCCACGTGATCCGGATGATATGGACTGCATACACACAGTTCTCTTGCACAGTACCAAGGTACTCTCACAAGTCCGTCCTCTGTCGGTGAAAACAAAGGCTCCAGTGATGAGTGGCATTCCGAAAAGGAGATGCGGCGGCGGCGATGGCGGCGGCGCTCCGCCCGCCCGCTCGCTCGCACGCACGTATTGCAGGCAAGGCAGAGCAGAGGCGTTGCTTAAAGCTTTTCCTTTAAAGACTTCATAAAAACCAATGAGATTCAAAAATAGGCCCTCTGAGGTGGTTGCCCTGACACACACACACACACACACACACACATATATTTGCTTTTAGATTCCCCCCCACCCTCACAGGAAAGGGGAAAATAAGGGCAGGAGTTGGGGGAGGGGGGGGGCTACAAGATTATAGGAGGAATACAAAGTATTTGGTAACAAAAGTGTACAATAGGTTTAATAAAGGTATGGAGAAAAGGTGTACCTTTGCTAAAGCTTATACAAATTCCTTGGTCCATTAAAACTAAGTTAACGTCACGCCGGCGTGTCCCTTTACGTCCTGGCGCCGCCTCCGCCGGCCTGGGCCGACCAAGCATCCCCCGCGGCGCGGCGCGGCGCGGCGCGGCGCAGCGGCTAAGGCCAGAGGAATACTCGGGATTGGGAAGCATTTGGAGGGCAGTGCAAAAGGGGAAGGAAGGGCAAGCGGTTTCTGGAACGCGGCTACGTCGGCCGCCGTTGCCATCGGCGTCGGGACCGACCGCAGCCCGCCCGGCGGCCACGGAGCGCGCCCCGACATGGGACACGGCTCCTCCAGAATCTCACTGCGTTTCTTCTTTTGCCCAGAACATTTTTCATCCGTCTCAGCAGTTGACCGAAACGCAGAATTTTAGTGTGTGTGTTTTGTTGAACTATTGCAAATTGTTCTGGAGCTGGCTGGCGCTACCTTAAAGCGAGCGTTAGGAGACCACGGCGGCGGTGGCCGACGAGGACGTGACGGCGCTCCCGTAGACGGCCGCCTCCGGCCCGCCGCCGCTCAGCAGGCTCGCCGAGTTGCCGGCCCGCAGGATGGCGCCGGCGGCGTTGCAGTGTGGCCGCGGCCCGGGCTCGGGCGTGTAGGTGAAGGTGAGCGAGGTGGAGTAGATGAGGCCGTCCTCCCTGACCAGCGTGACGGGCACCTGGACGGGCTGCCGCACCCAGCGCCAGCCCTCGCGGAAGGCGGAAATGTCAGGCACCACGCACAGCATGCTCTCGGCGCATCTGCGGGCGGGCGGGCGGGCGGGCGGGCGCGGCGTGAAAACAGGCTCAGACAAGAACCCCTTTCAATCATCCCGGCCCGTTGCGAAAGGCGCACCTGTACATGGTCTCGGCCTCCACGTCTCCGAACCAGACTCGCAGATTGGGGGTGAAGTTCTGGCCCGTCAGCTCCAGCATGGCCACGTCTCCGCCGCCGTTGAGCTGCAAACACGTGCAAATAGCCTTGGCTTGGTTCTCAAACGGCAGCGGCCGGCAAGCGAGGGAGGGATGAGAGGGAGGGACCCACCTGCAGGCTCTCCACCACGGGCACGGGCGTGACAGGCGCCTGCACGGGGCCCATGCCCTCGTAGAAGGTGTACTCGGCTTTGTCCGTGCTGATGATTGTCCAGGAGGCGCCGTCGTTGATCATCTCCTTGTTGGGTTCCTTTGGGCAGGGCGTGGCCTGGCAGAGAGGGCAAACGGCGTTGGTGTGCACCTGTTTTCGGCTTGGGGGGGGGGGGGGGGCACCCACCTGAAACTGGATGATCCTCTCTTGGGAGAGGCACAGGTACATGCGCTCCGTGTCCTTCAGGTAGAAGGCGCACTTGTGCAGCTGGGACACCGGGTCGTCAGCGTCCAGCAGCGCCGTCTGCTTGTCCACCTTACGGATGATCTGGCGAGAGGCGGGGCCAGAATGAGCCAGGGAGGGAGCAGAGCGGGCGGGCAGACAGGCGGACGGACGGGGCCTACCAGTCGGGGCAGCGCCATGCCGGTGACCGAGCACACCAGCTTGACCGTCTGGCCGTAGTGGATGTAGCCGTCGCGCACGGTGAACTCTTCGCCCTCCGACTCGTCGTCGTCCACTGGAAGACAAAGGGCGGCGGCGATCGGGTCGGATTAGGGGGCCGTGTGCGGGGCGAGGGTTAGAGTCTCTTACGTAGGTGGATGTAGAAGGCTCCCCACTGCTGGGAGCTGGCGTGGAAGTTGCCGCCCTCCACGTGGAGATAGCGCGTGCTGACCGTTTGGGAGCGCAGGCGGTTGAAGAGCGCCACCTTGGTGCCCGACGCAATGCACACTGCGGCGGCGGCGGCGGCAAACGACAACAGCGCAGCTGACTTTCGCTTTCCAAAACTCGAGACTTGACCTCAGCATACTTTATTCTGATGATACTTGATCATCATCATCATCATTTTATGAGCCTTCATCCAAAGGCAAAAGCTTGACATCTCCTCGACATTTATTTGAAAAATGCTCAATGAATCCAAAGAAAAGTTTACCATGGAAAGATTTGACCATCAAAAAAAGGATCTATTACTATCTATAGTCAAAAATGAAAGTTGAAATTGAATTTGAGACCACTACTGGCTTTGTAAACAAACGTTACTTGCTCAAACCATCTCGGGATGTACTTACGGTCGGCGTTTTTCAAGGACTGTTTCTTTTTGGAGGGCTTGGAGATGACCTTGATCCTCTTGCTGAGGAAGACGCCGATGTCGGCGCTGTTGCCGTAGAACATCTTGACGGACAACATGAAGTGCTTCCTCTTGTCCGAGTCGGATATGTACAAGGTTTTGGCCGTGCAGTAGTTCTGGCCGAGGGAGGACGAGGCTATTGAGGCAAGCGCGACGGACGGCCAAACGGCGATGGCCACGGCCAAACGGCGATGGCAATGGCCACGGCCCTCCCTCCCTCCATCTCTCCCTCCTACCTTCCCCTCCAAGTTAAGCTGCTGCATTTCCTGCTCGCTGTTGCCGATGCCAATGAAGGCGCACGGCTGCGACTCTTGCTCGGAGCAGCCGTCCCGCTCCATCTGCTCCTTCTTTTTCTTCCAGCCGCTTCCCATCAGGTACACGCACGGCGGCGGGCAGAAGAACCTTGACAACAGAGACAAAATCATTTGCAACGTCCTTCAAAAACGCCGCCAGCAGAGGGCGCTCAAGCACCGACGGGGAAAGCAAACAAAAACACGCTTGCAATGCGGTCCTCATTTGGATTCTTGAAATACCTTGGAAGAGTTCTTCTTCTTCACATGCGCTCCGCGGAGCATTTGCTTACAAATTACCTTCCGGAAGGTGGTGGTGGTGGTGGGACACACTTTGCACAGGCAGGCGCTCGCTCGCTCGCTCGCTCGCTCACCTTTTCTCGTTGCCGTAGGATTTCTGTGCAACCTTGGCGTGCAGGATCATGACGGTTTGGTCCCCTCGCTCCTTCAGGTAATTCCTCATGGCTTCTCTGTAAGGGCAACACAAGGGGAGAGAAATCAACTCATGCTAAGGCGGACAATCAAGGCGGGCTTCACCGTACACACGCATGGCCTAGTCACACCGGACCCTTCCACAAGGTCATGCTAAGCGAGAAGCCCGCCCCGCTCGCCCCCTTGCCAGCGTGATCACGTGATGCACCACCAGCAAAATGACAACCTCATGGCGCTCTTGAAATCAAGACGCTCCTCCGTCCGTCCGTCCGTTCGTGCCAACGTCAGACGCAGTGCGTCTTTTGACCGGCTTGCATTTTGAAGCCAACCCTTCCGTCTTTCCGGACTTTGCAAGGCGCACCTGCAGCTCTTCCATGTTGGAGTACTTTTTGAACAACTTGTTGGCAACATTCTCATGAGGTGTTTTTGGAGCAAACATTTGCTGGTACAAATGCAACTTTTGCTCCTCACCATCTTGCCGCCATTGCTCGGCACGTTCAGAAAGCGGGAGAAGAAATTAAAAAATAGATTTCTCGCCCAGGCCTTCCTTGAGGTGTCATTTTCCAATAGAACAGAATTTGGAGCCGCTTCAGTCCATGCGAGTCTTGGCAACGTTCTTTCTGCCACGCCCGCGATTACACCTGCAGGCGGCGCCACGGAAAAACGGCGGTGGCGGCACTGAAATGAGCTAGAATTGGCCTGTTTGCAGTCGGGCAACAGCGCGGGCAGCTAAAAGACCACGTCCGGCGCACGATGGCCAATTCGCAATGGGAAGCAAAGGAGCCGAGCGGAACGGCGTGTGTCTCACCTGGTGAGGCGCTGTGGCTGAGGGCGCTCCCCGAACTTCCTGAAGCCAGAAGAAACAAAAGAGAAAGGCGGATGCTCTTAGAAATCACGCTGACAACATCCTGGAAAAGGCAAAGTGGCAGACGACAGCGGCGAGTCAGCGCGTTCGGCCGCGGAGGACCGACTCCAATCGAGTCACGTTCGGAAGGTGGACGCGCGCGCTGCAGTTAGGTGGCGCCCGACGGGAGCAGAGACGCCATTGCTCGGAATCAATCGGCACCAAAGGTGGGTGACCGCTAAGGTTCCCGCGGCGTCTTTGGAAGCTAACGGACGCCGAAGGATGGGCGAGGGACGTGAAAACGGGCGACAACGGCAAACATTTGCGTTCAAGCCGTGATCAACATTTGGACATTTTGAGATTCCTGTGTCCTGCACTGAGAACTTGAAATCATAGGAAATCAAAGAAAGCAAAAGATTTGACAGATGAATTGATCACTTCAATGATCAGCCGCAGCCCAAATAGTCAATACAGCAACGGGACAACCGCAAAGAGAAGCTCACACGTACGTGCGTACGTACACACGCACGCACGCGTTTGTTTTGCCTTTTGAAAATTGCTTCTGACTTTGATGTCCATTTCAATGTGATCAAGTGTTGGGCCCAAGTAAGGCTGGACATCCGGACACAGCCAGCACCCGACTTGACAAAAAAAAGACGAGAGAGAGAGCGGCAGAGGAAGGCCACCACCATCCAAACCGAACCGGGCTGGGCCCTGACTCGTGCGTCGTTGGGCGGGTCGCAGCGGGCACACCAGCTCGCTCCATCTGGCTTTGACACAGGAGACCTTAATGACAGAGGCAGACAAGCCAAAGACCGGGCTGGCCATTCTGCCCCCCCCCGACCCGACCGCACGCGCTCGCCATCTGCTCTCCGGACGGACTGCTCTGGGCCTGGCACATGCTCAAGGCGCCACCGGGCGGACACATTAACGGCACACGCCGTCACGCAGCAGCTCCCCAAAAGCCAAACGCGAGTGAGTTTTTTTCGGGTTCAAGCGCAGCACACATTCACACTTGGAAACGCGTCTGAGCCCAAAAATCCCAAACGGGCGTGTCGTCGGCGCCTCTCTTTGTAGCCGACGCGTACCACCACTCTTTGAGCAGGACTTGTCGCACGTTCGGCGACTGTGCCCTTCTCGCCCTCCCGGCCGGCCGGCATTGGGGAAACGCCATGGGAGAAAAGACCACGGCCGTGTGATGGGGGAAAATATGTGGTTGGGGGTCCAAGATGCTTCATGTCTTTGCTGTCAGGACGGAGGAGGGGGGGGGGGGGGGGGGGGGCTTGAACCCTGAATGAACCAGACTTTTCCCGCTTCTCACTCGCTCGCTCACGGCTGAGCTGATGACTCACCACTGGAACCAGAGCGCACCCAGGGCGGGGGAGGGGAAAACAATATCCACCGTGCTCGTACTTTGGCCCCGGCAAAAGATTTTGCGGGAGGCTCCCCGGCAGGGCTTTGGCCTGCCGGAAACGCGTCGCCGCCGCCGACTATCCCGATCCGAGCTGACAAATCTCGCCACTTTGCCAATTAAGTTTGGACGCGTCGTGGCAGCAAAGTCCTCGGACAAGCCAGCTTCTGGTTCCACTTGGGCTTGGTTCAAGGTCGCAAACGCTCGACGGGCTTTCTTTGGAACCTCGCAGAGCCCGTGCCAGCGTTTGGCCCACCGAGAAGGCCACGTTCGCTGCCGTGAAAAACGCTCGCAATTGCACCTTTTGTCTCTCAAATTGCAACAAGTCACAGTGCCCGAAGGGAACCAGCCAATGAGGTGAGGGCGGCGAGTACGGGCCCTCGCCAGAGGTACGCCGCTTGCTCTTGCCGGAGCGTCCAAACTCACGGAAGGAGCAAAGGAAACAGTGGCGATTGGAAACCACACACGACATTTGCGCAACACCCGCCGCTTTCATTTTGGCGCGTCCCGATCCAGACCTTTGGGCTTCCAAAAAAAGACTTTAGCACGCAGTGCTCGGACGAGCGCGTCCAAGAGCGGAGACATGGTCTTTGTTTTTCCTTCCATAGCATTGGCCAATGCAGGAAACTTTTCAATGCTTTGCACGCCGACTAAGAGCCCCAAATTTCATTCAAAAGTCATCTGGCTGTTGTGGTGCCATCTGGGCTAGCATCATATTTCTATTGCTCCTGGGGCTTGATGCTAATTCCCCCTTAGCATGCCAAAGGCATTTGACACTGACGTACGTTAGTTAGCGTTAGCACCGGCACTCTTTTCAAAACAAAGCAAGTCTTGTATTTGCAGAGCGCAGGAGCCGCTCTCGGGCACGGCCGTCGTCTTCCAACACTTGGGAGGTCTAAATACTTTGGGCCACCATAAAGGTCGGCGCTGCGACATCTGTCGCTCCCTCAGAAGCGCTACTTTCAAGAAAAGATTTGACGCAAACACATTGTCACCAAAGAGAGGCGGGCGGGCGGGCGGGCGCAGGCTCAAACGGACGGGCCCGTATTTAGGCCAGAATGGAGCCAAAGGCCCGTCCGGCGCCAGAGGCACCGTTTGGAGCGCCTCCCTTCGGCACCGAACGGATCTCATAGCATTGAATTTTATTTTTACAATATAACAATTGTTCCCCCCTAACTTTTCACCCGAACACCACCACACCACCTAGAGCTGACCCAGTGGTGCCCCCCCAAAACCTTCTGCACACAAACACACGTCCAAACGCACGTGCAAACACCGCGACACACCTCGTCGAGCATCCACGCCGGCGCCAAGGACAAAGGGCACTACAGGTGATGCCACAAGTGATGACAAGTTCACGCAAAAGTTGCATCTGCCCCAATTTCCAGGTTTGATACCGCATCAAAGCTTGAAGTCAAGTGCCGGTAGCTTTCGTATTTTTTGGCTGGTGCCACAGGTTGTAACCATACGTCCGTCAAATCGATGCCGCCCGGCACTATGACGTCGTCGATCCATTTCATCAAGAAGCTAAATCTGGACAAAGAATTTCCTAATAGCTAGCCCGTTACTTTTGATTGCAGTTTGAATGTTTCCAATCAACTTGGATTGGCTTTCAGCGAGCTAACGATGACGACTAGGCGATGCGTCCGCTCGTGCTTTGGATTCAGCGGGAAAGGAAATGGTCCGGACGAGACGGTTGCCACGACCAGTCTGCGCAAACGCGTAGAAGGAATTTTGTCACACAGTGCTTGTGCCCATGTATTGGCCTTCTACTGCTTGAACGCACAAAATCGCCACATTTTCCTTCCTCAAAACAATTCTCATTATCACTTCATTATTTTCGCCTCTAAAAATAAGACGTCTACTTTTGTCTAGAATAACAACTTAATTTTAAAACAATATCTTTTGTTCTCCCAAAAACCTCGACTACTTCCTTAGAGGAAAAACAACCATATTTCATCACTGTTTTTAAGACACATTATTTTAAAGCATTTTCCAAAATGAATTTCAGATTCCTACTCTTTGTTTTTTTTTTTTTTAGAAAGACAACTTTACGCTCACTTTGAAAATATTTCTTCTCTAATCTCACAACTTCATTTTTCTAATATGGTTGCATCCCGCCCCACAAAGAATCAAAGACTTTTGTTTTTGGAAAAAAAAAACAACTTTCTGTAAGATTGTCCCCACAAGAAATATAGGAATATTCGATATTTTGGGGTCTTAAAATGTGCAGCTGTGTTTTACACACAAATTAAAAAAATACTATATTCAAAAATGCTGTGTATTTGCTTCGTAAGACGGCTATTTTGTTTGGGAAAAGCAGTTTTATTTTTACCCTTTCAAAATCTTTACTTTTATGACGTTTTCCACCTGGAAGTTAAACTTTATTCTCAGTTGTACGACACCCACACACCAACACGTTCAAACAAACACACGTCCAAACAAACACACACTCGCAGACACAAAACACGAGTCGATTGTGGTGAAATCGCGGCGGCAATTACTTTCCTATTTCTTGGACAGTGCGAGTCCATTGCTGTCAGGTTGACAAAGCAGCAACGTGATTCACTGGCATCTTGCTAGCCGGCGTCCATTATCGGACAGCTCGCTGCCCGTTGGCGGCGGCCCATGACGGAAAACCAAGCCGAGGAGAAGGCGTTTTGGTCGGGACGCTTCCCAGCGCGCGTGCTCGCAGTCTGCTCTCGATTTTGCGGCGCTTTTCATTAGCTGCCTAGCTGCCACACATGCTAATAGCTCGCGTGAAGCTAGCCCACGAAACACGGACGGCTGCGCAGCGTAGCGCAGAAAGCAAAGCAAAGCAAAACAAAACACAACGAAACGAAACCCGCTTAACACATTGGAACAAAGAAACGAGGCTGCCTGCGCGGTGAGCGTCGCGTCGCGGCGGAGAAAAGTCACCGCCGAGCCAGCCGGGCGATCGCACGGCAATGTGCGGCGGCGGCGGCGGCGGCGGCGGCACGGCAAAACCACGCTTATTGACTCGGATTCACACGAAGTCCCCGGTCGGCCGGCCGACCAGCAAGCCCCCGTATCTCATACTCACCCCGTCACAACAGGCGCCATCTTCCACAAACTCTCACCAAAACTCCAATACTCGCGATATCCTTTTTTTTTTCTCTCTCTTCTTCTTCTTCTTGAAATCCTTTTTTTCTTCCGCGGGGGCGCCTCTCCCCGCAACCCCGGCGATCCGTCGAGACAACAAGAGGCCGAATGGAGGTGTCGGGACCAGGGAGAAAGGGGGAAAGGGGGTGGCTTCTTGCTTGCTTGCTTCCTTGCTTGCTTGCCTGCTTCCCTGCTTGGCTGGCTGGCTGGCTGGTTAGGAGACACAAGAGAAGGGGAGGGAGGGAGGGAGGGAGGCCACACTTTGGTGGGGGGAGGGAGGGAGCGCGGGAGGGGGAGGCGAAAAGGGCAGACGCCACAACAACAGGCGTGGGAAACTTCCGAGATCGCGCGAGAGCTGCAAAAACTCTCACAATAGGACAGCGCTGAGGGGTCGCCCGCTCTCGCGAGACTTGGCCGCGCTGCTTTTCCCACGTGTGTACTCGGCTTCGAAATGACACATCGGCGCTTCTTGCCGACTTGGATCCAATACCTTGCCCCACTCACATGAATTCGAACGCCATTCATCTTTTACAGCCCCCCCCCCCCCCCCCCAAACTAGCATCATTTTGTTGCTACGTGCTTTTAAAAAGAGAAATACCGTAAAACGTATCAAATGAAAACCAAAATTAACAAGAATTACTCCTGCCGCTTTTATGCCTCCAAAAAATATCACTTTGCTTTAAATGCCATGTAACTGCAATGCCAGGCTTACCTGTTAGATAATTGCAATAATATTAAAAAAAACGATCATAGTAATAATAATAAAAATTGCACCCGTAAATTAAGCTTGCCATTCAATGCCATCTTATTCGATCAATGCCGACTCATCCGACACTTTCTTGCCTTCCATTCCATTTGTTTTCATTTCTCTCTCGATGCACTTACATGTCAGATAATTGGCCACCCCGAGTTGAGAGGAAGCGTGAGGGAGGATGATGGCGACACACGCTCTATCTCTGGCCAAGTGACTGCGGCCGGCGCTGAGGTCGTGACCCTCCGTGCAGTCCTTTCCCCGCCCTCCGGGCCGTCTGTCTGGGGGCTGCGGATGACGCTCTCGCAGGAAGAGGATGGCTGATTAGGATGGGGGAGGGCACCCCTGACCTTTTGTCCAGAAGGAGAGGGGGGGGGGGGCGTGCCCCCGCGTGCACCCTTGCGTGATCCACACTGATTGAGAGAACCAATATCAAGATTACACAGCAAACCCTTGCGGTTAATCGTTGACCCCCCCCCCCCCCCCCCTCCCGCCCTGAAATCTTGGTCTGGTCCCTGGGGGTGGGTGATGCGTCCAAATCACATTGTGGACTCGCCGCCATCTGCTTTTGTGTCATTTGCAGCAAAACGGTTGCTGGATGCAATTGAGGCAGGCAGCCATGCAGGCAGGCAGCCAAGCAGGCAGCCACGCAGGCAGGCAGCCACGCAGGCAGGCAGCCACGCAGGCAGGCAGGCAGGCAGCCACGCAGGCAGGCAGGCAGCCACGCAGGCAGGCCGAGACCGGCGAGCAATGTCGTCAAATGACACCGCATTTTCAACTGTTGTTCACGTTGGATTAAAATAAAGGAAATGGCATTTTCTGCTACAATTCCCTTCACTACATTTGCAAGAGAAGTTTGGCAAGCGAATGTGAAGAATAGCGTCGCGGCGAGGAAGCGGGGCGGTGGCCACTCAACGGCTGGGGGGTTAGGGTCCGGGCGGGGCTCGCTGTAGAGCGGCAGGTGCCTTAATTGTACCCCCGACAAAGCCTCGGCGAGTGGGCCAGCCTCACAATGAGCGTGCGGCCAGAAGGAGCCATGAATGGAAGCGCCAGTGATTGAATGAACCAAATGGATGAACACACCAACGAACGAGCGAGCAAAGGGATGAACAAACAAACGAACGGACAAATGAACAGGGGAACAAAAGAATCGACAAACAAATGAACGGATGAACAAACAAATGAACAGCCAATCGAAGGAATGAACCGACGGTCGAACAAACAAATGAACAGAGGAACAAACAAACGACGGGCCAGGCTATTGTTGGAGTCGGATTGCTTCATCTTTGGCATCTTCTCTGTTGCTTTTGATTCAGTTCTTCACAGGTCATTGAGTGTTTCGGGACGGTCACTTGATTCTCGGCCCGGTTCTTGGCGTCCTCGTGACTCGGTCGGCCATTGTTATGTTTTTTCTTTCTTCTTGAGCCCTAAATGGTTTCAACAGCATTCTCCAGCGGTTTCTGATCTAGCTTCTGACTCGGCTCTCATTGGATTTGACCGGGTCCTAGGTGCTTGACATGATTTTTGAGCCGTCCTTGACATGGTTCTAGAAGAAAATCAAGCGTGTCAAGGACAAATAAAGGATGTCTAAGCCAAGGTGTGCAAGCAAGGGAGGGATTTGGGGGAAATGATGAGGTTTGTTTTGGGGTGGGTGGGCTTGGGACAATGAAGCGAGACGGCACACGCGATTCATTCCGCCTCAGAAGAGAAACCCTGCCTCACCATCTGCTCGGGGTCAGGAGCGTTTGCCGGGGTCGGCGTCACATGGCATAAGCGCCCCCGCCCCCACTGACACAAAACGCCCCAAGCCCTTCAGCCTCGCACGGCAGACACCCGCCCGACCCGCTCCCGTGTGGAGGGGAGTGCCACGCCGGGCGACCCCCTCCCCCCGCCAAAACAATGGCCTGTCAGATGAAAAGGATCCCGGTGAACTTGATATACATCACAAAAGGGCCACAGCAGCGTGCCTCCCTCCCTCCCTCCCTCCCTCCCTCCCTCGGCGCTCGAATTTGAGCTTGGAAGCGCGACGACGGCCGGCCGGCAATATTTGAAAAAGTGTCCAAACACATTTTAACGCAATTTATAAGGACTGGCTCAAGGCCATAAAGAAATCCAATCGCAATACAAGACACGGAGTGGAGCCCGAGTGTACGTTTTGAATCCTCTGGCGGCACCTCGTCAGCGAGGCACGGCTTTTTTTCCACGGCTTGACCTCGGACCCAGCGGCCTTCTGCTTCCTCCGATGGATGAAGAAGCGAGCGAGGGCATTTCGCAAAGCTGCTCTTGAGGAAGCCTTTGTTTATTTTTTTCCCTCCTTGCTTGCGTGCGAGAGTGGCCTGTTCCTCATTCTCTCACTAACGTTTAGGGGTCGGGGATTAGTGAGAAGATCAGACGGACGGGTTGGGCGAGGTATCGCTCGTCGTGTCTTTTCCTCGTGCGTGACTGTCAAGCAGGCGTATCCTGACTCAAGCCCCCACCCCCCAACCCGTATCTTTCGCCCCCCCTCCAAGCCAAATCCCTTAATCTGCTCTCGGACACGTCTGGAGGGCAAAACAAACAAATAGGATCTCCCCCTCCTCCCTTGCCGTTGGTGACACACCCGGCCAGCCTAGCGGCCGATGAAGGGATGAAAACAAAACTTGTGCTCGAGAAGGATCGCAAACTTCCTGCGGAAGCCGCGTGGCGGAATCGTCGCCCGGGGTTCTCCTTCTGGCGCCAATGACGGACGGGCCACATTTCAGTTGCTTGGGCTGATTCCTTGCTTTCTTGATCGCAAGTGTTGGATTTCTTTGCCTTGATGCAAATGAGCAACCAAAGGTCCAATACAACTTGAACAAAACCCCCCGAAAAGATGTCATTTGGACCGTACGGGGAGCCCGTCTGACAACAGCGCAGGAAGAAACTGCTTGTGAGAAGGTGGCCGAGCGTCACGAATGATGCGAGACTGCCAACTATGGCAGACGTTAAGCTTCACTCCAGCTTCCATTCATCTGCAGCGGCGGCGGCGGCTAGTCCACACGCCATCCGGCCGTCCGGCCTCGCCCTCTCCTTCCCCTGGCCGCCGTGCCCATGAAGCAACCTTTCTACCGTCTAATGAGAACCATCTTAGCCGGCTTGTATTTTTGTTTTTTTGCTTTCCGCTCATGGCGAGCTCACAGGCGGCCGGGCCAGAAACAGTGAGGTCACCGCTGTTATATTTAAGAGGGTGGTGAGCTCATTGGAGGAAAACCACAAAAGCCAGAGAGCCAGCCAGCCAGAGAGCCAGCCAGCCAGAGAGCCAGCCAGCCAGAGAGCCAGCCAGCCATTGGCAACGGCACGGCCGGTGCACGGCCCGCTTTGGTCAAACCGTGTCTTGACATCAAAAGTGGAGTAGGAAGACACGGTGCGACGCTCGCTTCCCATTCAAAGGCTGTTTGGCGACGACGTGGGTCGCACTGACCCCAGCCCAAATCCGGCCGGGTGCTCCCGATTCGGGCATCCCGGCGATCCTCCGCACGCTCCGGGCCATCCCGGAGAAAGAGGACAGGAGGTTGGTGGGGGAAATGGCGAGGATCACCAGGAAGTGGAAAAAGCAGGAGCAGCAGACCAAGCGCCACAAACACACCGCAGTCAAATTGGCAAGCGAGCAAGAAAAGGGAAGCAAACACCGAGGCCCGAGCCCAGCCCAGCCCGCCGGCCAAAGAAGGAAACGCCGCACGAGCTGCACGAGTGGGCTGCTTTTTGCCAACACACGCAAAGAACATTGTGGACCACGTCGCGCGCGCCTCCAGATTGGGCGGGCGGGCTAGAATGCAAGAGTGCTTTTGCAAGACTGGCAAGATGAGGTCCGTGCGGGACAAACATTTTCCTCTGCAGTGAGTACAGGCCAAAGAAAATGGCGGAAATAAGAAGTCCTTTCCAAGATTTTCAACTAATTGCTTCAACATTTCCAAAATCGGCAGCGGCGCCGGGTCCGCGTGCGACAGGATCCTGGCAAGCTCCGGCCGCACCGTGCTCGGCAATTTCCTGCTCACCTCATTTGGAGCTTGCTCAACCGCGGCCAAAGTTTGTAAGCGAGGCGCTGCTCCCTCCCACACAGATTTTTGGTTTCTTTTGAGAGACACACGCGCAAGAGATGGCCGTCAGAGCGCCGGACAATTGCGGCTTTTCGGCAAAAAGGCACACAAGCTAAATTTGGGAACGACAAAAGATGGGAATCCATGAGCAGACTTCAAATAAATATGGAGGGAGGCCTGAAATTCAGCTCACGCTATCAAATGAGTCTTTAGGTCCTGACAGCAATGGCCAGTAGAAATATCATAATGAGTGTTTCTGATTGGCCCTTTCAAATGTGGAAATGTTGAAAGGCTGAGAAAGTGGCAGAAAAATGAAGAAAAAACAAAAGAAAAAAAAAACTAGTCCCTACCGAATCTAACTTGACTGTCAATCATTTTGATCCTTATTGAGTAGATGCATTTACATGTTTCGGTGCTTGCTAATGTAGCAGTCGTCTTAGTTGATGCCCGGAAATCAATAAAAAAATCAATACAATTGTAGCTTTGACCATGTCGAAATTGCCAAGTTGTCTGATGCTGCCATTTGGGTCCCGAACCCATACACTGTTGCGCTCTAGTTGGATTTGTGTCATTTGCTGTTGACCTCCTTTACTCGAACTCGCTCAAGTGTCACTCCTGCTAGCAGGACGTCATCGCAAGAAGGCGAGAGCGTCTGGAGGCTGCTCGCCATCGTGCTCGCCTGCCTGCCTGCCTGCCTGCCTGCCTGCCTGCGTGGCTGCCTGCCTGGCTGCCTGCCTGCCTGCCTGCCTGCGTGCGTGGCTGCCTGCCTGGCTGCCTGCGTGGCTGCCTGCCTGCCTGCATGGCTGGCTGCGTGCTCGCCTGCCTGCCTGCCTGCCTGCGTGCGTGACGCGTGGCCTCAAGAATGCACTTCCCTTCCTCTGGCCGCTCGCTTCAATTTCCCCCTCGGCTCGCGGGAGCCGTCGCTTAAGGAATCTGGAAAACACCAGCGGGGGAATGAGAGGAATTTTCAGGCCGGGCTCTGGAGTTTTCTCTCCTTTCGGAGCCGGGCCCAACAATAACACGCTCGCATCGACAACGGGGCTGTTTGTCCATCGACGAGGAGCGCAGCGGCCCTTCCTTCGCCTCGCTCGCTCGCTGGCTCGGGCTGGCGGCCGGCCCGAGAGTCCCAAAGTACAGGCTGCACGGAAAGATGGAACATAAACACATGCTTGAGCACTTTCTTCATCGCTCTCCAATCCTTCTTTCCTCCCAGGGATGCTGCTCAATGTCAGGAAACCGCAAAAGCAGAAATGCGAGGGGGGGGGGGGGGGGGGATTTTGGAAATGTTCTGCCTTTAGTCACACCGTGAAACGTCTTTTGAGCCTTGAGAGAAACTTCTGTTTCCTTTTTGACTGCTCAACTATCTAAAGAAAATAGTCTGACTTGATTATTCACAACATTTGCTCACCAGAGTTCGGGGCCCTTGACCCAACAAATTGCCAAGAAGCAGCTATTGTTTTCCAATGAGAAGGGCTCGCCCCAGTGGACAAAACAAAAGAGGACAAGCGTCGCTTCCTCAGCCTCACTTAGACGCGGGCTCCCTCTTGTGGTACAGATAAGAACGACCGTCTGAAGACAACTGGATTTTTTTTGTCTTCATTTTCACATTTGTTTCGAAACTTTTCTTTAGGTATATATAAATAAAAGTCAGATTTCATCATTAAAAATATTTTCAATAGGTATATTTTATAATGGCTGGCACATGTCAATCATGCAAACTCCACACAGGACTCCAACCCTCAAGCCGTGCTGTGCTCAATATTACAAAGTCGTTTTTCCATTGTGGGTCCCCTTCGCATAATGGATACAAAGTCAAATCCTTGGTGGACGCACTCACACGCCGAGCGGAGCGACATCCATCGGCAATCACTTCTTGAACGGATCGGACCATATTTTCACACCTGTGGTGGAACAAACAAACAAACAAACAAACAAACAAACAAACAAACAAACAAACAAACAAACTCTCAATTCCTGGTGGATTTTTCCTATTTGTGCCAGGGCTGTGTAAATGACTCATTAAATGGACGAATGATCCGTACCAAGGGGCTGCACGTCGGCCTGTTCGATTCCTGAGCGATTCGTCTTCTGGACTTCTCCTGAAGTGGAGGGGGTGACCCACCACCAGTTCAGTTTTTAATCAGGACCACCGGACGGCGAGCGGGGAAATGGAACCCAAGGTTAAGAATGCACACGAGGAAAGAACATTTTAACAATTTAATTAATTTTAACTTGACATGAAGGGCAAAAAGTGTCATTGTTAGCCACTTACTGTACTCATTTTTGTGAGTGAGCGGGTAGTAGAAGATGGGGTAGAACGCAGCAGCGACGGCTGTTATGAATCCTCCAAAAATCAACACTGTTTTGTGGTTTTTGGACATGATTCTTGGTCGTTCGGCAAGGAGAGCCGCTACGCTCACCTGCTGTAAGTCCGCAATGTTTGAGTCATTTGCTTCCGGGTTCAGAGGAAACGAATTAAAGTCCGGCACTTGTCCTTTCTGGCTTTCCGTAGTGGTTCGCGTTTATGGAACGCTGCCCCCCCCCCCCCCCCCGAACTGTGACGTCAGTGCATATCCTCTATCGTTTAAAAGTTGGGGCTGTTTGGAGACGCTTTTATTTATTTATTTATTTATTTATTTATTTATTTATTTATTTATTTATTTATTTATTTATTTATTTATTTATTTATTTATTTATTTATTTATTTATTTATTAACAAAAAGGCATCTTTTACACATATTTTACTTGGTTTTGTGCTACGATGTATTGGCAAATACAAATGACCCTATAACCCAAATTTTTGTAATCCCACATGGACGTCTCGACATGATGACTTTTAAACACATTGTGATGACTTGTAATCTCGTCATGCCGACTTCTAATGTCGTCTCGTCTATTTTTATTATTTTTTGCTCTAGGGGTCCCTAAAATACATCGTCGTCGGACTAATATGTGAAAATACGCTCGGATTTTTTATTTTTTTTTTGTCCGATAGTATTCTCATTCACTCCAACTACAAACTTGAGTCGTACCCGTGTTGCGAAGGAACCAACAACGAAGCAGCATTTGCGACTAAGCCTTCTGTAATGTGTTGATATAATCAATAAATCAAACCAATCAATATGAGGAGTGAGTTATTATTAATAAATTGTTTGATTCACATTCTATTAATGGCAATATTAATTGCAACAATAACACCGCTTTACTTGCAGTGCTCAAGACAACATACTAGGATGTGCTTTGGAGCAAGCCCGTTCCCGTCCAGGCCTCTAGGGGCGCTACACTGGAAGGAAGCTGAAAACGGCAAACTGCAGCACGGTGATGAGCACAGTCAGCGTAAGTCGCCAATTTATTCATTTATGGTTTGCTCATTGCATGCAAAAAATCATTTATAAGTCTGTCATACACTTGCGCGTTTTTTTTTTTTTTTTTTAGATAAATACTCGCAAGGTGCGGCAATTTTGAATGAATCAAGTGAGGCAGCGGCGTTGCCAGGGCACTCGAGCATCTTCGCCTTGATTTTCGTACATTTACAGCCGTTATGATACTTTTTCTGTCATATCGCATATTGCTCTGCATTTAACGCCTGGTGAAGAAAGAAAAAGACGGGCGGCTGGAAGCAACGGCGCCACACTGCGCATGCGTGTTTTGGCCGCCATCTTGGAAGGGTATATACCTGACTGAGCACTTCCACATTTGGATGGTCGACTTAACTCATACTTTTTGACACTTTTTATAACTTGAATTTTCTACTAAGATTTCATTTTCTCTTATTTGGGGGAAATCAATCCAGTTTTAGTCAACAGCATTGGCACAGACCAAGTCAGTTTGCTTGCATGGTCAGTTTTCAGCTTTACGAAAGACTTCCCATGAGCCGTTTGATTGCTGTGTCCAGAAAGGAGAGCGGGAGCAGCGGAGGAAGCTGCATCAATTTTTAGCAGACCTGGCCTTACTGGGTTCCTTACAGGTGCAGTGGCGTCAAACATGGGCCCACGGGCTGGCTCATCAAATGACCGCTTGTCCGCTTCTCTCCTAGGGTTTTAAGTACTTCCAGCCTTGGTTGAGAGGGAAAGAGGAGCTGCTGCTGACTGTTGTCAATGAAGATCTGGTCAGTCGTCGGCAATGTTGGGAAAAATTGCGCCCGACGTGAAGGACGTACGAGTAGCCGTTTCCTTTACCTACTAATCAGGGATGGCGCTCGCCAGGCTTCGCCGTGTCCAGAGCCTCCTCCGGCAGCGTCTCCAGCACCAG
Organism: Syngnathus typhle; assembly: GCF_033458585.1. NCBI lineage: Eukaryota > Metazoa > Chordata > Actinopteri > Syngnathiformes > Syngnathidae > Syngnathus > Syngnathus typhle. The sequence goes on along the minus strand of NC_083738.1, from coordinate 28,896,775 downwards.
CGACATTTGTTCGCCCAGCAGCAGCTCCCCCAGCATAGCCAGCCGGGCGGGCTCCCCCCAGCCCGGAGAGCCCCGGGGCCCGGCGGCCCGACTCCCTCTCGGGTGCGTGCGCTCATTCCCGCCTGGGTTACTGATCATTTTGACCCGTCCAGTTTGAGCACTTGGTGCTTTGCTGCCCTCAGGGACCCCAGGAGCGAGGAGCATCTACTGCCAGCCTCCCCCAGCGAGCGCGAGATGGCAGTGCCTGTAAGAGCGAGTTCCAGACGCACGTTAATCGCAATAGCGTGCACCGTGTCGAGTCCACGGTGCTCTCTTTAAACCTGCTTGCATAAGATCTCACCATCGTACAGCCTCAATTGCGATACCATTTTTCTTTCCAAGTATGTTTTTGAACAAACATTGATCGAAACCCAACACATTACAGCAAACAAAAGATTTTGGTCCTCGGAGGTTGGCGCTGCTTGATGTTTGCAGACGCTTCCCCCAACACGCAACAGGAGGTGAACTGCACCCTGTTCTTGGTGGCCGGCTACGTCAAGTACGGGCGCCCGCACGCTTGGATCCGCTCCAACCACGAGCGCCTGCTCAGCATCCCAGGCGGCCACTCCCTGGTCAGGGACACGCCCATGAAGCTCAAGTCCATCGCTGATTGGCAGAGCGGAGGTACGGAAAGCGAGCCAAGGGTTTCTTCAGGAGATCAGTTGCGGCTTTTTTTTTTTTTTTTTAGGTATTCGCGTGTGGGACGTGGTCAGCGAGCTGGTGTGTCTCTGCACCATGCCCTTCCCCTCCAATCCGTTGGCTCTGGACATGCGCTACATCCAAAGTCTCGCCGTGCCGGAGCGCTTCCTGGTCACCGGAGCCCTCCTCAACTTCCTAGAGACGTACGCCGTCTTTGGCAACCGCGACGAGCTGCACTACGACAAAGGTGTCACCTCAAAAAAAACCAACAACCTGGAGTTCGTTTTGGTTGTAACGGTTTTCTCCTCTTCAGTGCTGGAGGAAGTGCGGCCTCTGCGCCATCTGCACGTCCAAACCCTTCTGGAGCTACAGCGGCTGAAAAAGCAGGACGTGGTCGGCGTGACGCGGCTTTCGTGAACTCTGTTTAAATTGAGCAACTTTGCGACCCGTCTCGCGTTCAACCGTCGCCGTTTTCATCGACTGGAGACCGCCGCCAACTCAGCGAGGACTGGGGGGGGGGGGTCTTGGTTTTGACGTTCATTTTTTGCATCCAAAGGCGGGACAAGATGCTTCCGGAGCTGACAGAGTTCAAAACTGCTGCGGGATTTTGAGAACTTTCTTCTTCTTCTTTGCACGCACTGCAGGCAGGCCAAGCCAATATTTGCCCGACGCGCTTGACCACACCAATGTGTATAAAATCCTTTTAATGCATATTTCATTAAAGACGACGTACATTAGAAGGTGCAGTACAAAAATTAAAATACAAAAGATACTCCCTTCAGCAGTCACTTGTGTGAAAGAAATCACAAACCTTGCTAAAAAAAATTTGCAATGTGGCAAAACTCGATGCAAGTCATTTTGAGGGAGGAGCAAAAAGCACGATGGCCGGCGCTCGCTCCGGCAGCCGTTTGGAAGCGCCAATGGCTTCGGGAGGGACCCACGCTCCTTTCAGCTCCAGCTGTCGGAGACGGAGCCTCGGGCTCGGAGAGGGCTTCGGGACAGGCTTTTCCGCCAGCGGACTGCATGCGGAACCACACGGACGATAGACAATTAGGGACATTGCGAGCGAGAGAGATTGCAATTCTACTCGAGCTTCTGCTCACAGGCACTTATGACCGATCGGGTGAGCGGTAGAATGCGCGGACCTTCGGAAAAGAATCGACCGCTAATTGCAATTGGGTTGCCTTCAAAAGACCTTCCTTTCCTGACATACGTATTTGATGAAACGCTACATTTTGGCCAAAGCCATCAAGCAGGTAAAGCCAGAATGACGTCAGCTCACCTTTGCCCAGGGCGGCAGGTAGCGTGTAGCTTTTGGCGACGGCGGCGTGGGCGCTCGGCGAGCCTTCCCTCTGGCACTCGCTCAGCGCACGCTGGAAGGAGCGCGCCAGGCAGTCCGTCATGTCCCGCGCCCGCTCGGCCCGCTTGCACCAGAAGACGCGGCACTGCAGCTGCTGGCCCTGGTGCTTGCAGATGTACAGGAAGAGGTTGGGGCGCTCGGCGTCGGCGGCGCAGTACGCGATGTCCTGCAGGTACGTCTTGGCCAGCTGCCGACCCGTGCTGAGCTCCTTGACCTCCACGTAGCGGGGCCGCACCACCAGCGCGTGGTCTTTGCTCAGCTTCTTGGCGCCGGCCCCGCCCGCCAGCAGGCGGCCGATGGCGTCCCGCGCCTGCTCCCGATCCAGGGAGAAGATCTTCTCCGTGCCCAGGTAGTGGACCTTAAAGAGCGGGTCGCCGTGGGACAGCGACTCGGTGCGGTCGCGGCGGAAGTGGCGGCGCAGCGCGGCCGGCGACTTCTTCAGGCTCTGCATGAGGTGGAAGGGGCCCGCCGACATGGCGCCCCGAGCAAAGTGTCCACGCCGCCCGTGGTCAGCCTTCCTTCTCCAGACGGAGTTGCGTAAGTCGCCTTGGCTGCTTTGTCTCTGCAAGAAGATCAAATGGGTCTCCTTCAAGTGGCAGAGCGACGGCCTTCAAACACACGACGGTCAACATTTGCTGGGGGGGGACCAAAACATTTCCAGCTTCACTCAAAGGAACTGCAGTTTGAGTGACTAGGTCTGTTGTGGCCTGACCGAGTGACTGAAGCTCCCCTACTTCAACCTCGTTCCTTGGTCAGGCCAGAGACAGTCTTCAGGGGGAGGAGTTTCATGTAGCCCACACTACTACTTCGCATGTATACGAAATGGTAACCCGTAGTCAATGACTCGAGGGTAGGCTGCACTGAACTGATATTGTTTGGCCGGCCAGCTCCATTGTGTCGCTGTAATTTTGGTTCCTATTTCCCGACGTCCCTCCCGAGAGCACCTTTGACCATTGTTGGTGGAGACGGGTGCAGGAAACAGCTTGGCGTGGCCCTGCCCCCTAGCCGAAGTCCTGAAATATTTGCGTTCCCCGCACAATGACGTGCTTTGGCGAGTAATGTTGGACAGCACACGACACAATGCCTCGTTGCTCTTACCTGGCGGCCGCAGGAGTCTCATGCAAGCGATGTCCGTGAACGCCTCAGCTGAAACGTGCCAAGCTAAATCGCGCCAGGACACGATAAAAAAAAAAACTCGAAGGAGGACAGTAAAATTCAGTTTGGGGCCTGGTTACAAACGCACGCTACGCCTTTCGACGCTAACGCGATGCCATCTTCACGCTCCTGTGTGCGACTCGGTTCCGCTCGCGACTGTTTTAAACGACAGGCGGTCGGGCGCGCGCGCCTACGTCACGAGAGGACGCGCACCCGCGTCAGAGAAAACGAGGGACGGGCGCAACCAAGGGGACGCGGGGAGGAGGGGTGCGGCTAAGCTATAAATGGCACGTTTGTTTCAGAGTACGACGCAAGGTGGGTGGGGGAATCAGCTGACTGAGCTCCATTTTTACGATACTATAAGTGGCGTGTTGAAAAAAAAAAAAGGAACAAACAAAAGGTGGCATTTGTATCTGTAACAAAGGCAATTCCCCTTGCTTGACAACAGGAATGCTTTGCCCAAAGTCGCCAGTCAAGACTGTCCATAGACTGAGAATGTTTTTTTTCCCGGTGACTGACCGGTCCACGTCGGACCCCATTTCTAACCCAGTCAGCTGGGATGGGCTCCAGTTCACCTACGACCCCAATGAGGACAAACAAACCCGAGGGAAAATAGGCATCTATATTTAGTGTCCAGAGAAACATTTTGATGAGCATTACATGCTCGCGGTGCCTCGTCGGTGCACAGCGGAGCCATTCTTGCTCGCGCGCTCGCGGTGTCAACGTCATGGAACCCTTTCACAGCGGCAGCCCGACCCCCGAGTCATCAGTCTCAAAAAGTTGGCTAGAATTTCAGAGTGAACCTGAATGCATTACAGTGTAACACTGTTCATCTTGTACAGCAGTGCTTCTCACCACCTCCCAAAAGGACTTCACATAATGACCAACATTCAAGAACAGTTGTGTAGTAGACCCAAGTGTTCATGTACTATAACGTGGCCTTAACACTCTTGGATGTATTCAGATACATCCATCACCAGTAAAAGTCACTCAAATCTTCTTAAATCTACTGAAATAATGCCATACATTTGCCTAAACACGATTGGACCTACTGTGTGTGTGTGTGTGTGTGTGTGTGTGTGTGTGTGTGCGTGTGTGCGTGCGTGTGCGTTACTCTGTGCGAAAAGTAGCACGTCTGAATGACACTACTGCAACATCGATGCTGACTTCCATCAGTGTCCAAGGTGTTTCACATTATGATCTTAGCATTAAGCTAGTGGACATGGGTCAGCACCATGATCATTTAAAAAAAAAAAAAAAAAAATGTTTTTTTTAGATTGTTTAGTGTGTGTAGAATTTCTGTAAGGTATGCTAATTTCCATCAGATGGTCACGTCATATGTTAGCATCAACTTAGCTGACTTGAGTTATATTGTGGTTTGATTGAAGATTTGCGAGTTTTCTTTGATATTAGTTTGACCATTTCAAGTCGTCTAAATTCCACCAGGGAAGAAGTTCATATGATGAGCGAACTTGATAACTTGCCTACAACTTGGTTCTGGTCCGATGAGGCGTTTACTCTTGTGCTCCTTCCTCCTCCTTCTCCCATGGCGTCACATGACTCACGCAGGGTTGAGCGTGAAAACAGGCAAGCGCAGATGTCCAAATAAGGGCGTACGCGGCGTGTATAGAATGACAGCATGTCTGCTGGCCTCTACCCCTCTTTTAGTGAGTTCAAGTGAGAAAAAAAAAACGACAATCACATGAGCTCATTTCCTCATTTGACACCTTCGCCCAACTGAACACATTTACTCAAGCATACTGGGCTGTCCGGGACAAGTGACGTCACGGAATGCAAGGAAACCTCCAACCATCATCCTATTCTTCATTTTCGCTAAGGGCAGCAGCACCTGCCTTTGCCGATGGAGGTCACCTCACCTGGCTGAGTTGTGCGTAGGGGGCGGGGCTATCCAAAACCAGACTAAACAGGAAGAAGACGACGGGGTCGAGAGGTCTTGGCAACGAACCGCACCATCCGACGACGTCGGCCGGCTTGTGCTTGCATCACTCACGGTCATTTGAATCTCTGGCTGACTAACGTTTGCGGCGAGCGAGTGAGTGCGTCTGCGTCTGTGTGCCTCATCGCTGACATCTGATTAGGCGGAAAAGAAAAAAAAAGAAAACACAACTTCAGCGGCCTTCAGTAGTCAGGAAGACGCGAGCTATTAATAGCAACACGCACGCAGCAGCCAGGCGTGGTTCGCCGGGAATGAAGGCAGCCTTACACAATTTCCCATTTCCTGCGCCCGACACACAACACACATACGCACGCGCACAAGTGGTTGTGACCTCAACCTTTTAACCTTTTATAGGGGCTATGATCACACACATTCTCTCCGTCACACAACATGGGCAGGAGAGAGGGGTGAGTGCATGGGGAAAGAAAGGAAGGATGGCGAAGAAGAGAGAGAGAGAGAGAGAGAGAGAGAGAGAGAGAGAGAGAGAGAGAGAGAGAGAGAGAGAGAGAGAGAGAGAGAGAGAGAGAGAGAGAGAGAGAGAGAGAGGAACAAGCAGGCAGGTAAGAGACACGGAGCCCCGGGGAATGGAAAGAGAAGGATGAGCGAAAGAAATAAAGAGGGAGGGAGACGGGAAAAAGAGAGAGGGGCCGCAGAGGGGGGTGGAGAAGTACTACTGTACAGAGAGAGGTGGAAAAAAGGTGGGAAGCAAGGCTGGGAGGACCAAAAAGACTGAGCGAAAGCCACCAAAGAAAAAAAGCCTACGCATGTCAAGTAGAACCTGGGCATGCTGTACGTAGAGTTTCCACGGCTACAGTGCTCTCTAGCGGCTGAAACAACAACAGCAACATTTTCGACGGAACTACTGCGCGTTACAAGAGCTCAACTGAATGTTCCACAGGGAAATCTTAGGAGGATGCAAAAGACAACCAAAGCAAAATAAAGTTTCAATACGAGGATAGAGTCCCACGACAACGACAATTTGATTTTGTTGCAAAAAATGCGAAAATATTACGATAAAATGTTGTACAGCACTTTTACAAGAATTAAAGTCAGACAGTCATTGATAAGATTCAAGAATTTTGATTCGCCATGTTTGAGCGTGCCAAAGAAGCAATTGGACTTGGGCCTCCATTCAACATGAAGCACTTGATCTTTTACAATAAAGCCTTCCCGCCTCGTTCTATTGTAGGCGAGGGGATACCCTCAACCGGTTTGCCAGTCAATCGCAGGGCACAAAAACGAACGAAAAGAAGTCCTATCATGACAGAGATACTTTAAAATTCAAAAACATATAACAGAATGATAATAAAACGAAGAGTTTAGAAAGAAAAAAATCAATTACTTCAAGGTCAACATTTGAAGATCAAAGTTCAAGCGCACTCACGTTCATAAGAATAAAGTGTATGACAAGAAAATGTCCTCCGACCTCTCAAATCTTGCGAGGACAAGAGTTCAGCCTTGATGAAAAAGCCGTCATATGACGAGAATTTGAGCGTTGAAAAGTGGGCGAAATGAAATTCTTATCTTGCATTCTGTCGCCCCCGTGTGGCCACCCCGGGGAACGTCCAACAATCGAGACCGGTTGATAGGATGAAACAGAAGAGAGAGAAAAGACAAGCAAGAAAGGAAAGAGAAAAAAAAGAGAAAAGTGCAGCTCAGAGAGACACAGGAGGGGAGAAGGAGGCTCTCGGCGTCAGATCTCAACTCGGGAGCCCCCCCGGTCGGTCGGTCGGTCGGTCGGTACTCATGCGCGCGCGCGCAGTCTTAATAAAGACAAGAGGAGGAACACCCCCCGCCCCCCCAGCTAGAGAAGCCCGAAGGGAGAACCGAGACGCCGAGAGACGGATGCAACAGTCGGCGAGATGCGACGCGCCAATTAGCGGACCGCGCGTCTTCATTAAGCAGCCGCGGCGGGCCAGGGTGGGGGGTGGGCTGGGGGGGCTCGAGTGTGCCGTGGATGTGACCAACTAAGACGCACCACCGTGGGATGATCGGCGGCGGCGGTGGCGGCGGCGACGGCGGCGACGGCGGCGGCGTTGACTGAGTGAGCATGCATCGGATCGCGCCGCGGCGGCGCAAGCTCCGGGCGCTGTGGGCTTCGCTGGCCCTGCTGGCACTGTCCGTGGCAGCCTGCAGCGCGCTCTTCACGGCGTGGACTTGGCGCCAGACGCGGGACCTGTCCCAGTCCTTCCACATCCTCCAGGAGCGCCTCGAGCAGGTCGGAGCAGCAGACGACGAGTACCCCCCCCCCCCACCCACCCCAAGCCCAAAAAAAAAAAAAAAAAAGTGGTTATGCAACTTAACTCGTGCATGCGGTTACGGGAATCATCGTGGGGGACGTGCGGTGGTGTTTAAATGTGAATTTTTACTACTCTCTCTCAAAGGCACGCTTTTATTGTCTTTTGTTAAACAAACAAACAAACAAACAAACAAAGCGTTTACTGGAAAGCCTGAAATTCTTTCATTCTTGTTTTTTTTTTTTTCTCTCCTCACTCACATTTCCTTTTGAATGTAGCATCAGTGGCAAAGGCCAAGCGACCTTTCCTCGTATCCCTTTCCAAAATAATTGATTTTGGCAGCCCTTTTGAAATGTACTTTCAGTCTGGCTTGTTAGTTTGGAGCACCACGAGTCATTTAGTCAAGTTTTAGTCGAGGAGAAGTGCAGAACGTTTGTTCCGTTCCAGTTCGAATTTGTTTCCTTTGAGTCAAAGGCCGCTCGCTGTCAGCAGCTTTTCCCCCATGTTTGTGAGCGGATATTATTTGAGTTGATCTGAAGAAGTTGTCTGAATTTTTCGTTTGCATCCAGGTCTTAGATGAGCTCCTACTTGCGGCCGCAGTTGGCCGCTTTGACCAGCGCAACACTTAGCACCATCGCTACACGCTAGCCAGCATTTGTCAAACGTCAGCGTAGCGACATTGTAGCCGTTGCTTTTATGTTCTCGTAGAAACGACCACTACCAAACTATAACGAAGCCTAATGTAACCTCACGTTTTGCCGTGAAGCGCCGGAACAAGAGTCGCGGCCAGGCCGATCAATCGTTGATTCATTTTCGTCTCGTCGTTGCTGGCGAAGTGAGATTCGACTTCATTTCGTGCGGCGTCTTCATTACGATTGTATTTTCTTGGGGTTTTCTTTCTGCCTTGCAATCTTCCGTTTCACGAAGCACCTGTGGCAAATGCAAACTCTCCATAATATCCCTTTCTGATGATTCTCCTGCAATCATCACGCCCTGGCATGGCCGACCGACTCAACAGGGGGAATGGAGGCCTGGAAGGATTCAGTATTTCCCTGCTGCCTTTCCCTGTTGATTCTTGGTTCCTTCCTATGCCTGGCATTTTTTGCGATGCTCATTCCTTCAAGTCCGGAAGGACATTTTTGTCTTGTTGCTCTTTCCTTATTATTGCTTGCTCTTTTATGATGATGCCTTCCCGAGTTCCTTCAAGACTTGACACAATTAGGGATGGCCTGGCATTGCCCCTTGCACTTTCTTTTTTAGTATAGTATAGTGGCCCGCAGCTAAGGACACGTGGAGTGCTGATGCTTGCTTGGAACATTTGTTGCCAGGAGAGCGACAGTAGCGCGCCGTTTAAGCACGCACACACACACGCACACACACACACACTTCTCCTCCAGCGGGGCCCCCCCGCCAAGCGTTTCAAACTCTGCTGGCTCCGCAAATCTCCTTTCTTTCCCAGAAAGCCAGCCAGCGAGGCCAAGCACTAAAACGTGCTGGGGGGGGGAGGGGGAGGGACATCCGAGTGTGGGATGCACACTCGTTCATCTCACACGTGTGTGTGTGTGTGTGTGTGTTTGCACAGGTCAATATGCAGCGGAAGGCCATTGTGCAGCTCATACTGGAAAAGCGGGAGCTGCTGGTCGGCCAGAGAGTCAAGCGAGACGGTACACGCACGCACGCACACACGCACGCACACACGCCGTTTTGGGCTGCAGCTAAAAGTCCACACAGGAAGGAGTAGGCAGCCGGGCTGCTGTGGCACAAATTACAGGTCTGACCAGAGCGGCCTCACAGCCTAGAAAACCATCTGGCTCGGGAACCGGGCCTTGTTGCACGCTTCTGGCTGCACTGTCAATTTTTTTTTTTTTGGGTCAAGAGGGGGGGGGGGGGGGCTATGATTTGTTGTGAAAGCAGGGATACTTGACGACCTATCGTTGCGGTATTTATGGCAGCCCTCGTGCGGGCGGCTTGACGATTATGTCCGGGAGTGAAGCCTCGGTCGGGACCAATTCTTGAGATGCTTTAATGCCTCTTTAGTGTCAAACTAAACATGAAAAGCAATTTCACTTGGGCCGTTTGGAACTACCAATGCCCCTGCTAGCTACATACGTATCATTGACAAGCTCGCATTATTATAGTTCACAAAATCGGTCAGAGAAAATGTTTACGAATGAAAGCTAAAGTATCCAATAAAAGTACAATTCGAGCGCAAACGTCATCTTTGTAGATTGAGGAGCTTTCGGGCTTTGTTTTGAATGGCTTTTCTTTCCGCCAGCAATGACGACGCAAAGTTGAGCATTGCGCTTTTCGGCTTTTTCAACGAACGGCAGTTTGCCAAACGCTCCCATTGGCTGCTAGCTAGCAAATGCAATTGGCTCGATGACAGAGACGTACGCGATAGGCAAAAGGGCACAATCAGCAAAATGTCACTTTGGACTCAAAGTTGATCTGCTACCCGCAGGCCAAGCACGCCTGTGAGAATTGTGGACAATACGTCAATAAATAAATAATAAATAATCAATAAATCAATGAATTAAAGAAATATATAAAACGAATACATCCTCGGTACACTTTTGTGAACTTTTTTTTCATCATCTTGGAGTCGACAAATGTTCCATATAATAAAAAACCCCGACATTAAATATAATTGGAAAAAAAGGGAAAAACTACTACAAATAAATAAATACAAAAAAGAATAAAACTATTACATCTTCGGTTCACTTGACTTGACTTAGTGAACTTTTTTTTCATCATCTTGGACTCGAAAAATGTTCCTGATATTAACAGGAACTAACACTAACGCTAAACAGAAAAAAGAGAAACATTGATCAACAAAAGCACCCTGAAAACTAAGTGAATTTAAAAAAAAAAAAAAAAACGACCGATAGTCACGGGTAATAAATTGGGAAGCCTCCTAACGCTAAGTGCTAGCAAAAGCGAGCTTAAACGATGCCTCCTTTTGACGTTAGCATTGCTAGCTGCAGGTTGCTGAGCTGAGGAGCTCAATCAATCTTTCTATTTTTGGCCAAAGCTGCTCTGGAGAATTGATGGCACCTTTGCGGCCGGCCCCCTTTCTTTTCTCGTCTCTTTCTTTCTTTCCACCGCTTCATCTCTCTCATTCCGTTTATGTTGGATGCTTTGGTCTCCTCGACACATTCCTTTTTTTCTTTTTGGATTCCCTGCGAGCGGCTGCCGGCACGCTCCCATGATGAAAAGAACAGTTTGAGGGAAAGCTATGAAAAGCACGTGACGGGAAATCCATCCATCTGCTAAACCCGTTAAGACAGCGACGAGATGGGCGGCAAATGAGCGCGGCGGCGGCGGCGGCGGCGTTTGGAGACACATTGTGGAAGCGCACCAATGTTTTTTTTCTTTGTCCCACTCACATTCTGTCTGCCAACCAAAAGGGGCGACGCTGCGCGGGAAGCACGGAAACGGCAAGAAAGCGGCGTCTCATTTTGAGAGTAAGTGGCCTGGCCTGGCCTGGCCTGGCCTGGCCTGGCCTGGCAGAAGCCTCGGCTCACCTTAGCCTCTGTCATGCCTTCATTGACTTTGCCTTTTCTTCCTGACAGTCACCAAAGTCTCCTCTCAGCAAGGTAAGGAAGGCTGCATGGGTGCCGGCCGGGGTGGGCCGGGGTGGGCCGGGGTGGGCGGTGGCAGGCCGGGGCGACTCATTCCTCATCCCACGTTGCCCTCGCTCCGCAGTGGGCGAAGGCGGCGTGATCAAGGGCTGGGAGGAACGCGCGCTCAACATGAGCAAAGCCGTCAGCTACGACAAGGAGGAGGGCACCTTTGTGGTGGAGAGGCCGGGCGTCTACTTCCTCTTCTGTCAGGTACAAGCGAGCTGAAACATTCCCCCAAGGGGGGGGGGGGGGGGGGGGGGGGGGGGGCTGTGGCCTCTCCCTCCCCATTGGCTTCCCTTTAGAGTGACATGTAAAATAATCTAAAAATGCAGGTTCTATTCAACGAGGAGAAGTCGCAGTACGTTAAGCTGGATGTGGTGACCGGTGGCCAGAGGCCCCAGAAGCTGCAGTGCATGGAGGGCTACGGGACCACCCCGTCGGCCGGGCCCCACCCATCGCACTTCCTCAAGCCCTGCCAGGTGTCGGGGCTCCTGCGCCTGGACAAGGGCGCCCGGCTGCACGCCGTCACCGGACCGTCCTTCCGCCTGCACACCTTGGGCAACCCGTCGGCCTCGCCTCACATCTTCAGCATTTTCAAGGTCAACTGACGACGGGGGGGGCAACTGGAGCCCCTCCCTCTGCATTCGCCCCCCCCAAGGGGGGGAACTGTAGCCCCTCCGCAAAGGGGCAGGGGGGAACTGTAGCCCCATCTGTAAAGGGGGGGGGGGGGGAACTGTAGCCCCTTCCTCTGCATTGGCCTCCAAAGAGGGGGGGGGGGGGACTGTGGCCTCTCCCTCCGCATTGGCCTCCAAAGGGGGGGGGGGGGGTACTGTAGCCCCTCCGCATTCACCCCCAGCGCCGCTTCTTCCCACGGACGATCCTTTTTTGGGCAAAGCCAACGGTGTGCGGACGCCGCTTAGCCGGCGACGCGACCCGGCCAAGGGGGCGGACGAGAACCGAAAGGAGACTGGGCTTCCGCGTTTTGGGCCGTGCTGTGCATAACCTGGGAACTTTTTGGACATCGCAAAGATGGGATTTTTTTCTTTAAAAAGCCTTTTTGTAACATGAAAATGGACTGCTTAATGCATTTTCTTCCCCCTTGGAGTAGTCCCTCTGTACTTTTTCTTGCTATTTTTGCTATCTGTCGTTTCAAAGACGCAACCGCGAGTTATTGTCTGGATCATCCGGTGGAACAAAAGGAAAAAAAAAAATCATTGACATGTTCAAAATCTCATTGGGGCTACAAAGACATGGAGCGCTGGCTGTGTTCCAAAATACAATGTGGCTTGTTTTCTTAAATGGACTCTCAATAGGGTTGAAGTCAGGGGATGGTGACCCTGCTGCTTCCCTGATGTCAAAGCCTAGATGCAGCAAAAGCTTCATTGGTGTCTAAAACAAGTTGGCAAAACAAGCTTTTTAGTTGTTTCAAAAATAAAAACTCGCAATGTTAAGAGAATAATGTTGACTAAAGTTACAATTGGAATGAGAATAAAAATCGGATTTTTTTCAGGAACAAAAAACGGATCTATCTTAGGAAAACGCTCGTCACATGCTTGAGCGTCCAGACATTGGTGGATTAGTGGAGGAGGAATGTCATTTTGAGATTACAATCAACACGATTTTTTTTAAAGCAAAATAGACACTCGTAAGAATAAAGACAAGTTAGCCGTGCATATATATAAATTCAATCTCTGCATAATCATTTGGAACACAGAGCTAGCCACATTCCAATCATGTTTTTCCCCAGCAAAACTGCTAATGGGAGAACAAGCGAGCGCCAAGCGGGCCGCCGTGCTGTCCGTCCGTCCGTCCGTCCGTCCGTCCGCCTTGCGCAAGTCCACCAAGTGTGTTATTTGCAGCGGCGCGCGGTTGCCTTTTTGTTTATGAGTCGTTTTTGTGGGCTGGCCGCATGGCTTTGCTTGCTTTGCCCGGGGCACTCGGGTTCCTAACCCTTGCCAGCGTGTTGCAAAAAGGAACGTGGCACTATTTTCATCCTCTTTTCATTTCCTCACCCGAGCGAGCGCCTGCCCGCCGTCGTCCGTCCCCCTCAAAGTAAGCCCCCCCGGCTGCCTCACATTTCCCCCTTGTCAGCACACACGCTCGCTCGCTCGCTCGCTCGCTCGCTCCACCAAAGCCGCCCGCCATCTCCATTTTCACTTCCTCATGCAAAGCTGGAACATTGCCGCACGTACGCACGCACACACACACACACGCACACACACGCACACACACACTTCCTTGCTCGTATTTCGATTTTGCTAAGGGTCAAAGTTGACGTGTCAGTGCCTTGTGAGCCTGGATGGATGCTTTGCGTTTAGGGGAGGGCGGGGCAAACCAAAATAAGCCAATGCAGGGTCATTTTGGGCAAGCCCCTTCCCACTAAAGCTTTTAAATAGTTACATTGATATTGTATACGGGCTATACAGGTCAAGTCATTCGTAAAAAAAAAATGCATTGTGATTGTAAGATATGTGATTGAAATAAATTTGCTTTGTCATTTTCAAATTGAATCTGTCATGTATTTATTGACTAATCTTTTTCACTTTGTTAATATTTTGGTTTTGATGAATTACAGCCAATCAATGAATCAGGTATTTTCATCAAATGAAAATAAATCAAATACATTTACTATGAATACATTCATCATTTTCGCAATACTGGGTTTAGTGTGTCAAGTTTTCAGGAACACAATGATTTCTTTCTTGGTTTGTTATTATTCTCATTCTTGAAAGGATATCCAAAGTGCAGCGAGAAGCAATGGTACCCTAATATTGAGCCTTGTGGCACTCCGGTGGACGCTCAGGTAGTGAGTGCGCTAGCTATCCAGTCGACAGTCTACGACGTATCGGTTCCCGTCCTTTCATGGCAACAACAACCAAATAGAATGTGTGTGTCTCATTTTGTTCGGTTTTATTACAAACAAAGAAAAAAATAAACAGATGTGTTATTTCTAAATACTTTCATTGGCAGCCAGCATTTGATAGGCATAGTGACAAAAAGATAAAAAGAAAAAAAGGATAAAGCAATGTGATTTTTTTTTTTTTTAGGGGGGGGGGGCACTCTCTCACCCGGAAACAAGAAATGAAATACCGTAATTTTCGGACTATAATTCGCACCGGAGTATAAGTCGCACCAGCCATAAAATGCCCAAAAAAGTTAAAAAAAAAACCATATATATGTATATAAGTCGCTCCTGAGTATAAGTCGCCCCCCCACCCAAACTATGAAAAAAAACGCGACTTAAAGTCCGAAAATTACGGTACATGTTTTTTCTTTTACTCACGTTGTTCATTCCTATGTGTAAATGAGTCCCTTTTTGGTTGTTGTCCAAGTCTTCAACAAATCGAATTAGTTTGACTTGCGTATAGCTTTGTGGCTAGCATATTACGGTGGATATAAAAAGTCTACACACCCCTGTTTCAATGGCAGGTTTTGTGATATAAAAAAGTCCGTTTAAGAGAAAAACAAAACATTGTTTTGCCAGGGGGACTCAAAGGAAATGTGTTCACCAATCACATTCCATCTCACAGCTCACACCTGCCTGCTGCCGTTTCAACACCAAATCAACTTCAGATGTTTTAGTAGCTTTAAAGTCATCCGCAAATCTAAAATGGAAGCATGAAAAATGAAATTTTACTACGATCTTCACGATGGAAGAAAAAGACGTGTGCGTACGAGTGTGTGTGTGTGTGTGTGGGGCATCGGCTGGAGAACTCCAAGTGTGTGTGAGTGTATGTATGTATATAAATTATATGTATGTGTGTGTGTTAAGGCCAGACTAAAAAGAAGTAAATAGTATACAAGAATCAAGTCGTGCCATCATCAGTCTTTCTTTCTTTCTTTCTTTCTTCTTTTATTCAATTGAAATACTGAGAATATAATGTGTTTTGCAGAATGTCTAACAAGAATAATGTCTTGTGAGAATGAAGAAAGTATTTGGGAGGGACAAAATCGGATTCTTTTGGGGGAAAAAAGTTGGGATCAAACTGAAGACAAAAGAGCTTTTGGAGAAAACAATCGATCTAACGAGAATCAAGTTGTGTTCATTTCATGAGAATAAAGTTGGGTTTCCTGAAAATGTCATTTGAAGAGAATAAAGTCGGATTTTTTGCGAAACATTAAGAAAAGAGGAATATTCATTTGCTCAAGCATCCAACTCATAATCTTGCCAACATTTTTGGAACGAGAACATGAAACTTTGCTCAATCAACTATGTTTGGGGATAAGTTATGCTTTACTTTGGAAAAAGTCAAAACTGGTCATTCTCATGTTGCATTTATAAAAAAATAAAAATAAAAAAAAGAATTGTCTGCTCGACCAGAGTCAGTCAAACAATGACTTCATTCTCAATAAAATATTGGTACTTTTCAGTGTAGCTTGAATACGTTGCGTGTGAGCGTGCGTGCGTGCGTGCGTGCGTGCGTGCGTGTCAACCCAGTCTAGTCGTCAATGCAGATGATCTCACCACCGCGTTGCTCCCGTCGCAGGTCTCCTTCCCGTTCCTTCTTGACAGGCAAGGACAAAGACAAGGACAAGGGGGGTCCGTTGAGCACTGCAAGGCGGACAGAAAAAAAAAAAAAAAAAGACAAGCCATGGAGTGCTCAGCAGTGAAACAGATGCACCACATTCAACAGTGCCCTAGCATAGAGCCTTGTGGCACTCCAAAAGGAAGGCTCATTTGACACAAACGTGCTCAGCCGGCCGGGGGCCAGTTTAAGAGCCCCTTTTCCAAACAAAAGCCAGGAATAGACGACGGCCGCTCAAATGTCATAACAGCACTTCCAGATCAGCCCTGCGATAAAGCGGGGGGGCTAACTCCGTTTGCTGCCAGCGCGGGGCCAGCGCAGGGTTAGGAAAAAGAGAAGGGAGAGTATCACATGAGAAGCAAAACAAACGGAGGCCAGGAGAATCGCACAGCACGCAACGCTCAGCCACCAGAGGGCGTGTGCGAAAATCTCCAGCCCCCAAAACGGCCACCTTTAGGCCTAAAACAGCTTGGACGGAGGCTCGTGAGGACAAACCCGACGTAGAGGATCAGACGGGTGGATAGCCCAAGCAAAAGTCACCAGAGCCAAAGGGGGTTCGGGGGGGGGGGGGGCGGTTCTTGTTTTGAAATAATACAGACCCGTTGAGCTCGGTCAGGATTGTTCTGCAGCGACTCGGCACCGCAGCGGATGAAGCCAGACGGCTCGAACAGATCATATTGAACACCGTCTGCTATTCGAGACGCTGCCATCTTGGCAGCCGCCGCGCCAAAGCCTTCTATTCTGGACCAGGCGTGCGGGCCTGCGTGCCTGCGTGCAACAGCAGAGGCGCTCAGGCCGGCCTTTCAGAAATTCTCCATCCAGATCCGAGCTTGGAAATGATTTGCGCAGGCGTCTGAGCGCCACTTTGACACACATCCATGACACGGCAACAGCAACAGCAACAGCCCAATTCTTTGGGCCTTTGCTCGCCACCAATCCCACATGAGGAAATGTGCTTCTTTAGAGGCTAAAAAAAGGGAGAAGAAAAAAAAGAAGCCAGACGCTAAATGTTGCTGCTGCTGCTGCTGGGAATGCAGCACGGACTGCGCTCCAAATAGAATCCACAAAGCGGCCATCCAAAATGGACGTGGATATTGGCACGTGGCGATTTGCCGACTGGCTGGCTCCTTTGTCCTTGCACTATGGAAAGGCATGCCAGCAAAATGGAAAGGTGTTGGATGGCCAATGCTATGCAACACGGAGAAAAGAAGAGGCGGGAGAGGACGCACAGCTTCCTTTTAATGAAGCAAAAGCATCCGCGGCACCTTTTGTCGCCCAAAAGAGAATGGAGTGTGGTGTTCACGGGGCTCCCCTAACCCTTCCCGGATCACCGTCGCAGATACGGCGAGGTCTCTGCCAGAATCTGTGCGGGCTCCAGACAGAACTCCAGCGAGCGTGTCCAGATGGAAGACTGCGCAGGAATGAGGGAGGATGGGGTCAAAGCGAGGAGAAAGGCTCTTTGAGTCTGCCGGCGGATGAAGAATTGATCCTCGGGGAACTCTTTTTTTTTTCCAAAAGTGTGTTTGTCTTTAAAAACCTGAGGAAATCAGGGATTTATATGCAGCTCTGAATTCCTGACAACCTGCCACTGGATTAACCTTCAGTCTTCTCAGAGTAGTTTCCCCCCTCCCCCCCATGCAAGTCGTCTCTCTCTGCTTGGGTATTCCACAAGGCACGGTCCCGGCCGGCGCCTGGCACAGTCCTGGCTTCGCTCAGGGTTTTTTGGGGCGACCGTTGCGCGGCAGGTTCTCCACCGTGTTACTGAGGCGATACTTGACGATGATGCTGTGCACCGTGGACTTGGGCATGCGCAGCTCCAGGCCGATGGCCCCCTCCGACTTGCCGTCCTTCCACAGGTCCACCACCCGCTGGCGCTGCACCACATCGTGCTCCTTGGTCTTCTGGCACGCGCCGGTGCCGGCCGGCCCCCAAGCAGCTTCTGTGGGGGCAGACAAGGGGCAGACTGTAGCCGAGGCTTGCGGAGGGAGGGAGGGAGGGAGGGAGGGAGGAAGGGAGGAAGGGAGGAAGGAAGGGAGGGAGGAAGGGAGGGAGGGAGGGAGGGAGGGAGGAAGGGAGGGAGGGAGGGAGGGAGGAAGGGAGGAAGGAAGGAAGGAAGGAAGGAAGGAAGGAAGGAAGGAAGGAAGGAAGGAAGGAAGGAAGGAAGGAAGGAAGGAAGGAAGGAAGGAAGGAAGGAAGGAAGGAAGGAAGGAAGGAAGGAAGGAAGGAAGGAAGGAAGGAAGGAAGGAAGGAAGGAAGGAAGGAAGGAAGGAAGGAAGGAAGGAAATAAGGAAGGAAATAAGGAAGGAAGAAAGGAAGGAAGAAAGGAAGGAAGGGAGCACCGCGACGGGACACTCGAGTGGTCCCCGCGAGGAGGATTTAATCGGTCGGCTACTGGGGTGGGGCAAAGGTCTGGTGAACCCACATGCTCTCTCCCAGGTGAGGAAGGCCTGACAGGTTTGGGGAGCCTGACGAGATGCGGGACGGCTGGCGAGCACCATGGGAGCCTCGGCATCTGCGTTTCGTGCACATAGGAATGTCTGGGAGGAGGACAGGCAGTGCTATTCCAGGGTGGCCAACTCTTTGGATTTGTTGTTTTTAACTCTTGTCCAGCAGCCAGCTGCTTTGCTTTTGGTTGCTTTGCTTTTCTCCCTCGCCTCGCCTCGCCACGCCACGCCAATCAGGGCGAGGGCGGCGACCCGGCCTGGTACGGGCTCGGAGGGGCAACTGGCAGCTATTTGCGTGGTCACGCATTTACGCCAGCCGAGCGAGCGAGCGCATCTGCGCTGCGGTCGGCGTCCCTCTCAAAATACCTCCTGCGTGTTTTCTTGGCGCAGCGCCCGGGGGATAATGACATTTTCGCCCATGCGTCGTGCAATGCCTTTGACAGATGTTTCGCTCTCTCGCTCTCGCTCTCTCTCTCTCTCTCTCCAATTACACCCAGTCGACTTGAGCCGTTGTGGCAAGAGCATCTTTTTGCACTTTTCTCTGCCGCATCTGGGCAGCACGTTGGCCGGCCGGCCGGGCAGCCGGCCAGCCAGCCAGCCAGCCACAGAGCGCGTCTGGCTAGCACATGACACGCTCAACGGCAATTGACAAGCAGCGGCGGCGGCGGCGGCGGCGGCGGCGGCGGCGGCGGGAGGGACGTCGCGGCCAGAACGCAACGTGCACATTCCTGAGTGGCAAAATGAGTCGTCATTTGATTCAAAGAGCCTGGACATCCACGCTCAAGTCCAGATTGGGTGGCCATGTGATATAAGGATGGAATTCCTCCGATGAAGTCTTGAAATAGAAGCAATAGAAGCGGCTTTTTGCCCGCATCACCAGGACAAGGCCGCCGACGGACGGTGGAGTCGCTAATGGAGTCCAGAACAGCGTGCTCATATGGTGATGGTGGTGTTTTTGGTTGGGCTCTTTTCAATTCACGTAACTTTTTCCAAGCGTTTGTTCGTTTCCATAAAAATGGCTGAAATGGAGTCATTGGTAAAGTTCTGCTCAACGGCCGTACAGTCTAAGGAATAGCTCGTTTACGGAACAAAACTGAAGGACATTTTTACTGCCTTTTTTTGGACTGTGCTGTTTGTTGTCCATTGCGATCCGACACAAGCTATTGGGTTGGGTCAGATGCGGCAGAAAACCATCAAGGGGTGCCCGCGGACATCCGGATGGGGACCCTCGCCAAAAGTGACAAATGAATCGTGTTTGAAAAAAGAAATGGCTCCCAAATGCAGCATGGAAATATGCTGACAAAGATTCATCTGGACTTTCCAGCGAATAACAAGTTTGGCAACCTTCATTGATTGCCTTCTTCTTCTTTCAAAGAGACTCACTGACCTGATATGAAGGACCCGGGCGGCATCTGACTGTAGTTGGCCCCGCCCATTGGCCCCGGAGCATAGGGGGCGCCGTAGTGCTGAGGGGTGGCGTAGGGTCCGGGAGGGACAGGCTGGAGCCAGGGAAAGAAAAGGGACGGGTTCAGGCAAGACGGCATCGACCGAGACGGGAGGATGGGGGCGGCGAGAAGAACATTGTCAAGTGCTTCAAGAGGGCGAGGGAGGAGAACGTGCTGACGAAACACTCGTGGCGCGAAAGAGCGAGCGAGCGAGCGAGCGAGCGCGGGTTGCCGGGCTGTGTGTTCTGACTGGCCAAGCGCGGCGCCGTCATTCTTCATGTTTGCGCGGCGAACGGGCTGACCGGGGGCGCCTGCGTCTCCGTGCCCTTGCTGGCCAGCCGGCTGAGGATGCTCCTCTCCGACATTTGCAGGCGCGCGGCGACGGGCGCCACTCGGGACAGCGCGGCCGGCAGCCGGGTCACGTCGGCCTTCATGTCGCTCAGCAGCTCCTCCAGCTGGTTGAGCACTGGCAGCACGACAACAGACTTTGGCGTGCCTTTTCCTAACGTTCCCGACGACAGATGTCACGCCACGGACCTTTGTGCAGGACGGCGTTGGCCGGCTTGCTGCCCGCCAGCGACTCCTCGCTGAGGTGCTGGTGCGCCTCGGCCAGGCACTCCACCTCGGCGAAGCGGGCGTTGAGCGCCATGGCCGGGTGGCTGGGCTCCTGCGTCATGTTCAGGTAGGCCGCCCGCCGCAGCTGCTCCTCGATGACCAGCGCCTGCTCCAGCAGCTGAAGGAGGGAGGGAGGGAGGGAGGGAGGGAGCGGGAATGAATGGCAGCGTTGATGCTAACTGCCAAGGTTGCAGAATCATCAAGAACGCTGCCGTTTCTTGCCTCGACACCGTTTTGTTTGGAGCGCGGAGCAAGTGATGCAAGAGATTGCGTAAATGAGGATGTGGGCCCACGCGCCAGGCCGCAAGCAAACAGGATGAGGAACGCTGCGGTCAGCACCGGTGTGTCAGCTGACAAAGAGAGCTTATTTCCAACCGTGTTCTGGACACAATTAGCTTTACCTTGAAGCGGCGAGCCAGGAACTTGTTCTTCATTTCCAGGAAGTTGCCTTTGTTGGCCTGCGACTTAAAGGGCTCGTTGACGACGGCGAACGGCGGGTCGTTTTGGATGTCCTGCCACCGAGCGTAGCCGTGGCTGGAGCCCCGCCGGGTCAAGGACAGAACTGTCCAAAAATGGACATTTCGGAAACCTCGCCTCTCCACCTCACCGTCATAGTGATAAGCCTCAGCAGCCAACACGCAGTCAAAGGGAAAGGTAGAAGCTGTGCTAGCACAATTGGATTTTTGAAGAAGTCAGCATGGCGGGCGTCATCAAACTAGATTTATGCCGTCGATACGCAGAGCCGACTCGCTAAACACTGAGGACGACGTGTTCTTAATGTTTTGGTTTGCTGTCAAAAACGGGGGGGGGGGTCTTCAGAGGGCTGGCCGCTTTCCTGCGTCGCCAAGGATACACGCCGATTCCTGCCAGGAGCCAGAAATCGTGGCGGCGGTGCCAGATATCGCTCATCTTTCCCGAGGAGATAGCGGCCCGCTCTTCGTTCTGCCAAAGAGTGTGCAACTCTGTGGGGGACACACACACACACACACACAAAGTTCCAAGTTTCCAAGTTCATATACAGTTATTTATCCAAGTCCAACCATGGACCGCGTCCTACCTCCCTTTCTACTGATCTTTCCTTCCTTAATAATCAGAACAACCTGAGAGGTGGAAGTGGGCGTGTCGCATTGGACAGCTGTAACTGAGCATTTCTGGAAGTAGGGTCAATTTGGAGCCCCATTTGATTTTCCGTTTCTATAAATAATCCAGGCAGGGAGAGATTCATTTCTATCCAGTACACACCTCAGAAAGAGATACCATATTTTCCGGACGACGCGTGGCAGTTTATTTTCATAGTTTGGGCGAGGGGGGGGGGGGGGGGGGTGCGACTTATACTCAGGAGCGACTTATTTGTGAAATGATTAACATCTATCTTTTCATATGTTATTCTCACACTGAACCGAAAGAGGGCGCTCTAGGCTTGTGGAATAATTGCAACTGTCAATGAGTCTGAATCCATTCACCGACTTCCGGCGTTGTTTAGAAGTGACAGCGAAGACGAAGATTTCATTGTTGAATGATTTGGAGTGACACAGATGGGTTGATAAACTTATTCATGCTATAGTTATTTGAATAAAATCGGACACATTCTTAGTTCCTTGGTTATGTGTTTATGTAATGCTAGCAATGCTAACGTAATGGTAACTCAGTATATCAACGCGTTCAGCCTATTCTATTTTCATTTGAAAGTGCCACTGGTGCAATGTGGTTTTCTCCTTCATTACGCATTTTATGGCTGGTGCGACTTCTACTCTGGAGTGACTTGTCGTCCGGAAATGACGGTACATGGGAAACCAATCAAGTATGAAATGAGAATAGCGACGGAGAAAAAAGTCATTTCGAAATCCTTCACCCCGACTACCTACTGTACCTTCTTCACTCAGTTCAGATAATATACTCCGTTCCGTAGCTACGTAGCTTATTTGGAAGGAGAGTTGCATCATAGCGTACTGACCGGTAAAGCCGCCGTCAGCAATGTTAAACATGAAGCGAGGTCGCTCCACAGGCAGCTTAGCCAGCTCCGCCTTCACCTCTCGCACTTCTTTGCCAGCGGCGGTGGCGGCATCCTTTTCGATTTGCATCTCCTCTGTTGACAACAAGAAAGGCAGAGGACGGAAAAAGACGGCTCAGCTGAGCCGAGGCTGAGCCCCGGGCTGAGCCCCGAGCCAAGCCGAGCCGAGCGCTGCACCTTTCTTGGTTTGGGCGGGCTCCTGGGCCGCTTCCGGCTTGGCCGCGTCTTTTTGCCGCTCCTCATCCACCTTTTGGCCATCTAAGAACCAAAGTTCGACATGTGACTAGCTCCATCAAATACAAGGAGGTGAATTATGATTGGTTACCCGCTCTGCCACCTTGCGCCTTCCCGTCACGCTGGGTTGTTGGAACGCTCTTGTCTGGCCAATTGCTCTCCTGCGGCCAGGCGCTGCTCGCTTGCTCGTTCTCCTCCTCTTCTTTCTCCTCCGTACATGAAGGGTTGTCCTCTGTTTTGGGACTGGCGGGACCCACGCTTTGCACTGCGCAAAGCTGAAACCACAAAGGAGCACATTTCATTTGAACAACTAAGCTCAAGTTTTGGAAAAAGGAGAAAACGTTGAGACTGACAAGAAATGAAAAAAATGTTTTGTTTTGATTTAAAAATAAAAGAAACCATATCAAAATAAGTATTTTTACAACTAAGCTCAGGTTTTGGAAAACAAATTCAAGAAAAATAAATAAATAATAAAAATAAATAAAACAAAATAAAAATAGCGTGCTAAATTGTATATTGTAAGTATTTTTACAACTCCGCTCAAGTTTTGGAAAAAAAAAATAAAAAATACATAAATAAATGAAGCATACTAAATTGTATAAAAAGAAGTGTTTGAAGTATTTTTACAACTAAGCTCAAGTTTTGGAAAAAAATGTCAAGACTGACGAAAAAAATCATATAAATAGATAAGTAGATAAATACATAAATAAATGAACCTGATTGAAATAAGTATTTTATCAAGGTCGTTAAAAAATGTCAAGTACTTCAATGTGAAATCAAACGAAAGCATTTTCTTTTGAGAAGTACCGAGATTCAATGGCTTCATTCAAATATGCCTGAAAAAAGGGCAACAGCATCGGAACAAATAGCAGATGTCCATTGGGCCGCCGGCCGGCACTTCCAACGCAAACCTCGCATTACCAGCAAAGTGCGATGGAGAGGACATTTCTTGGGCTTCCCACCTCTTCCCCGTCATCCTGGTCCTTCTCGCCGCCGCCGCCGCCGTCGTCCTTGTCTGTCGGCACGGGCGTCGCTGTTGACGACAAAAGGTCACGGGTTGGCCACTGGCTCGCACAACTTTGCCATTTTTCCCCACCGACCTGGCTTGGAGGCGCACGGCGTGTTGCCGTAGCTGGCGTCGGGGCTGGCCGTTTCGGCGCCGCCGGGGGACGACGCCCTGGAGGGGGGTCTGTCCGGTCTGACGTCGGGCTTGAGCTCCGGAAGACTCCAGCGCCCGTTGATGTGCTCGAATTCCTGAATCTGGGCCCAAAGGTCAAGCGGCTACTTGGCGGCTTCATTGGAAGAGCTGCTGCTAAATGCCATTAGCAGCAAAACAAAATAGATATACCGTATTTTCCGGACTATAGGTGGCAGTTTTGTTTTTGCCATCCTTAGTTTTCAGGATTAGCGGAGCCACAGAGAATGAAGATTTCATCGGATTTGTTGTTGCCGATTGTATTTTTAATTGAAATTGCCTGTCAAGAGGACATGTCTGTTCTCGTCCAATAGATTTCCCCCCAAAGTGCGACTCATGTAGGTTGTTCTTCCTCCTCCTTGTGCATTTTACGGCTGTACTCCGGAGCGCTAGTCTTATAGTCTGGAAAATACGATACTCGCAGAAGAGAAAAGAGCGCCACCTTCTTCTTGACGAGCGACATGACGCCGATGCGCGTGAGGACCGGCTGCCGACACAGGCCTTCCCTGGGGACGCCGTCGGCGAACGTCTCGGCCCCGTCGGCCACCGGCTCGCACAAATGACGCATGAAGAGCGACACGTACGCCCTGGCCGTTCGCCCGCCCGGACGGACAGACAGACAGACAGACAGACAGACAGACAGACAGACAGACAGACAGACAGACAGACAGACAGACAGACAGACAGATGGACGGACAGTGCGTGGTTCAATCACTCGAAGGCCTCTTTGGCTTTTGTTCACGATGCTTACTTGAATTCCTTCTCGCTCTTGCCTCGGAGGTCCCTGACCAGCCACTGAGAGGAGAAGGCGTCCTGAGACGGCATCCCCCAGCGCATCACGGCGTTGACAAAAGCCTTCCGCTGGCGTGTGTTGAAGCCCAGAACCTGGCAAACAAAAAATAAAACGCTCGCTGCCATCTTTGGACATTTGCAAGAAAGCGGGCTTCGGACGAACGGACCTCCAAGTTGCCGCCCACTCTGGCCAGAAGAGGAGGGAGCGGTTTGTCCTTCTCGTTCCTCAACTGGCGGCGGGATTGTCTCCGGCCTGCAGGGAAGCAACGGGTTAAAGAACAAGAAAAAAAAAAAAAAGAGGCACGCTTTCAATCTCGTATCGCATGCTCGCCTTTCGCGAAAACATTGAGCTTCTTGGCGCGGTAAGGAAAGGAGAGCGAGCGAGCGAGTGAGCGAGCGAGTTTTTCTCCCCCTTCCTTGCACTCAGAGATGGCCGTCTGGATTTGTGTGTTTTGGCAAAGGGCTTTGCGTGAGCGTGCCAGGCAACTGGATCCGCTAAATCAAAATTTGCTTTTTTATTTGCGGGGGGCGGGGGGGCTGGGTCTGCTGCAAATCATTTACAGCCCAATTCAATACGCTGATTGAATGAAATCAGATGATATTCAAACTGTGTGTTTCCTAACGACAATGTAAAAACCCGTTAAAACCAAATGACCCCCTCAACACACACACACACACACGCGCACGCAAAATAGGAGCAATTTCCACAGCAGACAGATACTTTCTATCACTGCTAGCGCTTTCGAGGCTTTGACGCCATCTTGTGAAATCTTTGAGAATTATACATACACATTTTTTACAAAATACAACAAATGCAAATAGTTTGGAGTGAATGACATGTTTAACAAATAGCTAGCGATAGTACGCACAGGGGAAAGAAGTATCTGAGCTAGCTTACACGGTTTTCACGGTACGTAGCTTGCAGCGTAGCTTGCAGCGTAGCTTGCAGCGTAGCTTGCAACTTTTGACAAGACATGGTTTGGTGGGATTTCCAGATTTAATTCTCTTTTGTTGTTTTCTTTACGGTGCTTGGAGTGTGAAAGCCACACATCTAGTTTCCAGCGGCCTGTCTATGATAGCTTTGTTAGCATGAAGCTAGCACACCTGAGTTGTATGGGTTGGATGGATGGAAGGATGGATGGAAGGAAGGAAGGAAGGAAGGAAGGAAGGAAGGAAGGAAGGAAGGAAGGAAGGAAGGAAGGAAGGAAGGAAGGAAGGAAGGAAGGAAGGAAGGAAGGAAGGAAGGAAGGAAGGAAGGAAGGAAGGAAGGAAGGAAGGAAGGAAGGAAGGAAGGAAGGAAGGAAGGAAGGAAGGAAGGAAGGAAGGAAGGAAGGAAGGAAGGAAGGAAGGAAGGAAGGAAGGAAGGAAGGAAGGAAGGAAGGAAGGAAGGAAGGAAGGAAGGATGGATGGATGGATGGATGGATGGATGGATGGATGGATGGATGGATGGATGGATGGATGGATGGATGGATGGATGGATGGATGGATGGATGGATGGATGGATGGATGGATGGATGGATGGATGGATGGATGGATGGATGGATGGATGGATGGATGGATGGATGGATGGATGGATGGATGCATGGATGCATGGATGGATGCATGGATGCATGGATGCATGGATGGATAGATGGATGGATGGATGGATGGATGGATGTTTTTGAAGCTCAAACGTTTGGAACCGACCTTCGGGACGCTCGTCAAAGTCCTCGTCCTCCTCCTCGGAGCCCACGGAATACTCGGACTGGTTGTCGGAAATGTCAGCGTGCCACTCTGGAAGGACCAATGTGTTTGGCCGCGGACAACTCCTTGTTTTGCTCTTCCTTATCTTACCCTGATCTTCCTGCGCGGCGTCGTTGTAGTTGACGGGCTTGCGGTTGCGCTTGCCTTTGCCCAGTTTGCTGGCCAGGTCCTCCTGCTGCTGCTCGTAGTGGTGGCGCAACAGCTTCTCCCAGTAGTCCGGATCTACGTTCTCCTCCTGCTTGATGATCTCTCGCTCCATCTCGTCCATCTGGAGTAGCAAACGTCGGTGAGGAAAAGAAGAAAAACAAAACAAAACGCAGCACGTCGGGTCGCTTTGATTTTGGATTTTGTTTTCATCGCTTGTCCTGAAAATCCTTTGTTTACTTTTTACACGTTTCACAGTTAGCCGATTTCCGATTTTTCTTTCAAACGAGGAATCGGTCAGGATCAACAAAGGCAACGGAAGACGCCCTTTAGACATACCAACAAGAAATACGGAAACCAACTAGAAACGTTTTTTTATTTCCACTTCATTTTGCGGCCGTACCAAAACGAGGAGATGATGGCAACTCCTCAAGTCATTTTAGTTGTTCTTTGCGGATGATCAAGAAGGTGCCAACAAAGTATCGGTGCCATCGACGTGTGTACGCTGGTTTGTGCTCAGATATTTGGTGCTAGAAGCTAGCTAGCTTGCAGATGTTTCTTCTCGGATTAAAGCGGCGCCCGTCAATATATTTATTCAGCTCCCGTGAGAAATGCGAGCGAGCGGGAGTTATCGCCCCAGTTATCAGCGGCGGCGGCACTGTTTCGCTTCTCTCGGCTCATTATTTCACCGCTTTTTTGGCGAGATGAATGTAGCAGAGCTGCCAATTCCCCCCCCCACCGACCCCCCTTTCCCAGCAAGTGTCCAAAAAAGGTAACGCTGGAAGTGAAATCCAGGCAAGAAAAAAAAAAAAAAAGCAAGCCCATGTTGCTCAACGTTCTCAGCCCGCCGGCCTCTTACCTTGTCCTCCTCTCGGACCATGTAGCGGGCCACTTTGAAGGAGCTCAGGTACTCGTTCATGTTGTGGACGTCCGAGTCGTCGGTGGCGTCCTGGCTTCGGTCCAGCAGCCTCTCGATGGCAACGCTGTCGTAGTGGATCACGTTGCCCTCGTCTTCAACTTTATCCCCCGACGAGCTCTTCATACCTGTCGGGGACCGGAGAAACAGAAGCACCCATTTCACTCTTGTAATATTTCCCCCCCCAAAAACTATTTTTTGCAGTCATGCAACTGTTTCTGTAAATAAAATGTCATTTATGTCATATTGTTTTATTACCACCCCCGAAAAACGTAATTTATGTCATATTGTTTTATTGCTCCCCAAAAAAAAACTAAATTATGTCATGCTGTTTTATTGCTCCCCAAAAAATCGGATTGACTTCAAGTAGTACTGTGACTTTTTTTTTTATGCCCAAAAACTTCTTCTAAACTTGCAACTTGATTTTCTAGATAAGAAGAGTACAACTTCTTGGTCTTAAAATGGTGACTTTTCCGTGACAAAAACAAGACTTCATTCTACAACAGTGATTTTTAAAATACAACTGAGTAAGTCAGTCATATGGTGACTGCTTTTTCTCTCTCCAATAATAATAATAATAATAATAATAATAATAATAATAATAATAATAATAATAATAATAATAATAATAATAATAATAATAATAATAATAATAATAATAATAATAATAATAATAATAATAATGATAATGATAATAATAATAATAATAATAATAACAATAACAATATCAAAGAATCAATAGCATGGGAACGTTTTTTTTAGAAACAATAAAAAAAAAGACCATTTTCAGAATCATTTCCTTTTACCTAGAAAGCCGTAAAATTCTCTTAAACATTGTAACGATTTCTGGCAATCGCTCCCTCCCTCGCTCACCTTCTCCCTTGTCTTTGAAGAGCTCCTCGGTTCCAAACTTGAGGATGTCGTCCAGTTCCTGCTTGGTCATGGAGCCGGCTTTGGAGCCCAGGCCGGGCCGGACCACCAGATGGGTCAGCATCATCTTCCTCTTGGCCACCTGTGTGATGCGCTCCTCCACGCTGCCTCGCGTCACAAAGCGGTAGATCATCACCTTGTTGGCCTGCCCGATGCGGTGAGCCCGACTGAAGGCCTGACGGGCAAAAATGACAAAGACAACAATGCTTTGGGCCGGCACGTCCCCCCCTCCCCCCTAACCATACCCCCCTGCAACCTGAATGTCATTGTGGGGGTTCCAGTCCGAGTCAAAGATGACGACGGTGTCGGCCGTGGCCAAGTTGATGCCCAGGCCTCCGGCTCGGGTGGACAGCAGGAAGCAAAACTGACAAGCGCCGGGAGCTGCACAGTACCATGAAGGAAAAGGACATTTGGAGCAGAAAAAGGAGAGTGCATTTTGGGAATGGAAAAGGGGACTTTTGTTTTTCCCTTCCATATTCTGCAGACGCAATATTAGAAAAAAATAGCTGAAATAAAATCCAAAATAAAAATAGACCAAATGAAATCAATCAATCAAAATAATGATCAAGATCAAGATGAATAAATATTCCCAAAATAAAATCCAAAAGACTTGATGCTTATTATATGCTGAACTTGACAAAATGGAGATATTTTGGAACGTCATTTACCTTTGTCCAGCAAAATCCAATCCAACCTGGCCAAAAAGTTCTTCACTCCTCCTTTTGGACTCACCATTGAAGCGGTCAATGGCTTCCTGCCTGAGCGCCCCGGTGATGCCGCCGTCGATCCTCTCGTACTTGTAGCCTTCGTAATCCAGGAAGTCCTCCAGCAAGTCCAGCATTTTGGTCATCTGCAAAGAGCAGAGTCAGCAAACAGGCCCAAAGGACCGAGGCCCAACGGACCGAGGCCCAACGGACCGAGGCCCAACGGACCGAGGCCCAACGGGCCCACCTGCGAGAAGACCAGCACTCGGTGTCCCTGCTCCTTCAGCTTGCGCAGCATCTTCTGCAACAGCGTGAGTTTCCCGGAAGCCTTGGTGAGCGCCGAGCCCTCGTAAGCGCCGCTGGCCGTTTTCTGGGCCTCCTGCAACCAAAGGAACGAGCGAGCGAGCGAGCGACACTGTAGCACGTTGCCAGAGGTGCGGCGGCCGCTCGACGGAAGCTGAGGACTTTGCCCACCATGGAGGCCACGGGGAAGAGGTAGGGATGGTTGCAGCACTTCTTCAGGTCCATCATGATGTTGAGCAGGGAGACCTGGTTCCCTCCGCCTTTTGAGTTCAGAGCCTCAAAGTTCTTGGTTAGAATCAGCTTGTAGTACTTTCTGGGTTTGAAGACAACGAGAAGGCCCGGCCGGGATTGGCTTTTCTTATTTGTCAAGAGAAACAAGCAATGGACGAGAGCGGGACTTTGCTACTTCTGCATGGGGCTGAGCTCCACTCGCACAATCAGCTCGGTCTTGGCGGGCATGTTCTTGAAGACGTCGGCCTTGAGCCGCCGCAGCATGTGAGGGCCCAGCAGGTCGTGCAGTTTCTTGATCTGGTCCTCCTTGGAGATGTCGGCAAACTCCTCCAGGAAGCCTTCCAGGTTGCTGCGCGGCGGCGGCGGCGGCGGCGGGGACGCACGCGCCCAATGACGTGGTGAGCAAATTTCGATTCGGAGAAAATGCAACCTACTTGAAGCGGTTGGGTGTGAGGAAATTGAGCAGGTGGAAAAGCTCCTCCAGGTTGTTCTGGAGCGGCGTTCCCGTCAGCAGCAGCTTGTGGTCAATCTTGTAGTCGTTCAGGCGCCGGAAAAACTGCCGCAATATCAAGTTGGACTTTCACAATTTTCACACTGGACTTTGCTAATCACATTGATTTCACAAACATATGGCTTTGTACTTGCTTGGGGGGTTTTGGACTTGGCTGTGCTTGTCCGCAGGCCAAAACAATCAAAGAATGACAACCAGGAAGGTGTCACCCAAAAAGAAATGGTTTTTTTTTTTCTTGGAATGGAGCTTTGGCAAAGAAGGCGCAACCAATTCCAACGCTTTCGTTTGTTTTCGTTCATTTGTTTTCATTAGGAGCAAAGTAGCGCTCTGCCGCCACCTTGTGGCCTACACTGGCAATTATTTGGCCTTTTGGCCCAGCATCTCTTTGCTTTCGTTTGGTTTTCTCTCTCAAAAGAATGCAGCTTTTTCAATGAATCACCTTGGACTGATTATTTTTCAGACGGTGAGCCTCGTCCACCACCAGGCAGGCCCAGTCGATGGACTTGAGCGCCGTCTGGTCGATGGTCACAAGCTCGTAGGAGGTCAGCAGCACGTGGAACTTGATCGGCGTCTCTCTCTGGAGCAAAAAAATAAATCATGGTCATCATCCCGTCCGGGGCACGGGCGGGCGGCGTCGCTTCTCCTTGCCTTCATCTTGAAGGCCTTCTTGCCGCCGCCTTTCATCATCAGCGAGTCGTCAAAGGAGAACTCGTTTTCCCGGATGATGGCTCGGCTGTCCTTGTCGCCCGTGTAGGTGACCACGTAGAAGTCGGGCGCCCACATCTCAAACTCGCGCTCCCAATTGATGATGGTGGAGAGCGGGGCGCTGACCAGGAACGGACCCTTGGTGTGACCCTGCAAATAGAAATGGGCAACCACCATTTTTTGTAAAACGTGTCCATTTCTTTTAAGATTGAGGTTTTTTTTTTTTTCCTGGCCTTGATACAAAACACAGAGGCTGCTAGAAAAGACAACAAAAAAAAAGGCATTAGCGGCCAGCGGCGGCTACCTCTTTGAAGAGCGAATAGAGGAAGACGATGGTCTGGATGGTCTTGCCCAGACCCATCTCGTCGGCCAGGATGGTATCGGTGCCCTGAGCCCAGGAAAAGCGAAGCCAGTTCAGACCCTCCATCTGGTAGAGATGCAGCGTGCCGCCCATCGACGTCACAAAGTCGGGCTGCTCCTCGTATTTGATCGTCGGCTGCGGGAAGATTGTTTTTCTTTCTTTTCTGTCTTCTTTTTTTAAAAACAGAAAGGAGACATGCCACGCCACGCCACGCCACGCGAGCGAGCGAGCTCACGTCGGTGACGGGCCAAGCGGGCGAAGGCGGGTCCGGGCCCTCTTGACTCTTGCTCCTCATCCTGCGAGGTCGCTGGGGGTCTCGCTCGGTGACGGCGTCCCTGCGTCAAGGTGGGGTGAGCCGGGCGGCGCACCAGGCCCAAAGCGCTCTCCGGGGTGGTACCTGTGTCTCCAGTAGTTGGCTTTGTAGACGGCAAAGTCGGGGATGTCGGTGGCGTCTTGCTCCCAGGTGCACTGGTCGTAGGTCAGGTCTCTCCACTTGACCAGGTAGTGGTACGCGCCCTTTTTGTCCAGACTGCCACGCATTTGAAAATGTTAGCCAATGCGCCAATGTTGCATTCCTCGCTGCTTACCTGTGGTTGATGATGCGATGGATCAGCAGCCACTCGGGCTTGATGCCGTATTTGTAGAACTTGTCTTCCATGACGGCGTACCCGGGGTCCTCGGAGCGCCGCTTGTCGCCGTTGGCCGCCCCGCTCTCGTCCTCGCCGCCGGAGCCGTAGTCCAAAGCGGGCGGCTCGTCCATGTCCGTCTTCCTCTGGTAGTTTCGGTACATCACCGAGTGGAAGATCTCCAACTGGAGGGGTCGGGCGGGTCAGAGCGTATTATGCCTTCCAAAGAGCCGAACTTTTGGTCTCCACCTGCAGCTCAGTGATCCAGGCGCAGTGCCAGTAGGACCGTCCGACCAGCTTGACCAAGAACTCCCGCTCGGCTCGCCCCTTTGCCAGTAGCGGCTGGTCGTGCGCTGCGTCCGGCGCCGCGGGGACCGCAGGCGCCGCGGGGACCGCAGGCGGGGGCTCCCCCCACCGCCAGTGGAGGATCTTTTGCACGCGTCCTTTGACGGGTGGGCACTAAAGGCGGGACGAAGGAAAGGTGGCCATGCAGACCAGAACACACAGTAGGCTGGGCCGTCCCTCCGTTCACGTCCACCGTCCCTCCCTCCCTCCCAGACAGACAGACAGAGCAAGAAAGGAAGCGACTGACCGTGCATCGCGGACACAACCACTGTCCGTTGGGGATGTCGGGCAGCGGCGGGTTCAGGCAGCGGACGTGGTAGGAGGAGGTGCAGGTGTCGCAGCACAGCAGCTTGCCTCCGTCTTTACACACCCGGCAGAACTCCATGTGCTCGTTGTGGTGGTGGTGGTGGTGGTCCTCCGCCCCCGCCCCCGACATGCTCTTCTCTGCCGCGTCCTCAAAGTCTTCGTATTTGGCCTCCCACTGGATGCCTTCTTTTTCCTGGAAAGAGACGCAAGCAGACAAGCATTGGCAGCAAAGCCTCGCCATCGTATCGGGCCCCGGGCGCGGCCCGCGTTCCTGTGGGGTATGTTCTCGGCCGTGCCTTGGCCGGATACCACGAGAAGACGGCGCTTTGTTATTTTTCCCCCCAACGGGCCCGGTCGGAAGACAGGGCGGCGGTGGCGGCACTCACGCAGTGAGGGCAGCTCCACCTGCCCTCGGGAGCCTTCTCCAGCTCGGGCTCTAGGCACACCAGGTGGTAGGCTCGCGGGCAGGTGTCGCACAGGATGATCTCGCCGCCTTGCTGGCACACCTCGCAGTAGTCCTGGTGGTCCGTCTCGTAACCGTCGGCGTCTTCCTCACCTGAGAGCGCGAGGCGAGCTGTGAACGGGGGCGCGCCCGAGTCGGACTGGGCGCCGCTTACTTTTCTTCTCCTTCTTGGCCGGCCGCCCGCGCTTGCTCTTTTTCAGCCGTCCGGAGCCGTCCGAGCCGTGGACGTCTTGGCGCTCCGACTCTTCTTCGTCCGGTTCGTCGCTCTGACGGAGACGGAAGGACGGGCGAGGTGAGGGCAGCGGCGAGCGTCGCCGGCCACCCGGGATGGTGGTGCCCCCCCCGCGCGCTTACTCACCGAGCAGCTCCTCTTCCTCTTGGCACACGCCGGCGAAGGTTTGAGCCCAACGGGCGCCATCTTTTTGGCCTTTGTTTTTTTCCTGTCGGGGACTCGAGGACTTTTGCTGCGCTTCTTGTAGCCCGGCCCTGCGCCAGCAAAACTCAAAGTAGGTCACATTTCAGCCAGATCGACAACGAGAAGGGAGAAGAGGTCTACCCAGACTGACCTTTGCCTTCTTTGGTCTTAGCCTTGCGGACAGGCGGCGGCACTGGCGCCGAGACGGCGGCGGCACTGGCGGCGGAGACCTGCTCGGCGGCGGCTGCTGCGGCGGCCACGGCGGCCACGGCGGCGTCGCCTTTGAAGGGGTTGTTGAAACTGAACTCCCGCCATTTGGCCCCCAGGACAGTCATCATTTTGGACATGGGAATCTTGGGGTTCTTCTTGGCGATCATGGGCCTGGCAGGAGGGGAAGAATGTGCGCAAAGGAAGAAGACATCGGGCCGGGCCAGGCCGGCGTTTTTACCTCATAAACTGACTGAAGGCCTTGTAGTTGGTGAGCTGCCTGTAGTCCTCCTCGCTGAAGGTGTGATCCACGTCCTCCAGGCCCCACTCCTCGGCCAGCCGGGCGGAGGTCTTGTGCTCGGCGGGCTGCCGGGGAGCATCCGGCCGGCGCTCAGATGAGAGACGGGAAGCGACGACAACGTGCACGGATGATTGGACTTTACCCGGGCGGTCTCCTCTTGAGCTCTGCCTCGGTCCTCGTCATTGCTTTTCTTCCTCTTGCTTTTCTTCTCCTTCTTTTCTTGGTGCTTCTTCCTCCTCCTCCTTTTCTCGCCGCAGTCCGAGCGGTCGCCCGAGTCCTGGTCCGCCGGCGAGTCCGGGTCTACATCGCTGTCCTGAGCAGACGCGATAGAAGGGTGAGGAGCGAGCGGCCCAGCTGACCAGATTGAGGACGGTGGAGCGAGAGGCGCTGCCACCTACGAGCTCCTTGGCGCCGTCGCCCTCTTTTTCCGGCCTGGCGCCGTCGCCCTCTTTCCCCTTCTTCTTGCCATCCTTCTTTTTCTTTGGACGTCCTTTCTTTCGACACGGGACCTCCCGGTCAGACGTGTCCGCTTCTTCCTCTAGAGAAGAAGAGGATGGTTAAAGGGGATGCAGAATCTTGGCTCTGCTTCAAGCACAGCACAGCAGCAAACATCTTCAACAGGCACTGAGGGGTGGAAGGAGAGACAGACGGACGGACGGATGGACGGGCAGGCAGACGGACAACCAGAGAATGTATTGATGGATGGACTGAGGGGTGGAAGGAGAGACAGACGGACAGATGGATGCTAGACCTGTGCTCAGAACAACTGGGTGCCAGATGAGGCTTTTCAAGGGTACCTTCCAAACCTTCTCCCAAACCTTCTCTACATCTTCCCGTGCACAGGTAGCAGAACAGGCATGATGTTTTTGCTTTGGAGCACCAGAAGAAAAGTCACATCAGCACGGTGAGAACACACGAGGTCCACTCAAGAAGTTTGGAGCCGATATTTAAACGCTGGAGCGCAAGCGGCCCGACAGTTGCAGTGGGTAAAAGTGGGACTCGGTACTCTGGTCGGCTGACACCCGGACAGAAACGCGAGATACGAAAATGAATGGGATCAGCCTAGATTGAGTGTACGTTCACTCCTTCCAACTCCCCGGCGAGCCGTGTGGGAACGCCGCCAACGGCGCGCAGAAAGCCGGCCGCCGGGCGACTCGAACTCCGGGACTCGTAGGCCCCGCCGGTGGAGCGGCGGGACGGATCGGGGGCGGGGGGGCTTCAACTCCGGCAGCCGTGGAGGTCGCGGGACGGTTAAGGACCGCGCTGCTGCGGGAGCTCATTTTATTTATCAGTCTGGCGCGGAGGCGGAGCCCCCCCCCAGTCGGCCGAATGAATCTTAGTTGTTGAACCTTACAAAGGCGCCACATGTTTTGCTTCCACCCTCAGAAACTTCCTCAGAGTGAAATAAACATACTTGGAAGTCACCCGACATTCGTGCGCGGATTTAACCCGACCGACTGCGTTTGAACGCATCGCGAGAAATGTCCCGGAACGCTGTCATTCCTGTGACACGCGTGTCACGGAGTGGGCTGCCTGGCTGCCTGCCTGCCTGGCTGCCTGCCTGCCTGCCTGCGCGGCTGCCTGCCTGCCTGCGCGACTGCGTGGCTGACTGCCTGCGCGTCTGCCTGCCTGGTTGGTTGGGGTGAGCAAGATGACACTTTGACCGTGGACACAAAGTTGCCGAGCAGACCGAGCGTGTTTCGTGCGCATCCCAGTGCTTGAAATCGTCCTTCCTTCCTTGGTTCCTTGGTTCCTTGCTTCCTCCCTCCCTCTCTCCCTCCCCGAGCTGGAGACGTGCATGATTTTTCAACGCAGCCGTGGCGTGTCGTGCAAAACGTCCCTTTCGGGAGCCCTGACGTACCTGGGCTGGCTGCAGTTTGCCGAAGCGCCGCCGGCGAGTTGATGTCGCTTCTCGCGTCTAATAAGTCTCCGCTGCCGTCGCCGCCGTTGCCGTCGCCGCCGCCGTCTCCTGCTTCGTCAAAATCTCCTCCCTCGGAATGAAGCGCCGTGCTCTCGTCTTCCTCAAAGGCCCGCCGCGGTGGATAGGACATGATAGTCCTCTCATCGGGATCCCGTCCTTGTGCGCAAAACAACAACAACAACAAAAAAAGACCAACTAAAAAAAACCAAAAATGTATCGTGCTGTTTATTTAATATTCAAATCGAGGGGGGGGGGGATTTTACACTAGGCAGAAAGCAACAAAGATGGCCGCCCTCTTATATTTATTTTTTAACAACCCCCCTACACACACACCCCCAATAAGAAAAAAAAATCCCCTTACATAAAAATGGCTGACATTATTTTTTCAGCCCCCCCCCTCCCCTTCACCCCGTGCGCCCCCCCCCCGTCTTAAAAAGCTCCACATTGTAACAGGAAAGAAGGGGAGGGAGGGGGGGGGCGCATGCGATTTACATTGTTATTACTTGTTTGTGTGTGCCCCCCCCCTCCCGTATTGAGAATGTGTGCCCCCCCCCCTTATGCCCAGACTTGTGGTGTCACTTTCTGCATTGCAGAGCAAATCTCTCAAGCATGGCCCATACCAATGGATAAAAAAAAAGAAAATGTGTGTGTTGGGAAGGGAATGAGAGGGAGGAAAACTGCGCGCGTGTACGTGTGTGTGTGTGGGTGTGTGTGTGTGGGGGGGGGGGGGGGGGGGGGGGGGGTTCTGCCGCAGCCATGCCCAGAATGACATCAGATTGTATTGCTTAAAAATTAAATGCTTGTGGTGAGGGTGGAAATCAGTGAGTGAAGATGAGACAGTTGCTTGGGAACAGAAAATGAAGATAGTGTCAATTAAAAAAAGGGGCGAGAGCCATTTTATTCTTTTACATCTTGCAATATATTCACGAGCTTTAATTCTAATGAGGTGATGAAATGCTAACATGCGGCATGCTAACCAAAGTAAAACATTTTTAAAGCAAATTATGTGAGCAAAGAAGGAAGGGAGGCAATATGGACGAGTAAATTGTGGGATGGTTTGAAGAAAACAAAACAGAAAAGACGTGAAGGCAGAAGGACAGAAGGAAGCAATGTGTAAGAAATGGAGGAATCAAAGGAAGGTGCAAGAAAAGAGTGGGTGGAAGGAAGGAAGGAAAGAAGGAAAGAAGGGATGAAGGTGAGACTAACTGGAGGGTGAAAGAAATGTGGGTAGCTTGACGGAGGGATGAAATGTAAGGATGCATGGAAGAACGGTAGGAAGGAGGGCGCAAGAATGAGGGAAGGAAGTGAGCAATGATAGGAGCAATAAAAGAAGGGGAGGAAAGAAAAGAAATGGGAAAGAAGGAAACTTGGTTATGAGTGTTATGACTACTAGTGGCCACTGGGGGTCGCTGTTGCTCGTGTAACATGCGACAAGTACGTCCGGCAGCAAACTACAGAAGAAGAACGAGCGCTCGGATGGCAACAATCGAAGAAAACGGACCGTCTTGTCGTGTATGTTCTTATTTTGCTTATTTTTGCCATTATTTTCCTGCTCCTAGTTTGCCCTTTGAATTCGGTCGCTCACAAATTAGCCGTGAAGTGATTCAATGAAGACCTCCATTTAAAAAGAGATTGTCAACATGACGTGTATTCAGGTTTCTATTTATTCCATGCACTGATCGGTTGGCACTTTTGAAATTTTGTTGTACATGTGTGACAATAAAGATCTATTCTATTCTCCTCAAGTCTCCACGTACAACCACAGTGACTTTGTACCAATTCAAGTAGAAACGGATTGAACATCAAATCGAAATAGAAGTCAACTGTCATTAAATGTATGCACTCAGGAAGCACGTGACATGTCCTCGGCATCCCAGGCGAGGCAGAAACTCCAGGGCCTTTTGAACAAGAACATGAGGATCCGCATGACCGACGGCCGGACCTTGGTTGGCCTTTTCCTTTGCACAGACCGGGACTGTAACATAATCCTCGGCTCGGCCCAGGAGTTCCTCAAATCCAAAGGTGAGCGTGACGTCAATTCCTCGCTCTTATTTCTTCATTGTTTGTGCCTTCTTGGCTTGTTTACTCGTATGCATATTGCGTACGATGGCTTGTCACCGTGGGATAGTGGCAAACGTCATTTCGATCTTTTTGTGCGTCTTGACATGAGAAGAAATTGACAATCAAGCAGACTTGGACTTTTGGAGTTTCAAGTAAGGCTGCCGGGCGTTGGATTGATTTTTTTTTTCTTTGCTCTTCTTTTAAGATACTTTTTCCCGGGGGGAACCCCGAGTTCTTGGCCTGGCCATGATACCCGGTCACCATGTGGTGTCCATCGAGGCCGAAGCGGACATTCTGGACGACACGCAAGGCTTCGGAGTGAACCACTAGGGAATGGACTATGAAGAATGGACTTTTGTTTTGAAATGAAATGATTCGCATTCTACAAGACTCGGAGGAAGAATTGTCAGGCAGTACATCTTTTACTGCAATTGGGTGGCAACCAGTCCAGGGTGTCCCCCACCACCATCACCAAGCCATCTGGGATTGGCTTCAACTCGCTCTTTATATACGACACATCAGTAAACCATTTTTTTTCTTTTAATGTTGTTGAGCTCTGCATCAGATTGACAATGCAAGGACACAAACAAAACAAAACAAACTCAATAAATAATAAGCTCTCTTCCTTAAATGACTTTTTTTGTTTTCCGATCAAAGTACAGCACTACCGTCAACTTTGAGGTTTTTCCCGTATTTCCGCCGCGCAGCAACCCGCCCACGTTTGGCTGTACTTTGAAGCGTCAGTCGTATTCCTAACTGTAGTTGAGAATATAGTGCTTTCGTTTTGGAAATAAAAGTGCA
The DNA here is from genome assembly GCF_033458585.1 of Syngnathus typhle. Lineage (NCBI taxonomy): Eukaryota > Metazoa > Chordata > Actinopteri > Syngnathiformes > Syngnathidae > Syngnathus > Syngnathus typhle. The sequence continues at coordinate 28,858,509 of NC_083738.1, read as the reverse complement.
GATTCGGAAACAATAAAAAAGAAACACTCTTTTCAGCAGTCAGTTGGCCATTTTGGACAATTGATGACATGAGTCTTTGAGCAAATTGGTTTCAAAACGAAAAAAGCATTCGTGGTAAGAATGGCACATAAACAACAAAAAACGTGCTGTTTTGAAGGCAGTCGGACATTTTGTTGAGAAAGGAAAAGTCCTCACCGTGACGCGCCACAGACTTGTCCCCTACTGGAACTTGAAGTGGAAGCTGCCTCCTGACTCAAAAGGGTTGAAGGGGAAAGGCCAGGCGTGGCCATTGTGTCCTCCGCCGCCGCCGCCATGCTGCTGCTGCTGATTCTCCGGATCCAATGGATCCTCGCCGCTGTCAAATTTCTGCCTCATTTCTGAAAACATGGATCATCTTTTTAATTGCTTTGGAACAACAGTAATGCATCCCCTCTTCCAAGAGCACCCGATAGGTGGCGATAGGTGAAAATCCTCTCCTTTTGAACATTTTACGTGTATCAATAAGTGCATATCCTTTTATTCGAACATTATAGAATAGTTTCAAGCATGTCAATCAAATATTAACTGTATAAATAACGTACAGAGAATAATGAATACATTTGATACGCGCGTGGGTGCTTGTAGATGTAAGTAAAATGTACATACTGTAAATATGTTTTTTTTCTTCAAATGTGCGATTGTGTGGCCACTCCCTGCCTGCCTGCCTGCCTGCTTTCTGCTGGTGTGCGGACAATTTCCGTGCCATAATTCCTCAATTTTGAATTTGTTGGCTGCAATTGTGTGGGCGCTATTTGCCATAATTCCTTTTTTTTTTTTCTTAGAAAAATCCACGATGTACTGAGGCAGTGAGGAATAGCGGCCACGTAGGTGGATGCGGAAAAAAAAAAGACCGCTGCCCTCGGTCACGCTGCCAAAGCGAGTTTACGGGAGAATTATTCAAAGGGCTTTCCCCGACCTGGGTCGGTGAGGACTTCCTTGGCCGACGCAATGTCGATGAACTTCCTTTCGGCCTCCTTCTTCTCGGCCTCCGACTGGAAGTTGTCGGGGTGCCACTGCTGCGCCAGCTTCCTGTAGGCCTTGATGATCTCCTGCTTGTTGGCCGCCCTGAGAAGAGCGCTCGAAAAGTCATCGAGCACCGCGTCGCTCTCCTCTGCAATCAACTTTCATGTAGGGCTTTTTTTTCCGCTATAAATCTGCCGTTTATTTAAAAGCAATGCAATGGCACGTTGAAAAATAAATCAATACCGTCCGACTCCGAGAATCTTGTAGTAGTCTCTCTTGCGGGAGATCTTGAGCAGCTTCCGGGCTCGCTCCAGCCCTTCTCGGATGTCGTCGCTGTCGCCGTCAAACTCCTGCGCCTCTTGGTAGTCCTCCACGGCTAGGGCAGATGTTGCGAGTGAATGACAGCGCCACCGTGCGGGCGGACGGGGTAGGTCGCAGGCACGGCGGGCCGCGGCCTACCTTTCTCGTAGTCCTGGTTGAGGATGAAGGCCTCGGCGCGGTGGCGGAGGACTTTGGCGTCGCGAGGGTCCCTCCGGTGCGCCTCGGAGCACGCGTCGATGGCCTCCGTGGCCGACTTGGCCTGTAAAAGAGCACGCGGCTAAAACGGTGACGCTAATTTCGGACAAACGCCGAGCAATTGCCGGCGAAATGTCGACGCGCGTTGCGCCTATTGTCCACTTGGACCCGTCCAAATCATTTCAAAGCAAGCAGATTATGATTTTGTGGGGTCCACACCCCCACCGTTGACTTGCCAGTACTTGTGACCCAAAGGTGGTCATATTTGATATTTCCACTCACGGCAATGGCGTTTGGGCACATATTCAAATATTCATATTCTTTTTTGCCCCTGGCCTGAAATGACACCACATTGTTTTCAAACTCTAAAAGGGGTCCATTCCACTCAACTCGATTCAATTGAATCGGGCTCAGAGATACATACCAAAGCCATGGTATCCCAATTTGCCGCAATTCAACTTTGATTGATTTCATTTCGCTCTGATCCGCCTCACCTTAAACCCATTTAACGCAACGTTGTTGTTTTTTTACCTGATCCATTCGTTAAAGGAAGGAGATGAAAAAAATAACAAAAAACCAAACAATGGAGGGTCCCGTCGGCAAGACGGTGTCCGACCTTGACGAGGCAGAAGCAGATCCTCTCCTTGGCCAGGTTGGAGTATTGCGGCACGTGTGGCTCTGCCTTCATCACGCCCTCGTACTTGTCAATCGCCTCGCGGTACCTAGAGGCCAGCCAGCCAGCGGCGGGTCAGAATAAAGCGGGGCCTCGGGCGCTGACCCGACAGCGGCAGGAGCCCCTCTCACGGTACCCCACCTTTCCGCCTGGACGAGCTCCTCGGCCGAGTCCAGTTGCTTGCTGAGCTTCTTGGCTTGCTTGTAGTGGGCCAGGCAATTCTTGTCGTCCTGGTCCAGCTTCAGACACTCTCGGACTTGGCTGCGGCGTGGGCAAGACAAGCGTGAGCAGGGCGGCGGAGGAATCCTTCCCTCCCAGACTCCCTCCCTCCTTCGCTCGCTCACTCACTTAAGAGACTCGTGGTGCTCCCCCAGGCTGTAATGCAGCAGGCTGAGCTTGAGGAAAGCGGCGCGGTTGTCGCTCCGCAGCCTGGTGGCCGGCGCCAGGTCCTGGACGGCCTTGCGCGGCTCCCCGGTGCGGAGGTAGCAGTCGGCGCGCAGCTCTCGCATCTCGGGATCCCAGGGCGAGATCTAGCCAGGAGGCGGGCCATCATTCCAACAAATCGGCACCCGGATTTGGGCTTACCTCGATGATTCGCTCCAGCACCGAGACGGCGGCGCCGTAGTTGCCCCGGTGGTGCGCCGCCCGGGCGTCCTCCTGCAGCTCCTCCAGCTCTCGGGCTCTCGCCACCTGCTCCCGCGCGTCGGCGTGCTCCGGAGTTGGCCGGAGCTCCCCGGCGGAAAAAAAAAAAGATCTCTGCAACAGTCGCGTGGATTTGAGCCCGAGCAAAAGCCCGCCTCTGCGCTCACCACCGCTTCGAAATCTCGGCGGGCCTCCTGCGCGTTGCCTTGTTTCAGAAGGATGTTGCCCCTCTGCAGCCGGGCCTGGGGAAAGCGTAGAAGGCCGGCAAACAAAATGGAAGTCGTGTGAGACAACGCATGCGTGACATTTGTTGATTTCGATTCTTTTTCTTACAGCGAGGAAGTCAGGCTTGAGCTGGATGGCCCTGGTCAGGTCGGGGAGGGCCGATCGGGACTTGCCCATGGCCAGGAACACGGCGCCGCGTTTGTAGTATGTCAAGTAGTTTTTCGAATCCACTTCTAGACACAGCGGGATATGCCGTCTTTGAATCGCAGCGTTTCACGTCGGCTGGCTTCGTGGACAAGCCATAAATTCAACATGGCTCAAAACATTTGCACATTCTTGAAGACATTGTTGGTTGGCCTTGAATGAGTGATAAGGGCGAGCTTACCTACCTACAGCAGAGTGGTAATGGGACAAGGCTTCGGCCAGCTGACCAGCTGCCAGAAGTTTGCGACCCATCTCCAGGTGATGCTCAATCTCGCCGCGAGTTGCCCCCAAGACGCCTGGAAGACAAAGTCGTCGTCGTCTTTGGAGACAGAAAACAAAAGGGTGGGACACACACAATCCGACGAGACTTACCGTCCAGCTGTAAGTCCAAAATGACACAGAGCAGGGACAAGGAGCGCACGACTCCACCGAGTCCAATCAAACGTCCCCAGTCCATACCCGGCAGTGGTTTAATGACAAACGAAGAAGCACCTCAACGTCGAAGTCATTGAAAGGCCATTGTGCAGCTGAAGCCTTCTTTTAGCGAGACGAGCCCGGTGTATTTACGCTTCGGACCGGGCCGGGCCGTGCCGTCGGTGTTGAAGTTCCGTGTAGAAAACATCGCTCGTGGATGAAAAGGTCCCCTCGGAAAACTTGGCGCTTTGAACGCAATTTTCCGCACGTAGCACCAAAAAAAAATAGTTGAAAAAGAAAAAAAAAGACTCATTTGTGGTGCTTTTCAACTGAAGCGAGGACAGAATTAGCTCACACACGCAAGAAAAAAAATAAAATAAAAAAATACACGTGGTATTGGGTGACCCCGCCCACCACACATGATTGGTCCACGCGGCAGGACATCCGCATCTGGTTGACGCAGCCCGAGCTCATTGGACTACAGCCGCACGTTGCCGCACGTTGCGTACGCACGCCAAGAAATTGCGGCCGCCCGAAGTATGCCGAGAAATGGAAACAATTTGATTGCTATTCTACTTCAAAGTGTTCAACAATCCAACATTCCTTGTTGTTTCTTGTCACTGATACACTCGCTCTTATTTGTTGTGGTAAGACTCAAAATGACTCAAAAGAGTGTTCATCATGTACGGTACACGTTTATTGCGCATAATTGTAAAATATGTTGGAAAAAGTGCAAAAAATCGAGAATCAAATCAGAGTAATTGCATGTGAATATTTGACATGAACAAACAATCGGGTACAAAATGTGGCAACTAAACAAGGACAACCATATTATTATTATTGAGTACCAAAAGATTTCATTTAAACGTACGCATTTCGGCCGTAAGTGCTGGCAGCCACACTTCTGGTCCGGGCGGGTCCAGAATAAACAGTACCCCTGCTTTGATGATGTTGCAAAGGGCTGCAGAATTCAGAAGGAGCATATCAATATGAAATCAAGTCACTTTTCGGTGGTGAAGCGAGACGCCGACACTTACTACTTTCCTTCCGAGCCCATCCGACAGGAGCACATTAAGCACGCCCCCCCGGCGATGGCGAGCACGGCCGAGCACCACCCGATGTACAGCCCCTCGCCGATTTCATACCTGCGACCACAGGGACACGAAGGTCAGGCCGGGCGGGCGGCCGTGCAGGCGGGCGGCCGTGCAGGCGGGCGGCCGACCGTGCTTCTCGTGTATGCCGCCTCAAACTCACCTTGTACCTGGAAAGAATGGGTCGAAGAATTCCTGGGTGATGTTGAAGGCGTACCAGGACACTGCCACCATTGTGCACAAACCTATAAAAAATAAAGAAATAAATTCATCACTAACCTATTCAAAATAAACACATCATCACTAACCTATTGAAAATAACAAAAAACAAATATCATTGTGCACAAAGCTATGATTTTTTTTTTTTAATCACTAACCTATTAAAAATAAACATGTAATAAATTCATCACTAACCTATTCAACATAATAAAACACAAATATCCTTCGTGAAGATGCTGAGCAAAGTCCAAAACCTGACACACTTTGGAGAAAAACGGCATTTGGGGAATTTTCCTTTTTTGCCAATTTAGTGACGCCCTTCCATATTTGTCAAACCCTTTTCACCTTTGTCAAACTGTTCCTTTTAATCGTTTTTCCTCTCTGATGCTATTTGTAGCCCACAGCAATGCCACCACTGTGGACAAAAGACAGCGAGCGGGTGTCAAACTAGTCCAAAGTCCGACAGGACAGAAAGAATGGATTTTTACAAGTCGTAAAACACGTCCTTTATTATCTTGAAGGTGTTTTATAGCGGACGTGCTCGATGCTGCTGCTTTTCTTGGCCGCTCACCCTGTAGCGGTGATTCCAATTTTTTTTCATGAGTCAAAAAAAAGGTCACGTCCAAGTATTTATCGGGATTGAAATATTAATTCCAAAATGGAAAAAAAAAAAAAAAGACTAGCAAGGAAGAACGTAAATGAGCTCAGTGTAAGGCTGTCTTACAGGCACGTAGAAAATCCATCAAAAACAAAATGTGGCTGACCAACGCTTACAATGGAGCCCTGGCACAAATCTGTCAAAGAATGAATCCACCTCAAAACCTTTTTCTACATATGCCAACAAAGCATTACCCTTGACATAGGAGCACAATGACACACAAGACGATGGCCAAAGAACTTCTTTGTCTAAGCCGCCGGAGGTGTCAAACCCGAGGCACGGGGTCCAGATACGGCCCGCCAAGACAAATTGCGGCTCGACTTCATGTGCCGATACGAAAATTTGCTTTCTGGTATTGCTCGCAATTTTTAGCACATTCATCTTTTTCAAATATTTGAACAGTTCCGACTCGTGTCTGATTTCAAAGCTAGTTATTTATCCGTTTGTTGCGTCGCTTATACTGGATATGATATTAGGCGTTGACAGTCATAATGGCCCCCCCCCCCCAAAGAAAACTATGAGGACGGTCTCAGCGAAAGCCCTCAACGCAGTTCCTCGGCAGCCCAGACATTTTTATTTCTCATTTATTTCTCTCTTTTTATTCTATTTATTTCATGCACTGATCGGTTGGTACTTTTGAAATATCGTTGTACATGTGTGACAATGACAATAAAGATCTATTCTATTCTAAACACGCGTCTGGGCTCAGTCGATCAAGTTGGTGCTCAGCCCCTGTCTCAAAGGTCATCTTTTTGGCCAACCTTTTTCTTTTCTCTCTTAGCCCAACTCCTGGAACGATGCTACGCCCGATCAGTCCATTTGAATTTGTCAATATTCAGGATGAAACCCGGGTCGGTCCCAGCAATTTTGGTGCTGGGCGCACGCGTGGAGAAGCGCGGCGCTACCTTGCAGGATGAAAAGCACGCCGCCGGCGCCCGCGATCCGACCCTTGAGCACGTAGTTGTCGCCGGCCGCCTTGGAGCACTGCACGCCCACCAGGGCCGCCGCCAGGCCGAAGGCGCCCATCACCACCGACGTGATCATCAGGGCGCGGGAGGCCTGGACGTAACCTGGTCGGGGCACAACGGATGCGTGGCCAGGTTACTACAACAGAAGAAAAAGTAGAAGCAAGCGCCAGCTCGGCTCCAACTTGCCGTTCAACGCCAGCAGGGACGGGAATTCCCGGCAGTTGTGGACGCCCGTGGAGTCGGTGGCGCAGGACATCCAGAGGTTCTCGTAGATGGTGGAGGTGGTGATGACGTTGCCGTCCACCGTGGACGTCTTCCAGTAGCGGTTGGGCAGCGCCACCCCGACCATCACCCAGCTCAGAAAGCCCAGAAACAGGGCCACCACTTCCACGGTCGGATCCATGATTGTCGATCCCCGGCCCGCACCGCCCCGCCAGCCCACCCACCGTCAAGGTCAAAAAGCGGCGTGCAGGAAGCTACGCTAGTAAAGCAAATCAACGCTCGAACGGGGGAGAAGCGCTGGCCAAATATGACGGCTTGCCAAAGTGGTGGATTTTTATCACCAGCACTCTCCGCCCACTCGGACGCAGGCAGGCAGGCAGGCAGGCACGCGTGCGTATCTGCTAGCGCTCAACACCCCGAAACATAGCAGGTGTTTATCAGCTCATGCAGAGTCCAATGGTCACACGAGCATCAAGCTTTATGTCCTTAAAAAAAAAAAACAACGCGTGCTGGGAGGACGGGAAAAGGGTGAACAATAATCATCGCGATAAAGCAGGAAGAACAAATTATCGGGTCTAGTTCAAACGTGTAAAGCAGAACAATGAGAACCAACATCTGGCTTTTTAGGTGTCCAACTCGAGGCCCCGGGGGCAGATACGGCCCACCATATCATGCTATGTGCCCCGACCGCACGCCCGCCAAGACAAATTGACTTTGTGTCATGGCTAAAATGACAAATTGTCTTCACTTTCTCAAAATCGAGACTTTGCTCGCAAGTTGTTATGACCATTTATTCTTTTCAAATATTGAAATAGTTTGTACTCGTCTCTGATCAGAAGGCTAGTATGTATTTAGAAGCTTAAGATCAGGGGATGCTTTGAGAATAATTGTCAATTTCTGTCAATGTGAAGCCCTTTGAGACTGCTTGTGATTTAGGGCTATACAAATAAACTTGACTTGACTTGACTTGACTTAGAAGACAACGACAGTCAGGATGGCCCTCCGAAGGAAACTATGACTACGATGCGGCCCGCCGCCGAAACGACTTTGACACCACTGCAGTTTTTTTTCCCAGCTGCAATGAAGACAGACGAATACGAGAGACGATTTGAGGCCTGTCCGTACAATTCCAGGTCGATTCAATTGCACATTGAGGAATGGCTTCTGTTCAGCTTTTCATCAAACCATCAACTGAGATGAATGTGTATTGCTCCGTTATTGCCAATGGAAAAAAAAAAAAAAAGGAGGCTCGCAAGGTAATTGGAGTCGTCCCAATCCTTTTTTCCAACCACTCGCATCTTGCTCGATCGTTCCGGCGCAAAAAAAAAAAAAGAAAACGCATCAGGGCACAAAGCGTCGTTGCTTTGCAAACGGGTCGAGGGCAGGAGCGGAGCCATTCGCTAATTAATTGCGACAGGCAAACAGGGAAGAAGGCGTGGTGGGGAAGTTGAGACCTTGGCCGTGGAATTTTTTTTTTGCCGTCACACGGCAGGTAAATATTGCAAAGCCCCCGGCCCCATATCGCACGCACGCACGCACGCCTCAAAACATCTCAAATGATGTCGGTCAATAAAATATCTTGATGATACATTCGCTCGCTCAATGAACCATATTCAATCAGTGTGATTGAATCCAAGTTTTCAAAAAATACAAACTATATAAAGTGCCTTGTTTTTTTCTTCTATCTGATTGTAAAAAAAAATGTGCCACCTGAGTGGAAACAGGAGACCAAATCACAAAAGCAACAACTCATTTCCACAAAAAAATAAAAATAAAAATTATTTTCTTTGATACTAACTGGAAAGTCCTCCTCATCATTATTGCTTTTCTTTTGTTTACGACCTCACAATGGAGATGATTTAATGCATTACATATTGTTTTAAATGATCACGGCAATTTGACACTTGGGAGTTTCGGTGCCGGTGTCAGCTGAGTTAATAAGTGACGCACCGCCGATAACGACACGCGCGCGCACGCAAACACACACACACACACACACACACACACACACACACACACACACACACACACACACTCGCGATGGCATCGTAAACCAATGTTGACACATTTGATTTCATCTTTGGGTCAAGATGGTGATTACAAGGGCAGTCAACTAGGCCAAGCCGTGTTTTTTTTTTCTTCTTGGTATTATTTTGTTTCCTGTTGATGTCAAGACGGCGAGTTAAGACGGCCACGTACTCGGCGCCGATAAGGGCGCAATTATTTGATGAGAACAGGTGACTCAGGTCAACTTTTTCTTCCTTCCTTTTATTAAGAGTTGCAAAAGCCGTTCAACTCGGGACATGTTCCCTTTTGACTAGATTGGCATGAAAACAAATTGGATTGTAAATAAAAGCTATGGCCCAAAAAAAAAAAAAAGACATTGGATTCCACATAAAAGCTGTGGCTCGACACTTGCTTTGTTATGTACACAGGCTGAAGGCTCAATGTCAATGCGAAAGAAAATAAATACATCAATCAGCAAAAAAAAAAAAAAAAAAAAAGAGGCCGCTTAAAACTTGGACCCTCGCTTGGCCACAGCCAGTCCGATGAGCCCGGCCAACCCGGCCACGCCTAAACCGATTCCACCCACGATCGCCATGCCGACCAAGCCATCTACAGAACAGCGCACGTACTTCCATTTGCACCAAACTAAGAGACACAATCATTCTTTCTCTCACCCGTCGGCCGTGATCAATTTTACCTTTTTTTAACGCCTTGTCGATGAGCGCCTGCAACTCCGCCGCCTGCTTGTTGCCGGGCTCGTTCTTCAGGAGGATGCGGATGTACTTCAGGGCTTCTTCATACTCCTGCAAGACGATGGCCTTCCTTCGTGCTGTCAGTTACTTTGATTTGCTTTATGAAACCGTATTTCCCAGACTACAAGTGGCAGTTTTTCTTCATCGTTGCTGCAACGTATACTCGTAGGAGCAAAATGACTTCTTAACACATTGTTACTTGACCATTAACACATTGCTTACTTAATAGGGCTTCACGTGTTATTTTCACACTAAACGGCAGGCGGCTGCTCTCGGCCTCTGGAATAATTGGAACTGCAACTGACAATGAGACTGACGTCAGCGCCGCATCTTCTTCCGGAGTTGTTTATAAGTGACGCAGAGGACAAAGATTTCGATGGTTTAAACGATTCGGAGCTTATGTACGCGACTTGTAGTCTGGAAAATACGGTACTTGGATTTTGGTTTATGTTGGCAGGTACCAGGCTTGTTACAACTTCCGGGTGGAAGCAATTCTGCTTATCTAGTCCCTTTAACTCCCGGTGATAATTATTCATGTACTGGGGCCCCCCAAAAATGAGCGTGCTCGAGCTTTTCACCTTCAGTCGGTAGTTGGCCACGGCGAGGTAGAAGTAGAAGTCGCGGGTGTCGTCCTTCGAGGCTTTCTGGACAAGTTCTTCGGGACAACAAGATGGAGAACGTATCAGGAACTTGACGGACACGCCAGCGGGACACTTGGGTACTTGGCAACAACACTCACCCTCCAACAGCGCAATTCCTTTCTTGATGTCGCCAGTGTATTTGCTCCTGATCAGACACCAGGCGTATTCAAACTTGGTCTCCTTGGAAACGGCTCCCTTCGCCAGCTCATTGTTGTATTTCTTCTCAAATTTCTATCAAAACAATATCAAGGTATACATCGCAGGCGTGACGGACTCAATTCAAGCACAGTTCGCGCGTGTGCGTGCACACTTCTTTGTGTGTCTTGACATATGAAAGGATCGACAATAAAGCAGACTTTGACACACACATGACCAAAGTCGTCAACAGTTTCATATTAAAAGGAGCATTAGCATTAGCGACTTGAGTGACGCGACAAATAAGTCGCCGTGATTCCAAATTTTGGCAGCGTGGAAGGAGTGCTCCACATACGTCTGTTGGTCGGACTGCGAGGTGTCGAACGACGAGAAAGGGGGTGAAGTGTTTTTAAAAACACCGGCGAGCGGGCGTAACTTACGAGCAGGTCTTCGGGAGCCACTACGTCGCTCAACACGGCCTCCATGTTTGCGGAAACGTTACGTGAAGATCACGCCTCTCTTGAAATGCGTCACGCGTGACGTCAGTCAAATGGAGTCAATGAAATCGTGTCTTTTGGATTTTATTCATTGTATTTCATAAAAATAACTAGAACGCACGAATGAGAAACCGCGGATTACTGTTGGTTTTGGCGAGTGTGCTCTACCCGGCCAAACATTGACGGCTTTGGCTCCAGCATCCCGGCGAACCTCGTCGGGTTAAGCGCTCCGGTTAATGAATGAATGAGTAAATGAATGAATGAATGAATTTGACAGGAATCAATCTTTTTTACGACACCGACTGGAATTTGGATTCGATGAGTGGTGTTGCTTTTCCTTGCGCATGCGCAGTTACACGCAGCGTTGGCCTCCCTCTCAAAGCGGCGCTCGGCAATGTCAGTCAGGGCGCATGCGCGTGCGTTCAGCCTCCGTCCGACAACAAGGAGCGAAAGCCAGCCAACATGGCCGACGTGGGAAAGAAGTACTGCGTGAACTGCCTGGCAGACGTGACCAATCTCCGGCTACGCTGCACCGATTGTCCCGATATCGAGCTGTGTCCAGAGTGCTTCTCGGCGGGCGCAGAAATCGGCAACCACCGGAGATGGCACGGCTACCAGCAGGTCGACGGCGGTCGCTTCTCCCTCTGGGGTCCCGAAGCGGAGGGAGGATGGACGAGCAGGGAAGAGCAGTCGCTCCTCGATGCCATCGAGCAGTACGGCTTTGGAAACTGGGTACGATGTCGTCGTACTTGCTGCACCTTTGGCAGTGACGTAGAAGTGCCCGTTCCGACTACAAAGCACCCGAATACTGAATACAACTATAGTTGTTGTTTTAACGATATGCACTAGCACTCTTGACGACTCGGCATACTTTCTATGTTTTTTCTGCCCTCCGTCATAGGAGGACATGGCCGCTCAAGTGGGAGCCGGCCGCACGCCGCAGGAAGTCATGGACCACTACGTGACCATGTACATCCACGGCAACCTGGGGAAGGCCTGCATCCCCGACAATATTCCCAACCGGGTGACGGACCACACCTGCCCCGGCGGCGGGGCGCTGTCGCCCAGCCTCACTGTCCCGCTCCCGCCTCTGGACATCAGCCTGGCCGAGCAGCAGCAGCTGGGCTACATGCCGCTGCGCGACGACTACGAGATCGAATACGACCAGGACGCCGAGACGCTCATCAGCGCCCTCTCCGTCAACTACGACGACGACGACGTGGAGATCGAAATGAAGCGCGCCCACGTGGACATGTACGTACGAAAACTACGCGAGCGGCAGCGGCGGAAGAACATCGCCCGGGACTACGCCTTGGTCCCTGTCTTTCTGGGCCGAGACAAGAAAGAGACGCGGGACAGGGACAAGTCCCCGGGAGTGGTGAGCGCGGCGGGGACGGCGGCCGGCGCCCTCGCCGCGCCGGCTTCGGCCGCCGGTACCTGCCCGGCGGTTCCCGCTCCGCCCAAAAGAAAGATCAACAAGGAGGAGAAGGAGCAACGGATGCGGCTGCGGGGGCTCTGCCAGTTCATGGCCCACCGAGAAGTGGAAGAGCTCTTTGAGAACATGCACAAAGAGCGTGCGCTCAGGGCCAAAGTGCGGGAGCTGCAGCGCTGTCGCCGCAACGGCATCGCCCGCCTGGACGAGGCGGCCGAGTACGAGGCGGTGCGCCACAAACGGGAGAAACGCAAGGAGAATAAGAGCGTGCTCATCTCCAAGCGGGGCGGCGGGCTCGGCCCCGGGACGGCGCCGGGCGGCGGGCTCGGCTCCGGGGCGGCCTGCGCCGCCAAGGAGGAAGCCAAAGACGGCGAGTTCGCCGCCATCGAGAACCTGACGGGTTTCGAGCTGCTGTCGGACCGCGAGAAGGTCCTGTGTAGTTCCCTCAACCTGAGCCCCGCGCGCTACCTGACTGCCAAAACCATCATCGTCAAGGACCACCTGCAGAAGAGACAGGGCGTCCCCTCCTCCAAGAGCCGGCTGCCCGGCTACCTGGACAAAGTCCTCAGGAAACGCATTGTCACCTTTCTCACCGAGAGCGGCTGGATATCCAGAGATGCGCTTTAGGCCCGGGCGGACGGACGAGACCAAAGTGACCAGCCGGCCGGCGGCGGGGTTGGCCGTGCCTCCGGCGGGCGCCGCCATGTCACCTCCGCTCCTAAAGAGGACGTACGCAAACTTGAACAGGTTTCCGCTGTCTTGTCAGCGCGCAACGTGGAGCTTTGACTAGCGACGGCGCCAAACGTGGAAATTTGGGTGTTGCGAGGGACTCACCCGTATGACTTGAAAGATTGACGGATATTCAAGTTGTTGTTATTACCGATGATTTTTTTTTTTAGGCCAACGTCAATTTGGTGATTTGTCCGAACAAAATATTTGAATTAATCGGCAGATTATTGGGAGAGAACAAAAGAATATATATATATATTTTAATTTTTTCCGTCCCTTGACACGAGCACCATTCAAGATATGGATTAGAGAGGCAAATTGACTCGGGCTACCTGTTTAACTTTACGACAGAAAGGAAAAATTGGCTGAGCCCCTTTTTCCCCTGGGAGGTGAATGTTGGAATCTCATTCGCTTTCTTGTTCATGTACGAGGACAGAAAAGCCAAACATTGGTGGATTGAGGACTGCAGCATTTCTCGGCTTTTTGCCCGGCGACATTTTCCTACGGACCATTTGTAAATGGTGTAGGCATGGAAAAACAAAGAAAAGAATTACTGGTGACCTACCTGTACAGCAGTATTTTCCATTGTGCAATTGATTTTTGTAATCGCCTTTGTAAGTAAAAAGATGAATTTTATCTCGCACCAATCAACCTGTGGCCTTTGCTTTCTGCGTGTACATTAAACCTAGGTGTCAACCTCGAGGCCCGGGGGTCAGATACGGCCCAGCGCATCATTCTATGCGGCCTATAATGACCCATTTTGCATCGACATTACGAACATTACAAATGGTCTTCAAAACATTTTTTTCCTAGCAATTCATCCGTTTGTTTTGTAGCCTATACTGTATGGCCCTCCAATGGCAGTTGGTCAAGAATGTTTATAGGTTGAAAAATGATCATTGATTTTTTAATTTCAGGCAAAGTGACGCACTGTTCTGTTACAGACTCCAAAAAACTGTTAATAATAAAGTTATTCTTGATTGTAAGTTGATCTTTCTTTTTTATTTATAGGTGAGGTGACTTGAGCGGAGGGAAGTCTTGGTGCCTCAGCTTGTGGCTGCAACATAAACGGGAAGAAAAGAGCAGATGGGTGCAGTTCTACAAAGCGTCACTAGCTGCTGCTGCTGCTGCTGCTGCTGCTGCTGCTGCTGCTGCTGCTGCTGCTGCTGCTGCCGCCGCCAAAAAGCACTTTGTGTCAAAAGTGGTCCAAACGAGTCCTTGCGTGGAAGATCTTTGACATGCCTTGCACTCTTCCTTTTCTTTGTGCAGAATTTCCGACATAGAGCGACAGACGGCATCGGGGCCTCTGCGAAAACCCTCCAAAAATGACTCAAGTGGCCTGTGCAGCTCCAAGTCGTGTAGATTGACTACCGAGATTGCGTGGCCGCTCAAACACGTAAGACGCATCCGGCTGTCCGAACACGCGTCCGGGCCGGCGTGACATTTGGTCGCCACACAATAGCCCGTGTCCAAAACAAACGTGTGTTTATGTTAGGAAGCGGCTGTCTTTTGCCTCAGGGGCGGCTGCTCCAAATCACAGGAAACACCTTCTCGGGCCACGCAGCCACGCAGGCAGACAGGCAGACACGCAGACAGCCACGCAGCCAGCCAGCCAGGCACTGGCAGGCAGGCACTGGAGGCAGGCAGTGCCTGCCTGGCAGTGCCTGGCAGTGCCTGGCAGGCAGCCACGCAGGCAGGCGCAAGACGGCTGGCTCACCGTGGTCCTGGCCGCCTGACGACTTGACGGCGAGAAGCATGACGCCATCTTTGGTGCTTTCCGGACGGCTCTGGAAGGACGCGCTGCGCGCACACACACACACACACACACACTCATTTGTTTGGGCTGACTTTGTAGCGACGCGGCGGGACGGGACGGGCCAGCCTCGTCGCTTGCCGCTTACTTCTCTGTTCCGGTATCGCTGGTCTCTGTTGAAAGAAGGCCAGGCTTGAATGTCACGGCAAAGCTCCCATTTTGACCTCGGGCCACGTACCTGTGTGCTCGTGGATCTTTTTGCATTTGAACTTGAGGATGACGATGACGGCGGCGGAGGCGGCCAGCAGGACGGGCAGTACGATCCACCAAAGTCTTTTGTCACTGGCTGCCAAAAGAAAAGAAAAGAAAAGAGAGCAAAGTCACCCGGCCCACTTTGACTCAGGCGGATGGATGCTAATGTCTTACCTGCTCCTCTGACTTCTTTGTCAGCGCTGCCAACCTGAGGACCTTTCCGCAATCACAATCCTCTTTTTTTTTTGTTGACATTTCACATACAGTCACCAAAAAAAGCCAAGAAAAAGCTAAAACTGAAACTAGATCAAAATTGATGACATGCAATGACCAATTCAAAGCTATGATGACCTGGGTCGGGTTTGGAAAAAGAGGGCTTGCCCACAAATTGAGCTCCACTCAAACATTTTCTTCAGATGAATGAATACATGCACTATCTCGGGCGGGCTCTGCCATTTTGCCTCGTCCTGTCACTAAAAATGACATCACGGTGCCTGATGCTGGGAGGGAAACAGCAACAGTAGCAAAAAAAAACCCAGAAAGAAAAGGGGAGCAAAGTGTTGAGAATGTGCTTTCTTTGGCTTTTCTTTCCCCAACATCCGGTCTCGCCACTTACATACCGGGACTTTTGTCTGTGGTCTGGCCCGTCTGGTGCCGAGGCATTGCTGAAAGCACAATTGGTTGGTTGGTTGGTTGAGGAAAAAAAGAAAGAAAGAAAGAAAGAAGAAATAAACCAGCTCTCACCGGGAGTCCCAAGGGAATCGTACGCGACCGTACCGTTGGCGGTTTGCGGCGGGGCCGAGGTGGGCCGAGGTCCGATCGGAGGCCGTGTAGTGGTGAGTGCCGTCGCCGTTCTGTCACCTTGAGGCCGCTCGGTGGTCCCGTGCGTCGGGCGGGTGCTGCTGTTTGCCGCAGCTTCTGTCAACACAGGAAATAAAAGGGTGGAGCCACGGTCGCTAAGGAGGGTACCCTTTCCAAAGATCCCACTTTTCTCGTCGGGCCCGGCGAGAGGGGTCGTCGTTGCTGCCGCCGCCGCCGTGGGGACTTTTCCTGCAGTGGAAAACATTGGCTGTCATCGTTGCACCTCTTTTAATCCTCCTCCTTGATACACTCACCGCTCTCTGCAGGTTTCGCCGTGCTTTGTGCCGGCGGCGCGACTGTGGCGGGCGCTCGGCTTATCGCTAAGCGGCTCGTCGGCGCTGGGCCCGTCGGCGCTGGGCCCGTCGGCGCTGGGCCCGTCGGCGCCCGGCCCGTCGGCGCCCGGCCCGTCGGCGCTCGGCCCGTCTGCGCTGGGCCCGTCTGCGCCGCTGCTCAAGGGTACAAAAGAGTCAGATCCACAACTAGCTGTGTGTAGGCGCTGGAAACAATAGGGCCCGAACGATGTTCCTTTTGGTGCCGATTTGACAGATTGAGCAGATTGAGTCCAAGCAATCTTTTGTAAGAAGAAAAGAATTCCTGAAGAAAAGGGCCGACATGGCCGACTTCTGGCCGTTTGTCTCGTCCGAGTTGATGTGTTCACACGGTACAAATCTGCCAATGAATTGCCAATTTGAAAAGCGCTTGCTTCTCCAATATCCATGGATGCAATCCCTCGGGCCCTAGTAAGGAAACAATTGGATTGCATTCACCCCAGTGGCTTTCTGTCACCGCTTTGTCCGTCGTCGGACTGTCCGCCCGCCGGTTCCCGCCAATGTCATCTGTTGACTCTTTGAGGCATGGACAATGAGCAGGAAAACAGCGTTAGAACAGGATAGGATAGCAAGTGTCGCTCCGACGCAAACAGTGCCTCGATACGGGAAAAAGAAACCCAAGTGTCCTGACAGCCACTGACTCTATCATCTCCGAGGAATGCCAACTCCTCCCGCAATCAAACTTGCCTAGGGAGGCCGTGAAGGCAGCAGGGGGGGGAGACGGGAAGGAGAGCCACCCAGCCAGCCAGCCAGCCGGCCGGCCATTAAGAGTGAGGCTTCACACACTTGTTGAACTCTTGTTTTGGATGTTGAACTCTTTGTTTTGCGACACGTAGAGCCAGGCGCTTACTCGCCCACGACTTGCCTGCTATTTTGGCAACGCTACAATAGCGAGGGGGCGAGACCATCTATCTCCGTCAAACATCGCTCCGTCCCTGGAGGTCTCATTTGTGCGCGTTTGCTTTGATGGCTCTCCGATAGACAAATCAAAGCAGCGTCAAGTCAACATGACTGATATCAGAGTCATCAAAATTGTTGGCTGACTGACAAGATAGATCGGAAAGCACCTCTCAAAATGGAAGCTCTCTTAACCGATGCTACTCCTGGTGGACAAATTGACACTCGGCATGTATTCCTGATCCCTGGACCCCAAGAGCAGCACGATACAAGATTGAATTGTTTACATTCTATTTCGTTATGTCGAGGTTGGATCTTGTCAGAAAGCGCAGCTCAAGATATATAAAAATTATTACCGAAAAAACATTTTACACTAATTGTGTAAAATACATTTTATGTGTATTCATATATATATATATATATATATAGTACATACATACATATATACAATAACATACATACATACATATTTATTAGGGATGCACCGAAAATTCGGCCACCGAAAATTTTCGGCCGAAAATGACCCAAAAGTGCATTTTCGGTTTTTGGCCGAAAGACCTAAATCACCGAAACAACACGGCCGAAACTTGTGATGACGTGAGCAAACAGCGCAGCCAGCACGCGGGAAAACGGGATAAGTCTGCGGTGTGGACTGATTTCACTATCTCAGAGAAAGACCCACGGATAGCGATTTGCAAAACATGCAATGCTGAAAGGGGTGCATCTGCAAAAAGTTTCTCCATGTCGGGTTTAATTCATCACCTGAAACCCAAACATCCCGATCGCCATTCTGAATATGAGAAGAAGGCGACACAGAAAAGGAAACTGACACCGAGCACGCCCACTCCGTCTGTGGGGGACGTTTTTGAAAAGGCAAGAAAGTTCTCTGTGTTTTTATAAGAGAACATATTTAATTTTACAGTCAGTTATAAGCCTGTAAATTATTATTTAATGTACACATGAGTTGGGTCAAGTTAAACATTTTATTTTATTTTATTTTTGAATTTTAATTTATATTGTGCATTGTTGTCAGTGCTAAATAAATATTTTCATACTTTCGTAACTGGTTTATTGCAATGCCTTGATTTTAGTGAGGTTAGTACACATGTAGCCATAAATGCTGTGGTTCTAATAACTGACATTTCTTTCGGTGTTTCGGTTTTCGGTTTTCGGCCTTGGTTTCCTCATTTTTGGTTTTCGGTTTCGGCCAAGAATTTTTATTTCGGTGCATCCCTAATATTTATCTATACATATACATATATATATATATACAATATCATACATACATAGCTATATATACATACATATTTTATATATATATATATATATATATATAGATATATATATAGATATACATATATATGTATATACAATAATATACATACACATCAAGTATATTTTTTACACAATTGGTGTAAAATGATTTTTGGTAACAATTTTGCAATCCGTAACTCCATTGTGGTCTAGACATTCACTTGATGCGCTGGAAAAAAATTAATAAAAAAGGGAAAGAATTCAGCTAATTCACTTACGTGCCATGAAGATGTGCACTGATGCTAGCAGCAGGACGAGCCAAACCCTGATGCTCTTCATGGCGACTTTGTGCCCGAGTGTGACCCACGCTGAGTTGCACAAGAGGGAAAAAGAGAGCCAGAGAGAAAAAACCCAAACAACAAAGCGGCCCTCAAGCCGGGGCGCGCCACCGGTCCTGCTTATTTTGGCACTTCCTTCCTCTCTGACGTTGACGCAAAGCTGAGGGGGAGCAACGGCCGGGTGGGACACAAAAAGTCCAATTTCGGGAGAGGCGAGCTGTTCTATACTGTTCGGCTCCAAGGTGACACAGACAAAAATCAAAATAGCATTTTTTTTTCCTCTATTGGTTTGTTTTTATTTGCGTGCACACACACGCACGCACGCACACAAAGTGTGTCAAAACGTCTTCCGTCTGCGTCCATACGCACACGCGGCGCTATGCGTGACGACAGAGGTTCAAGGTTCCAAGTCACACATACGCTCGCTCGCTCGCTCGCTTGCTGGCTCGCTCACGTTCACAGCCACGCATTTCAATTTTGATTGAATTTGCTGCAAGCTGGGGAGCCGCAAGTTGGGGAGCCGCAAGTTGGGGTGCGGCAGTGGCGACCTGGCGGCACAAAGAGAAAAACGGTTGCCGTTCGCTTCTTTTCTACCTGGCACGCGTAATGACGGACCTTTGGCGTGTGCTCTTGGACGGCCAAAACGAGTGGCGGCTCCGACCCGCTCTCTTCGGCCTCTTTTCTACCTTGCACGCGTAATGACGGACCTTTGGCGTGTGCTCTTGGACGGCCAAAACGAGTGGCGGCTCCGACCCGCTCTCTTCGGCCTGAGGAAAAATAAACTCTTTCAGGTGGTTGTGGATTGAATGACTCTTCCATCCATGCCATTGTTGCTTTGACCCTATGACCTCCTCCCAGTGCAACATCCAGGGTAGCACCGTTGGCCCATGCCTCTTCTTCCCACTGCTCCAAAGACAGAAATCTATGAAATGACCAGAACACATCAAAATGTTTACTCAAAAGTAGGAAGGCTATCACGAGACATTTCTACAGCCTAGTGAGACATGATGTTAAATTAGATCTCGACAGTTGTCCAACTCGTATGGACAAATCGAGGTCAAGGAATAAATTGCTCGGAGGGAGACCTATTGTGAGGAGTCAGTCAGCTTCCCGAAGGTGATGAGCGTCCGATGAGCGTCGTGGAGTTCCGCGTTGACGCAAATCCTCTCACCCCAAGCACCGCTATAAAACAGCACCACCTGGTGGACGGTCAGCGGAACGGCAACAGACACGCGGCGGCCCCCCTCCTCGCTGACACACGCACGCGCGCGCACAAACGCAAAGTTGACGAATGCAAACTTCCGTCCTTGAGAAATCTGGAATGCTGTGCTTTTGAGGAGCAATATTTAGAAAACAATCTTCTCCTTGACTGCAGAGAAGACCGTATGACGTCACAAACAACATAGTACGTAGGTCTAAACCCCGCCCATACGCCCGCCCCTAACTACTGGCCTGCTCTGCTCTGCTCCTAAAGTCGACCACAGTAGCAATTTAGCACAACACTGCTATGGAGTTGTTGATGTTTGCGACGTGCCCGAGAAGCCGCTGAGGTGACGCAATTTAGGCCGAATACGGCGTAAACTCCGAATTCCTCCATTTGTTAGCGCCGAAAGTCGACTGATGTCTGTCTAGTGTCTAAACAGCGGACGGACTCGCCAGTCTCCCGCCAAAGATTCGTGTCGTGTCCCCTCCCGATCCGCCGCAAAATCCGTCGATTTGCTGTTTGGCGTGTCTGCGAGGGCGGTGTCTGTAACGCTTTTGAAAGTGCGTCGAACACGTCGAATTTGTGGGCTTTCCTAAATCGAGCGCTCTTCAAAAGAACCCATCGTAAGAGTCTCGGACCAATCAGAGGTCCTGTATTCGTCCGGCGCACTGCGACGTCACTCGGGCTGCGTTCACGGACAATTTCCTCACCTCGCAATCTTGTTGTGAAAGTTGCTTCAGCATTTTTTAATGGCGAGGGGTGGGCAATTGCGGTCCACCCCTGGCCATTAAAAATGCTGGCTTGCAAACCTGTGTTTGGAATCTTTTACTCGTTACCATTATATTGGGCTTCATCTTTTTTTTTTTTTTTTTTAAAAATTGTGTTTTGTGCAATCACCTCAAAATTGGGGAAAACAAATTAGGCAAGCGGCCAATTGCGTCATTGCTGTCGCATCACGCTTGGTGGACCTTTCGTTAAAGATGTCAGTAAAAAAGAAAAATGACAAGACATTTGTACTTCACCAAATACATTACGGGCAAAGGCCAAGCTTATTCATGACCTCGACTCATCCCAAGTGGCGTAAAATCCAAAGGCTTTCTGACGTCACTACCCCTACCCCTCCCTTCCGCGTGTACATGAACGCCTCACCGCTAAGCATTGTGGGTGGGAGTTGATGCCGCTTCCGAGCTTCTGGAAGAAACTGCAAAGATGATGGTGAGGCCGCTTTTCCGACGTCCAATCCGCGCGCATCGCAGTGTTTGGCGGCTGGCTTCACGCTGGAAAAGAAGCCAAGATGGAACACAATACGCTTCCTATTAGCGGGGAGCCAATATTTCAGCAGATGACGACGCGAAACGCCCCAAAATAGCCTTAGCATCGGAAGGCTAACTGTCAATGGGCGTGATGGCTACGAGGCGTCCCGTGATGACAATAAGGCAGGCGACATGTATAGAATGAAACGATCGGAAGTGAAATGCCAATCGCAGTGGATCACTTCGGAAGTAGGTCGCGGGTGGAACAAGAGTCGAGTCTTGCACATGTGCTTCTCGGCTTAGCCGCTAGCTAGCTCCATTGTTGGGATGACGAAAAGATGAGGAGGATTAGCACCAAGCGAGCGGAGCAACTCGCAAAGAGGTCGTTCAAGGCGCCCCAATAGGATCTTGGAGACTGGGAGCCCGAGAAGGAAAGAATGACTGATGCGCAGTTTGATCCCATTGTTGTCTTGTCCACAGCCCACACCGGTGATCTTGCTGAAGGAGGGGACAGACACTTCTCAGGGAATCCCCCAGCTCATCAGTAACATCAATGCTTGCCAGGTCTGCACATCTCGGGGCTTTAGCTTGCGAGCAAACGAGCGAGCCTTGGACTGACGGAAGCGCTCGCGCCTCTCTTCGTCCGTCCGTCCGTCTCTTAGGTCATATCTGAGGCTGTGCGGACAACCCTGGGGCCCAGAGGGATGGACAAACTCATGGTCGACAATAGAGGTGAGTCGGCCGGCGAGGGGAAGGGCGTCGTGGCGCCCGGCCGGCCAGCTCTAAAGGAAGCTCTGCGCTGTCCAGGTAAAGCCACCATCTCCAACGACGGGGCCACCATCCTGAAGCTGCTGGACGTGGTCCACCCCGCAGCCAAGACCCTGGTGGACATTGCCCGCTCTCAGGACGCCGAGGTCATGTTTCGATCCACAGCGGTGACAAGAAGCCGGGACGGGGTGGCTTCCTTCCCCGGTTGAAAATGTCTCTTTGCACCTGCACTCAGGTCGGGGACGGCACCACCTCGGTCACGCTCCTGGCCGCCGAGTTCCTGAAGCAGCTGAAGCCCTACGTGGAGGAGGGGCTCCACCCTCAGACCATCATCCGAGCGTTCCGCACCGCCACCAATCTGGCTGTGGAGAAGATCAAGGAGATCGCCGTCCCCGTCAAGAAAGACGACAAGCGGTGAGCATTTGCCCGTCCTGCAAGTTGTGCTCCAAGGCTCTCTCTTACCTCCGTGGCGCTCTCCTCAGGGAGCAGCGACAGTTGCTGGAGAAGTGCGCAGCCACGGCGCTCAACTCCAAGCTGATTGCCGGGCAAAAGGAGTTCTTCTCCAAGATGGTGGTGGACGCCGTCATGTCCCTGGACGAACTGCTGTCCCTCAAGATGATTGGCATCAAGAAGGTCCAGGGAGGGGGTCTGGAGGTGGGTGTTCTCTCCTTTCCTCCAGCAGAGCACCACTTTTGACTTTGTTCCCCGGTGTCGTGCGTGCGCCCCGCCCCAAACTCAGGATTCCCAGTTGATTTCCGGGGTGGCCTTCAAGAAGACCTTCTCCTACGCCGGCTTCGAGATGCAGCCCAAGTGCTACGAGAATCCCAGGATCGCGCTGCTCAACGTCGAGCTGGAGCTGAAGGCCGAGAAGGACAACGCCGAGGTTCGGGTGAAGTCCGTGGAGGTACGCAACGCAGACTTTGACGCGGGGCGGCGCCAGAGTCCGCTTCTGTCCTTCACCCCTTTTGCCTCGCATCCGCAGGACTACCAGGCCATCGTGGACGCCGAGTGGAACATCCTTTACGACAAGCTGGAGAAGATCCACCGGTCGGGAGCCAAAGTGGTTCTGTCCAAGTTGCCCATCGGCGACGTGGCCACCCAGTACTTTGCCGACAGAGACCTGTTCTGTGCCGGGAGGGTCCAGGAGGAAGACTTGAAGAGGACCATGATGGTAGGACAGAGAGCAGAACTCTGACAGCGGTTCCCCTCCTCGAACGTAGTGTCGCAACCTTTCCGGGTGAAAATATTTGCTGCGTTCCATCTCCCATCTGGCCCCGTTCAGTTGGATTGGAAATATGTCATTGCGAATTGGGCCGTGTGAAGCGAGACAGCCGCTCCAAGACGCGCCAGAGTTTTTGACGCCATCGGAGGCGGGGCCGCTCCATCGCTAATGGCGAGCTGTCGTTGTGTGATATCCAGGCCTGCGGGGGCTCCATCCAGACGTCGGTAAGCAATCTGACAGATGACGTCTTGGGTCTGTGCGAGCTCTTCGAGGAGGTCCAAATCGGCGGAGAAAGGTTAGCAGCGTCCCGGCCCGCTCGGGTCCCGTGGCCGCCCGCCCGCGGCTGACCCACCGACCGATCGCCCATCTGTGGCCTGGCGTAGGTACAACTTGTTCAAGGGCTGCCCCAAGGCCAAGACGTGCACCATCATCCTGCGAGGCGGAGCCGAGCAGTTCACCGAGGAGACGGAGCGCTCGCTGCACGACGCCATCATGATCGTGCGGAGAGCCATCAAGGTGGGCCCGACGGCCAGAGCTCTTGGCTTCCCGCTGTGGATATTTGACCGCGGCGCTCGCTCGCTCGTCTTTTGCAGAACGACTCGGTGGTTGCGGGCGGAGGAGCCGTGGAGATGGAGCTGTCCAAGTACCTGCGCTGTTATTCCAGAAGCATCCCGGGGAAGCAGCAGCTGCTGATCGGCGCCTACGCCAAGGCCCTGGAGATCATCCCCAGACAGCTGTGCGACAACGCCGGCTTTGATGCCACCAACATCCTCAACAAGCTGCGTGCCAAACACGCTCAGGTAGGACGCTACGGGGAATCGGGCCACCTCCACCGGCGGGCGTTAACCCTCACCTCCCCTCCCCAGGGCGGCATGTGGTACGGCGTGGACATCAACAACGAGGACATCGCCGATAACTTTGCCGCCTGCGTGTGGGAGCCGTCCGTCGTCCGCATCAACGCGCTGACCGCGGCCTCTGAGGCGGCCTGCCTCATCCTGTCTGTCGACGAGACCATCAAGAACCCGCGCCGCGCTGTGGACGCGCCCCCGGGTGGCGGGAGGGGCCGCGGAAGACCTCACGCACACTAAGGACGACCGCCAGCCACGTTTGATTTCCATTGCCGCAAAGGCGCACGGTGAAGAGCGGCTGTTCTTCATCCGCAGCGGTTTTGCCCTCCTTTTCTTGGACATTTCATTTTGGCGCCGCCGTTTGAGCCACCGCATCGTGGCGAGCCACGGTGTGCGCGGCAGGCATTCTCGCTTCCTCTTCCACCTTCTGTAAACGTTTGGCGAGATAACTAACATCCAATAAAAGCACTGCAAGCAGGTCAAATTGACCGTTTCATTGGCTCCTTCTTTGAAACACAACTAATCCACCGCTGAAATCAACTCTGGTCGAAACCGGCCGGCAATGCCGCAAAACAAAACACGCTTGGAAAGTCCAGCTCGCTATCAAGCTCTATTCTCTCGGTTTATTGTTGGAATTTCGTACGGCAGAACGTCATTGTTCTCGGCGTGAGTGAGGTATACAGTATCTGATCAAAACGGAATGCTATCAAAACCATAACGTACCAACTAGGGGTGTAAATGGCGGGTTTTGTCACGATACGATATATCGATACAAAGAACTACGATACGATATTTGCCAATATCTTAAAGCTTGCTGCGATTCATTCACGATATATCGCGATATAGTGCTCTACGGCCGATTTTTTTTTTTTAAATAAAAAAATATAGAACAATCTCCTGATTTATAACAATTCATACGCAAAATCAACAAGGTACTGCAAACTCTTTATTTAGGAAATGACAAGAGTATTGTAGTACACAAAGTGCTTCTTTTAACACTGAACTTTGATGTGGTGTTTTTTCTTTAAATATAAATATAGAGATTTGTGCTCCCTGAATATTTGATCACCGCACGGCAGGATTGACAAACTGCACGTGTCTTGTCGGTTGAGCCATCTTTTCTTTGGAATCCAAAGTGCTTCCAAACAAATGACTTGAAGCCTAAAGGGGAGCCAATTCCCTCGTCTTTTTGGACACTAGCCATAGCACCAGCCCACTAGTTGTCGCCTCCCCTTTCACGTGCCTGCTCTGCGCACAACACAACAACGGAAAGAGGAAGCGAGCAACAATGAACTGGATTTCAAAATAAAGTCGCGTCTAATGTCCGAGGTCAAACACGGCGATATAAATCGATGTTTACCTTTAGCATCGATGCCAATATATCGTAGAGCATTATATTGATTAATCGACGTGTATCGATGAATCGTTACACCCCTACTAGATATTGATATTGATTGATTATTCTGCCCGGTTCGTCGCTGCTTGTGACCCTAGCAAACACGCACTCGCTTGACAATACTGCGAACTTGTTAAGATGACTGGCAAGCCAAAGGCTCTTTGACTCAAGGGCTCGATTTTGTCATTTCATTTTTACCGGTGACACAACTATTGGTGTTTCTACTCCAACGCAGCTTGTGTAGGTACTTTCCCCACGTTTGTCCGTTAAAAAACACATACTACAAAAAATACGACAGTACATATGAACGATTTCATGTCCTCGTTATTGTCATTCCATCATTTGCAGCCAATTCTCACGGCGGATGATTGACTTTTTGGGAACTCAACTGCCCTTGATCACGTGTTGATTTCACGTTTGCTCAAGGGCAACCAAACCACATCTTATCTCGAACGCGATTGGTCAGAAGCATACATGTCCCGCCTCTTGTGACACGCAATTGGTTAGCCTGTACGACGTCGCCATCAGCTACCGACCGAGCCTATGTCCTGTCTAGAGGAAGCTTCTCGCTGACTGAATCAAGACAGAAAATGGCCAACATGTGCATACGGAGCCGCTCATTCGGAGCTTTGCGCCACGTTCTGAGGTTAGTGACTGATTCCGACTTGACTTTAAAAGTACGTCGACGTGTTCGGTGCGTGTAAACGTTAGCCACGCGAGAGAGCGAGCGTGACGTTATGGGCTTAGATAGGAAAGGAAATGCGTGTACTGTATTACCTGGAGATGGCGCCGAGATGACTGCTGGGACTTGAGGAAATGGACTTTAGCGTTCATTCGTTCGCGAAGGCTAGTTATGGAACACGACTCTGTCGCGCCGCCGATGACGTCATCGGTGTCGCGTGCTTACGTCATCTGGCTGACCTTCCTTAATACGCAGGGTTCAGGTCAGTTAGGCTCGTAATATATATATATTTTTTTTTGACGAGAACGAAAGTAAGAAAGTACGTCGTGAGCAATGAAGTTACAGGTCTGCTATTTCTTTGCGTGTTCCCAGAGCATCCCCGCGGCGGTTATGCACAGCCACTCAGCAGAAGAACGGACACGGTTCAGAGGAGGAGGAGACCGCCGAGCAGAGCGCGACGGAGAAGGTCCTGGCCGAGAAGACGCAGTTGGGGGAGCAGCTCAAGGAGATGACCGTAAGTCCCATGCCGTCACCTCCTCAAAAAGCCTTACCCGAGCGACCGCTCCGCAGGACAAATACAAACGAGCCTTGGCGGACATGGAGAACCTGCGGACGAGAAGTCAGAGGATGATTCAGGAAGCTAAACTATACGGTGAAGACGACGCGAGCGAAACACTCTACCGACGTGCGGCGGCGGCGACGTAATCAATATTTTGCCATTTGTTGCGTCGTCAGGTATCCAGGGCTTCTGCGAAGACCTGCTGGAGGTCGCCGACATTTTGGAGAAGGCCAAGGAAAGCGTGCCAGCGGAGGAAGTGACCAGCCGGAACCGTCACCTGAAGAACCTCTACGATGGCCTTGTGATGACGGAGGTCCAGATCCAGAAGGTGTTCGCCAAGCACAGCCTGGTCAGGCTCAACCCGTACGGCCACAAGTTCGACCCGTACGAGCACGAGGCGCTCTTCCACGCCCCCGCCGAGGGCAAGGAGCCCGGCACCGTCACCGCCGTGACCAAAGTGGGCTACAAGCTTCACGGGCGCACCCTCAGGCCGGCGTTGGTCGGCGTGGCCAAAGCCTCCTAAGAAAGCCGAGGACCACGTGGACATTTGGCGCGCTTGCTGTCACCCGACAGCATTGAATAGAGCGACCAAACGTTGGAGTTATTATAATGAGTTGGCGGGGCCACGCAAGACTATTTTTTTTGGGGTCAGGGGTTGTTAACGTTCACAAAGATTTGCATTTGCAGAGGTTCCAAATTTTTCAGCGACAAGAAGAACCCTTTCGCAGTCTTTGCAACCTTTTGGGAACCCTGACGAAATTCCACATTGGCAAAAAGGTGCGAGAAGTTGCCCCTCAGTGAGCGATCACCTGAAACAACACAAACACAATTGCAAGGCACGTTTCCAACAACTTTGCCTTTTGCGTGCCCCTGCCAGCTTATCATGGAATATCCATAGAGGTGCAAACAACTGGCGCCAATAACCCTTAACGCAAATAAAGATAGATATATAATAGAACACATCACGATAGTCGCATATTCTTTCTCCTCTGCAAGAATCAACTCATTGATTCAGTCATTGAACCTACGTAGCAACGACTTGTTTGTCTGTCGTATACATTTTACGCTGCCCCTCGTGGCCAAGGTGGGTACTGCGCAAGAGAGCTCCGCCACACAGGCCCAAGAAATGGGCCCAAGGGTACTTTAGTTCAGTTCAGTCAACAGTGCGGGCCCAAGGAAGGTGTTCGGTCGGGAATCGTTCAAACAATGTCACAAAACAGACAAAGCAGCGTGCGTGCATGCGTCCTGGACACTCGCCAATGACTATGATTCACTATTATTAAATGAACGATACATAATTACTAGGGGTGTAACGATACATCAATACACATCGATTAATCGATATAATGCTCTACGATTTATTGGTATCGATGCTAAAGGTAAACATCGATTTATATCGCCGTGTTTGACCTCGGACATTAGACGCGACTTTATTTTGAAATCCAGTTCATTGTTGCTTGCTTCCTCTTTCCGGCGTTGTTGTGTTGTAAGCAGAGCACGCACGTGAAAGGGGAGGGGACAACTAGTCCGCGGCTCCTGGGCTGGTACTATGGCTAGTGTCCAAAAAGACGAGGAAATTTGCTCCGCTTTAGGCTTCAAGTCATTCGTTTAGAAGCACTTTGGATTCCAAAGAAAAGATGGCTCAACGGACAAGACACGTGCAGTTTGTAAATCCTGCCATGCGCTGATCAAATATTCAGGGAGCACAAATCTCGCCGCACATTTAAAGAAAAAACACGACATCAAAGTTAAGTGTTAAAGTACCGTTTTTTTCCGTGTATAGTGCGCCCCCATGTATAGTACGCACCCCTAACAATGGCATGCTGATGCTGGAAAAAAGCTTGTACCCATGTATAATACGCACCCAATTTTTATGAATTTTTTTAAAAAAAATTTTTTAATTTTTTTTTTTTTTTTTTTTTTTTTAAGTCCCAAAGATCGTCACACACGCAGGGAGGCAATGGGTCCCATTTTTAAAGTCTTTGGTATGGTCTTAACTAGGCTGGATGTCATTTTTTTTGTTGGCGTTGATTTCTCCGACTGCCCCTAAACGCACCACCGCGCTCCGTGCGCACACGGCGGCTCTGTATGGGAGAGACGTTGAAGAGGAATAAAAACACCCTTGGAAACCAAAACTTGCCCCTCGTCGTGACTCGGAGCCGCAACAAATGTTTCGGATTTGTGTAGGGTACATTGTGACAGACGGCAAACTAGCAGGTGATCGAGCGAGCGTCTGATACAAGAGCATTGCGGTCGTATGGAGCGTGTTTGAAATGAACAGCAGAGACGAAAGGAACAAGGCAAAGTGTTGTGAAATTAAATATTACCTGTAATACGCATTTTGTTATTTGCTGATTGAAACTGCTAATTAAACTGTGAATTGAAACTAATAGGTGGAGAACTGAACTCTCGCTCTTTATATAGCTGACGTGTCTTGCGCAACCGTTCTGCGCATCTGTAATGGCGGCCTCCGTATGACGTCCCGTCCGCGATGGAGTTTAAAAAACAAACAATATTTGACAA
Source organism: Syngnathus typhle (assembly GCF_033458585.1). NCBI lineage: Eukaryota > Metazoa > Chordata > Actinopteri > Syngnathiformes > Syngnathidae > Syngnathus > Syngnathus typhle. Next base: position 28,829,343 of record NC_083738.1, on the reverse strand, counting down.
TAACACACCATCGAGGATTGCACCATCGCATCAAACGATGTGTCGTCAATTATGAATTTTACTAAGTGTGTTGGGCAGGATGGCTGAATGCGATGCGCGATTGACAACAAACAAGAAGAAAGGTGAGTTTTATTTCGGGGGAGATTTGTCATGTCTCGTCCCCAGTTTTGCTATGTGTCTAGGTTGCCATAGTTTCTGTTCGTGTCACCCCGCTCTTCCTGTGTCACCTCAATCGATGTAACGTGTTTTGTATTTAAGTCCTGTCTGCCCCTCGCTCACCGTTGGATCATTGCATGTGTTACTGTCATTCTGTTCCTGTCTTTGGTAATGTCACCTTGTCTTTTTGTTCCACGACTTTGTCGGTCAGTCCTGTTGTTGGTTTTGTTGTACCATGACTTTATTTAAAAAAAAAAATAAAAAAATAAAAAAAAATTAAAAAAAAAAAAAAAATTAAAAATTTTTTTCTTTGTACCCATGTATAATACGCACCCCAGATTTTAGGACAATAAATTAGTAAAATATTGCGCACTATACACGGAAAAAAACGGTAAGCAATTTGTATACTACAATACTCTTGTCATTTCCTAAATAAAGAGTTTGCAGTACCTTGTTGATTTTGCGTATGAATTGTTATAAATCAGGATATTGTTCTATATTTTTTTATTAAAAAAAAAAAAATCGATCGTAGAGCACTATATCGCGATATATCGTGATTGAATCGCAGCAGGCTTTAACATATCGGCAAATATCGTATCGAAGTTCTTTATATCGATATTATATCGTATCGTGACAAAACCCGCGATTTACACCCCTAATAATTACTTGATTCGTTTAATATCATTAATGATTATCTATTATGAAAGGACTGCCAGTAAGTGGTGGAAACAGGTCTCTTGATTTAGCAGCCAACGTTTCCAGCGGAAGCTCCATTTCATCATTTGACCTCGAATGTATCGAGTGTATATTTTGTGCCCAGCCAGGCTCTTGTTGCGTTTGCCATTTCTCCTCGGTTCACCTTTTGATTCATGGAGGAACAAAAGCAATCATGCCGCCCGCCTGATGATGACATGCCGGCCGCCGGACTGCGCCGCCCGCCTGATGATGACATGCCGGCCGCCGGACTGCGCCCCTCCCGAGTCATCAGTTGCGTTCTATTTGGGCATTATTTGGAAGAGGAACGTATTCGAATTCATATCAGTTGAGATCAGAAAAGGGGGGGGGGCAGGGGGAGAGCAATCATCCTATATTCAAGAGCCCATGTGGGGCAAATGGATGGATGGACGGATGTAGTGCTTGTGGGAATGAAATGTAAAGAGCATTGCATAAAAGCTTTTGGCCTATAGTAGGGACTAAAGCCCGGTGTACGCCAAAAGCGGCAGACACAGACACAGCTTCTTCCCCCAGGCTGTGGCGCTGATGAACTCGCGCCACTCACAGAGTCTCGGAGACATGACTGCGCAATGACATCCTGCTCTCTATGCTTTACCGTTGGATTATGTGTCCTCTCTGCATCCATTGCAGCCTGCTCATCCTGGAGGAGGGATCCTCCCTCCCATCTGTGCTCTCTTCTCAAGCGTCCTCTTTCTATCCCCCTAGTAGGAGTTTGGACTATTTCCTTGCCCTGTTTGAGAATAATTTCTGCACATATCGTCCCGAATGTTGTAGCAAAGATTGATTGATCTATTGATTGTTCATTCTACAACTTGTATTTATATTTCGTGGCGGTTTAGTCATCAAAATGCATTTAAAAACAAGTCAATTGAAGGCATGATGATTGCAATGATTATTGGCATCAACATTCACCATTGGTCGGCCAGCAGGTCAAATTATGCGAAGAAGTGGAGGGTCAAGGGTCAAGGCCCGCCCGCCACGAGTGTGGATGGCAGGAGAGTGTCAGGAGCACACGTCTGTGTTGGAGTTCACGTCTTATTTGTGAAATGAGGAAATATTTATGCCTTATCATCGGTCGGAGAATCAAGCAACTAACGTGGAGGACAGGCTTTGCCGTTTCCTTTTGGACAGCGGGCGTCCTCAGCCAAACGCTCCAGGGGAAACGCATCCTTCGCGAGCTTCTGCATGCATCCACATCCATCCATCCATTCGTGCTCAGAACTCTCCCCAAGGATCCAAGGGTGCCATCTATAGCCTCCTAGACAAAACATGAGAGAGATATAACCAAGCATTCAGCGTTTGAGGAAAAACACCAGGCATGCATTGAACACTTACTTCATTCAGGCAATATGGCCCAAAACATTTGTGATGTCAAAGTGCACCGAATGAAGTTGGTTTTAAAACATTTCTTTTGATTGACTTCATGTCTGCTTCTCTACTTTATTCAAGTCAGCAAATCTGGTTTTGGAACTAGGCGCGAGCAACTTTTTGGAAGCCATTTTCTTCAACGGCACCCTGGAAGATGTTTGGAACCTACCACTCGATCTTCAGACTGCAGCGAGGATCCATTTGGACCTCCTCCAAGACCCGCTTTCCTTTCTCTTTGATGTCATTGAACCACAGGTTCAGCTTTTGGAGGTGGGAGGGGTTGGACCGGAGAGCCTTGGCCAGTGAGACGCATCCTCGAGTGCTGATCTCGCACTCCATGAGCCTGAGAAGACAAGAGGGCGGCTGACACAAGCCCAAGGTTCTTGGGCCGGCTGGCCTTCTGCCGCTCAAGGAGAGCATTACCCGAGAACTTGCAAGGTGCACTGCGGCTTTGCCAGTCCGGTGGCGAGCGCCTCCAGCCCGTCGTTGTGCAAGACGTTGTTGCCGAGATCCAGCTCCCTCAGGCTGCCGGGCGAACTTAGAACGGAGGCCAGCGCCTCACAGCTTTTCTTGCTCAGCTTGCAATGCTGGAGCCTGAGAAGACAAGAGGGCGGCTGACACAGGCCCAAGGTTCTTGGGCCGGCTGGCCTTCTGCCGCTCGAGGGGAGCCTTACCCGAGAACTTGCAAGGTGCACTGCGGCTTTGCCAGTCCGGCGGCGAGCGCTTTGAGCCCGTCGTCGCGCAAGTCGTTTTCGCTGAGATCCAGCTCCCTCATTCTGCCGGGCGAGCTTAGAACGGAGGCCAGCGCCTCGCAGCTTTTCTTGCTCAGCTGGCACCACCGGAGCCTGAGAAGACAGGAGGGCGGCTGACACAAGCCCAAGGTTCTTGGGCCGGCTGGCCTTCTGCCACTCAAGGGAAGCCTTACCTGAGAACTTGCAAGGTGCACTGCGGCTTTGCCAGTCCGGCGGCGAGCGCCTCCAGCCCGTCGTCACACAAGTCGTTCTTGCTGAGATCCAGATTGCTCAGGCTGCCGGGCGAGCTTAGAACGGAGGCCAGCGCCTCGCAGCTTTTCTTGCTCAGCTTGCAATACTCGAGCCTGAGAAGACAAGAGGGCAGCCGGCTGACACAAGCCCAAGGTTCTTGGGCCGTCTGGGCTTCTGCCGCTCGAGGAGAGCCTTACCCGAGAATTTGCAAGGTGCACTGCGGCTTTGCCAGTCCGGTGGCGAGCGCCTCCAGCCCGTGGTCGTGCAAGTTGTTGAAGCTGAGATCCAGTTCCCTCAGGCTGCTGGGCGAGCTTAGAACGGAGGCCAGCGCCTCGCAGCTTTTCTTGCTCAGCTGGCACCACCGGAGCCTGAGAAGACAGGAGGGCGGCTGACACAAGCCCAAGGTTCTTGGGCAGGCTGGCCTTCTGCCGCTCGAGGGGAGCCTTACTTGAGAACTTCCAAGGTGCACTGCGGCTTTGCCAGTCCGGTGGCGAGCGCCTCCAGCCCGTCACACAAGTCGTTGTTGCTGAGATCCAGCTCCCTCAGGCTGCCGGGCGAGCTTAGAACGGAGGCCAGCGCCTCACAGCTTTTCTTGCTCAGCTTGCAGTCCTCGAGCCTGAGAAGACAAGAGGGCAGCCGGCTGACACAAGCCCAAGGTTCTTGGGCCGGCTGGCCTTCTGCCGCTCGAGGGGAGCCTTACTCGAGAACTTGCAAGGTGCACTGCGGCTTTGCCAGTCCGGCGGCGAGCGCCTCCAGCCCGTGGTCATGCAAGTTGTTCTCGCTGAGATCCAGATGGCTCACGGTGCGCGACGAGATTAGAACGGAGGCCAGCGCCTCGCAGCTTTTCTTGCTCAGCTTGCAGTCGATGAGCCTGAGAAGACAAGAGGGCGGCTGACACAGGCCCAAGGTTCTTGGGCCGGCTCGAGGAGAGCCTTACCTGAGAACTTGCAAGGTGCACTGCAGCTTTGCCAGTCCGGCGGCGAGCGCCTCCAGCCCGTCGTCCAACAAGTCGTTCTTGCTGAGATCCAGCTCCCTCAGGCTGCCGGGCGAGCTTAGAACGGAGGCCAGCGCCTCGCAGCTTTTCTTGCGCAGCTTGCAGCTCTGGAGCCTGAGAAGACAAGAGGGTTTGGGCTGCTGACATGTGCGTGGCCGGTTCAGCGTGCTGGCTCGACGGCACCTACACTGATTTTTGAGAAGCCTTGACCACCGGCAGCAGCATCAGGAGCCCCTTCTCGGACGGAGCGTATTTCCGGAGATCGAAGCAGCTCATGGCTTCGTCGGAAGCCCGCAAGAAGAAGAGCAGGGCCGACCACATGGCCGGAGGTAGGTCCTTGGTGGACAATTTCCCCCCTTTTAGGTATTGTTGGATCTGCTCCAGCAGGGACTCGTCCTTCAGCTCCTTCAGGCAGTAGAACAAGTTGATGTTCTCCTCGGGAGAATTCCGCTTGATCCGTCGCTTGATCAAGCGGACCGTTTCTGCCTTGCTGTGTCTGTAGTTCTTGGGAACCTTCAACAGCTCACCCAGGAGATCCTGGTTGCACTGCAAGGAGAGGCCCAGCAGGAAGCGGAGGAACAAGTCCAGGTTTCCCTCACTCTTGGAGGCTTTGCGGATGGCCGCCTCGTGGACCCGAGTGAGCTGCTTCCGCTTCCAAAGCAACAGGAGGCCTTTCCGCGTCCACCTGGAATTGTCCAGCACGTTTGTGTCGTCCTGGAACAAGCTCATCATCACGTGGAGAGCAGCCAGATATTCCTGGATGGTCAGGTGGATGAACTGGAACATCTTGCGTTGGTATTTCTTGAGCGGGGGTACCTCCTTGAAGACCACGGTGAAGACTCCCGAGTGTTTTGCGCCCTGCGGGTCATCCAAGCCGCTTTCCCGCAAGTCGCTCTCGTAGAAGATCTGTTGCTTTTTCATCAGCTGCTGAAAAGCCAGCTTGGCCAGCGCTGTGACGTACTCCGTGCTCTTCTGGCTGTCTCGCTCCTTGGACTTGTCCAGGTGATAGAGCAGGAACTCTGTGTACATCTCGGTCAGGGTTTCGGGCAGCTCCTTTCCGTTTTTCCGATGATCTCGGAGAACGGTGGCGGTGATCCAGCAGAAGATGGGCAAGTGGCACATGATCAAAATGGTGCGGGACTTCTGGATGTGCTTGATGACGTCCTCCTCGGCGGGGAACCTCTTCCTGAAGTAGTCCATCCTCTGGGAGTCGCTGAAGCCTTTCACCTCGGTTCTGGCGTCCACCAGGCGCGGCGGGATGTCGTGGGCCGCCTGGGGCCGCGTGGTGATCCAAACCCGGGCGCAGGGAAGCAGGTTCCCCTTGATGAGATGCGCCAGGAGCACCTCCACCGGGTACGCTCGGGTCACATCCAGGTCCACCTTGCGCTCGTCGTTCAGGTCCAGTTTGAGGCGGGACTCGTCCAGGCCGTCCAGCACAAACAAAATCTTGATCTCGCTGGACTGGTAGTGGCGGTTGGGCGACTCTTGCAGACTGACCAAGATCTGGTCCAGCATCTTGATGGCCTTGCTCTCCCAGACAAAGAGTCGGATGAGCTCCGCCAGCGAAAAGCTTTTCTTCTCCTCCAAGTTCAACTCGCGGAAGGCCAAGGGAAAGATGAAGTCTACGTCTGTGTTGGTTTCCCCGCTGGCCCAGTCCAGGACAAACTTGCGCACCAGGAAAGTCTTACCGATGCCCGCGAAGCCCACGGTGAGCATCGTGTGAAGGGGCTCCTGGCTTTGGAAGATGTCACACGGCTGGATGGACTCCTCCTCGGCCACGCCGCACATCTCCATCTGAAGGACCTCGTGCTGCTTGTTGGGGAGACCGGCGACGCCGCGGGTAATGTTGAGCTCGGTGTAGACGTTCTCCAGAGGCTCCTGCCGGCTGTTCCCTGGGTTGCCCTCGGGAACGTTGAGGTAGATCTTCCGCAGGTTCTCTTGCAGCTCCCGCTTGTATTTGCCGATCTGCTCGTCATCCACTGAGGAGATGCTACCTGAGGGCGCAGAAGGAGATCCCGTGCTGCAAAACCGTCTATAGGCCTGGCCGCAAGCGTGCCGCAGCTATGCCGCCGCCGCCGCCTTCACTCAAGGAGGCAAGTGAAGGAGGCCAGAGCTATTGCCATCATTTGTATCACCTGAGAGGTTGCAGGTAAGCTGCTTTCTGAAAGCCTCCCCCCTTCCCCCACCTTACCTGTGATTTGCGGCAGGTTGTTGCGCAGCTTCTGGGCCAGGTTGTAGTTGTTGATCTTCTCCAGAATCTCGATGGTCTTCTCCCCCGCGTTCTTCCCGTGCCTGTTCATCAGCTGTGTGGCGATGTCAGTCCGGTCTGCGTTTTCTTTGACGCTCTCGGGCAGGTCCATATGAAACTTGAACTTCTTGAAGTCCTCCTGCCCCAGGTCTTCCAGCGTTTCCAACAGCAGGTCCTTGATTTCCATCGTTCCCGCATGAACCTGAACGCAAAGGGATCACTTGAAGCAGTCCGAAAATAGCATTGAGCTGACAAGACCACGCTCCCCCAGCCAGCAGCCGAAGCGCAGCGCAGATCCCGCCCTCCCAAGATCTCGTGGACGAGCTGAGGGCACGCACCGCGCTCTTTCAAAAACGGATCTTGCGTTTGATGAATTGGAAAGAGTCTTTGCGGTGCAATTATCCTCAGCCGGTTCGTTCGCAAAGGAGACAGGCGTTCTTCTGTTTACTGGGAGCTTAGCTTCCTTTTACATCACAGCCATACCGTCGAACTGGTAGAACTGGTGAGACCAACGAAACTGTTTGGTCCGGGATTTTGTTGGACTGCCTCAACCATAATTCATGTACATTCCATTCCATTTCACTTTGCTACTGGGCTGGCCAGTCTACTGCGAGTGTTTACAAACAATGCCGAAACCAAAACGCTCACGGAAGAGTTGGTTACAAAATTCCCGTGCTTTGGCCAGGGTCGCAAGGAAGTATGTGAGTTAATAAATAAATATCCATCCATCCATTTTCTATACTGCTTGTCCCCACGGGGGTCGCGGGCGTGCTGGAGCCCAGCAGTCATCGGGCAGCAGGCGGGGGAATAAGTAAGTAAGCAAGTAAATAAATAAATAAATGTGAATGAATGAATAAATAAATAAAGTGTAAATCAATAAATAAACGGCCAAAAACTCACAAATGTCAGTGCACATTAGTTTTTGTCATTGTACACGTTTTGTTCGGCCGATAAATGCTACTGCTATCCAGGCACCATGTCATTTGTGTCATCGTACACTAATGAAGAAAAAACAGGTCTATGTCGTCACCCTAGTAGGTTTACAAAACATACACATCAAATACAAAAGTCAACCATCCATCCATCCATACGTACCACTTTGGCCTGCGAGTGATCAAACGAGGGGCTACTTTACTTGAACGACTTTCTATCCCGCTGATTGATATCCCATAGCGATTCTTCAGGGCGTGCCCCCGAAGTTAGACTTACTTTTGCTTTTGTCTTGCAACTTCATATAATTAATTACCAGAAGGGCCGGTTTTTTGCTATGTGTAATATGGCTGCAATCCGCGTGGGGGCGCATGAGCGCTCTCAAGAAAACAAAACGAAATGGCCAGTTTTCTAGCTCAGTCAGTTCCATCTCAAATGTCAAATCGTGTTGACGTACGTTAGGGGAAAGATGTGGCAAGGCACATACAGACACGCTCAGTGACGAGCTGCTTTGGAATCGTCAAGCCATGTTGCAAGGCCTCAAGTCGACCGCTAAGTGACGCTAGCAGACAAGTAAGGGGGGCGGTTGCCGTGGCGCAGCGCTGCGCCATTCACACCCTCGGAAGGGTGGGTGCTAGAAGGGAAAAGCTGCATGAATCAAGTCATAGGGGGAAAACTCGGAGGGAGCAAGCAAAAACGTCACACCCGGATCTTGGAAAGATCAATATCGATATATGCTTACGTTTAGCATCGATGCCAACAAATCGTAGAGCATTATATCGATTAATCGATGTGTATCGATGAATCGTTACACCCCTAGTGTAGCGTGTCTCCTGGGGTCAACACGGGCAGTAGCTTTGCACGCTGGTCGTAGTGTTGCTTTTGTCGGGACTGCAAGTCCTGTATTCTTTTGAGAATATGCTGTGGGGCTGACTGTTTCAGCACAGCACTGGAACACGGAAGGACTCTAGCCATCAACATTTGTGCAGGTGACAGGTGCAGTCCTGTCACCGGTGTGTTTCTCAGCGACAGCGACACTAGATGTGGGTCAGTGCCGGTCTGCACTGCTTTCTTCAGCGTGTGTTTTACTTACTGTCTTTATGGCCTGCTCTGCCATTCCATTGGAAGAGGGAAAACCTGGGCTGGAGTGTGTGAGCTTGAACTCCCATGAAGCTCCAAATGACTGCATCTTATAGCTGGCGAATGGGACATGATCACTCACTACCTCCTTAGGAATCCCATGTCTGGCAAAGACAGACTTCATCTTCTGAATCACCGTGCGAGCTGTTTTATCAGTCAGGTTGAGCACTTCTGGATATTTTGTCAGGTAATCCACCAACAACAGGTACGACTTTTGTTTTTCAAGATGGCGCCGCCTGCATACGCAGCGACCTCTCTCTGTCCCGCCCGAACGGTGTTTTGTTTGTCTAATGAGTGTTTGTCCGGCAGTTTTATGTGTTCGTCTCGTCGTACTGAGTCGTGCTACAGTTACGGCAGGCAGGTTCTGCTCGACATCAGCCAAAGCGAGTTTTGTCGAGTTCTGGACTTTGATGCGGGGACATTAAAGGAGCTCGGAGTGCTACGTCCTGAAGCGTCGCCGGGCTCGTCTGCTATTCCTTCCCCGGTTGGGAAGCGTCGAAAGCGGTGTGCGAGGAGGCTGACGAGGGGCAAGCGCGGAGGCGTCCGGGCCAGGCTGGCGGGCAACCCTGCTCGCCCGGCCGTGCCTTCCATTCTTCTGGCGAATGTTCGATCGCTGGACAACAAAATGGATTACATTCGCTTGCTGAGATCTACAAACCGGACAGTGCGGGACTGCTGTGTGCTCGTGTTCACTGAGACTTGGTTGACCGTCAACATTCCGGACTCTGCTGTACATCTGGAGGGGCTAGCGTGCTGTCGCGCGGACCGGGCCATTGTACAAGGGGGAAAATCTCGTGGCGGTGGAATTTGCGTCTACATCCGTGACGAATGGTGCCGGGACTCTGTAGTGCTATGCAAGCACTGCTCGCCACTGGCGGAGTTTGTGATCATTAAGTGCCGTCCTTTTTACCTGCCAAGGGAATTTACCGCGATTCTGCTAGTCGCGGTTTACATCCCGCCCTCCAACATCGAAGGCGACAGGATCGCGGCTCTTAGTGAACTGTACCAGGCTGTCAGTGAACAACAGACAGCGCACCCTGACGGTTTCACCATCTTCGCTGGGGATTTTAATCTTGCCAACCTGAAGTCTGTTTTTCCGAGGCTTCACCAGCATGTTAATTTCAACATCCCGTGTCGAGTGCTGAAGGACTGCGCTGGCGAGCTGACTGATGTCTTCACAGACATCTTTAACACTTCCCTGCAGCAGGCCATCGTCCCGTCGTGTTTCAAAGCTGCCACCATCGTACCTGTGCCGAAGAAACCCGCTCCGTCCTGCTTCAATGACTACCGCCCCGTGGCACTTAAGCCCATCATCATGAAGTGCTTTGAGCGGTTTGTCATGGAGCACATCCGATCCGTTCTCCCCCCCACCATTGACCCCTTCCAGTTTGCGTACCGAGCCAAACGGTCCTCTGAGGATGCCATCTGCTCTGCCCTCCACTCGGCCCTCACCCACCTGGAGAGAAGGGACTCGTATGTGAGATTGCTGTTTGTGGACTTCAGTTCTGCCTTCAACACCATTGTGCCACAACGCCTCATCAGCAAACTTGACACGCTGGGCCTCAGTACCTACCTCTGCAACTGGCTACTGGACCTCCTCTGTCAGAGGCCACAGGTAGTACGTGTTGGCGACAAAATCTCCGCAAGCAGCATCACGCTGAGCACGGGGGACCCCCAAGGCTGCGTGCTCAGTCCGCTGCTCTTCACCCTCCTGACGCATGACTGCACTGCAACCTACAGCGACAACCGCATAGTGACGTTTGCTGACGACACGACTCTGGTGGGTCTCATCACCAAGGGAGACGAGACTCAATCCAGGCTGGAGGTTGACCTTCTGACCACGTGGTGCAGGGACAACAACCTCCTGCTGAACAAGACCAAGGAGATTGTTGTGGACTTCCGGAAGGGTCACACCCAACACCTGCCGCTGACCATCGACGGTGCTGTGGTGGAGAGAGTGAGCAGCGCCAAGTTCCTGGGGGTGCACATCAGTGAGGATATCTCCTGGTCCACCAACACCGAATCACTGAAAGAAAGCCCAGCACCGCCTGTACTTCCTGCGGAAACTCAGGCGAGCGAGCGCCCCTTCGGCCGTCATGACTACATTTTACTGCGGCACCATTGAGAGCGTCCTCTCCAGCTGTATTGCTGTTTGGGGTGGCGGCTGCACTGACTACAACTTGAAGGCCCTGCAGCGCATAGTGAACACGGCTGGTAAGATTGCTGGTGCTTCGCTCCCCTCCTTGAAGGACACTTCCCATCTCACCCGCAAGGCGACCATGATTGTGAGTGATGCGAGTCACCCCGCTCACTCTTTGTTTGAGCTTCTGCCCTCTGGGAAGAGGTACAGAAGCCTGCGCTCCCTCCCGCACCACCAGACTCTCAAACAGCTTCATACTCCAGGCTGTCAGGATCCTGAACTCGCTTCCCCGTTCTGCGTAGCGTCCTGTACTTTTACTGTCTGTAGCTATCCCACACCAAAGTCGGGCCTGACGGGGGACCATTTGGATCGTTCTTGCATGAGTGGAACATATCCCCGTATCCACCGTGTCCAGAAAAGATCTGCGATGTACTGTGTTTGCCGCTGTTAGGGTGGTGATCACTCTAACTTATTTTGCAAGGACCACACTGGAGACAAGTTAGTCGTTTTAGGCACCTGCAGGCGGAGAGTTCACTCGTTGCTGTGCTCACAGCAATGGTCGAATGAAGTCTGACTCAGGCCTCGTCAGGCGCTTATTTATTGAGAGAAACAGAGTGGGGTTGAAAGTGGGGGTTGAAAGTGGGAACACACAGGATAAGGTGAAGATCAAAGCATAGCAGGGGACCTTTTACGACGTTCTGTAAACAAAGCAACTTTGATTGCTTCCTCTGCAGCTAGTCAATAAGTTGAAAAGATCTTAGCACTTTGGTAAACTAATTTTGTCTAGACAGGACAACCTAGTTAAATTATTACAGCTTACATTCCAACATAATCATACGATGAAGATATTCTGCAAACCCTAACAGCCGCCATCGCCTTCGGGCATACAAGTCTTCCTGTTTGAATGTTCCTGGTGGAAGCACGGGCTGGACCTTTAGCTGCAGTAGGTGATTAGGCGTCAGTGGTTCCGAGTCATTAGGGTCACTGGAAACGGTTGTCAAAGGACGGCTGTTCAGGATGGATTCAACCTGGCACATCACTGTTACTAAACCTTCATCATCCAAAGACTGCTGGTTTGTGATGGAGGATAATATCCTTTTCACCATTCTTATTATGCCCTGCCAGATGCCTCCATGGTGCGCACCGGCTGGAGGGTTGAACAAAGATCAAATTAGTTCCATTGTCCGACCTTAATTGTTTCACTTGGCCTCTTCTGGCTATGAAGCGCCTAAAGGCATTCACACAAGCAAGAGTCTGTATCCATTGAGTGTGCTACTTCCAAATGGACTGCTCTAGTAGTCAGGCAAGTAAATAGCACGCCATAACGTTTTGCCATGCCACGCCCTCTCCTCACCTCAGGGAGGTCAGGAGTCAAAGGATCAATTGGCAGATCGGCCATCTTTTGTTAGCTTGCACGTGCAAAGTTCCGCCTGCAGGGGACACAATTGTTCACAATCTCCCTCGCAAGAGAATTTGCGCAAGGAATCCGATATTTTTGCCTTAAACTTGCCAAGATGTGATTTCTGCCACAATGGCCAAGTCGCTGATCAATGTGTTGAAGCAGAAGCTGTGAAACGTGATGCCTTTTAGGCAAGGTAGCTGGATGTTTGGGTAGCTCTGGCATAGCCATCCTGCTCAGGCGACCACCAACCCTCAATAAGCCATGGTCAAGGACTGGGTCCAGTCTGAAGATGGAGCTTTTCCAGTTGACATTCCTTCCGTTGTGCAAGCATGCCATCTCCTGTGGAAATCCTTGATTTTGGCACGTCTTCCCTCTTTGAGTCTGTTTGCGATTGCTCCAGAAGAAAACCAATTCGAGTCCTTAAATCCTCCAACAGTCTCTTATCTTTTCCAGGCTTGGGTATCAAAGTAATTACTCCTTGCTTCATTGTTGTTATGAATTGTTTTCTATCAATACAATCCCGTAAAGCTTCAAATCGTAATCGATGAATGGATATTATTTCATGTTCTAATGAGAACATATGCACTTATATGGTTCAATATACACTTACTGATACACAAACAATGTATGTATGTATGTATGTATGTATGTTAAAAAAAACAAGCGGATTATCACATATCGCAGACGCTCTTAGAACCAATTATCCGGGGTAAAAGAGGGATTACTGTATCTCACTTCTATTGGCCGTTGCCGCAAACAAGGTAAAAACCGACGTATCGGTCGATACCCGATACCGATCCGATATTATGGTTGACTTAACAAGCTACATAACTCTACATGTGGAACAGAAAAGACCAAAGGCAATGGCATCAGGCAGACTACACAGTTCTTTGCTCTAAATTAGGGGTGTCCAAACTAACGGTCCAGTTTTTATTGGCCCGCAGCAAATTCTGAAAACATAATTGAATATGGCCCGCACAAGAAGCTTGAGCTCAGCTTCTCAGTTTCCACACCAGATGGAGCCCGCCACACAAAGCGTTTGACGTCCCATTAACACCCCCCCGGAAGAGAAGCGAACACGCAGCGTTTGACATCCGATTAGCCGACCGCGCCCCCCACCCCCACCCCATTCGGGAGAGAAGCGAACGCGCAGCCTTTGACGTCCCATTAGCAACCCGAAGAGAAGCGAACGCGCAGGGTTTGACGTCCGCTTAGCAACCCGGGGAAGAGAAGCGAACGTTCGCTCCATGTTTGCGTTTGTTTAGAAAACTCTCGTGGTATGCGGCACACGTGCTGCTGACGTATGACGTAGCCCGCGTCCTAATAGATTAAGGAAAGTATCGGCTCACAGATCGGCTGCATTTTCCGATACCCGATCCATCTATTTTGTTGATATCGGGGCCGATATCCGATCCAGATATCGGATCGGTGCATCTCTAGGTTTAGTCATCAAAATGCATTCAAAAACAAGTCAATTGGAGGCATGATGATTGCAATGATTATTTATTATCGAGTGTGGATGGCAGGAGAGTGTCAGGAGCACACGTCTGTGTTGAAGTTCACGTCTTATTTGTGAAATGTGGAAATATTTATGCCTTATCATCGCTCGGAGAATCAAGCAACTAACGTGAAGGACAGGCTTTGCCGTTTCCTTTTGGACAGCAGGCGTCCTCAGCCAAACGCTTCAGGGGAAACATACCCTTCACAAGATTCTGCATGCATCCACATTCATCCCTCCATCCATTCGTCCTCAGAACTCTCATCAAATATCGAAGCCATCAATGACATCCTAGACAAAACATGAGAGATATAACCAAGCATTCAGCGTTTGAGGAAAAACACCAGGCATGAACACTTACTTCATTCAGGCAATATGGCCCAAAACATTTGTGATGTCAAAGTACACATCATGAAGTTAGTTTTAAAACATTTCCTTTGATTGATTTCATGTCTGCTTCTCTACTTTATTCAATCTGATGTCAGCAAATCTGGTTTTGGAGCTCGGCACCAGCGACTTTTTGGAAGCCATTTTCTTCAACGGCACCCTGGAAGATGTTTGGAACCTACCACTCGATCTTCAGACTGCAGCGAGAATCCATTTGGACCTCCTCCAAGGCCCGCTTTCCTTCCTCTCCAATGTCATTGCTCCTCAGGTCCAGCTGTTGGAGGTGGGAAGGGTTGGACCGGAGAGCCTTGGCCAGTGAGACGCATCCTCGTGTGCCGATACTGCACTCCTTCAGCCTGAGAAGACATGAGGACGGCTGACACAAGCCCAAGGTTCTCGTGCCGGCTGGCCTTCTGCCGCTCGAGGAGAGCCTTACTTGAGAACTTGCAAGGTGCACTGCGGCTTTGCCAGTCCGGCAGCGAGCGCCTCCAGCCCGTCGTCGTGCAAGTCGTTCGAGCCGAGATTCACCTCCCTCAGGCTGCTGGGCGAGCTTAGAACGGAGGCCAGCGCCTCGCAGCTTTTCTTGCTCAGCTTGCACAACCGGAGCCTGAGAAGACAAGAGGGCGGCCGGCTGACACAAGCCCAAAGTTCTTGGGCCGGCTGGCCTTCTGCCGCTCTAGGGGAGCCTTACTCGATAACTTGCATGGTGCACTGCGGCTTTGCCAGTCCGGTGGCGAGCGCCTCCAGCCCGTCGTCACCCAAGTCGTTGATGCTGAGATCCAGATGGCTCAGGGCCCGGGACGAGCTTAGAACGGAGGCCAGCGCCTCGCAGCTTTTCTTGCTCAGATTGCACCACCGGAGCCTGAGAAGACAAAAGGGCGGCTCACACAAGCCCAAGGTTCTCGGGCCGGGTGGCCTTCTGCCGCTCGAGGAGAGCCTTACTTGAGAACTTGCAAGGTGCACTGCGGCTTTGCCAGTCCGGCGGCGAGCGCCTCCAGCCCGTCGTCGTACAAGTAGTTGACGCTGAGATCCAGCTCCCTCAGGCTGCCGGGCGAGCTTAGAACGGAGGCCAGCGCCTCGCAGCTTTTCTCGCTCAGCTTGCAGTTCATGAGCCTGAGAAGACAAGAGGGCGGCTGACACAAGCCCAAGGTTCTTGGGCCGGCTGGCCTTCTGCCGCTCTAGGGGAGCCTTACTCGAGAACTTGCAAGGTGCACTGCGGCTTTGCCAGTCCACCGGCGAGCGCCTCCAGCCCGTGGTCGTGCAAGTCGTTCTTGCTGAGATCCAAATGGCTCACGGTGCGGGACGAGATTAGAACGGAGGCCAGCGCCTCGCAGCTTTTCTTGCTCAGCTTGCATTCCCTGAGCCTGAGAAGACAAGAGGGTTTGGGCTGCTGACATGTGCGCGGCCGGTTCAGCGTGCTGGCTCGACGGCACCTACACTGATTTTTGAGAAGCCTTGACCACCGGCAGCAGCATCAGGAGCCCCTTCTCGGACGGAGTGTATTTCCGGAGATCGAAGCAGCTCATGGCTTCGTCGGAAGCCCGCAAGAAGAAGACCAGGGCCGACCACATGGCCGGAGGTAGGTCCTTTCTGGACAATTTCCCCCCTTTTAGGTATTGTTGGATCTGCTCCAGCAGGGACTTGTCCTTCAGCTCGTTCAGGCAGTAGAACAAGTTGATGTTCTCCTCAGGAGAGTTCTTATCTATCTGTTGCTTGATCAAGCGGACCGTTTCTGCCTTGCTGTGTCTGTAGTTCTTGGGAACCTTCAACAGCTCACCCAGGAGATCCTGGTTGCACTGCAAGGAGAGGCCCAGCAGGAAGCGGAGGAACAAGTCCAGGTTTCCCTCACTCTTGGAGGCTTTGCGGATGGCCGCCTCGTGTACCCGAGTGAGCGGCTTCCGCTTCCAAAACAACAGAAGGCCTTTCCGCGTCCACCTGGAATCGTCCAGCACGTTCTTGTTGTCCTGGAACAGGCTCGTCATCACGTAGAGAGCGGCCAGATATTCCTGCACGGTCAGGTGGATGAACTGGAACATCTTGCGTTGGTATTTCTTGAGCGGGGGCACCTCCTTGAAGACCACGGTGAAGACTCCCGAGTGTTTTGCGCCCTGCAGGTAATTCAAGCCGCTTTTCCGCAAGTCGCTCTCGTAGAAGATCTGTTGCTTTTTCATCAGCTGCTGAAAAGCCAGCTTGGCCAGCGCTTTGACGTACTCCGTGCTCTTCTGGCTGTCTCGCTCCTTGGACTTGTCCAGGTGATAGAGCAGGAACTCTGTGTACATCTCGGTCAGGCTTTCGGGCAGCTCCTTTCCGTGTTTCCGATGATCTCGGAGAACGATGGCGGTGATCCAGCAGAAGATGGGCAAGTGGCACATGATCAAAATGGTGCGGGACTTCTGGATGTGCTTGATGAGGTCGTCCTCGCCGGGGAACCTCTTCCTGAAGTAGTCCAGCCTCTGGGAGTCGCTGAAGCCTTTCACCTCGGTTCTGCCGTCCACCAGGCGCGGCGGGATGTCGTGGGCCGCCTGGGGCCGCGTGGTGATCCAAACCCGGGCGCAGGGAAGCAGGTTCCCCTTGATGAGATGCGCCAGGAGCACCTCCACGGGGTAGGCTCGGGTCACATCCAGGCGCTTCTTGCGCTCGTCGCTCAGGTCCAGTTTGAGGCGGGACTCGTCCAGGCCGTCCAGCACAAACAGAATTTTGATCTTGCTGGACTGGTAGTGGCGGTTGACCGACTCTTGCAGACTGACCAAGATGTGGTCCAGCATCTCGATGGCCTGGCTCTCCCAGACAAAGAGTCGGATGAGCTCCGCCAGCGAAAAGCTATTGTCCTCCTCCAAGTTCAACTCGCGGAAGGCAAAGGGAAAAATGAAGTCCACGTCTGTGTTGGTTTCCCCGCTGGCCCAGTCCAGGACAAACTTGCGCACCAGGAAAGTCTTCCCGATGCCCGCGAAGCCCACGGTGAGCATCGTGCGAAGGGGCTCCTGGCTTTGGAAGATGTCGCACGGCTGGATGGACTCCTCCTCGGCCACGCCGCACATCTCCATCTGAAGGACCTCGTGATGCTTGTCGGGGAGACCGGCGACGCCGCGGGTAATGTTGAGCTCGGTGTAGACGTTCTCTAGAGGCTTCTGCTGGCCGTACTCCGTGTTGCCCTCGGGAACGTGGAGGTAGCTCTTCCGCAGGTTCTCTTGCAGCTCCCGCTTGAATTTGCCAATCTGCTCGTTATCCACCGAGGAGATGCTACCGATCTGCTCGTTATCCATCATCATCGATTGGACTGGGTTCTCGATATGGCTTTCTTCCACCGGGAACGGTCCATGGCCATCTCGTGGTTGATGCCGAGTGCCTTCATGTCGGCTGCCACGGTCATCTGCCTGGTCATCCACTGAGGAGATACCTGAGGGCGCAGAAGGAGATCCCATGTGGCAAAAACGTCTTTAGGCCTGGCCGCAAGCGTGCCGCAGCCATGCCGCCGCCGCCGCTTCCCCTCAAGGAGGCGAGTGAAGGAGGCCAGAGTTATTGCCATCATTTTTATCACCTGAGAGTTTTCAGGTAAGCTGCTTTCTGAAAGCCTCCCCCCCTCCCCCACCAGAAGCCTCATTCACCTTACCTGTGATTTGCGGCAGGTCGTTGCGCAGCTTCTGGGCCAGGTTGTAGTTGTTGATCTTCTCCAGAATCTTGATGGTCTCCGCCACAGCGTTCTGGCCGTGCGTGTTGGTCAGCTGTTCGGCGATGTCAATCCGATCTGCGTTTTCTTTTTTGCTCTTGGGCAGGTCCATATAATACTTGAACTTCTTGAAGTCCTCCTGCTCCAGGTCTTCCAGCGTTTTCAACAGCAGGTCCTCGATTTTCATATCCAGAGCCATCGTTCCCGCATGAACCTGAACGCAAAGGGATCACTTGAAGCAGTCCGAAAATAGCGTTGAGCTCCCCCAGCCAGCCGTCCTCCCGTGCGAGTCCATCAGCCGCAGTCGCCCTCCCAAGATCTCGTGGACGAGCTGAGGGCACGCACCGCGCTCTTTCAAAAATGTTTCTTGCGTTTGATCAATTGGAAAGAGTCTTTGCGGTGTAATTATCCTAAGCCGGTTCGTTCGCAAAGGAGACAAGAGTTCTTATGTTTACTGGGAGCTTAGCTTCCTTTTACATCACAGCCATACCGTCGAGCTGGTAGAACTGGTGAGACAAACGAAACTGTTTGTTCCGGGATTTTGTTGGACTGCCTCAACCATAATTCATGTACATTCCATTCCATTTCACTTTGCTACGAAGTAGACTGGGCTGGCCAATCTACTGCGAGTGTTCACAAACAATGCCGAAACCAAAATGCACGCTCACGGAAGAGTTGGATACAAAATTCCCGTTCTTTGGCCAGGGTCGCAAGGAACTATGTGAGTGAATAAATGAATATCCATCCATCCATTTTCTATACTGCTTGTCCCCACGGGGGTCGTTGGGCTTGGGCGGACCGTGCTGGAGCCCAGCAGTCATCGGGCAGCAGGCGGGAGAATAAGTAAGTAAGTAAGTAAGTAAGTAAGTAAGTAAGTAAGTAAAAACAGGTCTATCTCGTCACCCTAGTAGGTTTACAAAACATACACATCAAATACAAAAGTCAACCATCCATCCATCGAGATACGTACCACTTTGGCCTGCGAGTGATCAAACGAGGGGCTACTTTACTTGAACGACTTTCTATCACGTTGATTGATATCCCATAGCGATTCTTCAGGGCGTGCCCTCAAAGTTAGACTTACTTTTGCTTTTGTCTTGCAACTTCATATAATTAATTACCAGAAGGGCCGGTTTTTTGCTATGTGTAATATGGCTGCAATCCGCGTGGGGGCGCATGAGCGCTCTCAAGAAAACAAAACGAAATGGCCAGTTTTCTAGCTCAGTCAGTTCCATCTCAAATGTCAAATCGTGTTGACGTACGTTAGGGGAAAGATGCGGCAAGGCACATCCAGACACGCTCAGTGACGAGCTGCCGTGGAATCGTCAAGCCACATTGCAAGGCCTCAAGTCAACCGCTAAGTGGCGCTAGCAGACAAGTAAGGGGGGGCGGTTGCCGTGGCGCAGCGCTGCGCCATTCACCCCCTCGGAAGGGTGGCTGCAAGGAGGAAAAAGCTGCATGAATCAAGTCATAGGCGGAAAACTCGGAGGGAGCAAGCAAAAACGTCACACGCGGATCTTGGAAAGTTTCATTGGAAGAGCAAGCATGTTTCCTGCATGGGCCTGTTTAACCCGGGCTAATCCAGTAAACACAACTCAGGTGTACGATCGAACGTAACGATCAACTAGTTTTGCGCAAATACAGATTTTTTTTCCCCTCGCAAAAGTAAATGAGAAGTTTCGTACGGGTCAATACGACCCATAAAATATGAGACAGGTCAAAAGGGGCAAGAAACAATATTGAAGTGCATGTAGGCGCTTCATTAGAGCAAAATCAGTGCTTTGTCGCCATCTTGTGCCCTCTATCTTACTTGACCTGACACCAGTTCATCTTTTAATGGTGTAATATCATCTGTGAGCATCTGTGAACGTGCACGGGATGGCCGCAAAGTCAGCGATAGTGTCACATGGAGGTGTCAAAGGTCACATTCAAGAGTACCGCAACACGTGTGGAATAGTTGCATTTGGGCTTGTGCTTTGCGCTTCTGATTTATGCTTCGGAGGTTTGGGTTAGGGCCCCAATCGGGTTTACGGAAGACTTCAAATGGATTGTCCGTAGGTGTGAAATGAAGTGTGGACGGTTAAGTCTATCGTCGAGAATATGAATCGGTATCAGCGCTAAATGAAGTCACTATGTGACCAGTCCAGTCCCTGTTGTGGCTTTATGCTCTGATACACTGTTGTAGTGTTGTCACTAACCGTGGGTTGCTTACTGGTTGTTTCACCAATAATACACGGAGGCAAGGATGCAGTACAAGTCGATCTTTTACTGCCCGCTCAGTCAACATCTCCCCGACTCTCAATACAGACAGACCACACAGTCGAGCACCGAGTGCTCGATTCCAATCTACCACAGTCCCAGCACTTTGTCCACTAGATGGCAGCACGGGTGAGAAGAATGCGGGCTTGCAACTTGAGCAGAGAAACTCCTTTAGCATTGGGTAAAACTTAATGCGATAGGTTGGTAGATAGAAGAGAGATGAAATCGATCAGGCACAAGCAGTGCGTGTTGAATGGGAAGGCGGTGTCACTGTTACGTACTTGCCGCTTTTAGGGGGGGGGGGGGGTTCGCGGGGGCGTGGAATCACCGCAGTGCAGCAGTCATCTAGCGGTGGAGGATGCGCAACCCCGATCCGCAGAAAACATCAAATTCAATAAAAAATCAATCAAAACTCCCCGTGTGCGTGTGTTTCTTTCTATACGTGTAGATGTGTTGGTGGATTTAAAGCTTTTGATGAGTGAAAAAGCTGCGAGAAAGTTCCGTTTGACGCAGCATCACCGATGTCGGTTGTGCAGATGGACCCAAATAGGCGCACAGCGGCTGTGGTTCGAGAAGGGGGCCCTTGTGTGTCTCGCCTCCTCCGTCAGCATCTCGCAGCTTCCACCAATCGCGGCGACGAGCGGACCTCCATCCGCACGCCCTTCCCGCCCCGCCTATAAATAGAGCGGGTGGCCGACCGGCGCGCGTCGGTCGCCAGAATCGCTCAGGGTTGCAGCAGAAACCCCCCTCCCCCCCCGCTCCCCCATTACTCCTCCTCCACCTTCTCCTCATCCATCGTGTCTTCTCTTCATTTTTGGTTTTCGAAAGGAAAGGCTGCTGCGTAGACGGCGGGGGGGAGGGAGGGAGGGAGGTAGGGGGGAGCGGGGAGGATCTACGCGGCGGCCACTTGCATGTATTGTCCGTCTCCCAAAATGGTTTGCGAGACTAAAATAGTGGCGGACGAACACGACGCTATACCCGGGAGCAAGAAGGAGCCCATGATGTGGAGCACCGCCTCGGCCTCGTCCTCGTCCTCGGCCTCGGGCTCGTCCTCGTCCGGCGAGGCCAAGGACGCCAAGCGCGACGCGGTGTTCATCCGCGAATTCGAGCGCGGCGACGAGGAAGAGGTGCGGCGCATCTTTTCCGAGGGCATCATGGAGAGGATACCCAACACGACGTTTCGCGGGCTCGCCCAGCAACCCCAAAGTCAGCTTTTCTACGCGCTTCTCACAGGTATGTCAAGCCCCCGTTCGCCTTGTACGCATGCGCGCTATTCCTACCCGAATAACTCCACAGGTGTTTGTTTGACGCACCGAGTGAAATGTGCTGCAACCAACACCGGTAACAAAGGGCACGGGGGGGCCGCATTGCACATGCGCGGTAACCCGCGGGCAGGCCTGCAGTTGAGGAGACCCTCGCCTGAGCGAAGGGGGGGGGGGTACCCCAAAAAAATCAGCGCACGACGCCTTTCTCCCAAAGGAAAGCCCGCTCTTTGAGCCCCCAAGCATCAAATCTGCGCGCTTCCTCCGTTTCATCTTACGAAGGTTCAACAAAGGATTCCAACACTGCCATCTATCAGCACTGGTGTTGTGGAAGAGTGCGCAGATGGAAACATGGTTATATCCAGTGTTTGTCCTTTCTCACGTGCATGGTTTCTTTCCAACATTACATCGTTTGAGGCTTACCCGAAAGATGGAACGAGTCGGACGCATGGCCTCGGGTACGCTGAATCCAGCCTTCGCCTTCGCCTTTTGTTAAACGAGAGGATCATCAAAAGTGCTATGTTGACGAGTCGAGGGGGAACGTGCTATAAAGAAAAAGGACTGACCTGACCTGGGTTAGGCCACGTGGCAAAAGCCGGCAGGGACCCGAGAGGTGGTTTCCCACGCCAGGCCGTTTGGTCAGCATTCCCTCAAAGATGTTTCCTGGTGAAAGTTGTCAGAAGAAGCTGCATGCATGCATGATGTGAACCCAATGAGTAATTGTGCAAGCGCTGGAGATGGCGCTCCGTGTTCCCCCGTGACGCCTTTCCGTTGCTCTCCTCCCAGTTGTGTGCTTTTTGCTGAGCAAATCCTTGGCGCTGACCTGCTGCGCGCCGCTGGCGCTCATGGCTGCTCGCTATTACTACAGCGGCAAAGTCATCCACAGTTACCTGGACCACGCCTTGCGCACGGACATGGCGGACATCGAGGCTTACTACATGAAGCCCGCAGGTAAGACGACAACACATTGATGTTTGTGTGTGTGTGTGTGTGTGTGTGTGTCCAATACGCTGCCCCTCCTCCCAGCATTTTTCCTTTTCCTTCCCCCATCTTGCTTCCACTTGAAAGCCTGAAGGGAGGAGGTGTGTGTGTGTGTGTGTGTGTTCGGGGGGTTCAGCATCACCATCAGCCTGGATCAGTATTCAGGCATCAGTGCTCTTGCACAATGCGGCAAGGAGGGAACTCCGTTTTGAGCGTGAGGCTGCTTTCACTTTGGGACTTTATTGGGGTGAAAAACGACGGGCCAAAAAAGTGACATTGGTCGCCGTTCTAATGACTACATTGAGCCTGAAGGGGGCCATTGCCGAGCATGCCAGCGGCACTTTTGGCACCCTAAGCTTGAGGAGCCGCTGCCCTGGCTTCGTCGCCGTCTTTCTCCATGCCGTGGGAGCAGTGAAGCCATAAGTAGCAATCGATATTTGTCGATCCGATGCGCGCCGCAAATAGTTCTCGTCACTCGGGAGGGTGCAGTGCAGGTGCCGATGATAGAATGCACTCGAGCGTCTTAGGGCTCCCAGTGTGAGGTGAGGGGCGGGGCGACCGGGCAGGCGGGCGGGCGGGGCAGGGAGTGCTGGAGGAACGGCTCAATGTGATTATGCTAGCGGTGGCTGTATCCGATGCGCCGGCGACTCGCGTGATCGCCGTTTGAAATGTGAAGAAGAACTAGATGGAAAGAGAATGAGAAGGTGCTGTGCAAGTAGACGGGGACCAGACGGGCAGGCTAGTGGGTGGGCCACCAGAGACGCCCTTTGACCCGAGGGAAAGCGGGTGCGCTACGATGCGGAACACGGACAGACAGACAGACAGACAGAGGGGTGTGCTCGTCTCTTCTCCTCACTCTCCGCCCTCTGATTTAGTTCTTGCTGGGAGATCATCAGTATTCCCATGCTCCCCTCCCCCTCTTCTCCATCCTCACAAGGTCCCCTCCCTCCCTCCCTCCCTCCCTCCCTCCCTCCCTCCCTCCCTCTCTTGCGCGGTGCCCTCGCAGCCATAATGGAGCCGCCGCCACAAGCTCCCATTTGTCTCCAAAATGGCAAAACCTGGAACAAAGGGACAAAAAAGGGGCAAAAGAGAGGACAAAAAGAAAAGAAAGGGGAAAATGGGACAAAGAAAAGGGGAGATAACGCAAGAAAGGGGTGGGTAGAAAATGGGAACCATGTCAAAGAAAAATTGTTGGAAGAGGCTCAACAAAAATGGAAAGAAAACATGCGCAAATGGAAAATAGAAGAGGAAAAAAGGAGCAAAAGATGTTAAGAAAAAAGGTGGCTCAGGAGAAAAAAAGAGAAACAAGAAAGAAAACTAGGTGGAATGGAGGAAAGAGAAAAAGTTGTATTCAAGCATGTCTTCTTTCTCCTCTGCAAAGAGGATGGCCATTTTTTTTACAGAGTGCTAATTTTCCTTATGATTACCCCCCCACCCCCAGGCTCGAGTTTCTGGGTAGCAGTGCTGGACGGCCGCGTGGTGGGCATGGTGGCGGCGCAAGGCCGCGAGGACGACAACACGGTGGAGCTGCGGCGCATGTCGGTGGATTCCCGCTACCGCGGCAAAGGCATCGCCAAGGCCCTGGGCCGGCGCGTTCTGGAGTTCGCCGTGCGCAACGACTACGCGGCGGTGGTTCTGGGCACCACGGCGGTCAAGATGGCCGCCCACAAGCTGTACGAGTCGCTGGGCTTCCGCCGGACGGGCTGGAGCCACGACTACAGGCTGCCCGGCATGAGTCGCTCGGCGCCCGAGCGGCTCTTCTTCCAGATCCGCTACAGCCGCTACCGCCTGCAGCTCCGTGAGGAGTGAGAGCTCGCTCGCCAGGGAGGAGGAGAGAGAGGGACGGACAGAGAGAGGGACGGACAGAGCGACGGAGAGCAAGAGCCGGCCGGAGAGAGCAAGAGTCGGCCGGAGAGAGCAAGAGCTGGCGACCGCCCCCCCCCCCCACCCCTTGACAGCTTTTATTTATTTAATCACTTCCATTTATCATTGCTTAGCATCTCCACTGATGTTGTTTTTTTAATTTTTTTTATTTGACATCTCCATTTGTTATTTTGTATTGTTTGACATCTCCATTTTTGTTTTGTTGGACAAGCACGCATGGCGCACGACAACCAACAAATGCCGCTGGCTGGCTGGCTGGCTTCAAAGTGACCCAAAGCATTTCTATATGAAATCTACTTGAGCATCAGCAAGCTACAAAATTGCCAACCGGCCTTGGCTCTTGTAGCCAATGGGCCGGGTCCAGAGAATGATCCCGACCATCTCTAACTGCTCCCCAACAAGCGCAGCGGGTCGGGCGGAACAACCAGCTAACGAACGTGCGATGCAGTCGAGCCTCGTTGCAGCACCTACTCACAAATTTGGAAGTGTTTCGAATTGAGTTGAGCGCTTGATGGATGGCTGCGTCCCGGGCGGTGACGCGCCGACGAGCAATACCTACAAATCATCCTCACGAGAAAAAGCGCATTTGCTTCTTCTGATAGCAAAGCCAGCAATGTTCACTCAAAAGTCAACTATGGGGAGAAAAAAAAAACACCCTCCTAAAATGACCTTGCTGCTTTTCCCGAGTCTGTCTCCAACCCCTGGCCGCACCCCTGAAAATCTTCCTTGTCCACGCCCTCAGCAATTTCCGCATGAGCGACCCAGCCTTGGCGCCGCACGGAAGCTACGACCTTTACCGGCACACCAAAATTCAGTCCCCATTTGTGTGTGGAGACAAACGCAAGGCAACACCGGCGCCGCCGCCGCCGCCTCACCTGTCAAAACGCAGAATGCAAAAGCTACGCCATGCGGCATACCCGTTGTGACAACAAATGATTCATATATGCCTGCTATATATAATTATATAGAGAGACATATCTACAAAGATGTATTGTGCAGCTTTTTTTTTTATGATGGGGGGGGGGGGATGGCTAAAAGATGATCAATTGCATGCAATGCCTGTCTAAAATTGCAAAGAGGCTTTTACTCGATCCGAGCACAGCGGAAGCGTTTTGTAGCGGGAGGGCTGTTGCATGGCATGCGGCGCAAACTTGAGCGTCATGGCTTGCAAATTGTGGCAAAGGTAGCGGCCCGAGTTGGGCTGCCGGTGTCACGCGCAGGAGAAATCTTTTGAACAAGCGGCGCCTCCGTACAGCACAAGGTTCATTTGGGCATTTGGGATGGATGGATGGATGGAAGAGAAGGCCGAGCATGTGGAAGCAAAAGCAACGGGGCTCTTTTGGAATCGTAACGTGCACTAATGACGATTGTGTTTGTGTGTGTGTTTACTACCGCGAGCAATTCTTCAAGGTAGAATGTGGAAAAGGTTCTTCTATATGCAACTTCTCTCAGAGTGTGTCCTCCTGTACCCCGTTGACAGCCCAGGCAGCGAGCGGCAGGTTCTCACGAGCACAAATATACACCATGTGTGTCTTTTTACTCTGACGATGTCAAGGGGGCTGAGTGAATGTAAAGTGCCGACTTGACTTTTTTTTTGGGGGGGGGGGGGGGGTTCCCCCTCCCTCCTGTTCTTGCTTTACTTTTGGGCAGGGGTCTCAAAGTCCAGTCCTTGGGGTTTCCCTCGTCTGATTCAATGCTTAGGCTCCTGCAGAACGTGAGGATGAACTGATCATTTCAATCAGGTGTGTTTAACAAAGGAAACTTGGAAAACATGTAGGAATGCAAACCCCCCCACCCCCGAGGACTGGACTTTGAGACCCCTGCTTTTGGGGGATGGCAAGAAGTGATCCGTAAGAGGTTGTTTGCTGTTTCACTTTGGGCAAGGCGTCATCGAAATGGGTGGCGCCGTGTGCTGGGAGGCGTTTGGCCGTAGTGAGGGAGACCCCCCCCCCCCCCCGGGCCAAGGACTTGGAGCACAAGTTCGACTCCAGGTTTTGATCTTCTTTTTTTTTCCCCCCTGCGAGTAATACGGATAAAGTTTGTATTCCAGACGGTCAGTCGGTGGGTCGGTCAGTCGGCATTGGTGCATGATGCGCTCCTAGCTCACACTGACAAATCCAATGGCGAACCCGACTGGTGCATTTTGTTTTCCGAAAAATCCTGCCCATGTGCCATCAAAGGGAGCAATAAAGACAAGTAGGCCAACTCCAAGATTTCCTCATGAGAATGCTGCCATCATGTTACTTATGGCCCCGCTCCCCCCCTCACACTCGAGAGACGAATGATTTCCTTTTATGTCGACATATTTGTACAAATGTCAAAAGCAGGCGGCGGGATGGACGGAAAGTGCGACTCCCAACTTTGCAGATTCAATGTTTTGAATGACTAAGCTTGTATGAAACATTTTGCTGTAAATAGGGCTCCTTTTTATTCACTTTGAAACAGAAAATGGGATTTGAAAGCTATCCCGGCCGGGCGCTTGCAGCAGTAACGCTTCATTTATGTAACGCGCGCGGCAAAACATCAAGTGCTCGGAGAAACTGGCCGTGGGTTTAGGGGCAGGGTGGGGCGGGGCGGGGCGGGGCCTCACGTTGTGACATCACCAGGTGAAGGAAGACCCCAGGGGGTGTTTGGAGAGCAGAAATGCTCCCAGATGGGCGATTGGCGCAAAACACCACTTTGAGCGTGTTTTGCTCCAAGCTCCGACGAGTCCATTCCGCACGACGGCTCCCTTAAGAACCCCCCCCACGTATCGCAACAGCGCACAAATCAATCAAATATACATATAAAGGCGATCAAGCAAATGGAAGCGGCCCCAGGTCCAAATTTGAAAGTTGCTTTCTGCAGTCCATGGATTGTGATCTCAGGTCAAAGTTCAAGCCTGGCTGTTCGAAAGCAGTGCGGAGCACCGCCACCACGTGTTTTGAGGCCAAGCGGCTCTACCGTGATAGAGGACTGCAAGCTGACAAAACGGGGTTGGGATGTGAAAGCCGCCTTTGGGGGATGGATGGATGGATGGATGGATGGATGGGGCGACTCTGGGGCTGGCCGCTGCATTGCCACCGGAAGAACCTGAGGCCCGCCGATTGGCAGAGGTGACAAATACAGAGCATCGAATACTTAGCATCAGGGGATGCGAGTGCTGGCTGACATATCAAGCGGTTACAGCAAAAGCTGATTTTTTTGGTTTTAATATCACTTACCTGGCTGTCTGTTTGTCTGTCTGTCATGCTGTACCAGCGCGCTGAGGAAAAAAAAAACAATTGCAACTGGTCAATGTAAAGGTGGGATTCCCTGCATTGTGATCAACGTGGCTGTACATAAATTGCATCAATAATAAAAAAAAAATGCATTAAGCTTGAAGAGATTTGCGGCAAGATAACGTTTTTGTCATTTGAAAATCGACAACGATATCACACGTCTTACGGTTGCCATGGCAGCTGGGGAAGGCTTCAACTGTTGCCAAGTGGAGCCATCTTGCTCCAGATGTAATGGCTGGAGGTGGACGTGAGCAAGTCACAAGCGCAACAGCCGTCCGTCATTCTGCAGGCTGGATTTGGGGCTGTCTTTGGTGACACCTCTTCTCCAAAAAATACAGAGGCCCGAAGAATGCAGAGCACACACTGGGCGGGGGAGGAGAGCGCTGTGTCGGTGCTTGGGTCACGTCCACACAAACCCGACAGAACAATGACAGGATAGGCGGCCAGATTCCCACGATGAGGCAGCGAGCTCTGCTTAGAGGGAAAAGAAAACTCGGTAAAATTGATGATAAAAGTACAAAAATAAAATGGCACGGGTTTGCTCACCTTTAAATGAGAGAAGGTCAACATTTCAAATCGAATATCTTGGGTTTTCAAAAAGCTGCCGTTTGAATTCAGTGTTCTACTCACTGTATATGGCGATGCTTGGACCATTCATCAGGGAACAAAGTATCAAAAGATCAGTAGTAGGGTGAGTAGTTGTGGAATGGGTGTGTTTGTGTGAGGGGCTCCAATCAAGACAAAAGGGGCTCCAGCCAAGTGTACTGAGGGGGCGGGGGGAGGTTAAAAAAAAAAAAAAAAAGAAAGACATGGGCTGGAGGCCGAATTGCCCTTCTTTTATGAATGAGAACGTGCATGCAGAGCACAACAGGCCAAAGTGCAGAACAACAATTATCTAGTTATCTCTAGCTCTCTATCTATCTTATCTAATTACACTAGAAAAACAGCAAGTTATAAATAGCAGTCATTTAAACGTGACGCCGGTGGAGAGTGGGCGAGAGATTTTTTTTTTTGTTATCGAGCACGTGCGCCCAACACAACCAAGCATTAGTG
Organism: Syngnathus typhle; assembly: GCF_033458585.1. Lineage (NCBI taxonomy): Eukaryota > Metazoa > Chordata > Actinopteri > Syngnathiformes > Syngnathidae > Syngnathus > Syngnathus typhle. Next base: position 28,800,996 of record NC_083738.1, on the reverse strand, counting down.
AACAAAACAGTGCGAACGAAAACCAGAGGAAGAACCGGTGCAATCCAGTGCTGCCCTTGCCCCCGGATACGGACGGAGTGAAAAGCAGCGCCGGCAGCAGCTGCCGGGTTTCCATGGCGATGCGGATGTCGGACAAAAAAAACAGCCGAGAAGTGGGGGAACGGAGCGTCGAAAACACACACGCTCAAACGTAAGAATAGACAGAGAGAGAGAATGAGATCAAATGCGACAATGAGCTAAGCCGGCATGTGAAGCGCAGACATGGAACCCCAGGACTTGCCACAGGAGACTGCCACCTTCAGGGGCACCTGGGAAACAAACACATACGTACATTGCATGTGCAATTTAAGTAGAGAGGAGGCCGCGTACTGGGCGCCACCGAGGCGGCGGCCATTACTGACTAAGGAGCCACTCGGCCGCACGTTCAGCCGCAGCTACGTATAGCCGCAGCTACGTATAGCCGCAGCTACGTATAGCCGCAGCTACGTATAGCCGCAGCTACGTATAGGCGGTCGCGAGCTGGACCTACTCCAGTCTTGAATCTGCCCTTTTGTCCGTTTTGGAGGCGGCAAATTCCACACAAAGCGCCTAGCCAGAGCGAGATCCCAGAGCCGAGCCTGTATGCGCTTGCTACTCACGTCAAGATGGACTCCCAGATGGTCAATGTGGCTCAAGGACTCCATGGTGCCCTCCACCAGAGCTGCACAGAGACACATTTGAAATGGTCTGAAAGGAAAACGCAGCACCTACAAAATCACAGGTAGTTACCGGAAAAGTCTTCCACCTGCGGGTCCTTCACTTCGAAGAGGAGCTCATCCTTGAACTGAGCCATCAGCCTGTCGCAGCGGACATGCGCATTCCATTTGTTCCCCTTTGCGTAACATTTCCGCGGCTCGGCCGTGGTCGTACCTGGCCGACGATCCGTCGGAGGCGGAGAGCATCTCGGACACTCGGATCATTGCCATCTTGCAGAGGTCGGCGGCGGAACCTGCACGCAACCACCTTGGCTTCAGCTCGTCCGGCGGGAGCGCAACGCGACGAAGGACCTTTACCGACCTTGCAGCACAAACGCAATGGCCATTTTCTCAGTCCGCAAGCGAAGGGCTGACTCTTCCGAAAGGATGTGTCGCACGGGGCGCTGGCGGCCCAAGAGGGAGCGCACGAAACCTGAGCAAAAAGCACTTTGTCTTGAGTTTTTGGTTTGCCGTCAAAGTCAAAGCATGGTGTTGGACTTTGGCGGGATTGCACAAAGCGCAGAAAAACAGTTGTCACAGAGGTTCTCCTCACACATTCCAAAAATGTGTTTAGTGTGCTCAAAGTCACCCGGGATTGGTTGCGAAGCAGCGGCAGGCTGTATAGGAAATGGGAGTGCGACCAGCGCTTCTGCCTCCGTGCACAATGACTACACACTGGCGTCGCTTGCCACCACAACACGCATGCAGCGGCCGTGCGGCCATTTGGACACGCAGCAGAGCCGTACATTCCAATAGCGGGACAATGGCCACGGCTTTGCCACTAAATCCCTGCAGTATCCCTTACTGTGAGGAAAGCCGTCCGTCCCTGAATGGCCCTCTTCCCATCAAATACGTAGGAAGTGAGCTCACAACCGCTTTGGGCCCACACAAAACCCCTCCGCTGACCTCCTGTCAACTGGGGCGGTGACCTTTGTGCCTGCCGTTGGGGCCCGGTGGCGCGCGGGGGTCGCTCTGAGGCCGCTGACGTCGCCTATCCGTGTGAGCGATGGCGGGTTGCAATAGGCTGCCCCTGCATATAATCCACGCAAGTGCACGTGTGCCGACCAAACGGGATTTCCACACTCTCACGCCTGAGAATCTCACAAGCGGGGCCGACAATGACTAGGGCTGAAGCATTTCAATAACTACCGTATTTTCCGGACTATAAGGCGCACCTAAAAACCTCAAATTTTCTCAAAAGCCGACAGTGCGCCTTATAGTCCGGTGCGCCTTATATATGGACCAAATAGAGAATGATGGATGGATGGAACTTTAACTTTTAAAGTTTACTGATCTATCTGACTGTTTTGTTTTGTACTTATTAAAGTAAGCTTTACATGTTTATTTTGTGTGTTGTGTGATATTAACATTATTGATATATAGTGATTGTTTTCACTATTTCAAGTTATTATATTGTGATTGCATTAACGGTGCGCCTTATAGTCCGGTGCGCCTTATATATGGACAAAGTTTTAAAATGGGCCATTCATTGAAGGTGCGCCTTATAGTCCGGTGCGCCTTATAGTCCGGAAAATACGGTAATTGTGCTTTCACTCCCCAAATAATATTGATACCATCAATATTTGGACTGCTCTACTTTTAAGACGAAAGTCATTCCCGTTTTTGGGGTCGGTTGCGTCGCGAAGATTACGTCGTGCTTTATTGTCCGTGAAAAGCAAACCAAAGTGAATGAAATATTCGATGCGGCCCAGCTCGCCAGGGTAAGATTGCGTTTGCAGATTTAGCAGGAGAGCCCACTTTTTTTTTTTTTTCTTTTTTTAGTCTCGTATCTCTGGCGCCCAGCATTTTGCCACTAAAGCGTATTGAGCTGCCGCCGCCACCGCCGCCGTTGATCTTGTTCTGGCCCGACGCGAGCGCATTCATTTTCTCCCTCGGCCAAAGCGGGTGCATTCATTTCCTCCCAGGGGCCAAAAGCGAGGTCGGCTCCTATCGACCTCGGGGGAGAACGCCCGACGTACCATGTTTGCGGCCCTGCCGGAGAACGCTCAGCGTGAACGCCTTGACTTTTGGGAATTCCAGGAAGAAGTTGTCTTGGAATCGGTGGGCCGCCGACATGGTCACGCCCATGGTGTTGGCCAGGCAATCGCGCCCTGTGGAGGGGCACAGACAGGGATGGGCTGCTGTCAGAATTTGGTGTAGCATCCGTTCAACTCCTCCAGCGTCGTATTAGATATTCTGCATTTTGTATAACGATTGGCGTCAATCAGAAGGGTGCTGCTCCAGATATCCATTTGTCAGATGCTAGCCATTCGTCATTTGAAGGCATTCTGCATTGTTTGCTGAGCGCCGTCTATCTATCTTCTCTTTTTTGATGCCTACATTTGCCACCTTCTGAGTTTGCCGATCTCTTCCGCAGTCAGGACGTACCTCAGTCGGGATGAGCTCCAGCTCATTCCCGGCGCAAACGAGTTGAGTATCGAGGTCGTCGGTACTAACCTTTCCCATACAAAATGGAGGACACGATGCGCTCGGCTTGTTCCGGGTCCTCTGACGCCGCCGCGCGCTCGTGCATCCTGAATAAAAGACAAGGTGAAGATGCCGATGAATGACAGCACATCAGGAATCAAATGTTAACGTGACTCAAGCGATACGTAGATGTTATCTCTTTCTGACGAAGGAACGCGTCGATAATGGAAAGTCATCAGGGACAGACGGAGAGGTCGGAGCGTCCGACAGGGCTCAAGGCCGAGTGACCTCAAAACGAGGACGAGCAGCCCGACTGGAGCTGGAACGCTCAAAGTAGATTTTGCATTGATGGGGAATTCCATTGGCAGATGAGCCATTCGAAAAAGGCTGCTGCTGAGCATGAAATGACACACTTCCAGAACCTTTTTTCTCGTGTGCGTCCGACCCACCATTCAGAGGCTAAAAGAGCATAGGCGTCGGCCTCGGCGTCACTAAAAAGGTGGACGAGCTTGCGGTCGCCGGAGAAGTGAGCCAGGAGTCGCAGCTCCAGCTGGCAGAAGCCTGAAAACAACACCAGCACATGTTCATTTCAGCCAAATGGATGCATGTTCAAAATGAGAGGGTAACGCTACTTTGCGGATTTCCATCTATCAATTAGCCGCCATAAACTAGGGATTACTGTACTTCGACTACGATGATGATTATTGTTGCTTAGGTTTTGTGGGCAACACTAAATACATAGAGTGAATCAAGTGCTCGGTGAAGGAACGAGCCGTGGCGGACGGCCATTTTGCGGCCAAAGGACGAGCACGCCGGACCGGTCCCGTGCAGAAGTGGGATTCCCTCCCTCCCTCCCCTTTCATGGAAACCTGCTCCTTTACATCCTACGTTTGGACAATGTGGGCGTTGGGCGCTCACAAAAACGCAGACGAGTGCGGCCCTCACACGCCGCCCCATGTATGTTGTATGGGTACGTCACCTGCGGCGACAAAAGTCCAGCCTTCCTCCGAGACGTACACGGCACGAGGATCAACACTGGTCACGGCCGGGTCGCTTCCTGCGCAGAGCAAAGTCACAGTCGGAAAGTGAAGTGCGTTCAAGTCTCATTTTCGGCAGTCTGTATTTGAATCGGCTCGGGTCCGGCAAACAATTTTGCTCCTTCTCAACCGGGCTTTGAACTAGCGGTAGCGGCGATTGAATCAAACGGTCAGCGTTCACATCAATCGTTTTCCCCCGCAGCGGACGTCGCCTCCGCATCCTACAGCGGCCTCGACTCCGCTACGACATCAAAACGAGGACGTGAGGAAAGGAGCAGGATTTGATGACAAGCAGCTTTGGCCGAGGTGCCGACGTAGAGAAAAAGGGACCAGCGCCCTGCAATGCGGCGGCCGCCGAGCCGCCAGACGTAGGGAACGCTTTGTGAACAGGTCAGTCCACTGTTGGCAAAATCACTGCGCCTCGGCTGCCATTTTAGAATGGAGTCAGTGCGGCGGAGTAACATTTCAGAAACATCCATGGATAATTGTCAGCCGGCGCCAGTGTGCTCCTTACCTTGGCCGCGTGGCATCAGGGCGATCTTAAGCGGCTGTCTCGGGACGGCGTCAAAGTTCTAGATGGGTACAAACAAAACGGTGAGTATGCAACAAAAGCAAATGCAGACTTGTCTCTAATAGGCGGGTGATTGGGTTGAACTGGGAGATTTCAAAATGAAGCCAATTGACACGACGCTGGTCATATTTCAAAGGATGGCTCGGGGCAAGGAAACGGCGTCTTTGAGAGCGAGCGCACAAGCGCCACTGGATGATTGCGCCGCCTCTTCAAACAGCAGCAAAGGCGCGCTAATCATCGGTATTTACAAGGGTAGCTATTTTGCTGCCAAGGGAGCAGAAGAGAAAAGCAACGATGATCTCCCCGCGCCTAGCACTAAAGAGATCATCCGGGGGGAAAAGGCCCAAGGAAGAAATTCTCGGCTTCCACACCTCATTTATTATTCAGCAGACATAGGGAGGGAGAGAGGGAGGGAGTGACCGAGGCAGGGTCGGTGAAAAAGGACCGCAGAGGCGGGGCGTGGGCAACAAAGTGCAAATGTGCGACACGACAAATGGCTGCTCACACAGAGGCGTCAAACGGAAAGCGGACTGCGAGGACCTTGTTGAACAGACGCAACGCAGCTCAAGTGCTGTCGGGCGATTTGGTCCCATTGACTCGTCGTGGAGCATATGCTCGGGGGGAAAAACACAAAACAAAGCAAAAAAACAACCCCCCCCCTACACACACACACACACACGTGCTCACACACATTGGTATTTGCTTCACGTGGCGATTACAAAAGTAAACTCCGCCCTGGCAGTAAGAGAGGTGCTGAGCTTGCAACTGGAACCTTGTGGCCACTATGACTCAGTAGCGGGTACACTACTGCGGGATGGAAAAACAGATCAAGCAGGGGAGGGGGCAAGCTCAGGGGTTAGGGTTTGTAAAGATCATTCTTTTTTGTGTTGTTTACTCCTTTGTATTTTGTCACCGTGGGATATTGGGAAGGTCATTTCGATCTCTTTGTGTGTCTTGGCTTGTGAAGAAATTGACAATAAAGCAGACTTTGACTTGAAAAGACTGAACACGACTTGGTATGTGGCGCTCAATTGCTGTGGTATTATTTGTCCTCGTTTCAATACTGCCCATTTATTTGGGCAGCGAGAAACAAAAGAAATGAGATCATCATCAAAAATGCCCTGCCGAATCCGACGATTCCCGTTTTTCGGATTGCATCAGCGATGCGAGTCTCCCCCCCCCTGCTCGTATCAAGTGTTTGATGAGGAAAAAAGACCATATCCACGTTTCATGGGCAAAGCGCCGGCGCCGCTTTCTGCACCTACTGGGTTTGCTGAGAAGAGTCTGCCGGTGACGACGCTGGTCTGGGACCATTTTGCGGAGAAGTGGCCCTGTGGAGTTTTGCAGAGTCAGCTGGAAGGGACGGACGGGCTTTGTTTACGCTGGCAATCAAAGAAAGCGACTCACCTTAGTCAGCATGTGCACGTACGCATCGTCGACAAAGCTGGATTTGGCTTGTTTCACCTGGAGGACACAATGCGGACGTTTTTTACGGTAAGGAGGGGGGGGGAAATGTTCGGACACGCTCATGACCCACCTCTCTGTACTCCTGAATAATCTTCGGTAGCGGATGCACGTCTTGGTACATCTGCAACTGCAGCAAAGACAGGGGAGGGGGATCATCTTCCATTTTGCAAACTTTTTTTCCCGCCGTTTACAAACGCAGAGTTGGGCTCTACTGTTTTAGCTGATGCCGTCTGCTTCTTGCACCGCAGACTCTTCTTCTTCTTCTTTAGGTGCTCTTGTAGACGCAGTTTCTTAAAAAGAACCTGTGAAATTGAGAAAGAACATCAAAACAACGGCTGCTACCAATATTCATTTGGCCTAGTAAAATTCAGATCACTGATGAGGAGTATAAAAAAACACAAACAAATCAAATTGCATTTTTGGGTGTCAAGCACAACGCTGTTTTGCAACACTTTACACACGTTTGTAAGTATTGTTTGGCTTTAAAACTAAGGGGGGGAATCGATCGATTTTTTCTCTCTCTCCATTTGTCTTATGTGTAAATGTACTCTACTTAAATCATATTGGGTTGGTTATCCAGTCATGCCCCAACCAACAGTCAAAAAGCACCGCGGCGCAGAGCACATATGGAGTTACTGACGTGACGGATCTGGATGGGGCTGGTCATGAGGAAATCTTGTCCTGCGGCGACATTTGCGTCCTTCTCCAAATGGTTCATCTTCCTCTGCCGGAGACAGCAACGTGACAGAAAAACAACAATACGAGTGACAACCGCGTACCACTGGGCCTCGAACCCATGTGGAGCATAGGCCAAACAAAATGGCCGGCCGAACTTCCCCCATGGAGTCCTTGAGTTTTTTTTATGACAAAAAGAGCTTTTGTGTTGTGTTGGAGACATTTCAGACTTGAGCCCCAAATGGAAAACGTGTGTCTCCTTCATATTTAATAGCGCAAACGCATTCAACACATGGCCACCCAAACACAAGGCGTCGACCTTGACCGCAAGGTCAAACAACACGCGGAGACTTGCGCAAACACACACACGACTCAGCAGTTTGGCCGAAGCGTACAGCTCATGCTCCTTCTCGACGCGTGCTTGGAATCGTCACACTGTTTGCAAAAAATAAACAAGAAAAGGACACGAGGCGGATGACGGCCGGCCGCGGAAAAGACTTTTGGCCGCTTACCTTGAGCAGGTCTGACAGATTCATCAAAGCGTCTGTGTCCATCTGGATGCGCTGGCTCTCCATGGCTGAAACAGTACAAGCAGCTTTTCACAACTGTGGAGCGCCAGCCCAATAACAAGCAGTTTCTCTTCATTGCTCCCCAGAAATGGACTTTTGTATGGAAACTGATGTCGAGTAATTGTCGTTTCAGAAGTAATATGGAGTAAATGTGTGGATTTTTCCATCGATTCAGATGACGTATAGCCGCCGATAACCTTTCTGCCTGTCATTTTTTTTTTTTTGTCTTTGAGCTTGAAGCGTGCCCTACATCATTTTGTCAAGGAACAGGAGATTTCCGTATCTGCGCGTCTGTGGAAGAAACAAATGGCGCCGCGCCGGACGGCGAGGCGTGCAATTAAACTGCGTTGCTGTCGCCCTTCATATTAGCGGCAATTTGTTGCGTCGTGGAGCCCCAAAGGACGTGAACGAGTCAATCACCTGCTAGAATCGGAATCATTTTCAGCTCAACGTCCGAGTAGATGCTCCAGAGGCTTTGGGCCTGGAAGCACAGGTGAGCAAAGCGCATGAGCATTTGCGACCAGCCGTCCGAGTGAGAGCGAGAGAGAGAGCGAGTCTTTGTACCCGTATTTCAGCACAAAGCTTCTCATTCAAGTCGTAGAGGGAATAGAGTTCCAACAAGACCTGGGACACAGGCACAAAATGACAGTGTGGCTCACAATGACGAGATGCGCCTGGAGAGGCTTACGTACAGTGGCCGGCGTCCCGGGGGGCAGGCTTATGCGGGTGTGTTTCCGAAAGAGGTCTGGGTAGCAGGTGCAAGGATCTTCGGGGTCCAGCAGCCAGCCCGACACCTGAGGGTCCAGGATACGGCAGCCCGACACTGGAGGAAAGAGAGAGGCTAAAGGACACACCACTGGTGAGGAGCGGTGGGCCAGTTGACATGGAATGCTGCTCAACCGGCCATCACCCTAACGTACATTTGCAAGTCTCTCCTTAGAACGTATCTACTTTGCGGCTATTTTCGATAGTGAGCTATCGTTTTCGGGACAACCGGTGTCACGTTGCAAGCCAGAGCTATGGCTTTCAAGGTCATCTCTAGAAAAATACGACTCTCGCTCTCCCCTTGTTCAATTTGGACTTTATAAGCTTTCTATTTGAGGAAAGCTTGGACAACTTTTCATTGGGACAAAATACGTCCTTCGACTTTCTCCAAACACTCCAGCGTTTTTACGTCTGTCCGTAGTGACGCCCAGCCTAACCTTTGGCAACTTTGTCTGTCGTAACTGCTGTGTGGATTCTAGGATTGGCTTTGAGTTGTTGTTTGCGCTACGTACCTTGTTCCCAGCTGAGGTGTTGTCTGCACAAGCGCAAAGCCGTGCTAAGCCATTCCTTGGCTCTGTAGCACACGGTGACGCCGGCTCGCGAGGCCATCCGCCGCAGCACGTCTCTGTACAAAAGGCAAAATGTGCGGACCGCTGACACACGCCCACCCACGCACAGACAAACCCGGTACCTGGTGAAAATCTGCTCTTGGGCCTGCGGCGGGTCGCGGTCCAGTCTGTGGTAGAGCAGGAGGTCGTTTTGGCCCAGCGAGCGCCTCCCGTGGCAGCCGTCCACGTCATTGATGAGAAGTAGGAGGAGGCCGCACACCGGCTGCGTGAGATTGGGTGGACTCTAGCGGATGGACGCATCGAGAGCAAATGTGAGCTTTTTCAGGGCGTATCGCCCGGCTCCGGAAGGACCGAATTTGCTTACCTCTCCTGACTGGAGCTGCGTGCCACCATCTTGGTACACCAGGGTAAGCAGTAGCGCCTGAGCCTGCTCAATGTTTGCCATCATCTGCATTTTCTCATCTGGGCTCAGCGTCTCGGTGCTCTTCACCTCAGGGTCCCCGGTCAAAATTGCGAGCGGCCAGTTCATTTTAGAGGTGCTGGCGCAGGCTCCGCCGCCGCTGCTGCTGCTGGGGCCGCTTTGTCGGGTTTCCCGGCCGGCACCGCGAGCGGAGGCCGGTTGCTGTTTAGGCCTCCGAGTGCCAGTGGCTGCTGACGACAGACGGTTGGACTTCCGCCTAGATGATTGGCGCGGCTTCATCGCATTTTCAGAGCGCAGCGACTTGCTCTTCTGCTTCGAGGAGGAGGTCTTCTGAAAAGCAGAATGATATGAGCGCACGACCGCCTTCAACCAGAGTATTTTCATCCGTGCTGGGACTTCTGAAAAGTGTAAAGTACTTCAAGTCTACTTCTCGCGCATTGTGCAAAAATAAAACCCTAGTCTTTTTCAAAGCGCCCATTTTGAAGGACACTTCTGTAAAACAGCCCCACGTCCTCACTCGGCTTCTTTTCAGCAGTCTTCTCTGTGAGTAGCGGTCTCTCTGCGGCTTCCCTGAAATTAACAGAGGAGGTCAGCGCGGGTTTGTCGGCAAGCGGGTGACGTGCGTACGCCAGAAGACACGCTTACCCGTATTGCTCTGAGAGCGGGTTTCCATCAAGTTGGTGCAGTCTGCCAGTTGTTCTCTGGAGGGGGATTTGGCGTTGGAAGCGTCACCGCTGGGTTGTGCATCTCTAAGCATGAAACTACACCCAGGGTGGCTCTCTTCCTTCGGCTCACGCGCACTCTCTAGAGACGTGCTCCTTTTCTCAGCATCCTCGCCGTCGTAATCTGACCAAGTCAAGCCCTCAAACAGATCCAGAGACGAATCCATCTCCACGTCCGCTGAAGGTTTCCCGAAGTCGGTGGTGATCTGATGGTCAGAGGTGGCGGCGGCGTCCTCGCTGATGCGCAAGGTGAAGATGTCATTGCCCTCAACATCAGGAGGAGCACTCCCGCTAGTTGCGCCACAGCTCATAGGGTCCGTCTCTCCCATCATCACGTTTGCACTCGGTGGAGCTTCATCCAAGTCTGCTCCCGGAGGCCGGACGATTGGTACCGCGTCGTCTTCCCAGTCGGCAATTGGCCAAGTGACCGTGTCGGATTGGTCTCGGATGAGCTCATCTATCCAAGAGTAACCCAAATCAGCAGCCTGATTCCGTGAATCCATCCCTGCGCCGGGCCGCGTCCGATCGAGCTCAACATCACCGCCGCCGCCGCCGTTGCCGTCCTTTGGAGGATTGCTGCCGAGGACACGCGTCCCACTTGCGCCGCTGCTGGGCAGCCAAGACATTTTGCTGTTGTCTTCATGACATCCCAAAATGCATTTGTCGCTTACCATTGCGTGACCGCAGAGCCGGAAGTCGCGGCCTCCCTTTGGATGCTCGGATGCATTCCCGCCTGTATTTCTCCAAAGGCAAAATCAGGACCTAAGCCCAATCAATGAAGAACCAGAAATAATCATTAAGATTCACATCTCTCTCTCTCTCTCTCTCGCTCCAGAGTACACACACTTTTACTTTTACAAAGTATTACTTTTACTGAGCACGCAAAAAGCTTGATTGGCACTTCCGTCGATACTTTTGGACAACAAACTACCGAAAGAGAAGGGAAATATTGAATGTAGCGAGTGCAGACAGCGAGTGAACGGGGAGAAGACACAAAGATTCAAAAGTTTTGACACCATCTGCAATAGCTTCACATCTTACTGTGACCTTGGTCGGTTTCTTCTAACTGGGCCTGCACAAAGTCCAAGAACTCCCGCTCGACGACGGACAGGGTTCCGGTGCTGGCTTTCTCCATCTTGTCTGGGCTTTTGTTTGTTGAATTTGATCTACAACAGAATTCAAATGCACTTTTATTACCAACGCATCAAAAACACAAGGACGTTGTCACACTGTTGCAAAACTAGATACATAAAAATATGTTGGATGGATGGAAGGAAGATGATGTGAAAAATTTCAAACGATCAATTTCTTTCAATAATTCTTTATTTAGACAACGTTTTCCATTGGTCTATTCCCGTCTGCTCCTCAGGAGCCGTCTGCGCTCCAGGTCCTCAAGTGCGCTCTGCAGGAGTTGGACATCCAAGTGGAAGCGGATGTAGAGCTCTCTCTCGTGTCTGAGGAGGGAATTGCACTCCAGCTGGAGGTGCTTCGTGTTGATCTTGCCTTTGATTTCATGGACGGCTTCTTGTAAACGCTCCAAACACGATTTTGCTTCTCGGAGTTTTGCCATCAACTCCTGTGGGCAGAGGATGGCGACTAAACGTGTGACATAAGTGTTCAGAGCTGGACCTAGCTTTTGGGATTTTCAATGTGGCTCTGCTGTTTGGTGGTGAGGAGGAGAACATGGAATAAAAGCAACCCACCTGCGCATGGGGACACAGCAGCTCCCGGTCAGCAGTGGCCACAGGACAACTTACACGCAGCTCCTGGAACTCCGAGGACACGGCCTCGCGAAGGGCCTGGCAGTGGCCCTGAACCTGAGCCACTGTGAAGTCCTGGTCCCGGCTGGCCGCTGTCAGCGCTTGATGGGAGGCCTGCAGGTCGTTTGCCAAGCCGCAAGCAGCCTGCTTGAGCGCCTCGTACGTCTGAAAAGGTTCTACTCTCCCACGGGACGAATGGTGCTCGAGGAGGAGCCGCAGGAGTCTGAGGGGGGAAATGAGAAGACTGCTCCATTACTGAAGCCTAAGCGTTGGGCGAGCATACAACTGAGCTGGGTCCCAAAACTCAGACTTATAACATCCTACTTTGACGCCGTCTCGGTACCAAGGAGCTGTGAAAAATAGCCGTTTGCCACCATATTGTGAAATCTAGTAGTCACTACAAAGTATGATGGAGATGAAGTTTGGTCGAAATAAAAAAAAATGGTGCTTTGCTGCCATCTGCAGACCATTTGATACCTTCAAATAAAGTCCTTTCAGGAAGAAATGGCTAACAATGGGGAGCCGCAACGCCCACAGTGGACGCATTGTTTTTATGCTCCAGCTCATAGCTGAGTGTCAAAGTGCAAGAATTGTGCAAGACGTACAAGATGATGCAAAAGACCTGGCTAACCAGGGTGCAAGAAAGTTGCTTCGACGCGTTACCTGCGGAACGCGGCGTCCTTGCTGGTGACGATGGGGTTCGGCCTGGTGTTTAACGCCAACTCGGGATGCGCCAGAGCGCCCAATCTGAGGGACGTGGCGTCGCGTTCTTCCACAAGCCTGCTGTTGGCGTTTGCTAGATGATTCAGGCACGCTCGCCACTCTCGTAAGTCAATCTGCTGAGCCAAGTGCAGGACGTCGAAGGAGGCCTTCTGGCGGAGGAGATGATCACGTACCTGGTAGGAAATTTGACAGCCATTTTATTTGTTTTTTTTAAATGTCACCGGCACAGGGGAAAGTCACTGAAGCTAAAGCGACGGCTGCCAAATATGGATGCATTTTTATAAATCAGGGAATGGATCCCAAAGCATTACAAAAGGGCTAGTAGATGGCTTGCCAATCCGCAGCCTTCATCATATTTGATCTGGTCCTTTGGAAGAATGCTGGAGTGCAAACACGAGAGGTCCTTGTGTTCACAAACCTCATCCAGTTGGCTGGCGAGATGGCTCTGGAGAGCCAGTTGCAGGGCCAAGTCTGCCTTCAGCACCGGCACGACAAACAGCCGGGCGGACTCCCGAAGGACCGGGGGCACCGGTCCGTGGAGCTGAACTTCCATCTCCGCCTCCACGGCTTGCAATTCCATCCTCGACGCCACCTCGCGCACACGAAGCGAGGCCGGCTTGGCGATACGCTGCTGGGGTAAAGCGGTCCACACGAGAGGTGACGCCCACGCACCGAATCGTCTTGCCGCGGCGCTCCGCGTTTACCTGGACGCTCGGCAACTTCTCAGAGAGCCAGTCGCGCCCGGCCTTGACGCTCGCCTCCTCTGCTGTGGCTTGCATCAATTGGTGCTGGGTCGTGATGTGCACCAACTCAAGTCTGGCCACATGGGTCCTCTTTTGCGCCGCTTCACTCTTTTTCTTATCCTCCTCTTTCTCTTGACAAGAGCTGAGGTCCAACCCCTGGAAACCTTCTGAGGAGGAGGAGGTGTCAACAAGGTCCGCGAAGAAGTGATTCCGAGCGAAAGCGGCGAGCGTTTTGGTGTTGAGCTCCTCTTGGCGAAGATACTGATTCAGAGACAGCTGAGAAAGAAGAGGCTCGCGCTTTCTGCCGGCGGATGCGTGCGCCGCTTCCGGCCCAACGGACAGGTGCCACGACGTCAGCTCGCCCGCCTTGTCCGCGAGGCTTTGGAGCTCAGCGTTGGTGTTGGCGTTCTCGGCTTCGAGAGAAGCGCTAGCCTCCTTTAGCTGGGACGCGGCCCGTTCCAGTTCGGAGGCGAGCCGGAGGTCCACATCCGCACCGGAAGCGGCCACGGCCTGCAGCCTCTTGAGGCGCTGCTGCTTCAGAGCCTTCTCCTTCATCAACGCCTGAAACTCCCCTTCCAAATCTTCTACAGTGACGCACTCCTCGGCTGAACTGCTCTCTTTGAATGGTCCAATGGTTTTGAGGACCTTGTCTAAGGCTGCTTGGTCCAAGATGGGCACGCCGGACTTCTGGAGCTCTCCATAAGCCCGCACTTCCTCTGTGGTCAAAACATTGCTCTGGTTGAGGCTCTGACAGACAAAACGCAAGAAGTGCAGGTTTTCCGGAGAACCGTTGAACATCCAGTCGAACTCGGAGGGCTCCAGAGAGGCTGCGTCGGGATAGCCCAGTCGAGCCATGGCCTCCACAAAATGCCCACCGCTTAACATGGCGCTGGCTTATCTTGTTGTTGGACAACTGGAAGGGAACAAGGATGAGCACATTTAAAAACAACACAGCCAACCGACGTGCGGCACATGAGGTCTTCTCGTAGCGCTGAGGCTAAACATCTTGATTCGATTGTTCCATAAATGTAATCATTTCTCTATGACCATTCGATTTTGTTGCGTTGGTGATGAATTAGAAACGGCAGACGCAATTGGCAGTGTCTCTTAGGGACACGGGATTAGCAAGGTACTATCTTGAGGTATGCCTTTAGCTTGCTTTCCCTTCTCTAACACACTCTTTGCACAAACGAGTTGATTTCATCGAAGACTGCCACGTCCGATCACAGAGTAGGAATCCTGGAGATGAGCGTTCGACCTTCTTCCGCAATCTCGCGAAGAGAGAAGGCTCCACAGCTGTGTCTCCCTCCATCTTTCTAGCATACGTACATTAGAAGGCAGCTTCCTGGTATTTACTCTTAGCATAGCGAGCATCAAAAATAAAGGAACGGGAAAATATAGCTGACCAAATGTCAAAGTGATGAAACACAACTCACAATTTGAATGGGGTTCCCGCAGGTTCGCAAGCAGCCACTCGAAGGCGGCCGCGGATTTGAAAGGCGCGCGCCTAAGCCTGAACGTCATCAACAGAGGACACTGTCGACATGATGACGTGCGCGTGCTTTCAGCCAATCGCGTGCGAGCCAAACATTTTAGTTTCCGCCCATCTTTTCTCGTCGTCTGTCTCAAATTAAAATCTCCGCAATACCCACCAAGTTGGAAAGAGCGCCTGCCGTCCTCGTCCTACACTCGACAATAACTGGTAAGGGACAATGGCAAAGTTGAAATGTTTTCTATTTTATGAATTTTACGAGGAAGCTGCTAAATCACATCCAAGTGCGCCCGCAGTCTTTTTTAATGAGAGAATTCACTTGAAAGGAACTCGGCAACAATTGCATTCCGCATCGGAGAATATTTGCTCTAAGACGGGATATGAAGAACACCACGCGTTTAACTCAAGGGTGTGCAGACTTTTGTTCTCAAGGGCCACATAGGGTTTTGAAGAGGCCAGTCGGGCCGTGAAATTTCTAGAGTGGGTAAAACTAAATACGTAGAGTAAAGGTTTAAATCGGAGTAAAACAGCTTTGTAATAAATTCATAATCCGTATTTTTTTAATAAATAATGTAATTTATTTTTTCCATTAACGGCAAAGTTCTTCATTGTGGGAAAGCTTATTTATTATAGTGAAAAACGTAAAATGATTTAGCATATCACTTTTGTATTTTATGTAAACTGGTGATTTTTGTTCTAAAAAAAGTATCTGGCTCTTTTTAAAATTGTACTTGTGAGTATTTTAACTATAACCAAACAGTTAAGTGAATAAAAAACGTAATAACGGTTTATGATACCAAAATGATGCTTATTTCCTGATCGCAAGTACAATCTATTTATCTCTAATCACCCAAATATTTTATGAAAGAAAAAGCTTGTGCAATCGTTAAAATTGTAACTATTTTCTATAGTCAGTGCAGTATTTTACAAATGAGCAATATCCATCCATCCATTTATTTTCCAAACTGCTTCTCCTTACGAGGTTCGCCAGAGCCTATCCCGGCTGACTTTGGACAGCCCGAACCGGTAGCAAGCCAATCGCAAGGCACGCGGAGAAAACCAATCATTCGCAATTTGGAGTGGAACGCTTATCTAAAAAGTCATTTTTATCCTTAATGACTTGCGAACATTAAATAATCATCTCGTTGATAAACATTGCGTTGATCCCCGATCGTATTTTCGGCATGACATTTTAACGTGGTCCATCCAGGTGCTGACCCAAACGCCCAACCATGGTTCGAGCTAAAACGTGGAGCCTGAGCAAATATTTCCAAGGCTTTCCCGAGGAAAGCGACTTCCAGCTCAAAGAGGAGGAGCTCCCCGAGCCTAAAGATGGACGTACGGCCATTTTGTTGTTGTACTATCAAACTGCAGTCTTTCCGTCTTATTGCCGTTTGTTTTGTTTCAGAGGTGCTTTTGGAGGCCTTGTTTCTGAGTGTTGACCCTTACATGAGGTCAGTGAAAAGAAATCCGCTTTAAAAAGTTCCAAGTTTAGAATTTATTCTCGGGAGACGTTCAAACATTTTTAAATCTTATAACATTTTCAAATATATAAATATTATATTATTGATTTCATTTGCAATCAGATGTTTCTTTTTTTTCTTTCCTACTTTCAAACTCTTTCTAACGCGATTTGAAAGTCTGCGTTGCCAAATGTAATAAAATCACTTCTTGTCTGCTCAGGCCTTTTAGCCGCGTTCGCATGAAAGAAGGAGACGTGATGATCGGAACTCAAGTGGCCAAGTAAGGAGCAGAGCGACCACATCATGCACATGTGCAGCCGCCGAGCAACAAACGGGACAGACTGACAAACTAACTGACTGACTCACTGGGAAGGAATGGCAATGTTTAGGATGAGTCACTCACGTCTTCAAAGTTCTCCTGGCTTTGTTGTTGTCTAGGGTGATCCAGAGCAAAAACGCAGCGTTTCCCGTAGGGGCCCACGTCGTGGGCCGCGGCGGATGGAGAACACACACCGTGTCGGACGGCTCCGACCTCATCCCGGTCATGCCCGATTGGCCTCGGGACGTTTCGTTGTCTTTGGCCCTTGGCATCGTGGGCATGCCTGGGTAAGGAAGGGAGGGAGGGACGAAGTTAGTTGTTGTCAAACATCTTGCAGCAAACACAAAAGCAAGTCACGATTCCATCGCAACATCGTATTGCACAAAGTAGAAATGGAACGTGTCCGCCGAGACAAAGGTGCAGTTAGCTTGGATCTGTGACTTGAACGCGGCCGTTTTGTAGCTGTGACCCTGAAGTTGAAACCAGTGAGGAGCGTCACGCACATCACACCCATAGAAAGATAGGTTAGGCTAGCAGTCTAAGAACTGTATCTTGTTCCGTATCTGGCACAAAAGAACTCTTTTCTAGCTGGCGTCTATCCAATCGTTCAACTGCGACTCTACGGTATCATTGCAAGCGTTGAAGGAAAAAGGCGAGCCGGATCCT
Source organism: Syngnathus typhle (assembly GCF_033458585.1). NCBI lineage: Eukaryota > Metazoa > Chordata > Actinopteri > Syngnathiformes > Syngnathidae > Syngnathus > Syngnathus typhle. The sequence goes on along the minus strand of NC_083738.1, from coordinate 28,783,873 downwards.
TACCTACTGCACATCCTCTCGGTCACCAGGCTGACTGCTCTGTACGGAATCGAAGAAGTCCTGGAGCTGAAATCGGGCGAGACGTTGCTGGTGAACGCGGCGGCGGGGGCGGTGGGCTCGGTGGCGGGGCAGATAGCCAAAATGAAGGGCTGCAAGGTGGTGGCTTCGGCGGGCTCCGACGCCAAGGTGGCCTTCCTCAAAGAGCTGGGCTTGGACGAGGCCTTCAACTACAAAACGGTGGCCTCCCTGGAGGAAGCTCTGAGGAAAGCCGCTCCCGATGGATACGACTGCTTTTTCGAAAACGTGAGCCGACGACCCCGCTTCCGGCCCTCGCGTTTCTGCTGCTCCTCATGTTTTTGTCACTACTCTTCAGGTGGGAGGCCCTTTCTCCAGCGTCGCCATGTCACAGATGAAAGATTTTGGAAGAATCGCCGTGTGTGGAAGTATATCCACCTACAATGACACCGAGGCGCAGACAGGTACGCACACGCGCGCTTGTGTTTTCATTTAAAGGAACGCAATTTCACTAGAGGGCGACATTGTCCTTTTGAGAAACTGAGCGGCCGTTTGAGAGGAAGCTGGTCGTTTCTGTTCTTTGGGAAGTTTCAAAAAAAGACTTCATTGCATTTTTTGGTCAATACATTGATCACCAAGGTCATTTAAAAGCAGATTTTTGCTTTCTGTGGGGGAACTAGGCCCGGCCATGATTAGCATATAACTGAACACAATGTCGCTCCGACAGGCCCGTATCCTCAAATGACCATGATCGTCAAGCAGCTCAAGATGGAGGGCTTCATGCAAAGCAGATGGGAACCAAAGCACCCAGAGTCCCTCAGGAGGCTCATGGCCTGGTTGAAAGAGGTTTGTGGAGGGAGGAAAAACACGTCACCGTTGGACTTGCCGGCATTGTTCCTCCCTGCAAACAAACGGCTGCTTTTGGTTTCCGTCTGGCAAACAAACGGCTGCTTTTGGTTTCCGTCTCGCAAACAAACGGCTGCTTGTTGTTTCCGTCTTGCAGGGTAAACTGCAGAGCCACGAACACGTCACCAAAGGCTTTGAAAACATGCCGGCGGCTTTCATGGGAATGCTGCGAGGAGAAAACATCGGCAAGGCTATCGTGGCGGTCTGATGTGAAGACACCAATATTAGTCCGAGTGATGGCAACCGCGCGAGTCGCAAGAATGACAACGCAACTTTTTTCAACTCTCTGATGTATTGAGCATTTAAAAAGGAATAAATCATGTGCAAGTATTGGCAGCCTCGCAATACTGATGATGCAATTGGCAGCAATGATAGCCTGAAGTCTTACCTTCTTGGTTTTACTTTTTCGTGTTGTTTACTTGTGTGTATATTGTGTACAATGTCTTGTCACCGTGGGATATAGTGGGAAACGTCATTTCGATCTCTTTGTGTGTCTTGACATGTGAAGAAATTGACTATAAAGCAGACTTTGACACAAGCTTGACACACTACGCAGCCATATTGTTGCCCAGATCCCAGTTTTTTTGTGATATTAAAATCATTTGAAATTCCAAGGTACCGTATAAACTATTCAATAGACTACTAAGTAAAGAAACAATGGCGCAAGACTGACATTACAAAGAGCTGAACATCAACAATTTCCTAAACGTAAACTTTATTGTGGTCTGAAGAGACCCATTCTAAATCTAAAAGGTTTGTTTGGCTCAAACAAGATACATTTATCCTGTCTTACTCCGACAGTCTGTTAAATCCGATTAAATAGCACGGCGATTGAAGATGAAGGCTCAAGTGGGCCAACCTTTTATTTTTGCCTGATTTGAATCTGAATGGCGGTCGCGAGAGCCTCGTCGCCACGGTTACCAAAGATGCTCTTCATTTATTAATGTTAGTGAACCACTTGGTTATGTGGTTGGTCGGGCACCACCGTCCTTTCATAGAGTGAGATATTTCTACGACTACACGTGTAGGGTTCAGTTCAGAGACAAACACAAATGATACAAATAGTCTCGAAGCGTAACACCATTGCGTGGGTTACGTTGACATCATGCGAAAAGCAGAATGAAGCTCTTAAAACATCGAGTCTGTTTTAAAAGCTCTCGGCATGTGCGTGCAAGCACTCAACATTGATTTGGGTGATTGCACTTCCCTCTTCTATTTTGAAAAGAAATCACACGACTTCCTCATGTGCTCGTGTTGAGCTTGCCGCAGGGAGGAGCGTGTTGCGTACAAACCGCCGTAACGGCACACAAGCCGAGTCATTTCCACTTGGTCTTCCAGCGTTTTGCAAAAGTCAACTAGCTGCCTTGCCCATTTCCCCCAGCAACAATCGCCATGGTTCTGATCAACATTGAAAGCTCGGTAAGTTGGCTCGCTTTCCGTGTATTTGAAAGCCCAAACCATCATCATTTGGCATGTCTCCACGATTGTTCCCAATCTTTGCTCGAAGGTTGGAACAGTTCACTTGTGTGTGGACTTTGCTGCTGTAACATTAACTACGGAAGTAAGGGTTGGGACCTCGAATCGACATTGTTGCAGAAAGAACGACAGAACGATAAAAGGCTCAAGGCACATCGCTAACGGCGAACCTGAAAATAGTGACCGATTGGGCAGAGTTCACGGAGCTAACTCGCCGGCCGCTATCTATCGAAGCTAATGCTAATGCCGCCTTCTTCGGCAAACAAGGATGGCGTCACACCTACATTTCCGGACACCGCAATTCCAATGCACAGGACGTTAACGACAAGAATAAAAGTTACATTGGAGTATTTAGGATCAGGGAAAAGTAACGTCGGACTCAATAAAATTGTCGAGCTGGTGACAACGGGCTACTGTAATTTGCCCCTCCAAAGAAACTTGACGAGTCAACTACACTAGGTGCTACAAATGTGCGATTTGTGTATTTTTTTCTTTCTTCCAACTCACCTCATTAACTTTTGAGTTCGTCTCACTCGAGTGGTTGCCTTGGCTCGATTTCGGGTGTTTTTTTTCCCTCAGCGATGTTCCCTTCGTCGAATTTAGGACTAATTCTGTTCAAATGGAGCTCGAACCTGGTCATCACCTGATGCTGACGTCATGCTGCGTTCGCGGTCAGCGGGACGGTCGTTCGTTCGTGCTGTTGAATTGTTTGCCCTGCTCCGATCTGCTCCCCAGGAAGAGTTTGAGGGTTACCTGAATAACAGCGGAAACAAGCTCATTGTGGTGGACTTCACAGCAACTTGGTGTGGACCCTGTAAAATGATCGGCCCTGTTTTTGAAGTGAGCCAACAATGTCTCTCTCTTCTGTTCAATGTTGTGCGTGGTGATGCGATGGCTAAACTAAAGGGTGAGGGTGGATTCCCTTGCAGGCAGCGTCCAAAGACCCGGAGTACGCAGATGTGATTTTCCTCAAAGTGGATGTGGATAAGTGTCAGGTACGGAAGGGTGGCCAAGCAAAATGTCCAAAAGCCATGTGGTCATGAGGAAAGTGACGAAACTTCCTCGGCCGAAGTGTCGTGACCAGCTTGAGCTTTTGCATCGACTTCCTGTTGTCTATCACGGCCCGCCGCCATCTTGCATTCTTCTTTTTAAATCAGGGATGAATTGTATTGTATTTGACTGACTTGGACTTTGTGCTTTTCAGGATGTGAGCTTGAAATGCGAAATCAACTGCATGCCCACATTCCACTGTTACAGGAATGGAAAGAAGGTAAGCCAAACACTTTTGATGTCACCTTGTGGAAGTTTCAATTCCTCAATGTTCTGTTTGTCTTTTTACAGCAAGCCGAGTTCTCTGGGGCCAATGTTGAAAAACTCAAGGAAATGATCAAATCACAAAGTAAACAACAGTAACCGTCTTTATTCCACCCAGCATGAATTCAGTGCATGTCTTGTGTGTGTCCGTTGGAACAAGTGACAAGAAGGTCGCTTCAATAAAACATTGGCCCGAGTTGCTCGGAAATGATTTTCGCTGTGGGTTTAATCACTGGTAACTTGGGACTCTTTCTGTCATCACAAAACACCTACCAAGTGTGTCAAAAGCAAATACAGCCATTTATGCTTTAATTCAATTTAAAAAAAAGTTACTTTACATAGACTGGACAAACACATCCATCATTTGTACAAGTGTGTGTGTGTGTGTGTGTGTGTGTATATATAGCAGCGTATGTTCAATACTGTTGTTTCTTAATAATGAAAAAAATAATACAGCTTTATATTACAAATGGATTCTTGCTTTGTGAGGAAGTCCCCTCCCAACAGGGGCCAGAGAAATGCTTAGAAGTGATAGTATCCCGACCTCCGTTTCCTTCAACGACACAGGGAAATCTTTTAGGATCTGCTTTACCGTGGCTCTGCCCTGCCAAACGTTACCTGGAGCAGTCGTGTCCACCCCACCCCGGACTGCAGTGGCAGCGGTTGGGCCTGATGCATCTGCCTCCGTTCTGACAAGGCGACAAACACGCGGCTGCCAACGCACATCCAAGAAATGAGAAGCAGTCGGCTTCCCGCGGGCAACGCTCGCTCGCTCGCTGGCTGGCTCACTCACCGCTGTGGCAACGGGTGCCCGTCCACCCGGCGGGACACTCGCACTGGTAGGGAGCCACGCAGCGCCCTCCGTTCAAGCACGGCAGGATGCAGATGGCTGCTCAAAGAGGGACAAAGACGTGACCGGCTTCTCCTTTGACTACATTCCAGAGAAGCCGTGCTGAACAAATCGACATTTCCCCCTCCGGATTGCATAACGTTCACAAAGTCAGTACGTCCCGTTGCGACAAGAACGCAAAGTCGCACGGCACGCTGAGACGAACAAGCGGCTGCACCCGCACGTGCCCCTTCCACGTCGAAACCGCTGGCGGGCAGGCGGGGTCTCGTGTGTGATTGTGTGAGAAATGGGCCTTGTCGGGAAAGACTCAGCTACTCACGCTCCTCGCAGAGTCGGCCCATCCATCCTTCCGGGCAGGCGCAGGTGTTGGGCCTTTGACACACGCCTCCATTCTGGCACGGCAGCCAACACACAGCTGACACACACACATTTCATACAGGTGAGAATGCGTGCAGGAGCGCAACTCATTTTCATAGTAGCTGCCACAAAACATGTTGAAAGTGTTGTTTGTGACTGGTCCGGGAAGGAAAGGAATGCAATTGTCAGGGTGACTTGCAGAATGACTGCCACTCCCACAACAGAGCACAGCAGAGCACAGCAGAGCACAGTGAACCCTCGCCAGATTGCAACACTGCTCATTTATGGGAGTCACTCAATAATGTTGCTTTTATCAACTTGGACTTTTAGCGGATGATTTTATTGTGATTGCAATTGCATCAGAATATCGAGACGGAGGGCGTCAGGAAGAGTTTTTACGATATTTTATAATGACCGTAACCTGCCTACGAGGTTTCACTTAATATGCTAGCGTGAAGCTAACAGGCTTTCGACAAAATTTGTTTGAACATCTTGGTGCTTAGCAACGTTGTTTGGTAAAACCAAAAATATATTTAAAAAACAACTTCATCTGGTGCCAAATGATAAAGTTGAAGCAAGCACTCTTTGCAGACCGACACATTTTGAAAGTTTCGAGGAGTACCCATACACGCACACACAAAGCTAGCCCCCCCTACCTCTGCAGGTGGGAGGCGGCGTCCAGCTGCCATTCTCCAGACAGCGGCTCCGTCCGACGCCCTCCATGGCGTAGCCGCCAAAACACGAGTACGCGGCCACGTCCCCGAACTGGAAGACCGCTCCCCGAACCAGCCCGTGGGCCACGTGGAGGGGGGGGCCACAGGAGACCCCTGTACAACAGCCCAGCGGTTACTCGCTACAGCAGAGACGCGCTTTGGCACTTGAGCTCCACCAAAGGAGAATGAACGTGACGACGGTTGCTATGGAAGCGGCTCATTTTTGGTGCAGACTTAATTGGCTGGCATCAAAGCGTCGTGTGCACAGTGAGGACATGAAAACAAGAGGAGGGCTTGAAGGCCTTTTTGTATTTTCTTTGGCCGGCAATAGTTCTCAAAAGATGAATCAAATGTTTGACGCCTCTCAGCTTTGGGCCTTCACGACTTGAAACCAAAAGAAGCGGGGGTTCACTGTATTTGCTACGCTAGTCAGCTTTCCTGACATATTCAGATGATTCATTTCTGATTGGTCGAGCTGGTGACCTATTCGGTCCAAATATGAACTTATTCATAGCGCAACAATTTGGGACAAAGAGACAACAGCGCCCAAAACGATTCATTTCACTGCATGTGTGTGCGACGTGAGGTAGAAGCGGTGGACGTACTTTCACACACGGAGCTGGGGGTGCTCCAGGTCTGGTCCGGCCTGCACGTGATGGCGCCGCCCCCTCTCGGCTGCTGGCCTTTCGGGCAGTTGACCCGCACCGCCTGACCCACGTAGAACTTGCGGCCCTCGGCGCGGCCGTCCTTCCAGCCGGGAGGCGTCGGGCACGCTTTGGCTGCAAAACAAAGGAGAGCTTCACATTTGCGCTGGCAATCTGTCCGTCGGCTGCCCGCTTTCTCACGCTGGCAAGCGGGGAAGGCCGAGCTCCAGGTGTTGCCCCCCATGCACATGACCAGGGCATCTCCCACCAGGCTGTAGCCTTGGTCACAGGCGAAGGCCAACGCGCGTCCGGTGATCAGGTTGTGTTCTTGAACTTTGCCGTGAAGCATCCGCTCGGGGCCCTCGCAGCCCCGAGCAGCTGAAATCACACAATTGCATCACACTCATCGCCGTTCTCCAACCTCGACAGCGGCGCCAGAGAAATGGTGCGCCGATGTCGCCTTCGGGTGCTCACCTTCGCAGGAAGGCACGGGCAGGCTCCAGGTGCCGTTGGCCAGACAGACAAGCGTGGCGGGGCCGAGCAGCCGCAGGCCGGCCTGGCACGCGAAGCTGGCGTTGTGCAGGTACGTTTCTCCCGTGGCTCGCACCGTCGCGTTCTTGACGGTCGGGGGAGGCCCGCAGGACCGCGCTGGGGGGAGACCAAGCAGGGCCGCATCAACAAACAGCGGGCCACGACGACGCTCGTCTCTACCGACTTACCGAGGCAGGCCGGTCGAGTACCGCTCCACGTTTTGTCCGCCTGGCAGGTCTGGACAGAGTCCCCCTGCGGAAGACATAATTGAAGTTCAGCGCAGGCAGTGAGTTTCCTCACCCACCCAGGTGCTCCTGGTACCAATGTCACAAAGAGAGGAATTTGGTTTCTTTCTTCAACAGTGACGTCCTGAGACTCGCTTGAAACGTCAAAGTCGGGACTCGGGACTCATATTATCCGTTTATACCAGGGGTGTCAAAGTGTTTTTTGTCGCAGGCCGCATTCTCGTCATAGTTTCCCTGGGAGGGCCATTATGACATATGTCCACGCCATATATGACATATGTACACAACAAACTGACCAAGTGTTTGAAATCAGAGAGGAGTAAAAACGGCTGAAATACCTTTCAAAAGATGCATAGTAATAAAAACTTAGTTTTTTTTTTTAAAGTAAAGACAATTTGCAATTTGAGTATTGACACGTGAAGTCAATGCACAATTTGTCTTGGCGGGCCACATCAAATGACACCCACGGTTTATACAGTTCATGTTGCAATAAGATGAATACGGCGCGAGAGTTAAGGAAGTCTCTTATCAAACGGCTCTGCGTGCTCAGCATAACGGTGAGAGCTGCGGGGAAATCACGTGACTTGCCGCAATTGGATGACGTCACTGCAGGGGGCCCAAAGTCAAAGTGCATTACAGTGGAAGAAGAAGCCTGGCCAAATATTCACTTCAAAAGGTCAATGGATATTCAGGGAAGAAAGTGAGCCCCAAAATCCATCAGGTGAGCTGCAGCGGATCGATTGTGTTCTGCCGCTCGGTCCAAGCAACCGAGCAGGAAAACGCCGACGCTCGTACACAAACCTGGATCTCAAAGCCGGGCAGGCACGAGTACGTGACAACATCTCCGTAGTTGTAGCTGTCCCCCTCGCGGACACCGTCGGCCAGAGGAGGCGGCGCGTCGCACGCCGTCGGCTCGCACCGAGCCGAGGCGATGCTCGGGGACCAGCTTCCGCCCATCTTTGTGCAAAAGAGAAGATCACGAGCCGTCCGGCCCGGCGCGCCGCGGGACTTGCACGTTTGCTACCTGACATTGGGCGAGCGCCGAGCCTCGCAGGGAGAAGCCGGCCCGGCAGGAGAGGGCGAGCGTGCCCCCGACGGGGGTGAGCTCCTGTCCGGCGATGGCCAGGTGGGGGACGGAGTGATTGGCGGGGAGGCGGCAGGGGACGGGGCGGCAACGGACGCTGCCTTTGGACCAAGTGCCGTCGCTGAGGCAGGAGAGAGTCGCTGCGGCTGTGGCCAGCTCGTAGCCATCCTCACACCTGTGAAAAGGTTCAGCCAAAGATGATTGATTTTTGATCATCCCAACCTGTACTCTGCTCTTCATGCATCTTTGGTGCCACCTTTGGTGGCACCCTCGCGAGCATCTGCTCTGGTGTTTTGCCGCCATCTGGAGGAAACCTTTTTGCCATCGCATCAAATGTTCCCAATTGGCTAGGCTCATCCAAAGAAGCATTGTCCAAACTGGATGCTGTAGGCCGTGTGTGTGTGTGTTTGTGTGAAGGTAGCACATAAAGTTTTGCTTGGCGGCAGCTTACCTGTAGGTGACGCGGTTGGGGAAGGTAAAGGCCCCTCCTTCCACTTGAGAATGAGCAACGGCGGGAGGCTCTCCGCAGCCCACGGGCTCGCAGCGGATCCTGGGCTCGGCCCATTTGCCGTCTCCGCCGCACGAGAGGTGCGGCAAACCCCTGGGCCGGTAGCCGGGCCTGCACCTGTACACCACGGTGTCCGGGAAGGCGGCGCTGGCGCCCAGCAGAACGCCGTTGGGAACGGTGGGCGGGGTGAGGGCGCACCTGCCGCGGCCGCACACGGGGACGCCGGGGCTCCACACACCTCCCTCCTCGCACACGGCGTGAGCCGGACCCAACAGCGAGTAGCCCTCGTCGCAGCGGAAGTCCACCCGGTCGCCGCAGGCGCGCCGGCGGCCCAGAACCGCCCCGAATTTCAAGAGCGGGAGGGCGCAGACGCAGGGCTGACACCGGGGCACGCCGCCGATCCAGACGCCTTCGGCCGAGCAGCGCAGGACGGGGTCCCCGACCGCCACGTAGCCTTCAAAGCAGACGTACTCCACCACGTCGCCGCGGTTGAAGGTGGAGCCGTTCAGGAAGCCGTGGCTGATGTCCTCGGGCGGATCGCAGCCCACGGGGTCGCAGCGCGGCGCCGGTTCGTCCCACAGGCCGTCGGACCCGCAGCGGCGCGTCGGCTCCCCGACCGCGGCGTACCCTGGTTCGCATTCGTACTTGACCTCGGCGTCCGGGGCAAAGTCGGAGCCCACGACTCGGCCGTGGGCTATCGGGGGTGGCTTCTCGCAGCGGACGGGGAGGCAGCTGAGGGAGCGGTGGCTCCAGCTGCCGTCAGCTTGACAAATACTGAGCGACTCGCCTCGAAGGAGGAAACCGGGCTTACAGCCCAGTCGGACGGCGGCGCCGTACGCAAAGTCGTCGCCTTCGAAGGTGATGTCGGCGGCGAGGTCGGGAGGGCCGCAAGACACCGACCGGCACTCCGGTTTGCGTCCGTTCCATTTCCCGTCAGCCTGACAAGCGACGCTATCGTGGCCCTGGAGGAGGAAGCCGGGATTGCACGTATAGCGCAGGACCGCGGGGTAGACGAAGGCGCCTCCGCGAGCGGCGCCGTTGGCCACGGGCCCCGGGTCTCCGCAAGACACGGGGCGACAGAGCGGGGCGTCGTCGGTCCACAGTTGCCCCGACAAGCAGCGCCTGACCGCCGCTCCCTCCAGCCGATAGCCTTCCTCGCAGGCGTACGTGACCGTACTGCCTCGGAAGGTGTCCGTCACGTTGACGCGGCCGTGCTCGGGGCTCGGGGGCGTCACGCACTCGGCCGGGACGCAGGAGGGCGCCGTCCCGTTCCAGCTCCCGTCTTCCTGGCACGCCAGCCTGGTGGCGCTGGTCAGGTCGTAGCCTTTGTGACATCGATAGTCGACGGTGGCCCCGTGGAGGAAGCTCAGGTCTTCCGGGGAGCCCCCCCCCGCCTCGGCGGCCCTGACGTAGTCCCCGAAGTCGATGTGAGGGGGCAGGCCGCAGTCGGAGGGCACGCAGACGGGGGCGGCGCTGGACCAGCCAAACTCCTCGCACGTCAGGTGGTCCTGCCCCATCAGCCGGAAGCCGGGGAAGCAGCTGTAGAAAATGGTGACACCGAAACCGTGATCCTGGCCTTCCACGAAGCCGTTTTGGACGGGCTGGGGAGGGGCGCAGGATATCTGCACGCACGCGGGCGGCTCGCCGCTCCACTCCCCGCTGGCGAGGCACTCCAGAGTCTCCGGGCCTTGGAGGTGGTAACCGCGGCGGCAGGAGTAGGCCACGCTGTGGCCAAACTGCAGTTTGGTGAATGTGACTTTGCCGTCGGCCATCTGTTTGGGAGGCGAGCATTCCACGGGGCGGCAGGAAGGCACCCCTCCCACCCAGAGTCCCTTCTCCCCGCACAGGAGCGTGGCGTTGCCCGCTAACCGGTATCCGCTCTTGCAGCCGTAGAGCGCCTTGCTGAGGTACATCAGGCCCTGAACGTCCACCGTGCCGTCGGAAATGTCCACGGGCTGGGGGCACTCGACGGGAACGCACTCCGGGTACGGGCGACTCCACTCGCCGCTGGACAGACAGGACACGGAGTCCTCTTTGCGAAAGGTGAAGCCGTCCACGCATTCGTAGCTCACCGCCGAGGTGAACGGAAAAGGCGGCGGCGGCGGCGGCGGCGAGGAAGGAGCCCCGAAGGCCACGTCAGGAGGAGGGCCGCAGAGCACCCGCTCGCACAGCGGGAAGGTGCCGTTCCACTCGCGGGAGGGCGAGCAGCGGAGGACCCGCGGCCCCCGCAGCGCGTAGCCGTCCTCGCAGGATAACTCCACGGTTCCCGTTTCCGAGTCCAGGCTCTTCACCAGCAGGTGGTTCTCCTCCAGCTGCGGCTCCGGACAGCGCACGGGGGAGCAGCGCGGACGCCTGGACTTGTCCCACCGGCCGTACTTGAGACAGGTCCAGACGGCGTCGCCCGCCAGCTCGTAGCCCTCGTCGCACGAGTACTCCACTTTGCGGCCCACCTGGAAGTCCGTGCCGGCGTAGCGCCCGCGCGCAATTTGGGGAGGGGGGTCGCAGGTCAAGAGGACGCAGGTGGGCGGGTCCTTGTCGGACCACTGGCGGTTGGCCTGGCAAACTCGCTCCGGACGACCCAGCAGTTTGTAGCCGGCGTTGCAGGCGTAGATCACCTTGCTGTTGAAGGTGAACCGACCGCGGACCTTTGGAGGAGAAGGAGGGGCGAGCCGGTGGTTGGTCGGAAGACAACAAGAAAATAAAGCAAGATCTGGCGGGTTGGTTTGGGAGCTTAAGATCAGGGGATGCTTTGAGAAGAATTGTCCATTTTTGTCTATGTGAAGCCCGTTGAGACTGCTTGTGATTTAGGGCTATACAAATCAACTTGACTTGACCTGGTTGGTTGGAAGAAAAATATCCGGCGGGCGCTCGGCAGCTTACCTGGACGTAGCCGTTTTTGAGCGGCGGAGGCGGCGAGCAGGACACAGGAACGCAGACGGGCAACGCTCCGGCCCACTCCCCGTCGGCTCTGCAGGTGCGCCTCTTCTCCCCTCGGATCAGGAAGCCCTTATCGCAGCTGTAGGCCACGACGGCCCCGAAAGCGTAGTCGCTTCCGCTGACGTAGCCGCGATCGATGGCGCCGGGCTGGGAGCAGCGCACGGGCACGCAGGCCACTCGCCGCGCCGGCGGCTCCCACTCCCCTCCCGGGAGGCAGCGCAGCGTGGCCGTGCCGTTGTTGAGCACAAAGCCCTCCTCGCACTTGTAGCTGACCTCCGAGTGGCTGGCGTACCTGCTTTTGCCCAGCGAGTCCAAAATGGCGTGGGGGAGCTCCGGCGGGCGCAGGCAGAAGTTGGCCACGCAGCGCGGGGGCTCCTCTCCGTCGGGGGGCGCCCACAGGCCCTGAGCGTTACACACCATCTTGGAGTTGGCGCCCGCCGCCGCGTAGCCGTCGGTGCAGTAATAATTGGCCGTGTCCCCGAACAGCTGGTGGCTCTCGTAGGGCTCGGCGTGGTCCACGGCCGGCGGGGGCCCGCAGGAGCGAGGCACGCACTGAGCCGAGCTGTCGCTCCAGCCGCCGTTTGCCAGACACTCCCTGGTCCCGGAGCCGATCATGGTGTAGCTGTGGAGGAGACGGACGGACGGACAAAAGGGGAGAGGGAGCTATTGTGGAATTGGCCGCAACTGGCCGGCCGGCTGGCCCGAGGGTAGCGCACTGGGCTCGTCCTTACGTGACCGAAAGAAAGCGAAAACTTTGCTCTGCAAATCAAAAACGACTTTGAGGCTTCCGGAGGCTTAAGGCTCGGGCCGGCCGACAAGACACGTCGATCGGGGCTTTTTGGTCTCATTTACCCTTCCTTGCAGACATAGTGCACCTTATTCCCCAGCTCGTAGTTCTCTCCTCGGGTCACGGCGTCTGGCAGGGCCGGGGGGTCGCCGCACAGGACGCTGACGCAGCGGGGGTGGGGCCGACTCCACTCGCCCGTGTCTTGGCAGGTCACTTCCACGGGGCCCTGCGGCCTTTGCGCAAACGTCGATGGAAAAAGTCAAATCGGCCTTGACGTGCGTCAATGCCGTTTCCGTCGCTACCTGAAGCCCTCGGCGCAGGCGTACGACACAATCGACTTGTACGTGTTGGCGGTGAGGGTGTAGTAGGCGTTGCCGACGATGGGCGGCGCCCCGCAGGACACGGGATGGCAGACAGGGGGCGTCCCGCTCCACACCAGACTGGAAAGACACTGGACCTCGTAGGGGCTTTGAGGGATGAAACCCGGCATACAGCTGTAAGCAAAGTGGAGACGTCAACGACCGCCTGTCCTGGCGAGGAAAAATACGTTCCGTGCAAGTCGGAACGCGTCGTTGCCAGGTCGCAACCAATCACGGCTCAGCGGTTTTCTGAAGCTGAGCCGTGATTGGTTGAATGGCTGAGATGGAGAAAAATGACTGGGGAGGGAGGGATTTTTCTTGACTTCCCCTTTGAGAAGGAGTAACGAGTCACAAAGGGTCCACACTGTTTGTGGTGGGGGGAAAAAAAAAAAAGATGGCTGGGGTACCTGAAAGTCACCTTGCTTCCATAGGTGAAGTTGCTTCCTTTCATGATGGAATTCTCTGGAACAGATGGCGCCGGGCAAGATTGGGCTGTCGTCATGCAAGCACAGAGGAGCGCAAAGTCAGATTGGGGGTGGAAAGAAGGAACGAAGCCCCCCTGACTGTCGCATTTGCCCGCCTCTCGGCCAACGCTAATCACCTCGGCAGTACGGAACGGGGCCGTCCCAGCTTCCCGTCTCCAGGCACCGCAGTTGAGCCGCGCCCATCAATTGGTAGCCGCTCTGGCAGTGGAAAACCACTTGACTGCCCATCAGGAAGTCGTTGCCCTCTCTGTGGCCAAAGTCGGGTTCGCCGGGTTGCTCGCACTTGACGGGCTCTGCCCCGGTGGGAGGGAAAAAAAAAAAATCTCTTTTGCTCCCCGACATTATTTGTGAGAATAGTGGACTCCACAATCAGTTGACCCGTGCACATTTTACAATTGCCTATAGCTGCCACAAGATGGCGCCAAAGCACTGCCCCCCCCAACAAATAAATCAGTTCAATTGGGTGGCTGAGGCAGATTTTACCTGTGCAGTTCTTGCCGTCGCCGCTGTACGGGTGGATGCAGGTGCATGTGTACGAGCCGTCCGTGTTCCGACAGCTGGCGTGACCGTCGCAGTCGGATCCGAGGGCGCACTCGTCTACGTCTGAAATGCACACAAGGGACGACGTACACATGCTGCGCCTCCGTCCGTGCCGTGCCGTGCCCCGATGTGAGGTGACCTACCGAGACACGCCGGGGGATTTCCTCCCCACTTGCCGCTGTTGGAGCAGTGCACCTTGGCGTCCCCCAGCAGGTAAAAGCCCAGCTCGCAGCGGTAGACCACCGAGCCGCCGGCGTGGAAGTCGTCGCCCTGAAACTCGCCGTTCGCCAGGGGGCGAGGGGGCCCGCAGGATACGCCTGTCGGAGAAGGGCGGCGGACATGCTAGCTATCGCTCCTTCCACAAAATTCCTGGACGGGACGAGGCTTTTGGCATTTCTTTACGTTCGCAGCTGGGAAGAGGGTGGCTCCACTCTCCTTGATTTTGGCACTGGAGAAGCGGCTCCCCCACTAGGTAGAAGCCCGGATCGCACGAGAGCTGAACCTGGGCGCCAGGACTCACCTCCATTGTGGAGGCGTGGAGGTGCGGTGCAGCGTTCTCCAGCTGCGGGCAGTCTGCAGACAGACATCCCCCCGAGTGATGGATGGATGGATGGATGGATGGATGGATGGATGGATGGATCCCCCCAACACACGTTCGTCCATCCGTCCGTCCATCCGCCCACCCAATTCATCCACCCATCCATCGGCCCCACGAGCACTTACCGGCGCAGAAGATGCTGCTGAGGTTCACTTTGACTCGGCCCAGAGCTCCATTGAGAAAGTCCGGCCAGGCCAGAACATTCCCTCGGTGAGTGACGTGGGAGGCGGGGCAGCTGCTGGCCAGGACCTTGATCTTCACAAGAGGTTGGAAACGCAAAGCCTGTCACCATCACGGCCGAGGTGAAAATCCGGTCCGGGTCGCGTACGGACCTGTTGGGGCGTGAGGACGCGATCCCAGATGTTGAGCTGGCTGATGGAGCCGACGAAGGATTCCACCGGGTTGAAGCCTTGGCCTCTCTGGTCTTGGTCCTGACCCAATACCAGCGCCCCTCCACCTACGGACGGGCCCAGGGTTGAGCTTCAGCCGTTAACAAGCGACGCGCGTCGAGCGGGCGCGGCGTGTCGGGGCGGAGCTAAGCGTAGCCGTGCGTTCAGAGGATAGCACTACACCTGGGATACTGGTGCCGACCGACAGGCCTTTGCCTCCGTCCGAGGGCTTGCCGTCGATGTAGATCCTCCAGTCGCCGTCCCAGCTCCGCCAGGAGACGCCGATGTGGTACCAGCCGCCCGTGTTCACCGGCGGGCAGTCGGTAATTCGCTCCTTTCCGTTCACGTACAGAACCCACCTGCGAGGTTTTTCGTACGCTAGTTTTATTGGCCGCTCGGTCCTTGCGCGCAATCCGGGACTCCCACTCCGCTCCACCGACCCGTTGTAGTCTATGAGCAGAAAGGCGTTGTCGCTGCCCTCCACGGCGTAGGAGACGGGCGTGCCGTAATTGGTGGTGTCCGACGACTTCATCCAGAAGGTGCACGTGATCTCGGAGAGCGCCGGCATCACGCCGTCCATCAACACGTAACCGTGGATGCCCGACACCTCAAAGTCCAAGTTGAAAGCCGCCGACATTTCTGGCCGGGAAAGGGAAAAAAACTAAAGTCGGCAACCTTCCTCTCCGGGACGTTCTCGCGGCGAGCCGGACCGTAGTACCTGTCTCACACCTGGTCCCGTTGAAGCCGGGGAGGCAGCGGCAAGCGTAGGAGCCCAGAGCATCCAGGCAGCTGGCCCCATTGGCGCAGGGGTTGGGCTCGCACTCGTCCACGTCCACCTCGCAAAGCCGACCCGTGTAGCCCTCCACGCACTCGCACCTGCCCAGCGGGAACGAGCATCCCCGTGCGTGACAAAGCCGAGCGGGAAAACCGAAAAAGGACGCAACGCTAATCACCTGAAATCGGCCACGCCGTCCGCGCAGGTGGCGCCGTTAAGACAGGGGGCGGAGCTACACTCGTCCACGTCCACCTCGCAGCGGTCCCCCGAGAAGCCGACGGCGCACCGGCAAGCGTAGCCGCCCGTCAAGTCCTCGCAGGCGCCGTCGTTCTGGCACGGGTCGGACAGACACTCGTTGATTTCCACTTCGCAGCGAGGTCCTGCACGAGCGAGGCCAGATGGCAAAGGCAGAAAAAAAACAAAACGGCGCCGTTTGTCGCTTCTTCGGAAAATCCAAGGTACCTGTGAAGCCGGCGGCACAACTGCAGGAGAATCGGTTGACCTCGTCCACACACACGCCTTTGTTCAGGCACGGCGATGAGAGACATTCGTTGGCCTCCGCCTCGCACAAAGAGCCTAGGAAGAAGAAAAAAAGAAAAAAAAAAGTAGAATCGTTGCTGAGGGAAGGACACATTTTCACACCATTTCGCCGACTTGGCCAAATGGCTGCGTCCATTTTTAAAATGTTTTAACCGACCTAAAAATCCTGCCTTGCACTGACACTGGAATTCTCCCATGCCGTCCTTACACAGGCCTCCGTTCTGACACGGAGCCGAGTCGCACTCGTCCACGTCCGCCTCGCACTTAGCGCCTGTCGGGGAAGGGAGTCAAAGTCGGGCCAAAAAAAGCGGAAGGTGCTCCCAGCTTCTCCTTTCTTTACCCGTGAATCCGGGCGTGCACGTGCAGACGTAGCCGGCTCCCACCTCTTCGCACGTTCCCTTGTTCTGACAGGGATTCAGGAAACACTCGTGGAAAACCTGCCGAAACAGTCCAGAATGGAGCGGGCTCCAGGAGGGGCGGGTGGGGGTTGGTGCCACCCACCTGGCTGCCGGCTTGGTAGTCCTCGATGACCTCCGGAGCGGCCGTCGCGCTCTCCTCTTTGGGAAGAAAGCTGGAGCCGAAACCTGAAATGGAAAAAAAAATAAATAAAATGAGACAAGCGGCGAGAAAGGTGCCGAACGGGACCGCTTACTGGAGCAATGCTGGATGGTGGTGGCCCCGGTAACCGTGGTGGTTCCGTAGAAGGGGCACGACAGGCAATACGAGCGTCCGTGATCGGGCTGGTAGTAATCTCTGGGGCAGGCGTAGCAAGGAACCAGGCCCGTTCGGGAGAAATGACCTGCCGAGCACGGAACTGCGGAGGAGAGGCACCAATCAGGAGAAAAGAAATCTGGCGGGCCGTATCAAGTCAAGCGTGGAGAGTCTCCGTCAAGGAAGCACTCAAACTAAATGATTTCGGTCCACCACGTCTACCCCAGCCCCAATTTTACTGGCCGACCATCACCTCCGCACTCCTTCTGGTCCACCGCTCCCCGGGTGACAGTGGAGGTCCGGTCGGGACAGAGCAGACACTCCCTGGCGCCGTAAGCGGGCTGGAAGTGACCCAGCGGGCAGGATTCGCAGATCTCCAAGCCGTTGGCGGAGTGACTGCCGGGCTTGCACTGGCCTGGAAAGAGGTTTTGGCCGGCCGCTTGTAAGCAGAAAGGCGGCGGCGGTGCTGGCGGTGGCGGCGGCGGCACCCACCTTTGCATTCGGCCACGTTGCGCGAGTGCAGGTAGGCCGTGGACGTGCCCTCTGGGCAAGACTTGCACTCCAGCTGACCCTCTTGGTCCTGGTAGGAACCCAGCCGGCAGCTCTCGCATTCGTGATGCTCCATTGAGAAAAAGGTTCCCACCGGACACTGGACTGCAAAGGACGGGCAATCAGCGGCGGCCGGCCGCGACGGCCGCGACGGCGACCCACCTACCGCACATCCTTCCTTTGAGCACCGAGCCCGGCCGGCAGAAGAGCGAAGCCTTCCTGCTCTGCAGCGACTGGGTGTCGGCCAGGATCATCTCGGAGGACACGTGGAAGGTGGACAGCGGCTGCCTGGCCAGCGTGCGCTTCAGGCGATTGGTCAGCTGCTCCAGGGTTCGCAGGAGCCGCCTCTGATTGGCCACCTCCGCCGAGTCGTTCCTCGACAACGGGAGAGGGACGCTTGCTGGGGGAAAGGCAAAAGCATTTTTTTGTCAAGGTTCCGTGTGTGTGTGTGTGTGTGTGTGTTTGTTGTTGTGTTTTGAAATCAAACACAAGCCCCAAATAATTTTGTTTATCCAAGCAGTTTTTTTTTTTTTAAATATCTTCATCAAAAAAAAGTTCATATTTTCATATTCCAGGTATTTTTCACACACACAATGGATGTTCACAATGCTGCCATTTTTCTCCGACTGTCATCGTCTTTTTCCAAAAAGTGCATCATCAAATATTTCAAACGTGATATACGAGATATAATACCTACGTAATATCGTACCAAAATGACATTCAAACCACATGGATTCTAGCATGGGTCATTTCGACCCACTTGGGTGGGCAGTCCGTCATAAGTCATCGGTCATCTTCCTACCGGTGATGTTGAAAAAGATCTGGATCTTCTGGTCCCGGGTGGGGCCCCGGATCTTTCGGTGCCTCTTGCTGCGTCTCCCGGCGGGCCGGCGGACGCCTGTGGCCAAGCCCGACTCCAAGTAGGCGTAGTCTTGAGCTCCCTGAGGACCCCAACCCCCCGCCACTGAGGGAGAGAGAGAGAGAAAGGAAAGGCGCTCATCGCCAGTCGCAACGCCCGGCCCGGCCAGCCCGCCCGCTTTTCGCCCAGCGTACCAATGGCGAATCCGTTCTCGTAGTCGTAGTTGTACTCCAGACAGTTGCCTTCTGGGATGACCTCCAGTTTGCACACGACGCCGTCACCGCTGCAGATGTTTGGGAGCTGCAAAGACCACAAAGACGTCAACGATGACTTTGAGCGTGCGTGAGTGCCGTAGGCGCTTCTCACCATGCTTCGCAGTTTGGATTTCAACTCCCCGGCGAACGACTTGACCAAGTCGGCGTCGTCGCAGCGCGAGGCTTTGAACAGCATCTCGAACGGCTTCAGCCCGTTGTTAGCCACCCGGTTAACTGGAAGAAAAGAAAAAGACAGTTTGAACGGGGAGCCCGACTTCCGTTTCGGCCCGCCGGGTGTCGACGAACCCGAGCAGTCGGGTCTGTCGGGCGAGTAGGGCGGTTCCCACAAGCCGTCGTGGGCACACACGTAGCTGTGCGCCGCCGCGTCCTGAGTCAAACTGTAGCCCGGCTGGCAGCGCAGCGTGCAGTTGACGCCGTTCTCTTCCTCCGAGCAGACAAACTCTCCGTTCATGGGCACGTACGGCCTCTCGCACGTGGTACCTGGACACGGGCAGACGGGTTGGCGTCGCCGGCCGGGCCCTGCGCTGGCCGCCTCGGCGCTTTACCTCGCACGCTGACGGTGAGGTTGCAAGTGCGGCGGTTTTCCGCCGCGTCGCTGGCCGTGTACTGCACCAGCGTCTCGCCCACCGGGAAGAGCGAACCCGGAGAATGGCTCTTGCTTACCCGCAGCCGCCCACCTGTGACAAAACAAAACAATGTTTGGAAGCTGCTGATGGATGGAGCGAGCGATGGATGGAGCGATGGATGGATGGAGTGATGGATGGAGCGATGGATGGATGGATGGATGGATGGATGGATGGATGGATGGATATCAACCAGCCAGACACAGCCAGCCAGCCAGCCAGCCAGCCCACACAAAGCTATCTCAAGGTATGGTGCGTGCGTCTGGCGAGTGGCGGCTAGCTATATTTGGTTCTGGCATTTGGGTGCGGGCCCGCCTGCAAAAACAAAACGCAGACGTCCAGAACCGAGCTGGGCTGACGTTGCACGGCCCTGGCGGGAATTGGCTCAGTGGAGCCTATAATTACGTCTGGGTGGGCGGGGCTCCAGACAGGTGGTGGCCATTTTGGGACTGTGGCGTATCAGGTGCAAATATCGACACTTTGCGGAAATCGCCGCTTTAGTTGTTTTGGTTTTTTTGCATTAAGTGACCAACATGCATTTGGACTTCAGCACAAGAGGCATTTTGACGAGAAGAGATTTTCGCCAATTTTCCTTGATTTCGCTCTCAACGTGGTGAGAAAGAGCGTCTCCCTTTTTACCAGTCACTCGATGGAAAAGATCTTGTTTATCCATCGCCAGAGAGGAAAAGAGGAGGAGCAGGGGGGGGGGGGGGGGGCGGTCGCCAGACATACCTGAGTTATCGGAAAACTGCGGCTCTTCCCAAACCACCGCCGTCTGGGCGTCCGTGGCCTGGACCGCGGGCGGGGACCGGCACCTGTCAATCACCGGGGGCTCCGTGTCTAGAAAAAAAAGGGGGGGGGGGAAAAAGTGACGGCTGCTGTCAGAGGCTTAAGCACAACCTCATGTTTCCCATGAAACCCCCCCACATATGGAAATGTTCATGGAGGCTTTTCCGCTTGCCTACTGGGATTACAGACATGTTTTTTGGACTTTTTTTTTTTTCCACCTGCTGAGATGAATGAGCCGGCTGGATGACTCAGACGGGATGACGCTTTCTGTAAATGTAAGCCTATAATTACACGATTGCTCCCGAACCCCCCGACAAGGCTTCGCGCCATGACGGCCAAGCGCTACTTTTGGTGTAAAAAAAAAAAAAACGGACACAAGAGTTCCTTGACTTTAAAACAGCAAACAAGCCTTGATTCCAAAAGATGGCGGCAAAACGTCAAAATGAAACTTTCTTCGACCTGTCCAGCAGGGGGCAGCGCAGCAATATGTATGTTTCCATGGCATGGTTCTTTGAGACGGCGGTAGAGCACTACTTTTGTCCAAATGAAACTCCCCCCTCGGCTCATTTGGACACGGCTCTGCGCTCACCGATGACCGTGACGGTGAAAGAACAGTTGGCCCGATTCCCGGAGCGGTCGGCGGCGGCGTAGGTGATGGTCTCCGTTCCGACGGGGAGCAGTTGCGGGGGAGCGTAGACGGGTTTCACCTGCAACGCCACCTAAAGGAGGAACGGCACGGCACGCTTGAAGACAGCCAAAAAGGCGCTGCGGCGCTCGCGGCCGAGACGTGAAGGAACCTCCTCTCCGGAGTTGTCGCTGGCCACGGGGGCGTCCCAGGTCACGTGAGCGGTGCTGCGCCGTTCGTCCGTCTCCGCCACCATGCTCTCCGGGCACTGGATGCGCGGCGGCTCCACGTCTGAAGAGGCGCGGGCGGTAAAAGCCTGGCACGCACGCACCTGAGGGGACGGCGGAATACCTTTGCACGCCGCCTTGTGGACGTTGGCGCTCCAGTTGCCCGAGCCCAGACACAGCGCCTTTCGGTTTCCGTGGAGAGCGTATCCCTGGCGACAGGTGAGCATGCAGGCGGAGCCCGGGGAGGCCGGCCTTTTGGTGCAGGCGGGGGGCGACACCAGGATGTTCTTCAGGGGCCCGATGGGGGGGCAGCGCCTCTCTGGCCAGGTGACAGACAGACAGACGCCTTAGCACGGAGCGAGACGCGCATTCATTTGAAAATGAGACTAGAGCGTGGCCCACAACAGGCGGGCTCCTGGACTCTTTTCCACGCACTTCCTTGACATGCTGAGATGCTGCAAGTTGGCAGCCAAGCACTACTTTTGTCCGCTCCGGTCATGGTTCACTCGAAGCCATGGCTTTTGTCTTTCCCTTTTCATTCCGACATAGTTACTTGGCAGCCGGATGGCGGCAAAGCACCCGTTTTGTCTAAATGACGCCTCGCGGGTTCAATTGGAGATGAATCGATGAGCTATGTTGTCATTCGTTTGAGCACAAGTGGCGAAATTGGCGCTAGTAAATTGACGGGCGTGAGCAAAGGGGCTTGGCAGGAGGAAGGCTTACCCACACAGCGAGGGAGGGGCCCGCTCCAGCGGGACGTGGCCAGGCAGGTGAGGCGGGGCTCCCCCTCCACCCGGTAGCCTCGCTCGCAGTCCACTTGGCACTCGGCCCTGTAGGAGGCGCCGCCGCACTTGAGCGTGCCGTGCGCCGGCTCAGCCAGCGGCGGGCAGGAGCGTGCTGACAAAAGAAAAAAATGATAAATAAGGAAAGGAAAGGAAAGGAAAGGAAAGGAATTGAAAGGAAAGGAAAGGAAAGGAATTGAAAGGAAAGGAAAGGAAAGGAAAGGAAAGGAAAGGAAAGGAAAGGAAAGGAAAGGAAAGGAAAGGAAAGGAAAGGAAAGGAAAGGAAAGGAAAGGAAAGGAAAGGAAAGGAAAGGAAAGGAAAGGAAAGGAAAGGAAAGGAAAGGAAAGGAAAGGAAAGGAAAGGAAAGGAAGCGCAAATCGTTCTCTGAATATCGTGACGGCGGTGGGTGAAGCATTTCAAGTGTGAGCAGCAAAGGGTGAGGAGCGGCGTGCTCAACTCGCACAATGTTTCTCTCATTTGCTGGGCTTTTTTGGCCTGGGGGAAAGAAGGAAGGGAAGGGAAGGATGGGGGAGGGCTCTCCAAGGAAACGCCTGTCTGTCTGTCTGTTGCTTGTCAAGCTGACAGAAAACACCACCTACACGCCCCCACCCCTTTGTTTTTTTGTTTTTTTTAACTTCCTGATCATTTCTTCAAGTATCAAGACTTTGAAATCGGCCGCATGGGCTCAATTAGGAAGGAAGGAAGGAAGGAAGGAAGGAAGGTAGGAAGGGAGGAAAGACGGAAGGAAGGAAGGAAGGAAGGAAGGAAGGAAGGAAGGAAGGAAGGAAGGAAGGAAGCGACATTGGTACTCCAATTAGTTTGGCCAGTTCTCCTTCCCCGCCCGCCGCCAAGCACCGAAAGCATTACAGAATCAAGCCGAAGATTGGAAAGGGAGTCGCTACTCACGCCGACAGGAGGCGGGCGAGCCCGACCAGGTGGCGTCGGCCCGGCACAGCCGGATGCCCGTGCCGTGGAGATCGAAGCCCGGCTGGCATTTGACGCCGCAGGCCGCGTCGTAGTGGTTGTTGCACACGTTCTGGATGAAGAAGCCGTTTGGCGGAGGGGACAGCGCCGGGCACTGAACCACTGCGGAGGGCAAACATTGTGATGATGATTTTTATATATTTTTTTTCAAAGGCCCGAGCGATGTTTGCAATTACCCCGGCAGGTCAAGTTGACGGCCCGGTAGCCCGCTTTGCAGACGCAGTCGTCGAGCGAGGTGCCGCCGGGCCGGGACGTGTGCTGCCGGTCCGGGCACGGCAGGCACGTGCCGGGGCCTCCGGGTGTTGCCTCCGGCTTGTAGGTGCCTGGTGGGCATGCTGCGAAAACAAAAAATTCCCAAAAATCAAATCAGCTCAAAGAAAGTGGCTGAGAGCTTTTTGAATAACACTTGATGAAAACCAGGATGTGGAAGCAACCCCTTCTTTTTTGGGGGGGACAATTTCATATCGGCGCTCGTAAACAGTGCGACTCCACTCCCACGCGCATATTTCCACATTCTGGAAAAATAGGCCGGGGAAAAACTCTCCACGGGTTTGGCGGGGTATTTGTAGGCGGGCCCTCAAGCAAGCAGACATCTGACGCGTTTTCCCTTCCAAGTCATTTGGAGCTCAGAGGCTGAACGCCGGCCGCCAACAGGAAGTCTGCTACTTTGGTTGAGGGCCAAAGTCCGGCAAGGCTGCAGACACGCCGCCTCGTTGGACTTTCTGGGCTTGTTGCGCCAGGAAGTGATGAAGGACAAAAGAATGAAGAAATGCATCAGCAGACATCTTTCATGGTGAATCATATCATGGGGCTGTTCCAAACGGACCTGAACTCGAGGCTTGGCTAATTACCAAGCGGCGAGTGAAAAAGAAGGAAAAAGAAAAACAAAGCACGAAGCCTTTCCCGACCTTTCGGTAAAAAAGTTTCCAACATGGCGACCGCGACGGTCATTCAGGCGGGTCCCCGTGTACATTGCGAGGCCGGCTCCCAGCAAATGCACCAACCCGTGCTGGGAAAGGCACGGTGCAATTACAAACGTTGCCGAGAACCCGCCTCTTATCTTGCACGCAAAGCGTCTAATTGCAAGGCGGCCAATCTCACAATTGGATGTTACCGACGCAAAATATGGCCCGCACATCTGGTCCCGGTCAGCATCTGGTTTATTTGATCCGGCCAGCCGAGTCGGCCCATTCCAGATGGTCCGAACTCGTCCGTCTGGCCGTGCGCTTTGATTTTTGCCTGCGCGGCGGTCCAAAAAAAACCTTGGCATGGCCGCCGCTCACTACCTGCGCACTCGTGCTGCAGCCCCTTCCCGAAGTAGCCCTTCTCGCAGACGCAGTCGTAGCGGCCGCTGTGCGTGCCGCACTTGCAGCTGGCCATCACGTCGCAGCAGTCGCGGCCGGCCGGGCACAAGGACGCGCATCGGGACGGGTCCTCCTGGATGTAGCTGCCCGTGGGCAGATCTGGCAAATATCGGACGGCGTCAATAGCCGTCCGGAGGCGCCGGCCGGCGGGCTGGCGGTTACCTTCGTGCAGCGCGCGGCGAGCCAGCGCTTCAAACTCGGCAAAGTTGTGCAGCAGGTAGCAGTGCTGCTCCTTGGGGTGCGAGGCCATGTCATGAAGCTCCCGGATGTTGCCCTGCCAGATGCCCAACGTGAAAATTTCCACGCCGCGCTCCCTCAGGGCCGCCGCCACGGGGCGAGGATCTCCGCCGTTGGAGTAGCCGTCGGTGATCAGGAAGATGACCTTGCTGGCGTTGGCTCGGGAGTGACGCAGGATTTGCTACGGCGACACAACACAAACGAGACAACGAAATAAACATGACGCGCACGCCAGAAGGCTTTGCTAAATGTACACGTTTTCATTTTTCAATTTGAGTTGAGTCCTTTTTCGTCCTGAGCCTTTGACACGCTTGAAGGATGTTGATGCGGGCAGGACCGGGCTGGAGCCACACGGACAGGACCGGCGTGTAAATGGACCG
The DNA here is from genome assembly GCF_033458585.1 of Syngnathus typhle. Classification (NCBI taxonomy): domain Eukaryota; kingdom Metazoa; phylum Chordata; class Actinopteri; order Syngnathiformes; family Syngnathidae; genus Syngnathus; species Syngnathus typhle. The sequence goes on along the minus strand of NC_083738.1, from coordinate 28,759,414 downwards.
ACGTCACGCGTGACCACTAAAAGCAGCCCTGGGTCGCAGGCGGCTCCAAACGCCGACCTCAGCGGGAGGGGAAAGGGGAGAACGGGCTCAAGCGCTCACCATTTCTCCACGCGGCAGACGAGGCCAGGCCAGGCGGCAGACGAGGAGGCGGCGGCCCGCCAGCGCTAGCTCCAAAAGCAGACGCCGATCCGCTTCCCAAACTAACATACAATTAGACGGTCTTTCTTTTTCGGGGGTCCCACCAGCTCAAATTCTCTCTTGCTGCCTGCCCGGTGGTGGTCACTACGACTCAATTTGGTGGTGCCAAGTAACGACGTTGAACTCAGCTGAAGCGTATTACAAAACAAAACAAAAAAAACACCAAGGCGAGGCGAGGCAAGGCAAGGACGAATCTCTGTCCAGCATGTGCTTTTACTTTTCTGTTTGGTCTGCAGAAAGATTGAGAAGAATATGAGCCTTTTGTTGCAGTCATGGCGTTTAAAAGTTTGGGGGAGGAATGGAAAAAACAATGACACAAAATAAAAGCAAATTCTTCCAAAACAAAAGAAGAAAAATCGCTACAAATTTCACTTGTGCCCCAAGTTTACCAAGTAAACTACCCCATGTTTTTGTCTGTTTGAAAAAGAAAAACCTAAAAATATGTTCATATAGTTGAAGAACGTGTTTTTTCTCCATTCATATAATCAAGCTTTCCATTTGAAGGATGAAAATGAATCCAAACTTTTAAGGCAACTTCCAAATTGGATCGCTTTCAACACAGCAACTCTTCGGGTGTACGAAGCCTTAGTTGGGGTGATGCTGCGAGGCGGGCCGAATCTCGTCCGAGTGGGAGAGAACGGGCCGAGCCGTCCACATAGCGGACCGTGGGATTCGGAGGCATGCAGACGGGGAGCCTCGATAGCCAGCAAGCAACGCTCCCATGACGTTTTGCTCCAAAAAAAACAAGAAGAAGAAGAAGCAGAGCAATTTGACAACATCCGCTCGCTGCATGTGGGAAATCATTTGGGAAGTGAGCGTGCTCATTTTCTGCTTTGGGTAAACAAACATCAACACAGAACACGGGGAGGGAGGGAGGGAGGGAGCGAGTCAACGTGGTCAAAGCCGTTCCGACGCGTGACTGACGGCGAGCGCCCGCTGCAGCGACGACAACGGAAGCCGGGGGGCGCAGTTTCCTCAACTCCGCATGCGCTACCAGAGCCATTGTGCTATTTTAAGCCTCTGGCGGCGGCGGCGTGCGTGCTCAAGGGGGAAAGTGTCTGGAATGCAGGTGAGCCATCCCACCCTTTGCAAAACTGGGGTCATTTCCAGACACTGAAGGTTGTCCACTAATCCCGACCGACTTGAAGTCCTTTGACAGGGACAAACGGGGCCTCGCGGGCGTTGACCTCGGCTGACCTGACCTGTCTGCACGTCGCCACGGATACAACTCAAAGATCGCTACGGAGCGGCGACGTATCGTGGCAACCCAATACAGGTGCGGATACTCGGATGTAGCACAACTAGCCACTTGACTCATTTCATTCTATAACGATGTGACACAGTCGCCATCGGGCGTTTGACCTCTTTGGGACAAGAGCAATTCAAGTGCTACTTTGGCACCAAGGAACTATGTTCAAGTGGACTTGGAGCTTCAGTCAGACAAAAGTAGTGCTTTGCCGCCTTCTTGAGGCCGGGGAACGACGCCAATGTGAGATGACGCGTTTTGTTTGGACAAAAGTAGCGCTTTGTCACCCTCTTGTGGCGTTCCGCTGTCAAAGTAAGTTGAGGTGTTTCGTTTCGTTTCAACAACTTTGTCGCCATCTTGTGGCATCTGGCTGAGTGGACATTTAGACAAAAGTAGTGCTTGGTCTGCACACTGCGGCGCATTGATGTGAAGGCGGGACATCGAGGAGTTTCTTTTGGATCAAAGTGGTGCTCTGCCGCCGTCGTCTGAGATGAAGGTTGACTTTCCAGGGGAAAAAACAAAAAAACCCACACATGGCAAGGTCCATCCATCCATCCATCCATCCATCCATCCATCCATCCATCCATCCATCCATCCATCCATCCATCCATCCATCCATCCATCCATCCATCCATCCATCCATCCATCCATCCATCCATCCCACGGGGGTCGCAGACACAAACAACCATTTGCACTCACACCCAGGGACAATTTGGAGTGCTCAATGGGCCTACCAAGCATGTTCTTGGGATGTGGGAGGAAACCGGAGCGCCCGGGGAAAACTCACGCGGGCCCGGGGACAACATGCAAACTCCGCCCAGGGAGGGCCGGAGGTGGAATCCAACCCTCCTAACTGTGAGGCGGACGTGCTCCCCAGTGCGCCACCGAGCCGCCCCACGTGGCAAGGTGGTGTCTGAAATGATGGAAACTATCCGCACAGTCATGAATGAGGAGACCTCGGGGTCCTTTTGCTCAAGACGCTCGGGGGCTGGAAAGTCGGCCCGAATTTCTGGAAAATATTGCGCATCCGTTCAGCCGCAAGCGGGCGGGCGGGAATTTGTCAAACAATTGGATCGAGTGGCCGCTCCATCATTTTCACTCAGGCTCAGCATGCGCTTGGGCCACGCTTCCCTGTTTTTTCGGAGCTCCCTCCGGCCGCCTCGGACGTTGCGGCAAAGCTGACACCGTCCACAATCAAATGGGGCAACCTTGCTCCATGCGGAAACAAATTCCAGTCAAACAATCCATCACTCTGATTGGCTGCTGGCCAGCCAATGCGTGCACGAGAACAAATTGACGCTCGTGCGCAAAGCAAGGAAAAAAAGCACCGGGATTAAGCTCAGCAAATTGCTAGCCTTTTTCTTACAGGCTTGCCTGCGACTCAAAAAATACACCGATGCTGCCGTCTTAAACAAAAATCGGAAAAAAACCACCAACTTTTGCGGATTTGAAAAGAGCGGATATAATCCATGTAACCAATGAATTGTTCAGAGTTGAAAGAGTTTAAAAATAGACTTTAATCATGGAATTATATTTACATTGGGTCTAGATATATTTCAACAATTATTTTTTTGATAAACCATATTTTCCGGACTATAAGACGCACCTAAAAACCTAAAATTTTCGACAGTGCCCCTTATAGTCCGGTGCGCCTTATATATGGACCAAATTCCTAAATTTAAACTGGCCTGAAGCATTGTGTCATGAAATCAATCATAAGTGGCCCGCTGAAGACTATGAATCATGAATCAAAAAGACTATGGATCATTATTTTGTGATTATAAAGTAACTTGTTGCGTCTGAATTTGAAATAAAAAAGATAAAATGGAGAATGATTTGATTTGGATTAAAAATCTGACATGATTCATTAATGGTGCGCCTTATATAAGGACAAAGTTTTAAAATGGGCCATGCATTGAAGGTGCGCCTTATAGTCCGGTGCGCCTTATAGTCCGGAAAATACGGTAGATCTTTTTTCACCATCTCCAAATGATCTGGGCCGTCTTTTCATTGGAATGAATGAATGAATAAATAAGATGGCGCTCTAGCAGCTACAAGGCAACGTTTAGCCCAAAATATGACCTTTTGAAAGTACAACAGCGCTTGTGTGCACTTTTGCCACCACCAAAAAAAACAACTTTTACTGGGACCACCCCCTCCGCTGCCTGCCTGCGCTCTCGCAAATATTATGACCGCGGATCTCGTCGTCTTCAGTCCGGACGGAAACAGAGTGGGGGGGGTGGGGAGGGAGCCATTGTGCTGACTCACCGGAATGAGAGTGGCGCTATTCGTTTGGCCTGCCGCGACGCCCATTGGTATTTTTAGCGAGTTGTTAAAGCAATGACGCGAGCCGTCCGCTTCCTGTGTGGAGGCGTCAAAGGCTTCCCTTCCCGCGTGACTTTGTTAGCCTTCGACGCTAACTGCCCACCTTGCAGGTTGACACGCTGGCGAATTCCAGCATGAGCCAGATTCAAAGAAAACAAAAAACATTCTTTCTTGACCTCTCCAGCTTTTTTCCATCCACTTCCTCCCACTCACTTTCCCCCCACCGACTTTAGCGGGACGCTCAAAAGCCGAAGCCAAGCCGCGTGTCCGCCAGAAGGCGAGACGGCGCGGTCTCACGAGGACAAGTACGGAAAAAGACGAGCTGTCTTCAAATGTCAAAGTTTCCTCGGGTGAGGAAAAAAGAATTCCCTATATTCTCCCCTAATTTTCTGTCTGCATTCTTTCCACAAGCTAAGCAAAAAAAAATTTTTTTAAATGGGAGGGTGCAAAAGTGAGACATGAGCAAGACACGAGACGGAAGGAGACCATAGAGTCGTGTCTCGACATGCGAGCCTGCCTGCCTGCCTGGCTGCCTGCTGGAAAAATGTCTCCCTCCTTTAATGGATCCCAGCCCCCGAGAGGCGCAAACATGGCTGGCCCTGTTCGGATTATTACGTCATTAGCGATCGTCGGCGTGCGTCATCCCACACAAGGCCAAAAACGGGATTATCTAACTGGACGTGCCACTTCCTACTACTTCCTGGGCTGCAAGCTTCAGGACCCTCGCTCGCTCGCTCGCAGGGGGATTCAATTGATTGAATTTTGGGGAAGATGGAGCCTGGCCAGGAGTCTTGTTATCAGCAAGCCGCTCACTGCTAACATATAGCAGGACAGCAGGTTGAACGGAAAAACCTCCGATGGCAACCGACAAGCCTTTCACAGCACGTTCCATTGCTCCAATGCTAACACCTAGCAAAATAGCAAGCCGCTCACTGCTAACATATAGCAGGACAGCAGGTTGAACGGAAAAACCTCCGATGGCAACCGACAAGCCTTTCACAGCACGTTCCATTGCTCCAATGCTAACACCTAGCAAAATAGCAAGCCGCTCACTGCTAACATATAGCAGGACAGCAGGTTGAATGGAAAAACCTCCGATGGCAACCGACAAGCGTTTCACAGCACGTTCCATTGCTCCAATGCTAACACCTAGCAAAATAGCAAGCCGCTCACTGCTAACATATAGCAGGACAGCAGGTTGAATGGAAAAACCTCCGATAGCAACCGACATGCGTTTCACAACACGTTCCCTTGCTCCAATGCTAACACCTAGCAAAATAGCAAGCCGCTCACTGCTAACATATAGCAGGACAGCAGGTTGAACGGAAAAACCTCCGATGGCAACCGACAAGCGTTTCACAACACGTTCCATTGCTCCAATGCTAACACCTAGCAAAATAGCAAGCCGCTCACTGCTAACATATAGCAGGACAGCAGGTTGAATGGAAAAACCTCCGATGGCAACCGACAAGCGTTTCACAGCACGTTCCATTGCTCCAATGCTAACGCGCTCCTCGTCGCTATGCTAAGACATGGCAAGGTAACCTCCCAAAGAACTCTAACAGTAGCATTTTGAGAATAGGGAAAGTGCTGAAGCCAATTGAAGATGAAGTCTTCTTCTACTACGGCCAATCAAAGTATTAGTTTGGCATCTTGGTGCTATGTTCCGTCGCAACACAACATGTGCTTTGCCGCCCGCCATCTTGCAGCACCTCCAGGGAGTCGTACACGTTTTCAGCGGCGGCGTGGCCGTTCCAATCAAATGCTAACAGTTGCTGCGCTAACATAGCAAGCCGCGAGCTGGCTCAGGGACGACTTTTGGACTCACCGCGGCCCGCTGGAAGGCTCCTTTAGTGTAGGTGCCCCCTCCTCGGTAATTGATAGCCGGGATCTCCTTGTTGAAGAGGGAGCACTTGTGATGGTGCGGCTTGGGGGCCGTGATGTGGTCCACCCGCGTCACCACGTGGGTCTTGGAGGAGAAGGTGACGAGGGCCACGCGCGTGTTCTCCGCCGTCACGGGGAAGTCGGAGAGCATCTTGCGCACAAAGCGCAGTTCGCTGGCAAAATTGCCGGCGCCGACGCTGGACGACTCGTCCACCAGGAAGACCAGGTCCAGGCAGGCGCCCTTGTCGCGGAGCTGCCGGACATTGCGCTTGAAGGCCACGCCGAGGCGCGCCACTCTCCTCTCGGCGCTCTCTGAAAGGTTGCCGGCCCACGGCGAAGGCGCCATTTGGCGGGACTGCGACGGAGCGGCGCTCCGGACGTCGGCCACGCACAGGACCAGGAGGCAACAAGTCCAAGGCGCTGTGGACCTTTGCCACCACATGGTGAGGAGCTCCGAGGAAGGTCTCTGCGGAGGTCGAGGCGCACTTACAGGAGATCAAGGCGTGCTGCGCACAGGACACACACACACACACACACACACAAAAGAACCCCCACAAATGAAGACTCGGACCTGTTTTTTCACCAATTTCCAGATACGCGGCACAGATCCGTCGTCCGCATTTCTTGTCCGATCCAAAGAAAAACTGTTTCCCGATTTCTGCACCCCTTCAAATCGTGGTGACTTGAAAGTGTGCTGACTATTTTACAGCAAAATCCCCCTTTTTTTTTTTTGGTACCTAATTCTTCTGGAGCGATTCAAGGCGCCACAATTTGCGTCCCGGAAGCTTAAAAGCATCGCTTGCTTCTTGCTGAGTCCTCCGCTTGCTCCATCTGCCAGATCCCCCTTGTTTTCCTGCAAAAGCTAAATCCCAAAGCCCATCCTTTGGAGTCCGCTCCAGGCGCGCCGTCCGACCGACTGACTGAACGACCGACCGACCCTCTTCCTGTGCGACGCTCCTCGCTCTGAATGCTCCGGCCAGCCAGCCAGCCAGCCAGCCACAATCCTTCAGGAGGAGGGCGGAATCCAAAGTTGGGAGACAGAGAGAGGCTGAGGGGGGAAAAGGGGGCAGTCCAGCCGTGGCGCTGGTGAAGTCATTTTTTCTCTCGCTCGCTCGCTCGTTCGCTGCGTCTCACCTCCCCCTTCAACTGTCTACATTCCCCAAGAGGAGAGAAGAGCGGGGCTGGCCGGCCGGCGCCGCCAAGCACCACAACGGGATCGTGAGCCCAAGGAGAAAGTCAGAGCTTCCCAAATTGCTCGTCCCTCTCTGTCCTCCCCCCAAAGTTTTTTTTTTTTTTTTTTTTCAGCAGCGGATGCTCAAAATGGTTAAATGAGAGGCGGGCCAATTTGTGCTTTTTTTTTTTCCACCAGAAATACGAGCAGGTTTCAATTTAACGTCAAAGATGGCAATTCTTCACCCAAAATTGCCACATTTTCCATTCAAGTGATGAAAATAGGGGCGGGGCAACATGGTGGCCACCCCTCTCGGCCCCTCCCCCACCCACCCAAGAGTCCACGCCAGTAAAATGAGCACACCTGAGATTTTTGGGTCATTTGGACGTGGAAGGAATTAGTCAGCATTCTCTGCCAGCGTCCATTTCAACAATTTCAAGACTACGCTTAGCCCAAAGCCAAGGCCCGAGGGCCAGACACGGCCCGGCACATCATTTGATGCGTCCCGCCAAGACAAATTGTGCATGGACTTCACGTGTCAATACTGAAATTGTCTTCACGTTCGAAAAATAGACAAGTTGCTCTCAATTTTTATTAGCGTTCGTCTTTTTAAAATATTTGAACTTTTTACGAGTCTGTGACTTCAAAACTAGTTCTTCCTCAGTTTGTTGTCTAGCCTATACTGGATAGAATATTAGGCGTTGACAGTTCCAAAGTGGCTCTCCTCAGCAACGGTCCGTCCAGATGGAGACGTGCACGCACGCACGCGCGCACGCAGGCCAAAAGGAGCAGCGACATGGCGGAGAAAAACAAATGCTCACGTGGGAATTTGTCCTCCTTTTTCTATTCCACATTGCGCGTGTTGTGTGTTGTGCGTGCATGGAGGAAATGTACCTGAGTGCAGGGAGGCTTGAAAAAGTAGCGGGAGCGCTTCCTCGACTCAGCCTTCTGTCTTGCTACGTGTTAGCATCGTTAGCATTTGTCCCGTTCTCATCCACACTGAGTGAATTACAAATGAAAGGAGAATCTTCACTTGAGCCTTGCCTTGCCTAACTTCTCTTCCTCTTTTTGGACTCATTTCTCAGGTGGCATTGAAGAGTTGTGTTACACTGCCCTCTGTCGACGGCTGATTGTCATTACAACTGCAGGTGGCCGGAGACGACGGAATTAGTCCGGCGTGTCTGTTTTGACGCGCGAATACAAAGGCAGAACAAATGTCATTTTCATCATAAATTTTTTAACCTGGAATTTAAATGAATTGCACTGCCGTCCAGTCGTCAAACATCGTCGAGGATGGTTTCGTTTAACTTGTAAAAAATACACGGAGCTTGCTTATTTTATATCTCATTCTATTATGAGACAATACAGATCTACCGTTTTTTTCATGTATAATGCGCCCCCATGTATAATACGCACCCTAAAAATGGCATGTCAATGCTGGTAAAAAGCCTGTACCCATGTATAATACGCACCCGCATTTTGACTCTTCCCTTTTGTCCAGTCCGTCTTGAACGCTAGCGATCACGTAAGTCACAGAAATCCCCTTCGGGATGGTAGTTAGAAGATCCCTTTTGTCCAGCCTGAGCTCTGTGGTTTGGTTTCGTTAGTTTTTTGCCATCGTATTTCCCTCGTTTTGAGGCGCTTTCTGTTTTGCTATCTCCAGCCTTTTTGTCCCTCGTTTTGAGGCGCTTTTGGGTTTTGCTGTCCTCAGCCAGCCTTTTTGTCCCTCATTTTGAGGTGCCTTTTGTTTTTTGTGCTGTCTTCAGCCTGAGAGACCTTTTGTTGGCACTCTGCATCCGAGTGCTCTCCCTGCTCCAAGTCTGACAGTTACATACATGAGAAAACTTCACGTCACTGCAATAAACACAAAATACGGCATAAAACGCACAACAAATGACGTACAGGTGTACGCTCCATCCTAACATAATAATGAGAGTTCATAGTTCATTCTACAACTCGTGGCGCTTTAGTCATCAAAATGCATTCAAAAACAAGTCAATTGAAGGCATGATGATTGCAATTATTATTGGCATCAACATTCACCATTGGTCGGCCAGCAGGTCAAATGATGCGAGGAAGTGGAGGGTCAAGGGTCAAGGCCCGCCCACCACGAGTGTGGATGGCAGGAGAGTGTCAGGAGCACACGTCTGTGTTGGACTTCACGTCTTATTTGTGAAATGTGGAAATATTTATGCCTTATCATCGCTCGGAGAATCAAGCAACTAACGTGAAGGACAGGCTTTGCTGTTTCCGTTTGGACAGCGGGCGTCCTCAGCCAAACGCTCCAGGGGAAAGGCATCCTTCGCGAGCTTCTGCATGCATCCACATCCATCCATCCACTCGTGCTCAGAACTCTCCTCAAGGATCCAAGGCTGTCGTCAACGGCGTCACATCAACCCTCCTAGACAAAACATAAGAGAGATATAACCAAGGATTCAGCGTTTGAGGAAAAACACCAGGAATGAACACTTACTTCATTCAGGCAATATGGCCCAAAACATTTGAGATGTCAAAGTGCACCGAATGAAGTTAGTATTAAAACATTTCTTTTGATTGATTTCATGTCTGCTTCTCTACTTTATTCAATGTGATGTCAGCAAATCTGGTTTTGGCGCTAGGCGCCAGCGACTTTTTGGAAGCCATTTTCTTCAACGGCACCCTGGAAGATGTTTGGAACCTACCACTCGATCTTCACACTGCAGCGAGAATCCTTTTGGATCTCCTTCAAGGCCCGCTTTCCTTGCTCTCCGATGAGATTGCCCCACAGGTACAGCTGTTGGAGGTGAGAAGGGTTGGACCGGAGAGCCTTGGCCAGCGCCTCGCAGCTTTCCACGCTCAGCATGCATCTCTGGAGCCTGAGAAGACAAGAGGGCGGCTGACACAAGCCCAAGGTTCTTGGGCCGGCTCGAGGAGAGCCTTACCAGAGAACTTGCAAGGTGCACTGCGGCTTTGCCAGTCCGGCGGTGAGCGCCTCCAGCCCGTCATCGTACAAGTCGTTGAGGCTGAGATCCAGCTCCCTCAGGCTGCAGGGCGAGCTTAGAACGGAGGCCAGCGCCTCAGAACTTTTCTTGCTCAGGTTGCAGTTCCCGAGCCTGAGAAGACAAGAGGGCGGACGGCTGACACAAGCCCAAGGTTCTTGGGCCGGCTGGCCTTCTGCCGCTCGAGGGGAGCCTTACCTGAGAACTTCCAAGGTGCACTGCGGCTTTGCCAGTCCGGCGACGAGCGCCTCCAGCCCGTCGTCGCAGAAGTAGTTGGAGCCGAGATCTAGCTCCCTCAGGCTGCCGGGCGAGCTTAGAACGGAGGCCAGCAACTCGCAGCTTCTCTTGCTCAGCAGGCAAAACCTGAGACTGAGAAGACAAGAGGGCGGCTGATACAAGCCCAAGGTTCTTGGGCCGGCTGGCCTTCTGCCGCTCGAGGAGAGCCTTACCTGAGAACTTGCAAGGTGCACTGCGGCTTTGCCAGTCCGGCGGCGAGCGCCTCCAGCCCGTCGTCACACAAGTCGTTCCTGCTGAGATCCAGATGGCTCAGGGTGCGGGACGAGCTTAGAACGGAGGCCAGCGCCTTGCAGCTTTTCTTGCTCAGCTTGCAGTTCCAGAGCCTGAGAAGACAAGAGGGTTTGGGCTGCTGACATGTGCGCGGCCGGTTCAGCGTGCTGGCTCGACGGCACCTACACTGATTTTTGAGAAGCCTTGACCACCGGCAGCAGCATCAGGAGCCCCTTCTCGGACGGAGCGTATTTCCGGAGATGGAAGCAGCTCATGACTTCGTCGGAAGCCCGCAAATAGATGACCAGGGACGACCACATGGCCGGAGGTACGTTCTCAGGGTCCCGCCGGAATTCATTTAGGTATTGTTGGATCTGCTCCAGCAGGGACTCGTCCTTCAGCTCCTTCAGGCAGTAGAACAAGTTGATGTTCTCCTCGGGAGAATTCCACTTCATCTGTCGCTTGATCAAGCGGACCGTTTCTGCCTTGCTGTGTCTGTAGTTCTCAGGAACCTTCAGCAACTCACCCAGGAGATCCTGGTTGCACTGCAAGGAGAGGCCCAGCAGGAAGCGGAGGAACAAGTCCAGGTTTCCCTCACTCTCGGAGGCCAAGCGGATGGCCGCCTCGTGTACCGAAGTGAGCTGCTTCTGCTTCCAAAACAACAGGAGGCCTTTCAGCGTCCACATGTAATCGTCCAGCACGTTCTTGTTGTCCTGGAACAGGCTCATCATTACGTAAAGAGCGGCCATATATTCCTGGACAGTCAGGTGGATGAACTGAAACATCTTGCGTTGGTATTTCTTGAGCGGGGGTACCTCCTTGAAGACCACGGTGAAGACTCCCGAGTGTTTTGCTTCCTGCGGGTCATCCAAGCCGCTTTCCCGCAAGTCCCTCTCGTAGAAGATCTGTTGCTTTTTCATTAGGTGGTGAAAAGCCAGCTTGGCCAGCGCTTTGACGTAGTCCGTGCTCTTCTGGCTGTCTCGCTCCTTGGACTTGTCCAGGTGATAGAGCAGGAACTCTGTGTACATCTCGGTCAGGGTTTCGGGCAGCTCCTTTCTGGCATCCCGACAGTCTTGGAGAATGGTGGCGGTGATCCAGCAGAAGATGGGCAAGTGGCACATGATCAAAATGGTGCGGGACTTCTGGATGTGCTTGATGAGGTCCTCCTCGCCGGGGAACCTCTTCCTGAAGTAGTCCAGCCTCTGGGAGTCGCTGAAGCCTTTCACCTCGGTTCTGCCGTCCACCAGGCGCGGCGGGATGTCGTGGGCCGCCTGGGGCCGCGTGGTGATCCAAACCCGGGCGCAGGGAAGCAGGTTCCCCTTGATGAGATGCGCCAGGAGCACCTCCACGGGGTAGGCTCGGGTCACATCCAGGCGCTTCTTGCGCTCGTCGCTCAGGTCCAGTTTGAGGCGAGACTCGTCCAGGCCGTCCAGCACAAACAAAAGCTTGATCTCGCTGGACTGGTAGTTGTCCGACTCTTGCAGACTGACCAAGATGTGGTCCAGCAACTTGATGGCCTTGCTCTCCCAGACAAAGAGTCGGATGAGCTCCGCCAGCGAAAAGCTTTTCTCCTCCTCCAAGTTCAACTCGCGGAAGGCAAAGGGAAAGATGAAGTCCACGTCTGTGTTGGTTTCCCCGCTGGCCCAGTCCAGGACAAACTTGCGCACCAGGAAAGTCTTCCCGATGCCCGCGAAGCCCACGGTGAGCATCGTGCGAAGGGGCATCTGGCTTTGGAAGATGTCGCACGGCTGGATGGACTCCTCCTCGGCCACGCCGCACATCTCCATCTGAAGGACCTCGTGCTGCTTGTCGGGGAGACCGACGACGCTGCGGGTAATGTTGAGCTTGGTGTAGACGTTCTCCAAAGGCTCCTGCTGGCTGTACATCGTGTTGCCCTCGGGAACGTGGAGGTAGATCTTCCGCAGGTTCTCTTGCAGCTCCCGCTTGAATTTGCCGATCTGCTCGTTATCCACTGAGGAGATGCTACCTGAGGGCGCAGAAGGAGATCCCGTGTCGCAAAACCGTCTTTAGACCTCAAGGAGGCAAGTGAAGGAGGCCAGAGCTATTGCCATCATTTGTATCACCTGAGAGTTTTCAGGTAAGCTGCTTTCTGAAAGCCTCCCCCCCTTCCCCCACCAGAAGCCTCGTTCACCTTACCTGTGATTTGCGGCAGGTCGTTGCGCAGCTTCTTGGCCAGGTTGTAGTTGTTGATCTTCTCCAGAATCTCGATGGTCTTCTCCCCCGCGTTCTTGCCGTGCCTGTTCATCAGCTGTGCGGCGATGTCAATCCGGTCTGCGTTTTCTTTGACGCTCTCGGGCAGGTCCGTATAAAACTTGAACTTCTTGAAGTCGTCCTGCCCCAGGTCTTCCAGCGTTTTCAACAACAGGCCCTTGATTTTCATATCCAGAGCCATCGTTCGCACATGAACCTGAACGCAAAGGGATCACTTGAAGCAGTCCGAAAATAGCGTTGAGCTGACAAGACCACGCTCCCCCAGCCAGCCGTCCTCCCGTGCGAGTCCAGCAGCCGCAGCGCAGATCCCGCCCTCCCAAGATCTCGTGGACGAGCTGAGGGCACGCACCGCGCTCTTTCAAAAATGGATCTTGCGTTTGATCAATTGGAAAGAGTCTTTGCGGTGCAATTAGCCGAAGCCGGTTTGTTCGCAAAGGAGACAAGAGTTCTTCTGTTTACTGGGAGCTTAGCTTTCTTTTACATCACAGCCATACCGTCGAACTGGTAGAACTGGTGAGACAAAGGAAACTGTTTGGTCCGGGATTTTGTTAGTCTGCCTCAACGATAATTCATGTACATGCCATTCCATTTCACGTTGCTACGAAGTGGGCTGGCCAATCTACAGCGAGTGTTTACAAACAATGCCGAAACCAAAATGCACGCTCACGGAAGCGTTGGATACAAAATTCCCGTGCTTTGGCCAGGGTCGCAAGGAAGTATGTGAGTGAATGAATGAATATCCATCCATCCATTTTCTATACTGCTTGTCCCCACGGGGGTCGCAGGCGGGCGGGCGGGCCGTGCTGGAGCCCAGCAGTCATCGGGCAGCAGGCGGGGAATAAGTAAGTAAATAAATAAATAAATGTGAATGAATGAATAAATGTGAACGAATGAATAAATAAATAAATACAGTATAAATGAATACATAAATAAACGCCCAAAAACTCACAAATGTCAGTGCTACTGGTACCCATGCAGACACCATGTCATTTGTGTCATCGTACACTCATGAAGAAAAAACAGGTCTATCTCGTCACCCTAGTAGGTTTACAAAACATACACATCAAATACAAAAGTCAACCATCCATCCATCCATCCATCCATCCATACGTACCACTTTGGCCTGCGAGTGATCAAACGAAGGGCTACTTTACTTCAACGACTTTCTATCATGCTGATTGATATCCCATAGCGATTCTTCAGGGCGTGTCCTCGAAGTTAGACTTACTTTTGCTTTTGTCTTGCAACTTCACATAATTAATTACCAGAAGGGCCGGTTTTTTGCTGTGTGTAATATGGCTGCAATCCGCGTGGGGGCGCACAAGCGCTCTCAAGAAAACAAAACGAAATGGGCAGTTTTCTAGCTCAGTCAGTTCCATCTCAAATGTCAAATCGTGTTGACGTACATTAGGGGAAAGATGCGGCAAGGCACATCCAGACACGCTCAGTGACGAGCTGCCGCGGAATCGTCAAGCCACGTTGCAAGGCCTCGAAGATGTCAGCTCCAACTTTCATCCATGGCAGTTCAGGAACCTGGTGTGGAATGAGTGGCTCAGCCTGGTGTTTGGGCTGTAGCTGCTGGCACTGCACACATTTTCCCACCATTGTCTTTATGTCTCGTGCCAGGCCAGTAAAGGACTTTTCTTGCTTTAGCTTTAGTACGCTGCACGCCTTGGTGTGCAAGGTGCAGCTTCTCCAAAATGACTCTCCTGAAGCTCTCGGGTATTAGGATTTTGTCTCCGACCATTACAGTGTCATTCACTCTGCTGATGTTGTCCCTCATTGGCCAGTTTACTGTCCAGACTTTTCTTTTTCATGGGCCAGCCCATTTCTTTTTCTATATTGTTTACAGTCTTCGTTTTACATTGGCTATTTTTCCCCGAGCCTCCCCGACACACCTTTGACAAGTGGTTACTTTTTCCACATTTATGACACAGCGTCACACACAGTTATGACCTTAGACTTTATTGTCATTTTGTCAACACTTGGTGCACCCAAAACCAAATTTCGTTGCATACGGCTCTCAACAAAGAAACGATATTTCGGCTGGATAAAAAGTGACATTTTTATATAAATAGGAAATAAGATAAGTATAAAGTACAACAGTGATAAAGTATGTACACAGTGCAGGAAACAAAAACAGTATTTACAAAGTGCCCAGAGGAATGCTAAGTTGACTGTTCAACAGTCTGACGACACCGTTGCAGAACCTGGTGGACCTGCAGTGCTTGGACTTCAAGTAAACATTAAAATGATAAATCAAAACGTTTGATTTTCTTTGCTTTTATGTCATTTTAAATAAAAAAACAGAATTTTAAATATCCCAAATGATTTTACTCTCCATAAAAATATCTCCTGTCAAAATGATACAAGATAGAAATATGAACATGCTGCAAAACAAAACTTGCAAATATAAAACCAATTTGTGCTTTTCAGCAATAACAACGTGCTTTGGCGATCTCCTCTGCATGCCACGATAAAATTTGCTTTCACAGCAGCTTCACTTTGTGATTTTGCACAGGTGAAAAACGTCTGCTGGAATGTCAGCTTCTTCTTGAACTCTTCTACCTTCTGTATCTTCTGCTCTGCATTCAGGTCTTTCAGGTTATCCAGATGTTTTGTTTCATAGTGCCTGCCGTCTTAGATTAAAATCTTTCAATACAGCCACATTAGCGTCACAAACGAGACAAACGGGCTTACCGGCAATGTCAGGAAACATATACTCGACCTCCCATCGGTTTTTAAAGGCTCTGTTTTCAGAATCAACTTTTCTCCTCGGCATCATGAGGGGCTAGCTTGGCAATAGCTTGCAGCAACAAGCACTTGTCCTGATTGCCGCGGAATTATGGGATCTGTGCTTTATTGTGTTATCATCGGGCCATTAGTAACAATAATATAAAATGACCATATCCGGCCCGCGGGCCTTGAGTTTGACACATATGGTCCAGAGCGACGGCAGAGTCCGGTGTTTGCTCCGTTAGCCAGGTCTCCGTCAACAGCGGCATGCTACATTCCCTGTATTCCCGTTGGCGCCGTGCTAGCGCCGTTAGCTCGTCCATCTTATTGCAAATGGACCTCACATTCCCGGTGATGATGGTGGCGAGTGTGGGCGGCGTTTCTTTTTCCGCCACATAACACCCGAGCGTTGTCCTCCTTTCCTCCTCTTCAGCTCGGGGGAAACATTGGGCTTGTAGCCTGTTAGCTTCCCTTGGCTACAGAGGGCTAACAGCTGGAGTGATGAACCAGGTGAAAAATAGGAAGAATAAAAGGGCCAGCCTCACTGTTTTTACAAACATGTTTCTGCCCGGTAAAAAAGAAAACACAGGACTGAGAAAAAAAAAAAAAAGAGTAAAAAAGAACATATAAAACGAGACAATGTACAGACGAGTCGACGGAGCTGCTGCAAACGTGTCGCCACTACTGCGGCGCCAACAATAACGCGCACACCAGATTTTAGGACAATAAATTGTTTAAATTTTGCGCATTATACATGGAAAAAAACGGCAATTTGGACGTGGAAGGAATTAGTCAGCATTCTCTGCCAGCGTCCATTTCAACCATTTCAAGACTACGCTTAGCCCAAAGCCAAGGGCCGAGGGCCAGATACGGCCCGGCACATCATTTGATGCGTCCCGCCAAGACAAATTGTGCATGGACTTCACGTGTCAATACTGAAATTGTCTTCACGTTTGAAAAATAGAAAAGTTGCTCTCAATTTTTATTAGCGTTCGTCTTTTTAAAATATTTGAACTTTTTACGAGTCTGTGACTTCAAAAGTAGTTCTTCTTCAGTTTGTTGTGTAGCCTATACTGGATAGAATATTAGGCGTTGACAGTTCGAAAGTGGCTCTCCTCAGCAACGGTCCGTCCAGATGGAGACGTGCACGCACGCACGCGCGCACGCAGGCCAAAAGGAGCACCGACATGGCGGAGAAAAACAAATGCTCACGTGGGAATTTGTCCTCCTTTTTCTATTCCACATTGCGCGTGTTGTGTGTTGTGCGTGCATGGAGGAAATGTACCTGAGTGCAGGGAGGCTTGAAAAAGTAGCGGGAGCGCTTCCTCGACTCAGCCTTCTGTCTTGCTACGTGTTAGCATCGTTAGCATTTGTCCCGTTCTCATCCACACTGAGTGAATTTCAAATGAAAGGAGAATCTTCACTTGAGCCTTGCCTTGCCGAACTTCTCTTCGTCTTTTTGGACTCATTTCTCAGGTGGCATTAAAGCGTTGTGTTACACTGCCCTCTGTCGACGGCTGATTGTCATTACAACCGCAGGTGGCCGGAGACGACGGAATTAGTCCGTCGTGCCTGTTTTGACTCGCGAATACAAAGGCAGAACAAATGTTATTTTCATCATAAAATAACAGTTAACGTTTGACCTGTAATTTAAATGAATTGCACTGCCGTCCAGTCGTCAAACATCGTCGAGGATGGTTTCATTTAACTTGTAAAACATACACGGAGCTTGCTTATTTTATATCTCATTCTGTTATGAGGCAATACAGGTCTGGTCATTTATCCTGATAATAATTCAATGCTCGGCAATGGCAAGGCAGAAAAACATACACGCACAACCATGGAACATCTCCCTCAATATTGAGTAGTTCCAAATAAATGCCACAAGATGGCAGCAAAGACCCACTAGGCACATCAAGAAAGAACTTTGACCCGAGCTCATCTAGACAGCATTAGCAGCCCTCCACCGCCGAGGAAACCAAAATAATAATAAGTCTGACTGCGAGGACTGTTTTCTTCTTTCTTCTACATGTGTTGCTGCACTGTTTATGTTCATTCACGTTTGAAGCTTCCATGGCCGCTAATTGGCAATTTGCGCAGATGCTGTATTTCATCTATTTTGTGGCCACAAATAAAACATGTCAAGTCTGTTCCTCGAGAGGAATCTATAGAGATATATGTATCGTTTTTTTCCATGTATAATGCGCCCCCATGTATAATACGCACCCGAATTTTGACTCTTCCCTTTTGTCCAGTCCGTCTTGAACGCTAGCGATCACGTAAGTCACAGAAATCCCCTTCGAGATGGTAGTTAGAAGATCCCTTTTGTCCAGCCTGAGCTCTGTGGTTTTGTTTAGTTAGGTTTTTGCCATCGTATTTCCCTCGTTTTGAGGCGCTTTCTGTTTTGCTGTCTCCAGCCTTCTTCCCTCGTTTTGAGGCGATTTTGGTTTTTGCTCTCCCCACCCAGCCTTTTTGTCCCTCCTTTTGAGGCGCCTTTTGTTTTCTGTGCTGTCTTCAGCCTGAGAGAATAAACACCTTTTGTTGGCACTCTGCATCCGAGTCCTCTCCCTGCTCCAAGTCTGACCGTTACATACATGAGAAAACTTCACGTCACTGCAATAAACACAAAATACGGCATAAAACGCACAACAAATGACATACAGGTGTACGCTCCATCGTAACATAATAATGAGAGTTCATAGTTCATTCTACAACTTTTAGTTTAGTCATCAAAGTGCATTTAAAAACAAGTCAATTGAAGGCATGATGATTGCAATTATTATTGGCATCAACATTCACCATTGGTCGGCCAGCAGGTCAAATTATGCGAGGAAGTGGAGGGTCAAGGGTCAAGGCCCGCCCGCCACGAGTGCGGATGGCAGGAGAGTGTCAGGAGCACACGTCTGTGTTGGAGTTCACGTCTTATTTGTGAAATGTGGAAATATTTATGCCTAACGCTCCAGGGGAAAGGCATCCTTCGCGAGCTTCTGCATGCATCCACATCCATCCATCCATTCGTGCTCAGAACTCTCCCCAAGGATCCAAGGCCGGCGTCAATGGCGTCACATCAATCATCCAGCCTAGATAGATATAACCAAGCATTCAGCGTTTGAGGAAAACCACCAGGCATGCATTGAACACTTACTTCATTCAGGCAATATGGCCCAAAACATTTGTGATGTCACAGTGCACATCATGAAGTTAGTATTAAAACATTTCCTTTGATTGATTTCATGTGTGCTTCTCTACTTTATTCGATCTGATGTCAGCAAATCTGGTTTTGGAACTAGGCGCGACCGACTTTTTGGAAGCCATTAACTTCAACGGCACCCTGGAAGATGTTTGGAACCTACCACTCGATCTTCAGACTGCAGCGAGAATCCGTTTGGACCTCCTCCAAGGCCCGCTTTCCTTCCTCTCCGATGTCATTGTCCCCCAGGTTCAGCTGTTGGAGGTGGGAAGGGTTGGATTGGAGAGCCTTGGCCAGTGAGACGCATCCTCGTGTGCCGATGTTGCACCTCTCGAGCCTGACAAGACAAGAGGGCGGCTGACACAAGCCCAAGGTTCTTGGGCCGGCTCGAGGAGAGCCTTACCAGAGAACTTGCAAGGTGCACTGCGGCTTTGCCAGTCCGGCGGCGAGCGCCTCCAGCCCGTCGTCACTCAAGTCGTTCCCATTAAGATCCAGATGCCTCAGGGTGCGGGATGAGCTCAGAACGGAGGCCAGCGCCTCGCAGCTTTTCTTGCTCAGCTGGCAGCGATAGAGCCTGAGAAGACAAGAGGGCGGCTGACACAAGCCCAAGGTTCTTGGGCCGGCTGGCCTTCTGCCGCTCGAGGGGAGCCTTACCAGAGAACTTGCAAGGTGCACTGCGGCTTTGCCAGTCCGGCGGCGAGCGCCTCCAGCCCGTCGTCACTCAAGTCATTCCCATTAAGATCCAGATGCCTCAGGGTGCGGGATGAGCTCAGAACGGAGGCCAGCGCCTCGCAGCTTTTCTTGCGCAGCTTGCAGCCCCAGAGCCTGAGAAGACAAGAGGGCGGCTGACACAGGCCCAAGGTTCTTGGGCCGGCTGGCCTTCTGCCGCTCGAGGGGAGCCTTACCTGAGAACTTGCAAGGTGCACTGCGGCTTTGCCAGTCCGGCTGCGAGCGCCTCCAGCCCGTCGTTGTACAAGTCGTTGAAGCTGAGATCCAGATGCATCAGGGTGCGGGACGAGATTAGAACGGAGGCCAGCGCCTCACAGCTTTTCTTGCTCAGCTTGCACCTCCGGAGCCTGAGAAGACAAGAGGGCGGCTCACACAAGCCCAAGGTTCTTGGGCCGGCTCGCGGAGAGCCTTACCTGAGAACTTGCAAGGTGCACTGCGGCTTTGCCAGTCCGGCTGCGAGCGCCTCCAGCCCGTCGTCACACAAGTCGTTGAAGCCGAGATCCAGCTCCCTCAGGCTGCAGGGCGAGCTTAGAACGGAGGCCAGCGCCTCACAGCTTTTCTTGCTCAGGTTGCAGTACCAGAGCCTGAGAAGACAAGAGGGTTTGGGCTGCTGACATGTGCGCGGCCGGTTCAGCGTGCTGGCTCGACGGCACCTACACTGATTTTTGAGAAGCCTTGACCACCGGCAGCAGCATCAGGACCCCCTTCTCGGACCGAGCGTATTTCCCGAGTTCGAAGCAGCTCATGGCTTCGTCGGAAGCCCGCAAGAAGAAGACCAGGGCCGACCACATGGCCGGAGGTAGGTCCTCCGTGGACAATTTCCCCCCTTTGAGGTATTGTTGCATCTGCTCCAGCAGGGACTCGTCCTTCAGCTCCTTCAGGCAGTAGAACAAGTTGATGTTCTCCTCGGGAGAATTCCGCTCAATCCGTTCCTTGATCAAGCGGACCGTTTCTGCGTTGCTGTGTCTGTAGTTCTCGGGAACCTTCAGCAGCTCACCCAGGAGATCCTGGTTGCACTGCAAGGAGAGGCCCATCAGGAAGCGGAGGAACAAGTCCAGGTTTCCCTCACTCTCGGAGGCTTTGTGGATGGCCGCCTCGTGTACCCAAGTGAGCGGGTTCCGCTTCCAAATCAACAGAAGGCCTTTCCGAGTCCACCCGGAATCGTCCAGCACGTTATTGTTGTCCTGGAACAGGCTCATCATCACGAAGAGAGCGGCCATATATTCCTGGACGGTCAGGTGGATGAACTGAAACATCTTGCCTTGTTGGTATTTCTGGAGCGGGGGTACCTCCTTGAAGACCACGGTGAAGACTCCCGAGTGTTTTGCGCCCTGCGGGTCATCCAAGCCGCTTTCCCGCAAGTCGCTCTCGTAGAAGATCTGTTGCCTTTTCATCAGCTGCTGAAAAGCCAGCTTGGCCAGCGCTTTGACGTAGTCCGTGCTCTTCCGGCTGTCTCGCTCCTTGGACTTGTACAGGTGATAGAGCAGGAACTCTGTGTACATCTCGGTCAGGGTTTCGGGCAGCTCCTTTCCGTGTTTCCGACAGTCTTGGAGAACGGTGGCGATGAGCCAGCAGAAGATGGGCAAGTGGCACATGATGAGAATGGTGCGGGACTTCTGGATGTGCTGGATGACGTCCTCCTCGGCGGGGAACTTCTTCCTGAAGTAGTCCAGCCTCTGGGAGTCGCTGAAGCCTTTCACCTCGGTTCTGCCGTCCACCAGGCGCGGCGGGATGTCGTGGGCCGCCTGGGGCCGCGTGGTGATCCAAACCCGGGCGCAGGGAAGCAGGTTCCCCTTGATGAGATGCGCCAGGAGCACCTCCACGGGGTAGGATCCGGTCACATCCAGGCGCTTCTTGCGCTCGTCGCTCAGGTCCAGTTTGAGGCGGGACTCGTCCAGGCCGTCCAGCACAAACAAAATCTTGATCTTGCTGGACTGGTAGTGGCGGTTGGGCGACTCTTGCAGACTGACCAAGATCTGGTCCAGCATCTTGATAGCCTTGCTCTCCCAGACAAAGAGTCGGATGAGCTCCGCCAGCGAAAAGCTATTGTCCTCCTCCAAGTTCAACTCGCGGAAGGCCAAGGGAAAGATGAAGTCCACGTCTGTGTTGGTTTCCCCGCTGGCCCAGTCCAGGACAAACTTGCGCACCAGGAAAGTCTTCCCGATGCCAGCGAAGCCCACGGTGAGCATCGTGCGAAGGGGCTTCTGGCTTTGGAAGATGTCGCACGGCTGGATGGACTCCTCCTCGGCCACGCCGCACATCTCCATCTGAAGGACCTCGTGCTGCTTGTCGGGGAGACCGGCGACGCCGCGGGTAATGTTGAGCTCGGTGTAGACGTTCTCCAAAGGCTCCTGCTGGCTGTACATCGTGTTGCCCTCGGGAACGTTGAGGTAGATATTCCGCAGGTTCTCTTGCAGCGCCCGCTTGAATTTGCCGATCTGCTCGTTATCCACTGAGGAGGTGCTACCTGAGGGCGCAGAAGGAGATCCCGTGTCGCAAAACTGTCTTTAGGCCTCAAGGAGGCAAATGAAGGAGGCCAGAGCTGTTGCCATCATCTGTATCACCTGAGAGTTTTCAGGTAAGCTGCTTTCTGGAAAGTCCCCCCCCCCTCCCCCACCAGAAGCCCCGTTCACCTTACCTGTGATTTGCGGCAGGTCGTTGCGCAGCTTCTGGGCCAGGTTGTAGTTGTTGATCTTCTCCAGAATCTCGATGGTCTTCTCCCCCGCGTTCTTGCCGTGCCTGTTCATCAGCTGTTTGGCGATGTCAGTCCGGTCTGCGTCTTCTGTGATGCTCTCGGGCAGGTCCGTAAAAAACTTGAACTTCTTGAAGTCGTCCTGCCCCAGGCCTTCCAGCGTTTCCAACAGCAGGCCCTTGATTTTCCTATCCAGAGCCATCTTTCCCGCATGAACCTGAACGCAAAGGGATCCCCTTGATTTTCTCGCACAAGAGACGGCCACAATAGTGTCCCACGTCCAAAGCCCAGAAGGTGGCGTTATTTCCGAGAAGCTGGAGGCCAAAGTCTGCTCTTCTTACGACTCTTTCCTGGTCCTTGAGGCTGCTTGACAATGACTTTGCTGCTGGCTTGGCTTCCTTGTTGTTTCGTCCCTTCAAGAAGTAATTGAATTTTTGCCTTCTTGTTTTTATATTGTGTGGCGTACTTGTATGTCTATCGTGTTATGTGTCTCGTCACCGTGGGATAGAGAAAAACGTCATTTCGGTCTCTTTGTGTGTTGTGACATGTGGAGAGATTGACAATAAAGCTGACTTTGACTTTGACTTAACTTACACCTTACACCCAAAGTAAACAACTGAGCATTTATGGAGGAAGCCAGCGACTGAAAGCTGAATAACCGACAAGCGGACCGAGTGAACCGTCTGAGCAATCGCCAACAAGTCGTTCAGACTCGCCGAGCGACTGGCTCGCTCGCTCACTAACTGACCGACCGACCGTCCAGCTGACTAAATAACGGGATTTTGAACAGCTCTGCACGCACGCTCTCCTTCGCGTCGTCTCGTTTCAGCGTGTGAGCGATTGCCTTCCGAACCAAAGTCCTCGTCGCTGTGGCGTCCAAAGGTCAGGGCGACGCCCTCTCGTATATAAAGGACAGCTTGGACTTCTTTTTGTTACTGATCTGTTTATCTTGACTTGGCAGACCTTGACAGACCGTGAGAACTGTGTAAACAAAAACATAAACATACAGTGCATTTGTTAACAATAAATCAATATGCTCAAAATAATCTCCTTTGGTCTCTTTTCACATCCTATTGCACTACTGCTAATAAACTTCACCACATAACATATAATACCTATAAGACTGTTAAACAAATAAACCTTTAAACATCATCACAATAATTATTACCATATACATATATATACCACCACTAGCAAACATACCGTAATTTTCCATGTATAATGCGCCCCCATGTATAATACGCACCCTAAAAATAGCATGTCGCTGCTGGAAAAAAGCCTGTACCCATGTATAATACGCACCCAAATTTTGACTCTTACTTAAGTCCGGAAACGTAAAATGATTTGAGAAAAAAGATCATCTTTGGGAACAACCGGATGTTATTCTGCCGGTCAGTATCACTGCGCCTGCGCTAGCAAACTCGATAGCGAAGAAATTTTTCGGATTTGTGTAGGCTACATTGTGACAGACAGCAAACGAGCAGGTGATCCAGCAAGCCGCGTCTGATACCAGAGCATTGTGTTCGAAGTGAACAGCAGAGAAGAAAGGAACAAGGCAAAGTGTTGTGAAATAAAACATTACCTGTCATACGCATTTAGAACGGAAGTCTCGCTCTTTATGTAGCTGACGTGTCTTGCGCATCCGTTCTGCGCATCTGTCATGGCGGCCTCCGTATGCTATCCGCTGTTGTGCTAGATTTGGTTCCCCCGTAAGATTTTGTTTCCCCTGCCGGGGGAGCGCGCACGCCTTATTTGGGAAGCGAAAAAGCGATGTCGTGCGGCGTCAGCACTATGTTGTTTTCAACAAAAACATGAAGAACTCACGTTTGCGTCAGTCAATTTTAATTTTGATAAAGGATTATTCTCATTTGATGCCATCCGCATTCTGCCATTGAAGCGGGGTGCATTCAAAGAGCAGTTGTACAGACGGAACACTCATGCACTTCACCAAAACGCAACAATGTCATTACGTGAGCTCTTTGCATAAACCTCGATGCAAAGAAACTATAAAGGAGTATATATTACAAAGGAGACTTTCTACTTAATTGTGATTATCATTCATCCATCCATCCATCCATCCATCCATCCATTTTATTTTATTACTCAGGTATTTTCAAAGCAAATTAACATTGTTGCACTTATTAATTTGTTTTAACATGACAGCGCAATACAATTAAAAGGTGACACCATAGCAATGTCAAACGTGTTCATTTAAGAAAAAGCCACACACGTTTTGTGATCAAATCTTTCATAACGAGAATGATTTGAGTGAATTGATTGATTTTCATCCCCCCCTCCCCACCATCTGTCACTTTGCTTGGGACAAAAGGAGCCTTTAGGACTGGAATTTCTTCTCAATTATTCATTCAAATCAATTCACTCAAATCATTCTCGTTATGAAAGATTTGATCACAAAACGTTTCCGTCTGTACGACTGCTCTTTGAATGCACCCCGCTTCAATGGCAGAACGCGGATGGCATCAAATGAGAATAATCCTTTATCAAAATTAAAATGGACTGACGCAAACGTGAGTTCTTCATGTTTTTATTGAAAACAACATCGTGCTGACGCCGTACGACATCGCTTTTTCCCTTTCTAAATAAGGCGTGCGCGCTCCCGCGGCAGGGGGAACAACACCGGGTTCTTCCATCTTGGCTGCGCGCGGGGCATTGTGGGTCTTGTACGTGCACGCACGCAAGCGCGGGCGCGCACGCAACAACCAAATTTGTCTTCATAACAAGCAAGCAGGGCTGTGGACAGTATTCCTACGCGCATTCTCAGCAGCATGATGAAAATAAAATGGAACGTATTTTTTTTTATTGTCGGACTCGGTGGACTCGGTCAAAATCAGCACCGAGTCCGAGTCCGGCAAAAATGACCGAGTCCGACCGAGTCCGAGTCCCCGAGTCCACAGCCCTGCTTATGTTTGATTCATGGACATCAGATTGGCGCGCAGCTGCCCGATTGCCAAATTCTTCTGCCACTTCAATGACTTTCTTTGGAAATGCTATACTAGAACTTGCTCTCTTAACCATTTTGATGAAACTGCTAATTAAACTGAAGTCTCGTTCTTTATATAGCTGACGTGTCTTGCGCATCCGTTCTGCGCATCTGTCATGGCGGCTTCCGTACGATATCCGGTTTGCGATGGAGATGAAAAAACAAACACTATTTGACAATAACACACCATCAAGGATTGCACCTTCGCATCAGTGTTGGGCAGGATGGCTGAATGCGATGCGCCATTGACAACAAACAAGAAGAAAGTCAAGTCAAGTCAAGTCAAGTTGATTTGTATAGCCCTAAATCACAAGCAGTCTCAAAGGGCTTCACATAGACAGAAATGGACAATTCTTCTCAAAGCATCCCCTGATCTTAAGCTCCCAAAAGGGCAAGGAAAAACTCCAAAAAAATGAGAAACCTTGAGAAGGGACCACAGATGGAAGGATCCCCCTTTCAGGATCACCAGGTTGAAATGGATGCAGAGAGGGCACAAATGATACAACATGAAAATCAATGAAATAAAAAGTGGATGTCCATGTCAGAGCGGAGGGCTGCCGAAGGAGCCCTCAATTGTCCTGGCAGTGTCCTCGAGGAGGTTGAGCTGCAGTTCCCCCATCCTGAATTGGCCCACGAGAATCCAGATAGCCGCTGTCAGCATGGGTGCCACCTAACCACCTCCCCGGCCGGGGAGGGGGGAGGGAGGGGGTGGAGAGGGAGAGAAAACAAACTCCAGCCGAATCGGCCACTACAAGTTAGTTAAGGGCCATGTCATAGAAATGTCTCTTTAAACGTGTCTTAAATGTTTCTACTGAGGTAGCAGTCCTAATATCCATTGGTAGGGCATTCCAAAGCTCTGGAGCCCCAATAGAAAATGCTCTAGACCAGGGGTGGGCAAACTTTTTGACTCGCGGGCCGAACTGGGTTCTAAATTTGGACCGGAGGGCCGGCCGGACAAGGAGCAGATGGACGTAGGCGTTGTGTGAAGTCATATAAGCGACCTGTAAAGGTCATTGCATAAAAGATCTTGGCCTTTAGTAGGTAGTAAAGCATGGATATTCCAAACAATTTTTTTGAAAACAAATGCATTTATTAACAGCATTAAGAAAATAATAATTCACTAAAAAACTGCTATCAGTGATTCTCATAAAATACGACACTGTTATTATGAATAACAATCTCCATCACTTCAGTGCCTGCAGGTCAGATTAATGAAAGATGTTTATCTTATGAGATCACATCATACGGCAAACATTCTGACCAAATATATCATCTTGAAGAATCGGTGAAAGCATACATCCAAATAAACTAATCAAAACAGCAACACGGTGAGGGGTATCTGAAAATCAGAGCAGAGTTTTAACTCGCAAACACCTGGTAACAGAGGTGAGGAAACGGGAAACACTTGCTTAAAGTAAGCCTTAAGAACTTTACAGGTTAAGATTAGTCGCAAATAGGTGGTGCATCAATGTCCTTGAGCATCCTGCATTGTTTGAAAATGAGAATGGTCGCTAGTTTCAATCCCTGCTATGTGTACAAATCATATTCAAAATGCATTTTTTTACAATAAACTTGAGAGCCTCCCGTTCATTTTCAGTGGGAACAGTGTTGTTGGTGTCCCTTTTTTGCTAGTGCGTCATAGTCTGGAGTAAAATTTGTTGTGGCAATTCTTAGGCGAGATCCGAGGTGTTGGTCCGTTTACCTTGATCTGTGACGGGTTGATGTTGATGTGGCTGAACGTCACGTCGCGTACGTCGAGCCAAATTGGCCACTCTTTTTTAACATTCGGCACTCACTTCTTTTTTTCGGGCCACTCATTTTAATGGAAGGATTCCAGGGGAAGGTTTGTGGGTGGCTTTAGCGCAAAACTGCATCTGAAAGCTCAGCGCGCGAATTACAAGAACGCTGTCGTCAAAGCCCACGCTCTAAATTCGGGACTGATACGAATAGAGCGAGAGTGCGCCAAGTCCGTACACGCACTTGTGAGTGTGCACCGAGCTTTCTGACACGGCTTCCGGTAGTAAATGCGCAGGCGAGCGCTTCGCCATCTACTGGGAAAACGCAGTCATTGCAGGCAAAATGACAAAAAAAAAAAAGTTTAATAATACAATTTGTTCAGGGTTGGCGGGCCGGATTAAACGGTCCCGTGGGCCGGATGTGGCCCGCGGGCCGTAGTTTGCCCACCGCTGCTCTAGACCCTATATTGGGGTAACGTGATCACATTTTCTTGTCCGTGAGAGCAGCCTTGCAGCAGCATTTTGTACTAACGGTAGACTTTTGATGCGGGACTTAGGAGGACCAGAGAATAGTACATTACAGTAGTCCAGGCGCGACGTGACCAACGCATGTATAATAGTTTCCGCATCACCGGTCGAGAGGAGCGGACGAATCTTTGCAATATTACGAAGGTGAAAAAAGGCAATTCTGGTTATATTCTTAATGTGCTTTTGAAAGGAGAGAGTTTGGTCAAATATTACCCCGAGATTCGTTACAGTATCGCTCTGAGTGAGTACGCTTATCTATAGTTATAGCGGTGTAGAAACTGGATGTCCTCTCGGTTTGGGTCTTTGAAGTTGAAGCTTTAATAACTTTCATTTACAGTTACAGGTAGTACAACATTGACTCCTCGCTCGTTCTGTTTAACTATAACTCTCCCGCTCTCTGTGTCACGCCCTCTCACTTCCTCCGTGTCTTAAAGGGGTAGTGTCTAATTATCACGACACTACATCTCTCCTTTTCTTTTAAATGAAATGTCTTTCCTTAGTTTCAGCTTACTTACCCTGACAGAATGTACAATTGAAATAAAGTGGTTTCCAAAATACAGTCATGTAAAATTGTGATTCCGTATTATACTATGAATTCAAAATCAGATATACAAACACTTTAACAAATAACTAAGCTTAACATCTCTGAGCAGTACTGAACACACATTACTCTTGTGTCGATAACAAACATAACGGTGGCGAGAATTTGTCAGTGTCTCATCACTCTATGTAGCCTTTGCTATATCTCAGTGATGAGTCTTTGAGGCGGTCGTCTGTTTACCCTCACAGGGCGTCGCCTCCTGGTTTCAAGGTTAACGTGTTCAGGATCACCTGCTTGTCCATTAACACTGTCGTCATCACAGTTATCACCGTCTCGTGTTGTGAATGGGACTTCCGGTCTGTGCTTCAAGAGTTTGAAGTGCGATCTATGTCTTGTGAGTCTGTGGTCCTGTCTCTGTGCAGTGACCATCGTTCCGTTCACTGCGATGACTTTGTAGGGGTTTGGGTTGAAGGGCGTCACAAGTTTTCCCGTCTTCCTCTGTTGTATTAGGACAACATCACCCTCCTTGAGCACAGAGTGTGATGCGTTCCTCCTTTCGTCCGCATACTTCTTCATTTTGTCCTTCCTCAATCCATCTGTCCGACGGAGATCATCATCACTGGGGGGATGAGAGATGGACGGCAGCTTTATACTTATGGGCCGACCATAGAACACCTCAGCCGGAGGCCGGTTGGTGGTATGATGAGGTGTTGCCCTGTAGTCCCTGAGGAACTTGTACAGCTCTTGCTTCCACGGCTTGCCTTCCAGCGTAGCTGTGTGGATCGCTTTGGTCAGAGTCCTGTTGAACCTTTCAACCGCAGTGTCGGCCTGTGGCCAGTAGGGGGTTACCTTCCTGTGGTGGAATCCAAGGTATCTTGCAAAGTCCGAAAAAGCCTTGCTCGAGAATGGGGGCCCATTACCGCTTCTCACCACTTTTGGGATTCCCACTGTCGAAAAGATTTTGTCCATGACAGGGATGAGTCTGCATGCCGATGTAGATGGCATAATCTCCACAAAGGGAAACCTCGAACACTCATCCATGAGGACTAACAGGTAGTCACCTGAAGGAAAGGGGCCACAGAAGTCCACTGCAACATCCTCCCAAGGCCCCTGTGGGAGTTCAGACATTCGCAGCGGTTGATGCACAGTCTTGGGTACTGCATGTGTAGCAATGACGGAGACATGCATTCCAGTGTCCACGTCATCTGTGATACTGGGCGTGTGAAGTGTTT
Organism: Syngnathus typhle; assembly: GCF_033458585.1. NCBI lineage: Eukaryota > Metazoa > Chordata > Actinopteri > Syngnathiformes > Syngnathidae > Syngnathus > Syngnathus typhle. The sequence goes on along the minus strand of NC_083738.1, from coordinate 28,730,488 downwards.
GTGGATGGCGTGACACGTAGTCTGCCGAGTTTGATCTTCCAGGTTTGTGAACAATTTTGAGCTTGTAAGGTTGCACCTGTATGAGACCTAGTTTAGTTGCAGTGTCATGGCCCAGCAGCGAGCCGTGGTCTCCATCAACAACGTAGAATGCTGCCTGAGCTGTTCTCCCATTGGCAGAGACTGTTGTGGTGACCTTACCACGAAGGGAAAGGGGAACGTTTGTACCATAAGGGTATATCCTTTTGCTTGACTGCTCCAGTTTGAGTTTCGTTTTCAACGCGCCGTAGGCTCTTCGATCCAGGAGATCAGCTGAGGCTCCCGAATCAACAAGAACATCAATGTATTCACCAGCTACCATGACTGACCTCACTGGTGGTTTTCTCCCCTCCGCAGCTCTAGTGACAAAGATGTACTCATCATCCGTGCTCGAGTCATCAGCCGCGAGATGACTTATGGGCGCGGTGTCAGCACCGTCAGCAACAATAGTTTTGATTTGTCTGCGCCTGTTAGGCCACGACACCTCTTGTGCGCTCTGTGTCGGTTCCATTTTCTGTCCATGTTGACGGTGTTTCACCTTCATGCCAGGGCCGGAGAGACAGCAGCGGGCGAAATGGTTGAATTTTCCACATGTCCGACACTGTAGACCTTTCGCTGGACATGCTGCCTGACCACCCTGATGAGGAAACGCACCTCCACAATTCCTACATTTCATCCCTGGCTGATCTCTACGGTCCATGTTTTCCATACGGCGTTCAGAGGTGTTCCATCCTCTGCGTCTTGAATAGAGCATGGCTGCAACATGTCCAGTATCTCGATTGTTTTCAATGCCAGACGCCTGAAGTTCCAATGTCTCGAAAGCTCGGGCCAGATCCAATAGACCTTTCAGAGTCATGTCCGGGTCTCTCAGTGCCCTTCTCCTGAGACGTGATGATGTGCAGCAGAGTATTATCTGAGACTTAATTTCCTTGTCTACATTAGTGAATTCACAATTCTGAGATAGCTGTCTCAGTCTGGTGTGAAAAGCATCAACAGTTTCACCTGGGTTTTGTTTTGATTGTCTAAATACATAGATTTCATATTCTACATTATGACTTGGACTGAAATATTCGGTGAGCAGTTGTACTGCCTTATCGAAATCACCTGGTTGGCCTCTTTCAGGAAAAGTCTCAAAGATATCCTGCACTTGTTCCCCAGCGTAGTACAGAAGCATAGCCTTTTTTCTTGTTTTATCAGTTATGGCAGCCGCCGTGAGAAATGTCTCAAATCTCCTCATCCACTTCGTCCATTTCAGGGAAAGGGAAGCCGGCTCTGCATGTACATCAAAAAGGGGAAATGCGGGTAAACCAGCCACACCAGCCATCGTTACAATAGGTTTTGTTCGACAGCGTTTTCTTTTCCTTTCCACAGGAATACCACTGTCCACGTGTGTGCGTAGCCGTTGCTAGCCCCGATCCAGCAGGCAAACCGTTGTGAGCGGTAGAAACTCCGTCGCGGGGATCCGTTCACGTCAGTCGCGCAATATCCTCGTCGCCATTGTAGAAACTGGATGTCCTCTCGGTTTGGGTCTTTGAAGTTGAAGCTTTAATAACTTTCATTTACAGTTACAGGTAGTACAACATTGACTCCTCGCTCGTTCTGTTTAACTATAACTCTCCCGCTCTCTGTGTCACGCCCTCTCACTTCCTCCGTGTCTTAAAGGGGTAGTGTCTAATTATCACGACACTACAAGCGGTTTCCTTGAATAAGTGTTGATAACGAGTTGGACCAATGATCAACCTCTCAGTTTTATCTGGGTTAAGACGAAGGAAGTTGAGAGACATCCATTGCTTGATCTCCGCAAGGCACGCCTCAAGATTACAACAATCCCGTGGATCTGTCATCGATAACGGCATATATAATGGGGTGTCATCCAGGTAGCATTGAAAACAAATATTATATTGACGTATTGACACCCAAATGACACCCACGGTTTATGCAGTTCATGTTGCAATAAGATGAATACGGCGCGAGAGGGAAGGAAGTCTCTTATCAAACAGCTCTGCGTGCTCAGCATAACGCTGAGAGCTGCGGGGAAATCACGTGACTTGCCGCAATTGGATGACGTCACTGCAGGGGGCCCAAAGTCAAAGTGCATTACAGTGGAAGAAGAAGCCTGGCCAAATACCGTTTTTTTCCGTGTATAATGCACAAAATTTAACTAATTTATTGTCCTAAAATCTGGGGTGCGCATTATACATGGGTACAATTTTTTTTTTTTTTTTTTTTTTTTTTTTTTTAAGAAAATCATGGTACAACAAAACCAACAACAGGACTGACCGACAAAGACGTGGAACAAAAAGACAGGGTGACATTACCAAAGACAGGATCAGAAACCAAACAGACATCATGACATCATCCGACGGTGAGCGAGGGGCAGACAGGACTTAAATACAAAACACGTTACATTGATTGAGGTGACACAGGAAGGGAGGGAGGGGCGACGCCAACAGAAACTATGGCAACCTAGACACATAGCAAAACTAGGGACGAGAGATGACAAATCTCCCTCGAAATCAAACTTGAAATCACCTTTCTTCTTGTTTGTTGTCAATGGCGCATCGCATTCAGCCATCCTGCCCAACACACTTAGTCAGTAAAATTCATAATTGACGACACATCGTTAATGCGATGGTGCAATCCTTGATGGTGTGTTATTGTCAAATACCGTTTGGTTTTTAATCTCCATCGCGGACCGGACGTCATACCGAGGCAGTATCACTGCGCATGCGCACTATGGATCCCATGCGCAGAACGGATGTGCAAGACACGTCAGCTATACAAAGAGCGAGAGTTCAGTTGTCTACCTAAATGCGTAATACAGGTAATATTTTATTTCACAACACTTTGCCTTGTTCCTTTCGTCTCTGCTGTTCACTTCGAACACAATGCTCTGGTACCAGACGCGGCTTGCTGGATCACCGGCTCGTTTGCTGTCTGTCACAATGTAGCCTACACAAATCCAAAACATTTGTTGCAACTCCGAGTCACGACGAGGGGCAAGTTTTGGTTTCCAAGGGTGTTTTTATTCCTCTTCAACGTCTCTCCCATACAGAGCCGCCTTTTTCACGTCCGCACGCCTTTTTCACATGTGCGCACGGAGCGCGGTGGTGCCTTTACGGGCAGTCGGAGAAATCAACGCCAACAAAAAAAATACATCCAGCCTATTTAAGACCATACCAAAGACTATAAAAATGGGACCCATTGCCTCCCTGCGTGTGTGACGAGCATTGGGACTTCAAAAAAAAAAAAAATGTAAAAAAAAATTGGGTGCGTATTATACATGGGTACAGGCTTTTTTCCAGCATCAACATGCCATTTTTAGGGTGCGTATTATACATGGGGGCGCATTATACACGGAAAAAACGGTAATACGAAATAATCGATAACCGAATTAAGGCTTAAGAAGAGATGTCATGAATAAGCAAGAAAAAGAATTACAAGTCGAAAAAACAACAAAAAAAACAAGACTCACCCACTCAGAACAAAAGAGGAGACTAAAGGTCTAAAATTCTATTTGGTTGAACAAGTCGAGTGATCGGCTCTCCTTTGTTCCAAAATCCGAATTCTGTTTAAAAAAGAGGAATTGGCGTCTTCCCCTTTCTGCCCGGAGCGGCTGTCTCCTGTGCCTTCCTTGAAGCTTAAAATTTGACAAATTCACCTTAGTAGAATTTGGTTCAATCTCAAAAAGAATGAAAAATCCCTCTTCGTTCTTTTACTCCGGGTCTTGGCAACCTTGCTTCGAGCAGCAACCACTGCGCCTCGTTCGTCACCGGATGCAGAGGTTTCCTGTTTTGCTCGGTCTTTCTTTCACTATGAGTCAAAGTCAAGTCAAAGTCAGCTTTATATTCCGTTTCCTCTATCCCACGGTGACGAGACATAGTACACGATAGACATACAAGTAGACAAGGCACAAACAATAAATAATAAATAATAAATATGAGTGATGAATAAATAGGAAACAAATAACCCAATAAATAAGAGGAGCAAAACTGAGCCAGTGTGCAAACAGCAGACGGTAAGCAGAGCGCATAGTACAGGACGCTACGCAGAAAGGGGGAGAGAGTTCAGGATCCAAACAGCCTGGACTATGAAGCTGTTGGTGAGTCTGGTGGTGCGGGAGGGAGCGCAGGCTCCTGTACCTCTTCCCAGAGGGCAGAAGATCAAACAAAGAGTGAGCGGGGTGACTCACATCACTCACAATCGTGCTCGCCTTGCGGGTGAGATGGGAGATGGAAATGTCTTTCAAGCCCTTAATGTCTCCTCTCAACTTAATGCATTCAGGTATGGATGGAACACCAATGTTAAATACAGGTTGGACAAAACATTGCAACATGAATCACATATATCTTGTCTAATAAAGATCAATCTCCAACTTAAACACATATATTACATCTTAAAATGATGGCACAGCAAAGTCATATTCCAAAATGGTGCGTTGCTACGTGTTTGAACAGGTCGTCTCCTCCCAATTGCTAACAATTTAATTGATTCGATTTGTTCATTTCCATCAGGTCACCCCTATATCAAGCTTTAACACCATCTCCTGGTGAAATTTTGGAACTACTACATGTTTTGGGATAGCCAATGTGCCTGGGCCAAATTCAATACCTCATTTTACACCATCTTGTAGCACCATGCCACTTGACAACTCCGGAGGGACTTATCTATGTTTTTTTTCACGTTATTGTGCATTTTATGGCTCATGCGACCTATATTCCGGAGCGACTGTTCGTCCGAAAATTACGGTATGTGTTCCTAAAACAAAAGCATCATTCAACAGAGTCAAAGGCCTTGCAAACATCGAGGAAGAGTACGTAGCCGTCATCTTCCACGGGATCACCAGACGTAGTCTCTATTCAATGCAAAACAAGCCGAATGTTGTGATGAATAACTCTTCCTTTGATAAAGCTGGACTAACCATGTCTGTGAGTGTCAGTTTCAGTCCAGTTTAAATTTCAAAGGTTAGATGTTGTATAGTTCTTGTCACCCGCTTATCGCTGTATACAGCTGTTGCTCATACGCTTTTGAAGGTGGAGGTACAATGTCCAAAATGGAGGCAGGCAGGCAAGCAGGCCGAGGGAGGGAGAGAGGCAATGGCAGGCAGGCAAAGGTGGTAGGCCAAGCAAGGAAAGGGGGGAGAGGGACTGGCAGGCAGGCAAACAGGTGGCACACAGGTACAAATCCAAATTGTTTGTAATTCAACTAAGGTTTCAACATAAAGGGTTCAAAGAAGTCAACTAAAGTTTCTTTTCTAAATTCTAAGTTCCAAAAACTTCAAGCTTGGAGCAGACTTGAAGTGGCTTGAAGCGGCCTTTTACTATGTCACTACTATCTTCCTTCCTTGTCTCACTGAGACTGACGACCAAGTGCGAGCAGCCTATTTAGTTCCCTGGTCAGGTGACTGATCAGGTGACTGATCAAAGGCTTTGTCAACTAAAAGTCCATGGCCCAAGGCCAGTGAATCCGAAACAAAAATAAGAATTTAAGCTAAGGAAACTAAATTGGCTCCAACATATCCGGCCGGCCCCTTATAGCTACCACGTGTGGCTATAAGAAAAAATTCACAATGGGGTCAATTTTCAAAAAATAAACCATGTTAATTTCCTAATTCTAATTTTAAGTTTTACTCTCAATTACACTACAAATGTGTGCAAGTATCAGTGTATGAATGTAATGCAAATGTACTAAGCACATGCGCAGTCTTTGTTCAATGTGGGTTGTTGGCTTTTACCAACAGGTACATCTTGCTGATGGGCCGTAAGAGCTGGTTGCTTCTAGTTTGCAATCTCACACAGTCAGGCAAGTAAATAGCACGCCATAACGTTTTGCCATGCCACGCCCTCTCCTCACTTCTATTGGTCCAAAGTAATCCAGTCCAACATGTGAGAATGGAGGGAGGTCAGGAGTCAAAAGATCAATTGGCAGATCGGCCATCTTTTGTTCTTCACCTGCACGTGCAAAGTTCCGCCTGCAGGGGACACAATTGTTCACAATTTCCCTCGCAAGAGAATTAAAAAAAAAAAAAAAAGGAATTTCCATTTTGCACAAGGAATCCAATTTTTTTGCCTTAAACTTGCCAAGATGTGATTTCTGCCACAAAAACATTTCAGACTATACTTACTTCATCATCGATGTCTGGTCCATCGGCGTCGCCGTCGTTTTTGGCTTTTTGTTCTCCTCTTCCACCTTTGGACAGAGTTGAGTTTGAATTCATGAATTTTTGTTACGTTCGACTATAGTAATCTCAACACAGTATTATACCGGAAATCAATTGTAATCCACTTATCAAAAGCTTCCCTTCGCTCATGCCTCCGGGTGCTTCCTCTTGAGATGGCGCTTCAGGTTGGCCTGCTGATTTGCGGCAGCAGAACCCATCGATAAACAAGCATTACGTGTATCGTTTACGATGCACACGGCCTTCTCTTCTTGCACATCAAAATACGTCCACACGTGACTCTTTCTGGATGCCATGATTATCCGAGGGACAAAATAGCCTGCAGAACGAACGCAACTGCTTTCACACTGGCTGCTTCGGCTTATATCGGATCCCTTGCTGAGAGCGCCGACGTAAAAGTGAGGCGACGTTCCAATTGGACGTCGGATCGCTAACATTTTCCCCGCCCGTTGGAATGATTTAAGTAAAGCCTTTTCATTTACATGTTATGACTTTCCTGTTATTTAAATTCTTCCTCTTTAGTGACAGAGATGTCTTTTGTTCAAGTTATCCCATATTTACTCAATGTTTGTTGAAGTGTTTACGACAAGTTACTTATTGTTATTGTGTGTTAATTTACTAAGTAGATCAAGTCTAGCAAAGGTTTAGTTGCATTGTTCCACAGGAAAGCGGCAATTCAAGTTATCTTTTGGAATTTGTCTACACTGTTTTTGCCATTATTCACATCACGTCCTGAGTGTTGTTAGTCACCTAAATGGTGAACAGAGGGGGTGGTTTTACCAAAGTCAAATTCCTTGTTTGGCACGCTCAAACATGGCGAATAAAAACTCTCGAATCTGATCTCACTCGCGGACGAGTCAGCCAACAATGGGAGAGGAACAGCTGGTTGAGTGCTAATTTACACCACACTGCATTGTTTAGCTAATCAGCAACCATTTTTATCCGCCCTCCCCACCATCTGTCACTTTGCTTGGGACAAAAGGAGCCTTCAGAACTGAAATTTCTTAAAGCAGTTATCATTCACGTCCATCTAAGAACCTGGAAAATAGTAAGGATATAACATATATCACGGGTCATTACGACGACTTTGGTGGAGTTTTTACTGCTTCTTCCAACTCCTACCGCGCTGACTGTAACCTGACACTCTTTGGCTGCGTCTTGCCTCTTTTGTTTATTGTCGGACTCGGTGGACTCGGTCAAAATCAGCACCGAGTCCGAGTCCGGCAAAAATGACCGAGTCCGAGTCCCCGAGTCCGAACCGAGTCCACAGCCCTGGTCCTCAACCCCGATGCTCGGCCGGTATGCGAACAGCAGGGGGGCGGCGGAGGAGCTCACCAGGGGGCGCAGGTGGTGGAGGAGCAGCCTCTCCAGGGTCTTCGCCAGGTGGGATGTCAGGGCCACCGGCCGGTAGTGGTTGAAGTCACTGGGGCGAGATGACTTGGGCACCGGTACCACGCAGGATGTCTTCCACAGCTGTGCAGCCTCAGGCTCATGTTGAATATGTGCTCCACGATCCTGCACAGTTGCCCGGAGCAGGATCTGAAAAGCCTGGAGGTGATGCCATCTGGACCCGTCGCCTTCTCCACCTTGAGCCTGGCCAGTCCACTTTGTGATTTTGCACAGGTGAAAAACGTCGGCTGGAATGTCAGCTTCTTCTTTAACTCTTCTACCTTCTGTATCTTCTGCTCTGCATTCAGGTCTTTCAGGTTATCCAGATGTTTTGTTTCATAGTGCCTGCCGTCTTAGATGAAAATCTTTCAATGCAGCCACATTAGCGTCACAAACGAGACAAACGGGCTTACCGGCAATGTCAGGAAACATATACTCAACCTCCCATCGGTTTTAAAGGCTCTGTTTTCAGAATCAACTTTTCTCCTCGGCATCATGAGGGGCTAGCTTGGCAATAACTTGCAGCAACAAGCACCTGTCCTGATTGCCGCGGAAAAACGCTCGGCAAGGCAGCGAAAGCACTGCATTATGGGATCTGTGCTTTATTGTGTTATCATCGGGCCATTAGTAACAATAATATAAAATGACCATATCCGGCCCGCGGGCCTTGAGTTTGACACATATGGTCCAGAGCGACGGCAGAGTCCGGTGTTTGCTCCGTTAGCCAGGTCTCCGTGAACAGCGGCATGCTACATTCCCTGTATTCCCGTTGGCGCCGTGCTAGCGCCGTTAGCTCGTTCATCTTATTGCGAATGGACCTCACATTCCCGGTGATGATGGTGGCGAGTGTGGGCGGCGTTTCTTTTTCCGCCACATAACGCCCGAGCGTTGTCCTCCTTTCCTCCTTTTCAGCTAGGGGGAAACATTGGGCTTGTAGCCTGTTAGCTTCCCTTGGCTACAGAGGGCTAACAGCTGGAGTGATGAACCAGGTGAAAAATAGGAAGAATAAAAGGGCCAGCCTCACTGTTTTTGCTAGCATGTTTCTGCCCGGTAAAAAAGAAAACACAAAACTGAGAAAAAAAAAAAAAAAAAAAGAGTAAAAAAGAACATATAAAACGAGACAATGTACAGACGAGACGACGGAGCTGCTGCAAACGTGTCGCCACTACCGCGGCGTCAACAATAACGCACACACCAGATTTTAGGACAATAAATTGTTTAAATTTTGCGCATTATACATGGAAAAAAACGGCAATTTTGACGTGGAAGGAATTAGTCAGCATTCTCTGCCAGCGTCCATTTCAACGATTTCAAGACTACGCTTAGCCCAAAGCCAAGGCCCGAGGGCCAGACACGGCCCGGCACATCATTTGATGCGTCCCGCCAAGACAAATTGTGCATGGACTTCACGTGTCAATACTGAAATTGTCTTCACGTTCGAAAAATAGACAAGTTGCTCTCAATTTTTATTAGCGTTCGTCTTTTTAAAATATTTGAACTTTTTACGAGTCTGTGACTTCAAAACTAGTTCTTCCTCAGTTTGTTGTGTAGCCTATACTGGATATAATATTAGGCGTTGACAGTTCCAAAGTGTCTCCCCTCAGCAACGGTCCGTCCAGATGGAGACGTGCACGCGCGCACGCAGGCCAAAACGAGCGACAGACATGGCGGAGAAAAACAAATGCTCACGTGGGAACTTTCTCCTTTCCCAAGCGCCTTCATGTTGTCCAGCCCCATTTGCTACGTCTGAGTCGAGTGTCTTCCGTTTGAAGGCAAAAACGGGAGAGTGGGCTTGATGCGGCCACATCCTCAGCAACGCGCATCGACGTCCCAGCTGCGAGGCGAAACTTTGACTTGTCCAAGATCCTTTTTCGATTCCACATTGCGCGTGTTGTGTGTTGTGTGTTGTGTGTGCATGGAGGAAATGTACCTGAGTGCAGGGAGGCTTGAAAAAGTAGCAGGAGCGCTTCCTCGACTCAGCCTCCTGTCTTGCTACCTGTTAGCATCGTTAGCATTTGTTCCGTTCTCATCAACACTGAGTGGATTTCAAATGAAAGGAGAATCTTCACTTGAGCCTTGCCTTGACTTCTCTTCGTCTTTTTGGACTCATTTCTCAGGTGGCATTGAAGAGTTGTGTTACACTGCCCTCTGTCGACGGCTGATTGTCATTACAACTGCAGGTGGCCGGAGACGACGGAATTAGTCCGTCGTGTCTGTTTTGACGCGCGAATACAAAGGCAGAACAAATGTTCTTTTCATCATAAAATGTTTGACCTGTAATTTAAATCAATTGCACTGCCGTCCAGTCGTCAAACATCGTCGAGGATGGTTTCATTTAACTTGTAAAAAATACACGGAGCTTGCTTATTTTATATCTCATTCTGTTATGAGACAATACAGGTCTGGTCATTTATCCTGATAATAATTCAATGCTCGGCAATGGCAAGGCAGAAAAACATACACGCACAACCATGGAACATCTCCCTCACTATTGAGTCATTCCAAATAAATGCCACAAGATGGCAGCAAAGACTCACTAGGCACATCAAGAAAGAACTTTGACCCGAGCTCATCTAGACAAAATTAGCAGCCCTCCACCGCTAAGGAAACCAAAATACTAATAAGTCTGACTGCGAGGACTGTTTACTTCTTTCTTCTACATGTGTTGCTGCACTGTTTGTGTTCATTCACGTTTGAAGCTTCCATGGCCGCTAATTGGCAATTTGCGCAGATGCTGTATTTCATCTATTTTGTGGCAACAAATAAAACATGTCATCTTTGTTCCTCGAGAGGAATCTATAGATATATATGTATCGTTTTTTTCCATGTATAATGCGCCCCCAGGTATAATACGCACCCTAAAAATAGCCTGTCGATGCTGGAAAAAAGCCTGTACCCATGTATAATACGCCCCCGAATTTTGACTCTTCCCTTTTGTCCAGTCCGTCTTGAACGCTAGCGATCACGTAAGTCACAGAAATCCCCTTCGAGATGGTAGTTAGAAGATCCCTTTTGTCCAGCCTGAGCTCTGTGTTTTTGTTTAGTTAGGTTTTTGCCATCGTATTTCCGTCGTTTTGAGGCGCTTTCTGTTTTGCTGTCTGCAGCCTTTTTGTCCCTCATTTTGAGGCGCTTTTGGTTTCTGCTGTCCCCACCCAGCCTTTTTGTCCCTCCTTTTGAGGCGCCTTTTGTTTTTTGTGCTGTCTTCAGCCTGAGAGACCTTTTGTTGGCCCTCTGCATCCGAGTGCTCTCCCTGCTCCAAGTCTGACAGTTACATACATGAGAAAACTTCACGTCACTGCAATAAACACAAAATACGGCATAAAACGCACAACAAATGACATACAGGTGTACGCTCCATCGTAACACAATAATGAGAGTTCATTCTACAACTTGGCAACTCGTGGCGCTTTAGTCATCAAAATGCATTAAAAAACAAGTCAATTGGAGGCATGAAGATTGCAATTATTATTTATTATCGAGTGTGGATGGCAGGAGAGTGTCAGGAGCAGACGTCTGTGTTGGAGTTCACGTCTTATTTGTGAAATGTGGAAATATTTATGCCTCATCGGTCGGAGAATCAAGCAACCAACGTGAAGGACAGGCTTTGCCCTTTCCTTTTGGACAGCGGGCGTCCTCAGCCAAACGCTCCAGGGGAAACGCATCCTTTGCGAGCTTCTGCATGCATCCACATCCATCCGTCCATCCATCCATTCGTGCTCAGAACTCTCCCCAACGTGCACATCATGAAGTTAGTATTATAACATTTCCTTTGATTGATTTCATGTGTGCTTCTCTACTTTATTCAATGTGATGTCAGCAAATCTGGTTTTGGAGCTAGGCGCCAGCGACTTTTTGGAAGCCATTTTCTTCAACGGCACCCTGGAAGATGTTTGGAACCTACCACTCGATCTTCAGACTGCAGCGAGAATCCATTTGGACCTCCTCCAAGGCCCGCTCTCCTTCCTCTCCGATGTCATTGTACCGCAGGTTCAGCTGTTGGAGGTGGGAGGGGTTGGACCGGAGAGCCTTGGCCAGTGAGACGCATCCTCGCGTGCCGATCTTGCACCGCACCAGCCTGAGAAGACAAGAGGGCGGCTGACACAAGCCCAAGGTTTTTGGGCCGGCTCGAGGAGAGCCTTACCCGAGAACTTGCAAGGTGCACTGCGGCTTTGCCAGTCCGACGGCGAGCGCCTCCAGCCCGTGGTCGTGCAAGTCGTTGTAGCCGAGATCCAGCTCCCTCAGGGTGCGGGACGAGCTCAGAACGGAGGCCAGCGCCTCGCAGCTTTTCTTGCTCAGCTTGCAGCTCTGGAGCCTGAGAAGACAAGAGGGCGGCTCACACAAGCCCAAGGTTTTTGGGCCGGCTCGAGGAGAGCCTTACCCGAGAACTTGCAAGGTGCACTGCGGCTTTGCCAGTCCGACGGCGAGCGCCTCCAGCCCGTGGTCGTGCAAGTCGTTGTCGCTGAGATCCAGCTCCCTCAGGCTGCCGGGCGAGCTTAGAACGGAGGCCAGCGCCTCGCAGCTTTTCTTGCTCAGCTTGCAGTTCCAGAGCCTGAGAAGACAAGAGGGCGGCCGGCTGACACAAGCCCAAGGTTCTTGGGCCGGCTCGAGGAGAGCCTTACCTGAGAACTTGCAAGGTGCACTGCGGCTTTGCCAGTCCGGCAGCAAGCTTCTCCAGCCCGTCGTCGTACAAGTCGTTCCTGCTGAGATTCAGATGGCTCAGGCTGCCGGGCGAGCTTAGAATGGAGGCCAGCGCCTCGCAGCTTTTCTTGCTCAGCTTGCATTTAATGAGCCTGAGAAGACAAGAGGGCGGCTGACACAAGCCCAAGGTTCTTGAGCCGGCTGGCCTTCTGCCACTCAAGGGGAGCCTTACTCGAGAACTTGCAAGGTGCACTGCGGCTTTGCCAGTCCAGCGGCGAGCGCCTCCAGCCCGTCATCACCCAATTCGTTGAAGCTGAGATTCAGATCCCTCAGGCTGCCGGGCGAGCTTAGAACGGAGGCCAGCGCCTCGCAGCTTTTCTTGCTCAGCTTGCAGTTCCAGAGCCTGAGAAGACAAGAGGGCGGCCGGCTGACACAAGCCCAAGGTTCTTGGGCCGGCTCGAGGAGAGCCTTACCTGAGAACTTGCAAGGTGCACTGCGGCTTTGCCAGTCCGGCGGCAAGCGCCTCCAGCCCGTCGTCGTACAAGTAGTTCCTGCTGAGATCCAGCTCCCTCAGGCTGCCGGGCGAGCTTAGAACGGAGGCCAGCGCCTTGCAGCTTTTCTTGCTCAGCTTGCAGCCGCTGAGCCTGAGAAGACAAGAGGGCGGCTAACGCCGGCTGGCCTTCTGCCGCTCGAGAGGAGCCTTACTCGAGAACTTGTAAGGTGCACTGCGGCTTTGCCAGTTCAGCTGCGAGCGCCTCCAGCCCGTCGTCACCCAAGTTGTTGTTGCTGAGATCCAGCTCCCTCAGGCTGCCGGGCGAGCTTAGAACGGAGGCCAACGCCTCGCAGCTTTTCTTGCTCAGCTCGCAGCGATCGAGCCTGAGAAGACAAGAGGCCGGCTGACACAGGCCCAAGGTTCTTGGGCAGGCTGGCCTTCTGCCGCTCGAGGAGAGCCTTACCTGAGAACTTCCAAGGTGCACTGCGGCTTTGCCAGTCCGGCAGCAAGCTTCTCCAGCCCGTCGTCACACAAGTCGTTCCAGCCGAGATCCAGATGGCTCAGGGTGCGGGACGCGCTTAGAACGGAGGCCAGCGCCTCGCAGCTTTTCTTGCTCAGGTTGCAGCGATAGAGCCTGAGAAGACAAGAGGGTTTGGGCTGCTGACATGTGCGCGGCCGGTTCAGCGTGCTGGCTCGACGGCACCTACTCTGATTTTTGAGAAGCCTTGATCACCGGCAGCAGCATCAGGAGCCCCTTCTCGGACGGAGCGTATTTCCGGAGATCGAAGCAGCTCAAGGCTTCGTCGGAAGCCCGCAAGAAGAAGACCAGGGCCGACCACATGGACGGAGGTAGGTCCTCCGTGGACAATCTCCCCCCTTTTAGGTATTGTTGGATCTGCTCCAGCAGGGACTTGTCCTTCAGCTCGTTCAGGCAGTAGAACAAGTTGATGTTCTCCTCGGGAGAATTCCGCTCGATCCGTCGCTTGATCAAGCGGACCGTTTCTGCCTTGCTGTGTCTGTAGTTCTTGGGAACCTTCAGGTGCTCACCCAGTAGATCCTGGTTGGACTGCAAGGAGAGGCCCAGCAGGAAGCGGAGGAACAAGTCCAGGTTTCCCTCTCTCTCGGAGGCTATGCGGATGGCCACCTCGTGTACCGAAGTGAGCTGCTTCCGCTTCCAAAACAACAGGACGTCTTTCAGCGTCCACACGTAATCGTCCAGCACGTTCGTGTCGTCCTGGAACAAGCTCATCATCACGTAGAGAGCAGCCAGATATTCCTGGACGGTCAGGTGGATGAACTGAAACATCTTGCGTTGGTATTTCTTGAGCGGGGGTACCTCCTTGAAGACCACGGTGAAGACTCCCGAGTGTTTTGCGCTCTGCGGGTCATCCAAGCCGCTTTCCCGCAAGTCGCTCTCGTAGAAGATCTGTTGCTTTTTCATCAGGTGCTGAAAAGCCAGCTTGGCCAGCGCTTTGACGTAGTCCGTGCTCTTCCGGCTGTCTCGCTCCTTGGACTTGTCCAGGTGATAGAGCAGGAACTCTGTGTACATCTCGGTCAGGGTTTCGGGCAGCTCCTTTCTGGCATCCCGACAGTCTTGGAGAATGGTGGCGGTGATCCAGCAGAAGATGGGCAAGTGGCACATGATCAAAATGGTGCGGGACTTCTGGATGTGCTTGATGACGTCCTCCTCGGTGGGGAACCTCTTCCTGAAGTAGTCCAGCCTCTGGGAGTCGCTGAAGCCTTTCACCTCGGTTCTGCCGTCCACCAGGCGCGGCGGGATGTCGTGGGCCGCCTGGGGCCGCGTGGTGATCCAAACCCGGGCGCAGGGAAGCAGGTTCCCCCTGATGAGATGCGCCAGGAGCACCTCCACGGGGTAGGCTCGGGTCACATCCAGGCGCTTCTTGCGCTCGTCGCTCAGGTCTAGTTTGAGGCGAGACTCGTCCAGGCCGTCCAGCACAAACAAAATCTTGATCTTGCTGGACTGGTAGTGGCGGTTGGCCGACTTTTGCAGACTGACCAAGATGTGGTCCAGCATCTCGATGGCCTCGCTCTCCAGGACAAAGAGTCGGATGAGCTCCGCCAGCGAAAAGCTATTGTCCTCCTCCAAGTTCAACTCGCGGAAGGCGAAGGGAAAGATGAAGTCCACGTCTGTGTTGGTTTCCCCGCTGGCCCAGTCCAGGACAAACTTGCGCACCAGGAAAGTCTTCCCGATGCCCGCGAAGCCCACGGTGAGCATCGTGCGAAGGGGCTCCTGGCTTTCGAAGATGTCGCACGGCTGGATGGACTCCTCCTCGGCCACGCCGCACATCTCCATCTGAAGGACCTCGTGCTGCTTGTCGGGGAGACCGACGACGCTGCGGGTAATGTTGAGCTCGGTGTAGACGTTCTCCAAAGGCTCCTGCTGGCTGTACATGGTGTTGCCCTCTGGAACGTTGAGGTAGATATTCCGCAGGTTCTCTTGCAGCTCCCGCTTGAATTTGCCGATCTGCTCGTTATCCACCGAGGAGTTGCTATCGACCTTCCTGTTATCCACCGAGGAGATGCTACCGATCTGCTCGTTATCCATCATCATCGGTTGGACTGGGTTCTCGATATGGCTTTCTTCCACCGGGAATGGTCCATGGCCATCTCGTGGTTGATGCCGAGTGCCTTCATGTCGGCTGCCACGGTCATCTGCCACGTCATCCACTGAGGAGCTGCTACCTGAGGGCGCAGAAGGAGATCCCGTGTCACAAAACCGCCTTTAGGCCTGGCCGCAAGCGTGCCGCAGCCATGCCGCCGCCGCCGCTTCCCCTCAAGGAGGCAAGTGAAAGAGGCAAGAGCTGTTGCCATCATTTGTATCACCTGAGAGTTTTCAAGTAAGCTGCTTCCTGGAAAGCCTCCCCCCTCCCCCACCAGAAGCCACGTTCACCTTACCTGTGATTTGTGCCAGGTCGTTGCGCAGCTTCTGGGCCAGGTCGTAGTTGGTGATGTTCTCCAGAATCTCGATGGTCTTCTCCCCCGCGTTCTTGCCGTGCCTGTTCATCAGCTGTTTGGCGATGTCAGTCCGGTCTGCGTCTTCTGTGATGCTCTCGGGCAGGTCCGTAAAAAACTTGAACTTCTTGAAGTCCCCCTGCCCCAGGCCTTCCAGCGTTTCCAACAGCAGGGCCTTGATTTTCATATCCAGAGCCATCTTTCCCGCATGAACCTGAACGCAAAGGGATCACCTTGATTTTCTCGCACAAGAGACGGTCACAATAGCGTCCCACGTCCAAAGCCCAGAAGGTGGCGGCATTTCCGAGAAGCTGGAAGCCAAAGTCTGCTCTTCTTACAACTCCTTCCTGGTCCTCGAGGCTGCTTGACAATGACTTTGCTGATGGCTTGGCTTCCTTGGCGTTACGTCCCTTCAAGAAGTAACTTAGCCCTTACCCCCAAACTTCGATCAAAGTAAACAACTGAGCATTTATGGAGGAAGCCAGCGACTGAAAGCTGAATAACCGACAAGCGGACCGAGTGAACCGTCTGAGCAATCGCCAACAAGTTCCTCAGACTCACCGAGCGACTCGCTAACTGACCGACCGTCCAGCTGACTAAATAACGTGATTTTGAACGGCTCTGCACGAACGCTCTCCTTCGCGTCGTCTCGTTTCAGCGTGTGAGCGATTGCCTTCCAAACAAAAGTCCTCGTCGCTGTGGCGTCCAAAGGTCAGGGCGACGCCCTCTCGTATATAAAGGACAGCTTGGAGTTCTTTTTATTACTGATCTGTTTGTCTTGACTTGGCAGACCTTGACAGACGGCGAGAACTGTGTAAACAAAAACATAAGCATACAGTGCATTTCTTAACAATAAATCAATATGAGAAGAGTAGAGAACTGAAGTCTCGCTCTTTATATAGCCGACGTGTCTTGCGTATCCGTTCTGCGCATCTGTCATGGCGACCTCCGTATGATATCCGGTCTGCCATGGAGATGAAAAAACAAACACTATTTGACAATAACACACCATCAAGGATTGCACCATGGCATCAAACGGTGTGTCGTCAATTATGAATTTTACTGACTAAGTGTGTTGGGCAGGATGGCTGAATGCGATGCGCCATTGACAACAAACAAGAAGAAAGGTGATTTCAAGTTTGATTTCGAGGGAGATTTTCTTCAAAAATTCTTGTACCAAGATTTTCTTCAAAAAAAAAAAAAAGTACCCATGTATAATGCGCACCCCAGATTTTAGGACAATAAATTAGTTAAATTTTGCCCATTATACATGGAAAAAACGGTAGTTAAATTTTTTGCATTATACATGGGAAAAAACGCTAAATACATTCAGATGTACTTGAAAGTGTGACACATTACACTGACGATCTGAAATGGTGGCGCTTCGCCGTAAACGCCGCGCCGCGCCTTTTGGTATTTCGACACGTGTGCGCAATCTGGATGAACTTTGCCTCGGGCTTGCTGTATCTGGATGGTCAGCACTCGAGGAGCAAAGTCCACGATGCGCTTGTTAAAGCTGACACTGTTATTGTTAAGTCACACCAGTGAGAAGAAGCGACTCGCAATGGACGCAACGTCGTCATTGATTAAGTAAGTAAGATTTTGGTGTCGTTTGCCAGGCCAGGCCTTTGAGATCATTTCTGTGACAGAGCTCAAGATTGGTTTTGGCTGTCTGCAGGTCGGTAACCAAGCGAGTGTGGTCGGCGCCCCAGCGTCCGTTCAGGGTTCGCGGTCCCAACCGAGAGGCCAAGAAGGGCATCACGGCCGGGACTTTGGAGGAACTGAAAGAGAGGGTGATTATTACGCTGCTCTAGGAGTTGTGGCCTTTCATTGGATTGTGTCTGACTGGCTGGCTGGCTGGCTGGCTGCAGGTCTGTCAGGCGCTGTCGCTGGTTACTCTGGTGTCCCTGGTCTGCGAAGAGGACGGGACGGAGGTGGACTCGGACGATTTCCTGGCGACGTTGCCGGACAACGCCGCCATCGTGGCCCTGGAGCCCGGTCAGACGTGGCGACCTCCGTCGGTACTGGGATTTGTTGATTCATTCAGACATTTCTGCTATTTTTGCCCCATAGATCAGCGCGAGTCGTCGTGGCATTTGCGCCATTTTTTTTTCCTCCTTGTCCCGTTGCAAAAGCCACTTGAGACTTCAAATGACTGAAATCAAGCAGCACCCTAAAATAAATGCAGCCATGGCAATTTGGGTTGTAGCTCATTGCAATGCTCGGCAGATGGCACCGTCCCCGGGAGGGATGCCATCAAGTCACTGAGCATCTTTTGACTAGCGCTTCCTAACCGTTGGTTCGTTCATTCCCAATGACCTCAGGGTGCCTCTGTGTCCCGATGTCAAGACAAGAGCAAGTCCAAGACGGGAAAAGACATCGCCAGCGTCACCTTGGACCTATACAAGATGAACCCCAAGGATATGTTTGGCTCTTTGAGCGTGAAGGCCACTTTTCAGGGCCTGTACTCGGTCAGCGCCGACTTCCAGTGTCTGGGACCCAAAAAAGTACTCAGGTGAGCATTCCCCCCCCCCAAATCTGGTTCTTTATAAATGTATTTTTTTAAATGATTTGTATTTATTTTTTGTCCCCTCATGCGACAGTGGGTTATTTGTTTTTGTTTTTGCAGAGAGGCCCTTCGCGTGGCCTCGGCCCTCCTCAACGCCGCCGGACACCTGCTCATCACTTCGGCCTCGGTGATCCGCCGCGTCATTGAGGGCGTGGAGCTTTGGCAGCCCCCGCAGAGGGCCCATCTAAATTGATCAAAAAGCATCATTTTGGTGGACCGGTTAGGAGCTTCATATTGATTTTGTACATCATTCCAAACTTTGGTGCAGCGGGTAGGCTGTGTGTTTTTTTTGGGGTTTATTTTGTAAACATGTGTCATGGCTCCTCATCCATTCATTTTCAAGTGTAGACCATCCGTAGCACGTGCAGATGTGGAAGAGCTGTATTGACTTGTACACGGATGCGACACACCTAACGTGTGGAAGGAACACTCTTCCACTAGATGGCAGCAACTCCCGTTGGTGCTTTGTCGGTCACTTCCAATTGGACTCTCAATGAGGAAAGAATACATTTGCGAGCACGGTTCATCGAGATGGGCCGACACGTTTTTGCTGCGCTCAAGAAAAAAAGAATAAAAGTATGAGTTTGCCGCCAAACTGGAGTGAAGGAATGATTTTTATTCCAATGCAAATTGTGATTTGCTGCTGTCTTGGTCCAATAAGCTATGTGGAAGTGCATTGAGAACTTTTGTTCAGGCAAAATGAGTGCTTTGCCGCCATCTTGGCATCAATGAACTATGTTGGAATGATTTGAGGAGGCTAATTTGCACAATGTGGCTTAGCTGCCATGAGCTGTGTCAATAAAGCATGTGAAACAAAACAGTGCTTCGCCATCAGACCCCGTTCTTTGGTGGGGGTGCCGACGGGGCTCACGCTCCATCAAACTTTCTCGAGGGGTTTGTCGCCGTGACGTTCTTTTCCGGTGTCAAATATGAGCAAGTCCATGCATGTTAAAAGACAAAATTCTAAAAGTTGAGCTTACGGAAGGAATCAGGAGAGGCCGATGGGAGTAGCATAGTCGGCGTGGCATACGGTACAAGCGGCGTGGAGGACCGGGTCAGCCGTCGTTGCCGAAGACCGTGTTGAGCTGCTGGGTGACCCTGATGAAGGTGGTCCTGCGGCTCAGCTCCTTCAGCTTGGCCGCACCCACGTAGGTGCAGGTGGAGCGCACCCCGCCCAGGATGTCTCGCATGGTCACCTCCACGGGACCTTTGAAGGGCACCTCCACAGTCTTGCCCTCAGACGCTCTACAAAATTGGGCTCATTAAAAATCAGCACTTTCAAAATCTTCTTTTCGCAGATTTCGGGAGCCACCTGTACTCGGCCAGGACGCCGGCGTGCTTCTTCATGGCCACTTCGGAGCTCATGCCGTAGAAGAGCTTGTACTTCTTGCCCAGCTTCTCGATGGTCTCGCCGCCGCTTTCCGAGTGGCCCGCCAGCATGCCGCCCAGCATCACAAAGTCCGCGCCGGCACCTGACGGATATCACCGCTTTAGTTAAGAAAAGGAAAGAAAAGAAAAAAAAAGAAGGACCTTTTCCAACCCACCGAAAGCCTTGGAGACATCGCCGGGGCAAGTGCATCCCCCGTCCTGCGGAAGACACGGACGGCATCAAGCGGGGCTCTCAAAGAGGCCCGAACAACTTTGGGAAACGATCCAATTTTTCGTTTTTTTAAGATTGTCATTTATTACACAACGATGATTACGACGCCGGTTACGATGAAGCCGTGACGGGAAAAAAAAGGGAAATTCCGCCATCGCTTCCCAATGGCGGCTCACCGAGATGATGTGGCCATCGAGCCCGTGGGCCGCGTCGGCGCACTCGATGACGGCGCTGAGCTGAGGGTAGCCCACGCCCGTCTTCTTGCGAGTGGTGCACACGGAGCCTGCGGAAGAAAATCGCAAAATGGAGGCAGCCCTCCAACAATGGCCACTTTTATAGGTTGCTACCGCTGCGAAGAACGCCCATGGCGCTCACCTGGTCCGATGCCCACTTTGATGATGTCGGCACCGGCCAGGATCAGCTCCTCCACCATCTCTCCCGTCACCACATTCCCCGCCTGCGAGAACGGGGCGAACTTGTAATCAACAGACGAGGGTCAGGATCGGCGACGCCCAGACTCCGACTGACCATGATGGTGTGCGAGGGGAACTTCTGCCGCACGTCCTTGACAAAGTGCACGAAATGCTCCGAGTAGCCGTTTGCCACGTCCACGCAGATGTAGCGTAGGCGTGGCACGGCAGCCAAGATGGCCGACATCTTCTGGAAGTCCGCCTCGCCGGTGCCCGTGCTGACCGCAAGGTTCTGGGAGGGAAGGGGGGGGGGGGTGTTATAGGACATCGACACTTTCAAAACTGCAAGGGATCAATTGGAACCAATGCGGAATTGATAACATTGAAGTTGGCTCCTAAAAGGGAACCAAAGAAATGGATTTTGGCAAATGTTTGCAAAACACCCCTTGGCAAAAGTCCCAGAGAATTCTCTGCTCCCATTTTGCAATAGGACCTCAAATGCCACATCTTAACATCTCCACACCTTTGAAAGAGGAAATACATCACGTAGTACCTCGAGGCATTCTGGGTGCTCGGTCGCAAACTCCCGCCAGTCCTCCACGGAGTAATGCTTATGGACGGTGGTGAAGACCGCAAACTAGTGGAAGACAAGAACTCATTGCGCAAAGACGTAGCAGCGGTTCCAATGAAAGGTTTCCGCGTCGCCTACGTTGTTCAACGCCTTGGCCATCTCAAAGGTGCCCACTGTGTCCATGTTAGCGGCAATGATGGGGATTCCCGTGTAGCTGCCCTTGGAGTTCCGGAACGTGAAGCGCCTCAGCAGGTCCACCTCGATAGAGAAAACGTGGGTCACCAATGACTGCATCATCATCATCTGGCATCGCCGTTCATTTGTATCTACCTCACTCCTGGATTTGAGGGTGCTGCGCTTGGGCCGGAGTAGCACATCTTTGAAATCCAACTTGATGTCATTCTCAATGCGAGGCATTATGGAAACTGCATGACACGCCGCGCACAAATAAGTCTCGCAGAGGAATTTGGTAACATCCAAAGCAATCGTTTACGACCATGACGAGTTTTCTATATAAACAGTTAGACGTACTAAACCGGTGGCTACTTTTTATCTCGTCCCGCAGTAAGAAAAAGTGCATTTTGTTCAGATTCTAACTAGATACGTAGGTAACATATGTTAATCCAGCGATCGACAACATAAGGCATTCAATTGCCTCTACGAGTTATGTCTCCATCAAATTGAATGCCTTATGTTGTCGATCGCCACTTCAAAATATGGAACTTACCGGTTGTTCCGTAAAAAACGTGAATTCTGTCACCTGCAATGAGCGAGTCGCATTCGGTTGACGTATGAGAAAGCGCATGCGCAGTTGCGCTGCTGAGCGGAAGGCAAGAAAAGCCGCCTTGGACTTTTTGGACGTTGAACGAAGCGTCCGGTCCCAGTTAGAGAGAGAGGCCCTTGTACTCGGAAAATTACTTTACGGCACGTAATGTCGTAAATAATTCCGAAGTCGTAAATAAGCACGCGCTTCCACCTTTGCGTCAAAGCCGCCGCCATGTTGTGCAGGGCAGGCGGGCGGGCGGATGGATGGATGGATGGATGGATGGATGGATGGATGGATGGATGGATGGATGGATGGACGGACGGACGGACGGACGGACGGACGGACGGACGGACGGACGGATGGATGGATGGATGGATGGATGGATGGATGGATATTTATGTAGTATCATCAATACAAAGTGTTCATAAAAATAAACCACTGCTCACATTAATAACCATTTAATATTGTCAAAATCATTCAAACCCATGTTAGAGTTACTTAAAAAACATTTACTTTAAGTAATGTGGGTTTTTTTTAGAAAAAAACAAATAAACATTTAATATTGTCAAAATCCTTCAAACCCATGTTAGAGTTACTTCAAATACTCGAAGGTACAGCTAGCAAAGGAGTATTCCAACACTAATATCACACTTTTCCTTCGTAGCCCAACTATGTTTTTGTGCAAGCCAAAAGATGAGGCATTTCGACTAACAGAACGAAACAAAACTGGCCCGGAGTTGCTCCTATTTATTTCCAAGTCATTGCGTGTGTGTGTGTTTTTTTTTTGTGGGACTCCCGAGAGGAATAAATATCAAAGTGGCACCTCCACAGACGATTAGCATTTTTTAACTCATTCATTGCCAACCCAGTCTTTGACGTCTCTAACCGTCAATGGCACTGAATGAGTTAAAGGAGGCGTGCGTGCTTACCCTGAGAAAGCCAGATGATTATTGCAGGTCTGAAGAGCATAATGTACATTTTAGGGACAGAACAAGAATCATACCACTGCTTCAGTTCAAAGGTGCATGTTCAATTTATCTTTCATTCACGTAAGACCATTTAAAAAAGAAAAACTTTTGGTAGACAGCATCAATCATCCATCTAATATCTGCTAAACACCATCAATCATCATTCTAATATATATATATATATATATATATATAGGTGTGTGTGTTGTAATTCTATTCATTCTATTATTAGTTCCTTTCATTCTAAAAATAATGATGTGATAATTCTGCGCATAAAACAGCTAAATCGTCGACTAGAAAAATACATTTGACAAGACAGTAAATGGTGAATGCATTGGGATTCGTTGCAAAGACAATTCAAATGTAGTGGTGGAAAAAAAACGACAAAATCATCCACTCGCTTTACACCGCGGCAATACGAACGTAAGTACGTACGCCGCTTTAAGCCTCTGGAGTAGTTGGCTGGGAAGTCAAATGAAAGAAAAAACATGTCAAAGAGCCTCAAAGAAAATCACGGCGTCCATTGTTACAAAACAAGAAATGCTTTCTCCAATCTTTGCGCTTGACAAACGTTTCACAATCAAATTTGGTGTTTTGAACATGTGAGGAAAAAAAAAAGACAAAAGTAGAAAAACAATAAGAGGTCATCACAGTGAAGAAGAATAAAAATAATAATAATAAGACAGACGTTGTAAGCTGTTTCTCTTGGGGCAGTGTGAAGCTGACCAGCTAACGGCTAGCTGGGTGTTTTGTTGCACACGTTTCCAGGTGAAAGCTTAATGCTCCTCAAAATGTCATCACAGCATATTTGGCACACAGACAGATGATTTTTTTTTTTCACCAAAAGATTTCCAGTAAAAAAGAGATCAGTAAACCGTCGTCCGAGCGGCTTCAGCAGTCGGCCGATTTGTCTTTTTCCTCGTCCCCTTTGGCCAGAGGCGACCTGGCTTCCTTCATTTCCTCGCCCTCGTCGTCGGCCGACGTCTGAGCTGGATAAACCACCAGGCAGAACTTCTGACCCACGTACGTCAACTTGTCTGAAGGAGAAAGAGACGCGGGCGTTAGTCTGGGATCGAGCGTCGGATGAAACAAACACTTCCCGGCTAAACCACTTCCGCTCCAAAACGGCTATCGGGGCACCGGACCGTCGACGGGAGTCTGGCCGTTCCGAACGGCGGCCCGGACGGGGCAAACCTACCGACAAATGCGTCGAAGCACTTTGGCTTGTTGTCCCAGTAGACGCCCAGGAAATAGACGGGCACGCCGGTGAGCATGATGGCCAGACCGATGCCGCACACCACCGGCTCGGAGTAGAGCGAGAAGATGAGGAGGAAGGCCCAGAAGAGGAGGTATATCACCGGCCAAATCAGGTTGATCTGAAAGCAAAAGAGAAAGCGTGAGAGCTGAGCCGAACCGCGCCGAGCCACGCCATGCTCGCTTGGCGGCGCACCTTGATGGGCCTGTGCATGTCGGGCTGTTTGATTCGCAGCACAATCTGCCCGGCGACGGTCACGCCGTAGAAGAGGTAGTTGATGAATCCCACGTAGTTGATGAGCGTGTACATGTCGCTGGTGCACAGCATCAGCAAGGTGGACAGGCACTGCGGACAAACGGACGGCGGCTTCAAGGGTCACGCCGAGCCAGGCGAGACGGCTTGAGCGCCTGGACTCACGGTGAAGAGCAGAGCCGGGATGGGGGTGCAGCGCTTCACGTGAATCATGGCCAACAGACTGGGGAGGTGGCCCTCTCTGGCTCCGGCAAAGAACAACCTGGCGTGGCGAGACCGGCACAAATCTTGGCGCCCGTTCGGAAAGAGCGCCCGCCCGAACACAAACGCCACTTGCCTAGACGAGGTGAAAAGGGAACCGTTGACTCCCCCGAAGGTGGACAGAGCCACAGAGATGGGCATGATCCACGCCATCACACCCAGAAGCTTCTCTCCAAAGGTCTGGGACCAACGAGCAAGGAAGACAAACAAGGACACGTTTCACAGCTTTGTCTCCAGGATGGTGGGGGAAGTACCCAAACACTTGATCGTCCTTCTCCAATTCAAGACAAGAAGCAGAACCGCTGGGAGCGGTTCTTGTTCCGGAAAGGCCAGACTGGTTGGGGCAAGCCTACAACCTGAGCTAGGGTCTCACCCGAGCAGCAACCGGCAGACTGCTCGAGGCGAGCCTGAGCTCAAGCGAGGGTTTGGTCCAAGTATGGCCGTCTAGGATTTGGACTGGGTCACTTTTCACCGCTGCCTGATGGAACCAGCCACTCACCACAGCGACGGCGTTGGAGGCCAGCAGCTCCTGCGGACTCATGGCCGTGACGTAGGCGATGTTGGCGAAGACGTAGACAAAGGTCACCAGCGGGATGGAGATGAAGATGGCACGGGGGAGGTTCCTGTCGATAGATAGATGGATGGATGGATGGATGGATGGATGGATGGATGGATGGATGGATGGATGCATGGATGGATGGATGGATGGATGGATGCATGCTAGAGAGATAGATAGGAGACAAGTCTTACACGTAAGGATCTACCAGCTCCTCTGTGACATAGTTTAGGAAGTTCCATCCGCCGTAAGCAAAGGAGCCTTGGAGGAAGGACAAGGCTATCAAGCCCACGTCGTAGTCCTGGAAGGGCTCGAAGGCGTTGGCCGGCTCCAACCAGTAGTACTCCCCTGCACGGGCAACGGAAAGTCTTCAGACATTGTAGGACCAAGGATTTGAGTTTAGCTACTGGCCCTGTTTTTTTGGGGTTTTTTTTTATCCTGGCATTATTACCTGAGCGAGAGCAGTGCTTTGATGTGGTTTAGAAAAAAATCGTTTGTGTTCAGGCCGGATAAGACCATGTCCCACGGCTTGTTGGTTGGAGAGCACAGACTTAAGCCACCTAATTCTTTGTCTTCAAAGAGCCCTGTTTTGTTGTCTCAGGGGCCGCGGGCCCCTAAAACAACTGGCGCTCGGCCTTGTTGTGACTACTAACATTACCGCTGGCCAACTGGCTGAGCCCAAAGCGCTCCGTCCTCGGTGACCCTGAGAAGATCCTCACCCTTGCATATCTGCACGATGCCCATGATGATGATGAGGGCCAAGGCAAGCAGCTTCCCCGCCGTGAAAATGTCCTGCACCCTGGTCGCCCATCGCACGCTGGAGCAGTTCACCCACGTCAACAGCACTGGACAGCACACAAGCACAATCATGTGACTTTTCACAGCTTGAAGTGATCATGTGACCAAACCACGGACTGGACCTTTGACGTGGTGGCTCCTTGGACCAGCTTGCGCAACAGAGGCATTTTAGCAGGCCAAAAGGTTCATGTCGATGGGGGAGGAAAAATGGCCTCTTTGACACACCACTTTGCTGAAATATGGATCGATTGATTTTTTAGATTAGCGCTCCCGCAGCAGCTTGGAAAGAAATATCGGACTTTGTTACTCCAGTTGAACAAGCAGCTCCGTCAATTCAGATTTGCGTCTTACTGCTGAGAACACGTGCCGCCACCCAGATACGTAAATTTCGTTGTATGACAATAAAGATCTATTCTATGTCGTGCCGAATTGCCGCCGTTTTTTTATTTTTTTGCCTTTTCAATAGTCGTCAGAGTCCAACAAGAGCCCTGACCCGCCCCGGCCCACCCCTCCCACCTCCTAGCGAGCTTCGTGCCACAATGTAACACAAGACCGGGTCGCTGGATCCGGATACGTCCCTAATTTAACTAAGGCTACATTCATTCGACCTGTCTGAAAGGTCAATTGAGGTGAGTTTGCTAGCCCTCCTGCTCGCTCGGTCGGAGGTACGAGACGAGCCGGGCTGTTTTTCAAGCAATCTTCACACCAAACGTACATTTCTTCTCGGCAAAGTTGACAAGGTCAACAAGGACGACGACAAAGCTCGCAGTCACGGCCGGCCGTCTGATGTCCGCGTGTAGTATTTGTCTGGCCCGTGTCAACTTTTCAGAAGGACGCGGGTGGACCGCAAGGAGGAGAGGCGCTGCAAACGAGTCGGCCTAGATCCGTTCACGAGCGGCAACGGAACATCTCTTGGAGCTGTTCAAATGCGTTTGTGACCAAACCACAAATGATGTGGCCCCCGCCCGGGCTTTGAGTTTGACACCCATCCAGACCGCTTGTGTTTTTGCGGTGGCTAACGAAAGAGAAGCTAATTATGACCTACGGAGACAAACGGCGGCGAGCAGGCGCAGCCCGATGTCCGGCGGCAAGCAGGTGGGGAAGAGAGGCTGCAGCACGTAGTTGGAGAAGGTCAGCGCGATGACGGCCTGGTTGGTCGGGTAAATCACCAGCACGGCGATCCACAGACGGAGGAACCTGGTTGAAGAAGAAATAAAAGAATCGCCGCTCGGGATTAGCGCACGGATGACTTCGCTCGGTCAAGTAAGAGCCTTTGTTCGGACCGAGGCTTAGGAAGGATCATCCGGCAGGAATGTGTGCGAGTTTGACGGGGAAAGAAAAATTCCGACAGCATTTCGGCGCCAGCAGCTTGCACGGCCGCTTCGACCCGAGTCGTTTCGGGAGCTCAATACTGAGAGAAATCACGAGGCCCAAAACAATCCAGGGCTAGACATCCTGCTTGCGAGACCCCGCTGAGAACTCAAGTCTGTGTTTATTGTCTGGGCCAAAGTACAGTGTGTGTCTTTTGTTCTTTGCTTTGTTTTGGACTGTTTTCGAGGAAGCGGTCTCATCGTTTTCCAAGCCCGCAACGGCAACCCGAACGAACGAACCAGCGAGCGGTGGGAATACACGCTTGAAAGCCGCCGGCAGCGGCCACAATCGTGGTATGTAAGCCCGCCTACTTAGTTCCGACCCCCTCCGAGTCCGCAGCTGGGATCGAGCGGCTCGCCCGGTCCTAATCCCATCTCTGATTCATTTTCATTTGAACTCTAACGGATCAAGTCTAATGAGTGTCACATGTGAAGAAGAGAACAGGCAAAAGCCGGAAGGCTGCGATCAGACGGTCAACTGGAACCAGCTCAACTTGACAGCCATGATTGGAATGGCGGCAAAGCACTACTTGTGTCTCAAGACAACTCCTCCACCTACTTCAGTTCCTTAGCACCAAAAAACAGCGTGCCGCGAGATGGCAGCAAAGCACTGCTTACCCGGCCAAGCCTCCGAAAATGTCCTTGACGTAGGCGTAGTCGCCCCCCGATTTGGGGATGGTGACGCCCAGCTCGGCGTAGCACAGCGCCCCGATGGCGGTGATGAGGCCCGTGATGATCCACACCACCAGGGCCACGCCCACAGAGCTGGCGTTCTCCATCACGCCCTTTGGGCTGACGAAAATTCCAGAGCCAATGATGTTTCCTAAAAACAGAAGAAAAAAAAGGAGCCTCCGTCAGTCAGGCAGACTTGACCACGCTTCCATCCAAATTGGGGCGGAGCCGATATTGAGCCCGGGACGCAATTGGCCCATCATCAGTTACGCATGTATTTGGAAAGTGTCTGAAAGTCAAATGGGCAATGTTTAATCATTAGACGACATAACCTTAATGGTTTGTTTTGTGCAAATTAGCATCCGGTGACAACGTTGAATACATTTACAAACTTGTTTGAATCGTGCTGCAGGGCTCAAAGTAGCGGTGCAATTCCGGAACCGCTTCATTTGTGTAAACTAAGCGCCTCGGTGCCACAAAGCTGAGCAAAAAACGAGTTTTCTAGCCTGACCTGTTTCTGTGCTTTTGTGACGCCACCTCCATTTTACGAGCGAGGGACAGGAAAAAATAAGCCGTTGGCACGACAACGTGAGCCACAGATGCGGGCCGCCGCCGTACACGGCAACCCGCTCGTGGGGGGCAAACGGGAAGTGGCAATCCGCTGACGCAGCAAAAGTTAGAGTTCGGAGGCTCATAAAAGGGCGTCGATGTCAAAGGTCGATTCCAATCATCATGATAGTCAGCACAGTACAAAAGTCCAAGGCAGCCGCAATCTGCCCGCCGCCGCCGCCACAAGCGCCAAATAAGGAAGGAACGCTTCAGACTGCAGCCGGCTGCTTGTTTCATAAAGGAAGAGCGCATTGGTCTTCCTCTTCCGGGCTTTGGACGTAAATGATTCAAAGAGCCCTTGAAGCAGCCGCACCCCATTAGTGGAACCCAAAAGGTTCTGGGACCAGGAAAACGTCCCGAAAAGGAATGATGTGTGCCGGGCCATCGACGAGATGAGCATTTCAAATTGGCACGGGCAGAATTTTCATCTTTTCGCCTCGCTCACACGCTTTGTCACACAAAGAATCATAAGAAATAATCAGTCCGCCGTGTCAAAAAGCAACACGTGGAATCCGCTGAGTGAAGTGAAGGGAAGAGCGCTTGCCAGCCCCTGAGGCTTAGCCGAGCCGGGCCGGGCCAGACGTGCTAATACAAGTCGGCTATGCTGCAAGTGGCCAATAGTTGCCTTTTAATCCCTCTTCCAAATTGCATGTGTGCACCGACACAATGGGGCTATGCAATTCTTTGATGTCCTCGGACCGCTCGCCGCTGAGACGGCGGCCCCACGTGACCTCAAAGTCCGGACTCTGGAAGGGCCATAAAATCCTCTGATTGCACCCAACGATCAGAAAGTGACAGCGTATGCACAAATTTGCTTTGCGAATCATTTGGGGACAATTGAACTGTACGGTTGCACGAGTGTGCACGCCCCCATTTTTTTAATCATTGTTTATTTGAACCCCGAATCAAGTTGAGCTGTTCTCCTAGGCCTTTCAGATGGTCAACGTTTTTGGCCACCAAATAGCTGACATTTGAACTGCAGTTGAGAGAAAATGGTGTGTTTCTTTATGGTTGCTTTTTATTTTGCTGTATGAGATGCTGCTTTGTATGTCGTAGCACTTTGAGGCTGTCCAATGACTCCAACATGCATGCTAACTTTCATTAGCCCACAATTAGCATTAAGTAGCTATTTTAGCTCTTGATTTTGTGTACAGTGACCTTGAGGGTCTTCTTCTTATTTTTGTATTGTTATTATTATTTTCAATTTGGGTTTCTTATTATGAGTTATTTAAGCTCTTGATTTTTCAGTGACCTAGAGGGTCTTATTCTTATTTATACACAGGGTTCAGTTATGTTTGAAAAGTAAGTTGGAATTCGAAAAGAAAAGCAAACATTGGAGACTTGGCTCCTTTGGAGTGTTTTCCTTCCGCTCCGTCTTCCCGTTTTGTGCACTCTCGCTCTCATCTTTCCTTCGGTTACTGTGGCGACGTACGCTTCAACGAGTCACTCGGCCCTCCCCCACCCCCTGACTCGCCTTCTACCTGGGAAGGTCGCTGCGCGATGGATCAAAATTGATGATCGTTTTACTTGACGTGCAAGAAGTGTAGAAAGGGGATGGAGGGAGGGAGGGATGGATGGATTGGATTGGATTGGATTGGATTGGATGGATGGATGGATGGATGGATGGATGGATGGATGGATGGATGGATGGATGGATGGATGGATGGATGGATGGATGGATGGATGGATGCATGGATGCATGGATGCATGGATGGATGGATGGATGGATGGATGGATGGATGGCTGCATCGATGGATGGATGGATGGATGGATGGATGGATGGATGCATGGATGGATGCATGGATGGATGGATGGATGGATGGATGGATGGATGGATGGATGGATGCATGGATGCATGGATGGATGGATGGATGGATGGATGGATGGATGGAAAGGAAGTTTGCCCATGCATCAATCGGGGCCAACAGATCTGCTCTCGATCTTTGAGGTGAAGCTGGCTTTAGAACTTACCAACGATGATACCGCAGGCGCTCACAAGGCCGATTTCCTTCTTCAGTGCGACCCCTCCTCCTCCTCCTCCTCCTCCGCCTCCTCCGTCTCCTCCGTCTCGGGACTCCTCATCGGCAGCATCCTTGGAAGAAGCGCCCCGCTGTCTGGGACCGTCCGACATGTCGAGCAAGCTCTCTCTCTCTCTTTCTGTCTCGCACGCGCGCGTCTGCCTTCCTTCCTCGTTGACCTGCTTCCCCCCACCTGTCTGTCCTCCCTCGAGCGGGTCTTCCGGGCCGGCGCGCAAGAACCGCTCGTCGACGCGCTTATGTGCGCTTTCGGCAACCTGTCAGGCGCTCGAGCGCACACATGGGAATAAAGAGAGTTCCAAGTTTGAGCGAGACGAAAAGAACGGAAAAGAATCCAGCGGTGGTGTCAGTGGAAGGCGCCCAAAGTCCGCCTGTCGTGCCCAACGCGCATATTCCAAATGTGCGCAAAATCTACACTTTGTGGAGCGTGTTGCATCCGCAGCGCCTCCTCAACATCCGTCGTGGGGAGTTGGACTCGCGAACGGTTTAAATATGCATGCGTGCGTCATACACATGGACACGCCCCCAACCGCATTGGCCGGCCTCCTTTCTGGACTCCTCCCCTATTTTCGACATGATCACGTTCATCAAGAAAACAATGAAAATATTTTTATTTATCCCAAATGAAGACAATGAGAAGGAATTCTTTTAGCTTCAGCTCAGTTCATCTCCTGAAATAATTGACTTTTTCATTTCTTGTAAAGAACAAAATGGTCTTTTCATGAAAAATCGTTTTATTTAAGGAGTGAATTATCGTTAAAACATTGCACATTTGAATTTACTTTTGAGTGTTTTGGCAAAAAGTTGGACACTTAAAATGTCTTTTATCAAACACACACACACACGCTTATTTCCGGAACTATAAAAATGATCTCCCACGCGTTTTGGGTGACAAATTCATCACTGTTATCCAGGCATTGTTCACACACGGACACTGATGATTTGGGTCCTTGTCCCTGTAGCAGCCCCCTTGACACACACACACACACACACACACACACACACAGACGTCCCTATTCACCTGAGGGACAACGGTGCTTCCCGTCCACTCGTGGTAGCGGACAAACAAAAGACTTGCAAAAGTGGGCCTTTTTTTTCTTGCTGACTCGGCAAAAAGTCAAGTGACTCCTGACTTGACCTGCGCGTTGTCTTATCAATGTTTGTTTGACGCCGTCAATCACGTCGGCACTCTCCTTCGGCCGTGATGGGATTAGCCGGCGTTTTTCGAAATGACGACGTCAGGAGCCCGAATGAAATGAGCATGTGTCACATGACCCGCCGCCTCAAGAGGTTATCGAGGATGTTTGCGAGGGCCGGAGATGTAGTTTAGCCTCAAAGCTTGAGGTAATTGACCAGAAGGAGCTTTGAGAGTTTTTTTTCCGAATGCACAGGCACGGTCAGCCTTGCGCAAGAGGAAAGGCGACAGTGTTTTCAACTGGACCGCAATGTCCTGACTCAGCGGCGTGCCGCTGCGAGCCATTCGCCAGGCCGGAAGCGGGCCTTTTTGCTCCCCCCCCCCCCCCCCCCCTCCATTGCACACTTGTTGTGTGATGTGCCTTTCCATCATGCAGGCGCTGGCGGGCAACAGACGCAGATTCTCCAGATAAAGCTGTTAATAAGTAAGCGCCCCCCCCCCCCCCCCCCCACCCACCCTCCTCCCCGTTTCGTCTTGTTTGCCGCGCAGCCGATGGGAAATTGGAACCATGGCATACAAACGTGGGCAACCTGGAGAGGGAGGGAGGAAGGCCGCTGCCATCACTTGCTCGTGTGCAATGAAAGAGGCTGATTTGCAAGCGTGTCCTCAAGCAGTTGAAACCAACCGACGCCGCTTCTCGCGCTGGACGACTTGCCGAGCCGCCGGAAGTCGAAATCAGACGAACTCAGAGCCTCGTCTTTTACGCGTCGCCTTCCGCTCGCGCACCGTACAACTTTGCAAACATGTCCAGACAAAAAGAAAATGTGAGTCGCCAAAAGGATTCAAGTCGCGTTTGCTTTTTTAGAGGCAATGACTTTGCGTACTCGAGTGAATGCACTCAGGCTATGCAAAAGGACGCAAAAGGGAGGGAGGGAGGGAGGGAGGGAGGAAGGAAGGAAGGGAGAAAGGGAGAAAGGGAGAAAGGGAGGAAGGAAGGAAGGAAGGAAGGCAGGAAGGCAGGAAGGAAGGACGGAAGGAAGGAAGGAAGGAAGGAAGGAAGGAAGGAAGGAAGGAAGGAAGGAAGGACGGAAGGAAGGACGGAAGGAAGGAAGGAAGGAAGGAAGGGAGAAAGGGAGAAAGAGAGAAAGGAAGGAAGGAAGGAAGGAAGGAAGGAAGGAAGGAAGGAAGGAAGGAAGGAAGGAAGGAAGGAAGGAAGGAAGGAAGGAAGGAAGGAAGGAAGGAAGGAAGGAAGGGAGAAAGGAAGGAAGGAAGGGAGAAAGGGAGAAAGGGAGAAAGGAAGGAAGGAAGGAAGGAAGGAAGGAAGGAAGGAAGGAAGGAAGGAAGGAAGGAAGGAAGGAAGGAAGGAAGGAAGGAAGGAAAGAAGGAAGGAAGGAAGGAAGGAAGGAAGGAAGGAAGGAAGGAAGGAAGGAAGGAAGGAAGGAAGGAAGGAAGGAAGGAAGGAAGGAAGGAAGGAAGGAAGGAAGCAAGGAAGGAAGGAAGGAAGGAAGCAAGGAAGGAAGGAAGGAAGGAAGGAAGTTCCTTCTTCAAACTTTGATGGACTTTGCCTGAGCTCAAGGTCCGAAGAAGGCCCAACCCACAGCCGGCCTTGAATGCCACTTTGAAGCGCTCACTGGAAGGACTTAAGCGCAGTTGGAGAGACAATGACAGTTCAAGCCTTTTCTTCCATCAGCCCAGTCCAATGTTTTCCTCCGAGAAACTGTTTGTAAACACGGGGCTGGGAGAAGGCGGCCTAAAAAAAAAAACATTTCAATGCGCCAAAGAGGAATGTGTGAATTTACAGTGAAGCGAATGGAAAGTCTTGGAGGAGAAGGAAGAAGAAGCCAAAGAGGGGGGGGGGTCGTAATCGGAGCCGCGTGTTTACCGTGCACCCAGAAACACGCCCCGCCCGCCCGCCCGCCCGCCCACCCAGGGACAATGTGTTCCAAAACACGTGCAGAGTTTCCAAAACGTGCATACCTCGCTCGGCCTGAGATTTTGGCCCGGTCACCCCTTTAGCTAAATATGGCCGCTAAAGTATGACAAGCGCCTGCGCCGCAAGGCGTGCCACAAATATTCCTGAAAAGGTTTCCAAGAGACGCACGCCCTGAGACGACCCGGATCTGACTTTGGAGCCGAGGAGGCCGGGACCCGACGCTAGGCCCGTCGGACCCGGTGTGTGTCCCGTCATCAGCTCACGTTTGTCTCTTGAAATCTATTGACCCCCCCCTTGTATTGTGCCTGTCATTTTGGTTTCCTCCCTCTTGGCTGTTTTCAAGGGAGTCTGGTTGGATCCGGTTCTCGCCGGCCCAAGATAGGACGGCCTCGCTTTTTTAAATCTCCTTTTTTTGATTTGTCCGGACAGCACTTGATCCCTTCCCTTGCTTTGTACTCCAATTCTGAATGAGACTCTTTCTTGTTCCTCCCTCAGGAATATGGAAGCAAAGGGGAAAGGCAAGGCGCCATCATTGTCGCTGGACGCCACTTTGATCAGCACCTTGGCACAATTCCAACTGGGTGCATATTCCTGAAGAGACGCAGTGTACGGAGGAGAAGGTGTTGAATGTCACACCGTCCTCGCGTGTGGACTTTTCCCACAATGGCAGCTTGGCAGCATCGTCGACGAGCCGTCACACTCATTTGTCCGTTGATTTGGCGGGATGCTCGCGTGATGGATGGATTGATGGATGGATGGATGGATGGATGGATGGATGGATGGATGGATGGATGGATGGATGGATGGATGGGCGAGCGTGCGGCGGCCGGCTGGCCTCCGCCCGGCTGGCCTCTGCCCGGCTGGCCTCCGCCCATCTTACTTGAGCCCATGAAATATTTACGGGAGTGCAGCTCCACGGTTATATTTAGCCTGGTAACATGGAAGCCGACCGGCCGGCCGGCCGGCCGCTTGCTTGCTGCTTGCTTCTTCGGCGCGGTGGAATTAGTGGCTCAATTGATCTTCTGGCTGACTGAGGCGTACTGCAGAAAGCCAACCGCATTTTTGCATTCACATTGAAGTGAAAGAAAATAAATCATCTAATTGCAGCTTTCCCCCAAAGTTATTCAAGCCAATTTACATAATAATATACATTCGTTAGCACATACATAAATACATAAAACAGACATACATAGAAGAATAAGAAATTTTCCCCAATTCACAGCCAATTTGAAAATATTATGGCTTATATGTATATATATATATATTTTAATTTTAATTAATTAATTCATTTTTTTTTTTTAAATTAGTTAAATTTTGCGCATTATACATGGGAAAAACGGTATATATATATATATATATATATATATATATATATATATATATATATATATATATATATATATATATATATATATATATATATATATATATGTATATATATATATATATATATATATATAATTTAAATTAATTTAAATCAAAATTTAACTAATTTATTGTCCTAAAATCTGGGGTGCGCATTATACATGGGTATAAAAAAAAAAGAAAAAAAAGAAAGAAAAGTTTTTTTTTTTTATTATTATTTTTTTTTCAATCCGGATATGATACGGAGGCTCCCATTACAGATGCGCTTTCTTCTCTGCTGTTCACTTCGAACACAATGCTGTGGTATCAGACGCGGCTTGCTGGATCACCTGCTCGTTTGCTGTCTGTCACAATGTACCCGACACAAATCCGAAACATTTCTTTGCTAGCGAGTTTGCTAGCGCAGGCGCAGTGATACTGACCGGCAAAATAACATCCGGTTGTTCCCAAAGATGATCTTTTTTCTCAAATCATTATACGTTTACGGACTTAAGTAAGAGTCAAAATTTGGGTGCGGATTATACATGGGTACAGGCTTTTTTCCAGCATCAACATGCCATTTTTAGGGTGCGTATTATACATGGGGGCGCATTATACATGGAAAATTACGGTATGTTTGCTAGTGGTGGTATATATATATGTATATTGTAATGATTATTGTGATGATGTTTAAAAGTGTATTTGTTTAACAGTCTTATAGGTATTATATGTTTTGTGATGACGTTTATTAGCAGTAGTGCAATAGGATGTGAAAAGAGACCAAAGATTATTTTGAGCATATTGATTTATTGTTAACAAATGCACTGTATGTTTATGATTTTGTTTACACCGTTCTCACGGTCTGTCAAGGTCTGCCAAGTCAAGATAAACAGATCAGTAATAAAAAGAAGTCCAAGCTGTCTTTTATATACGAGAGGGCGTGGCCCTGACCTTTGGACGCCACAGCGACGAGGACTTTGGTTCGGAAGGCAATCGCATCAGAGTTCAAAATCACGTTATTTAGTCAGCTGGACGGTCGGTCGCTCGGTCAGTTAGCGAGCGAGCGAGCGAGCCAGTCGCTCGGTGAGTCTGAACGACTTGTTGGCTTGTTTGGCGATTGCTCAGACGGTTCACTCGGTCCGCTTGTCGGTTATTCAGCTTTCAGTCGCTGGCTTCCTCCATAAATGCTCAGTTGTTTACTTTGATCGAAGTTTGTTACTTCTTGAAGGGACGTAACGACAAGGAAGCGGAGCCAGCAGCAAAGTGATTGTCAAGCAGCCTCGAGGACCAGGAAGGAGTCGTAAGAAGAGCAGACTTTGGCCTCCAGCTTCTCGGAAATGCCGCCACCTTCTGGACTTTGGACGTGGGACGCTATTGTGGCCGCCGTCTCTTGTGCGAGAAAATCAAGGTGATCCCTTTGCGTTCAGGTTCATGCGGGAACGATGGCTCTGGATATGAAAATCAAGGGCCTGTTGTTGGAAACGCTGGAAGACCTGGAGCAGGAGGACTTCAAGAAGTTCAGGTATTATATGGACCTGCCCAAGAGCAAAAAAGAAAACGCAGACCGGACTGACATCGCCGAACAGCTGGCGAAGATGCACGGCAAGAACGCGGGGGAGAAGACCATCGAGATTCTGGAGAAGATCAACAACTACAACCTGGCCCAGAAGCTGCGCAACGACCTGCCGCATATCACAGGTAAGGTGAACGGGGCTTCTGGTAGGGGAAGGGGGGAGGGTTTCCAGGAAGCAGCTTACTTGAAAACTCTCAGGTGATACAAATGTTGGCAACAGCTATGGCATCCTTCACTTGCCTCCTTGAGGGGAAGCGGCGGCGGCGGCGGCGTGGCTGCGGCACGCTTGCGGCCAGGCCTAAAGACGGTTTTGCCACATGGGATCTCCTTCTGCGCCCTCAGGTAGCATCTCCTCAGTGGATAACGAGCAGATCGGCAAATTCAAACGGGAGCTGCAAGAGAACCTGCGGCAGATCTACCTCAACGTTCCCGAGGGCAACACGGAGTACAGCTGGCAGAAGCCTCTGGAGAACATCTACACCAAGCTCAACATTACCCGCGGCGTCGCCGGTCTCCCCGACAAGCAGCACGAGGTCCTTCAGATGGAGATGTGCGGCGTGGCCGAGGAGGAGTCCATCCAGCCGTGCGACATCTTCCAAAGCCAGGAGCCCCTTCGCACGATGCTCACCGTGGGCTTCGCGGGTATCGGGAAGACTTTCCTGGTGCGCAAGTTTGTCCTGGACTGGGCCAGCGGGGAAACCAACACAGACGTGGACTTCATCTTTCCCTTCGCCTTCCGCGAGTTGAACTTGGAGGAGGGGAAAAGCTTTTCGCTGGCGGAGCTCATCCGACACTCTGTCTGGGAGAGCGAGGCCATCAAGATGGTGGACCACATCTTGGTCAGTCTGCAAGAGTCGGACAACTACCAGTCCAGCGAGATCAAGCTTTTGTTTGTGCTGGACGGCCTGGACGAGTCCCACCTCATACTGGACCTGAGCGACGAGCCCAAGAAGCGCCTGGATGTGACCCGAGCCTACCCCGTGGAGGTGCTCCTGGCGCATCTCATCAAGGGGAACCTGCTTCCCTGCGCCCGGGTTTGGATCACCACGCGGCCCCAGGCGGCCCACGACATCCCGCCGCGCCTGGTGGACGGCAG
Organism: Syngnathus typhle; assembly: GCF_033458585.1. Taxonomy (NCBI): domain Eukaryota; kingdom Metazoa; phylum Chordata; class Actinopteri; order Syngnathiformes; family Syngnathidae; genus Syngnathus; species Syngnathus typhle. The sequence continues at coordinate 28,693,007 of NC_083738.1, read as the reverse complement.
AACCGAGGTGAAAGGCTTCAACGACTCCCAGAGGATGGACTACTTCAGGAAGAGGTTCCCCGCCGAGGAGGACGTCGTCAAGCACATCCAGAAGTCCCCCACCATTTTCATCATGTGCCACTTGCCCATCTTCTGCTGGCTCACCGCCAGCGTTCTCCAAGACTGTCGGGATGCCGGAAAGGAGCTGCCCGAAACCCTGACCGAGATGTACACAGAGTTCCTGCTCTATCACCTGGACAAGTCCAAGGAGCGAGACAGCCGGAAGAGCACGGAGTACGTCAAAGCGCTGGCCAAGCTGGCTTTCCAGCAGCTGATGAAAAAGCAACAGATCTTCTACGAGAGGGACTTGCGGGAAAGCGGCTTGGATGACCCGCAGGGCGCAAAACACTCGGGAGTCTTCACCGTGGTCTTCAAGGAGGTACCCCCGCTCAAGAAATACCAACGCAAGATGTTCCAGTTCATCCACCTGACCGTCCAGGAATATATGGCCGCTCTCTACGTGATGATGAGTCTGTTCCAGGACGACACGAACGTGCTGGACGATTACGTGTGGACGCTGAAAGGCCCCCTGTTGCTTTGGAAGCGGAAGCAGCTCACTTGGGTACACGAGGTGGCCATCCGCATAGCCTCCGAGAGAGAGGGAAACCTGGACTTGTTCCTCCGCTTCCTGCTGGGCCTCTCCTTGCAGTCCAACCAGGATCTACTGGGTGAGCTGCTGAAGGTTCCCAAGAACTACAGACACAGCAACGCAGAAACGGTCCGCTTGATCAAGCGACGGATCAAGCGGAATTCTCCCGAGGAGAACATCAACTTGTTCTACTGCCTGAAGGAGCTGAAGGACGAGTCCCTGCTGGAGCAGATGCAACAATACCTCAAAGGGGGGAAATTGTCCACGGAGGACCTTCCTCCGGCCATGTGGTCGGCCCTGGTCTTCTTCTTGCGGGCTTCCGACGAAGCCATGAGCTGCTTCCATCTCTGGAAATACGCTCGGTCCGAGAAGGGGCTCCTGATGCTGCTGCCGGTGGTCAAGGCTTCTCAAAAATCAGTGTAGGTGCCGTCGAGCCAGCACGCTGAACCGGCCGCGCACATGTCAGCAGCCCAAACCCTCTTGTCTTCTCAGGCTCGAGAGCTGCAACCTGAGCAAGAAAAGCTGCGAGGCGCTGGCCTCCGTTCTAAGCTCGCCCGGTAGCCTGAGGGAGCTGGAGCTCAGCTGGAACGACTTGTACGACGACAGGCTGGAGGCGCTCGCGGCCGGACTGGCAAAGCCGCAGTGCACCTTGCAAGTTCTCAGGTAAGGCTCTCCTCGAGCAGCATAAGGCCAGCCGGCCCAAGAACCTTGGGCTTGTGTCAGCCGGCCGCCCTCTTGTCTTCTCAGGCTCAGGGAATGCCAGCTGAGCAAGAAAAGCTGCGAGGTGCTGGCCTCCGTTCTAAGCTCGCCCTGCAGCCTGAGGGAGCTGGATCTCGGCTTCAACGACTTGTGTGACGACGGGCTGGAGGCGCTCGCCGCCGGACTGGCAAAGCCGCAGTGCACCTTGCAAGTTCTCGAGTAAGGCTCCCCTCGAGCGGCAGAAGGCCAGCCGGCCCAAGAACCTTGGGCCTGTGTCAGCCGCCCTCTTGTCTTCTCAGGCTGGTGGATTGCAAGATCGGCACACGAGGATGCGTCTCACTGGCCAAGGCTCTCCGGTCCAACCCTTCCCACCTCCAACAGCTGAGCCTGGGGTTCAATGACATCGGACAGGAAGGAAAGCGGGCCTTGGAGGAGGTCCAAATGGATTCTCGCTGCAGTCTGAAAGTCAAGTGGTAGGTTCCAAACATCTTCCAGGGTGCCGTTGAAGGAAATGGCTTCCAAAAAGTCGGTCGCGCCTAGCTCCAAAACCAGATTTGCTGACATCACATTGGATAAAGTAGAGAAGCAGACATGAAATCAATCAAAGGAAATGGAACTTCATGATGTGCACTTTGACATCACAAATGTTTTGGGCCATCTTGCCTGAATGAAGTAAGTGTCCATGGACATTTTACGTCGGTTTTTACCTAGTTTGCGGCAACGGCAAATAGAAGTGAGATACAGTAATGCCTCTTTTATCGCGGATAATTGGTTCCAAGAGGATCTGCGATACGTGATAATCCGCAAACTTGTTTTTTTTAACATAAATACATATATACATACATACATGGTTTGTGTGTCAGCAAGTGTATATATATATATAGATTCCTCTCGAGGAACAAACATGACATGTTTTATTTGTGGCCACTAAATAGATGAAATACTGCATCTGCGCAAATTGCCAATTTGCGGCCATGGAAGCTTCAAACGTGAATGAACATAAACAGTGCAGCAACACATGTAGAAGAAAGAAGAAAACAGTCCTCGCAGTCAGACTTATTATTAGTTTTGTTTCCTCAGCGGTGGAGGGCTGCTAATGCTGTCTAGATGAGCTCGGGTCAAAGTTTTTTCTTGATGTGTGTAGTGGGTCTTTGCTGCCATCTTGTGGCATTTATTTGGACTTACTCAATATTGAGGGAGATGTTCCATGGTTGTGCGTGTATGTTTTTCTGCCTTGCCATTGCCGAGCATTGAATTATTATCAGGATAAATGACCAGACCTGTATTGCCTCATAACAGAATGAGATATAAAATAAGCAAGCTCCGTGTATTTTTTACAAGTTAAATGAAACCATCCTCGACGATGTTTGACGACTGGACGGCAGTGCAATTCATTTAAATTACAGGTCAAACACGACGGACTAATTCCGTCGTCTCCGGCCACCTGCAGTTGTAATGACAATCAGCCGTCGAGAGAGGGCAGTGTAACACAACTCTTCAATGCCACCTGAAAAATGAGTCCAAGAAGAGGAAGAGAAGTCAAGGGGAGGCTCAAGTGAAGATTCTCCTTTCATTTGAAATTCACTCAGTGTGGATGAGAACGGAACAAATGCTAACGATGCTAACACGTAGCAAGACAGAAGGCTGAGTCGAGGAAGCGCTCCCGCTACTTTTTCAAGCCTCCCTGCACTCAGGTACATTTCCTCCATGCAAGTCAAAGTTTCGCCTCGCAGCTGGGACGTCGATGCGCGTTGCTGAGGATGTGGCCGCATCAAGCCCACTCTCCCGTTTTTGCCTTCAAACGGAAGACACTCGACTCAGACGTAGCAAATGGGGCTGGACAACATGAAGGCGCTTGGGAAAGGAGAAAGTTCCCACGTGAGCATTTGTTTTTCTCCGCCATGTCGGTCGCTCGTTTTGGCCGCGCGCACGTCTCCATCTGGACGGACCGTTGCTGAGGAGAGCCACTTTCGAACTGTCAACGCCTAATATTCTATCCAGTATAGGCTACACAACAAACTGAGGAAGAACTAGTTTTGAAGTCACAGACTCGTAAAAAGTTCAAATAATTTAAAAAGACGAACGGTCATAAAAATTGAGAGCAACTTGTCTATTTTTCAAACGTGAAGACAATTTCAGTATTGACACGTGAAGTCCATGCACAATTTGTCTTGGCGGGACGCATCAAATGATGTGCCGGGCCGTATCTGGCCCTCGGGCCTTGGCTTTGGGCTAGGCGTAGTCTTGAAATTGTTGAAATGGACGCTGGCAGAGAATGCTGACTAATTCCTTCCGCGTCAAAATTGCCGTTTTTTTCCATGTATAATGCGCAAAATTTAAACAATTTATTGTCCTAAAATCTGGGGTGCGCGTTATTGTTGGCGCCGCGGTAGTGGCGACACGTTTGCAGCAGCTCCGTCGACTCGTCTGTACATTGTCTCGTTTTATATGTTCTTTTTTACTCTTTTTTTTTTTTTTTTTTTCTCAGTTTTGTGTTTTCTTTTTTACCGGGCAGAAACATGCTAGCAAAAACAGTGAGGCTGGCCCTTTTATTCTTCCTATTTTTCACCTGGTTCATCACTCCAGCTGTTAGCCCTCTGTAGCCAAGGGAAGCTAACAGGCTACAAGCCCAATGTTTCCCCCTAGCTGAAAAGGAGGAAAGGAGGACAACGCTCGGGCGTTATGTGGCGGAAAAAGAAACGCCGCCCACACTCGCCACCATCATCACCGGGAATGTGAGGTCCATTCGCAATAAGATGAACGAGCTAACGGCGCTAGCACGGCGCCAACGGGAATACAGGGAATGTAGCATGCCGCTGTTCACGGAGACCTGGCTAACGGAGCAAACACCGGACTCTGCCGTCGCTCTGGACCATATGTGTCAAACTCAAGGCCCGCGGGCCGGATATGGTCATTTTATATTATTGTTACTAATGGCCCGATGATAACACAATAAAGCACAGATCCCATAATGCAGTGCTTTCGCTGCCTTGCCGAGCGTTTTTCCGCGGCAATCAGGACAGGTGCTTGTTGCTGCAAGTTATTGCCAAGCTAGCCCCTCATGATGCCGAGGAGAAAAGTTGATTCTGAAAACAGAGCCTTTAAAACCGATGGGAGGTTGAGTATATGTTTCCTGACATTGCCGGTAAGCCCGTTTGTCTCGTTTGTGACGCTAATGTGGCTGCATTGAAAGATTTTCATCTAAGACGGCAGGCACTATGAAACAAAACATCTGGATAACCTGAAAGACCTGAATGCAGAGCAGAAGATACAGAAGGTAGAAGAGTTAAAGAAGAAGCTGACATTCCAGCCGACGTTTTTCACCTGTGCAAAATCACAAAGTGGACTGGCCAGGCTCAAGGTGGAGAAGGCGACGGGTCCAGATGGCATCACCTCCAGGCTTTTCAGATCCTGCTCCGGGCAACTGTGCAGGATCGTGGAGCACATATTCAACATGAGCCTGAGGCTGCACAGCTGTGGAAGACATCCTGCGTGGTACCGGTGCCCAAGTCATCTCGCCCCAGTGACTTCAACCACTACCGGCCGGTGGCCCTGACATCCCACCTGGCGAAGACCCTGGAGAGGCTGCTCCTCCACCACCTGCGCCCCCTGGTGAGCTCCTCCGCCGCCCCCCTGCTGTTCGCATACCGGCCGAGCATCGGGGTTGAGGACCAGGGCTGTGGACTCGGTTCGGACTCGGGGACTCGGACTCGGTCATTTTTGCCGGACTCGGACTCGGTGCTGATTTTGACCGAGTCCACCGAGTCCGACAATAAACAAAAGAGGCAAGACGCAGCCAAAGAGTGTCAGGTTACAGTCAGCGCGGTAGGAGTTGGAAGAAGCAGTAAAAACTCCACCAAAGTCGTCGTAATGACCCGTGATATATGTTATATCCTTACTATTTTCCAGGTTCTTAGATGGACGTGAATGATAACTGCTTTAAGAAATTTCAGTTCTGAAGGCTCCTTTTGTCCCAAGCAAAGTGACAGATGGTGGGGAGGGCGGATAAAAATGGTTGCTGATTAGCTAAACAATGCAGTGTGGTGTAAATTAGCACTCAACCAGCTGTTCCTCTCCCATTGTTGGCTGACTCGTCCGCGAGTGAGATCAGATTCGAGAGTTTTTATTCGCCATGTTTGAGCGTGCCAAACAAGGAATTTGACTTTGGTAAAACCACCCCCTCTGTTCACCATTTAGGTGACTAACAACACTCAGGACGTGATGTGAATAATGGCAAAAACAGTGTAGACAAATTCCAAAAGATAACTTGAATTGCCGCTTTCCTGTGGAACAATGCAACTAAACCTTTGCTAGACTTGATCTACTTAGTAAATTAACACACAATAACAATAAGTAACTTGTCGTAAACACTTCAACAAACATTGAGTAAATATGGGATAACTTGAACAAAAGACATCTCTGTCACTAAAGAGGAAGAATTTAAATAACAGGAAAGTCATAACATGTAAATGAAAAGGCTTTACTTAAATCATTCCAACGGGCGGGGAAAATGTTAGCGATCCGACGTCCAATTGGAACGTCGCCTCACTTTTACGTCGGCGCTCTCAGCAAGGGATCCGATATAAGCCGAAGCAGCCAGTGTGAAAGCAGTTGCGTTCGTTCTGCAGGCTATTTTGTCCCTCGGATAATCATGGCATCCAGAAAGAGTCACGTGTGGACGTATTTTGATGTGCAAGAAGAGAAGGCCGTGTGCATCGTAAACGATACACGTAATGCTTGTTTATCGATGGGTTCTGCTGCCGCAAATCAGCAGGCCAACCTGAAGCGCCATCTCAAGAGGAAGCACCCGGAGGCATGAGCGAAGGGAAGCTTTTGATAAGTGGATTACAATTGATTTCCGGTATAATACTGTGTTGAGATTACTATAGTCGAACGTAACAAAAATTCATGAATTCAAACTCAACTCTGTCCAAAGGTGGAAGAGGAGAACAAAAAGCCAAAAACGACGGCGACGCCGATGGACCAGACATCGATGATGAAGTAAGTATAGTCTGAAATGTTTTTGTGGCAGAAATCACATCTTGGCAAGTTTAAGGCAAAAAAATTGGATTCCTTGTGCAAAATGGAAATTCCTTTTTTTTTTTTTTTTAATTCTCTTGCGAGGGAAATTGTGAACAATTGTGTCCCCTGCAGGCGGAACTTTGCACGTGCAGGTGAAGAACAAAAGATGGCCGATCTGCCAATTGATCTTTTGACTCCTGACCTCCCTCCATTCTCACATGTTGGACTGGATTACTTTGGACCAATAGAAGTGAGGAGAGGGCGTGGCATGGCAAAACGTTATGGCGTGCTATTTACTTGCCTGACTGTGTGAGATTGCAAACTAGAAGCAACCAGCTCTTACGGCCCATCAGCAAGATGTACCTGTTGGTAAAAGCCAACAACCCACATTGAACAAAGACTGCGCATGTGCTTAGTACATTTGCATTACATTCATACACTGATACTTGCACACATTTGTAGTGTAATTGAGAGTAAAACTTAAAATTAGAATTAGGAAATTAACATGGTTTATTTTTTGAAAATTGACCCCATTGTGAATTTTTTCTTATAGCCACACGTGGTAGCTATAAGGGGCCGGCCGGATATGTTGGAGCCAATTTAGTTTCCTTAGCTTAAATTCTTATTTTTGTTTCGGATTCACTGGCCTTGGGCCATGGACTTTTAGTTGACAAAGCCTTTGATCAGTCACCTGATCAGTCACCTGACCAGGGAACTAAATAGGCTGCTCGCACTTGGTCGTCAGTCTCAGTGAGACAAGGAAGGAAGATAGTAGTGACATAGTAAAAGGCCGCTTCAAGCCACTTCAAGTCTGCTCCAAGCTTGAAGTTTTTGGAACTTAGAATTTAGAAAAGAAACTTTAGTTGACTTCTTTGAACCCTTTATGTTGAAACCTTAGTTGAATTACAAACAATTTGGATTTGTACCTGTGTGCCACCTGTTTGCCTGCCTGCCAGTCCCTCTCCCCCCTTTCCTTGCTTGGCCTACCACCTTTGCCTGCCTGCCATTGCCTCTCTCCCATTGCCTCTCTCTCTCGGCCTGCCTGCCTCCATTTTGGACATTGTACCTCCACCTTCAAAAGGGTATGAGCAACAGCTGTATACAGCGATAAGCGGGTGACAAGAACTATACGACATCTAACCTTTGAAATTGAAACTGGACTGAAACTGACACTCACACACATGGTTAGTCCGGCTTTATCAAAGGAAGAGTTATTCATAACAACATTAGGCTTGTTTTGGATTGAATAGAGACTACGTCTGGTGATCCCGTGGAAGATGACGGCTATGTACTCTTCCTCGATGTTTGCAAGGCCTTTGACTCTGTTGAATGATGCTTTTCTTTTAGAAACACTTACCGTAATTTTCGGACTAAGAGTCGCTCCGGAATATAGGTCGCATGAGCCATAAAATGCACAATAACGTGAAAAAAAACATAGATAAGTCACTCCGGAGTTGTCAAGTGGCATGGTGGTACAAGATGGTGTAAAATTAAGTATTGCATTTGGCCCAGGCACATTGGCTATCCCAAAACATGTAGTAGTTCCATAATTTCACCAGGAGATGGTGTTAAAGCTTGACATAGGGGTGACCTGATGGAAATGAACAAATCGAATCAATTAAATTGTTAGCAATTGGGAGGAGACGACCTGTTCAAACACGTAGCAACGCACCATTTTGGAATATGACTTTGCTATGCCATCATTTTAAGATGTAACCGCTTGAGCAATATCAATATATGTGTTTAAGTTGGAGATTGATCTTTATTAGACAAGATATATGTGATTCATGTTGCAATGTTTTGTCCAACCTGTATTTAACATTGGTGTTCCATCCATACCTCAATGCATTAAGTTGAGAGGAGACATTAAGGGCTTGAAAGACATTTCCATCTCCCATCTCACCCGCAAGGCGAGCACGATTGTGAGTGATGTGAGTCACCCCGCTCACTCTTTGTTTGATCTTCTGCCCTCTGGGAAGAGGTACAGGAGCCTGCGCTCCCTCCCGCACCACCAGACTCACCAACAGCTTCATAGTCCAGGCTGTTTGGATCCTGAACTCTCTCCCCCTTTCTGCGTAGCGTCCTGTACTTTGCGCTATGCTTACCGTCTGCTGTTTGCACACTGGCTCAGTTTTGCTCCTCTTATTTATTGTGTTATTTGTTTATTTATTTGAGAAAAATCCTGAAAGATTTGATCACAAAACGTGTGTGGCTTTTTCTTAAATGAACACGTTTGACATTGCTATAGTGTCATCTTTGAATTATATTGCGCTGTCATGTTAAAGCAAATTAATAAATGCAACAATATTCATTTGCTTTGAAAATACTTGAGTAATAAAATAAAATGGATGGATGGATGAATGATGATCACAATGAAGTAGAAAGTCTCCTTTGTAATATATACTCCTTGTCGCCTGTACCCAAAAAGAGGAGTTTGTTTGCATCGAGGTTTATGCAAAGAGCTCACGTAATGACATTGTTGCGTTTTGGTGAAGTCAATGAGTGTTCCGTCTGTACGACTGCTCTTTGAATGCACCCCGCTTCAATGGCAGAACGCGGATGGCATCAAATGAGAAGAATCCTTTATCAAAATTAAAATGGACTGACGCAAACGTGAGTTCTTCATGTTTTTGTTGAAAACAACATAGTGCTGTCGCCGCACGACATCGGGTTTTCGCTTCCCAAATAAGGCGTGCGCGCTCCCGCGGCAGGGGAAACAAAATCTCACGGGGGAACCAAAATCTAGCACAACAGCGGATATCATACGGAGGCCGCCATTACAGATGCGCAGAACGGATTTTTAATATAGCAAGACACGTCAGCTATATAAAGAGCGAGAGTTCAGTTCTCTACCTAAATGCGTAATACAGGTAATATTTTATTTCACAACACTTTGCCTTGTTCCTTTCTTCTCTGCTGTTTAACTTCGAACACAATGCTCTGGTATCAGACAAGGCTTGCTCGATCATCTGCTTGTTTGCTGTCACAATGTAGCCTACACAAATCCGAAACATTTCTTCGCTATCGAGTTTGCTAGCGCAGGCGCAGTGATACTGACCGGCAGAATAACATCCGGTTGTTCCCAAAGATGATCTTTTTTCTCAAATCATTTTACGTTTCCGGACTTAAGTAAGAGTCAAAATTTGGGTGCGTATTATACAGGCTTTTTTCCAGCAGCGACATGCCATTTTTAGGGTCCGTATTATACATGGAAAATTACAGTATATGTTTTGTGATGACGTTTATTAGCAGTAGTGCAATAGGATGTGAAAAGAGACCAAAGGAGATTAGTTTGAGCATATTGATTTATTGTTAACAAATGCTCTGTAAAGATGTGGATTAGTGGTTAGGGATGGAGCACTATGGACGAGTCCGGTCAGAGAATCTTGCATCAACTTTATTCTCAACAACAGTGAGTATACAGGTTTCCAGGAGTGTATGTTAGTGGGTTTGAGTGTGTACTTGTGTGTGTGTGTGTGGTCTATACAGAAGGAAAACAAAGAGAAATAATGTAATTAGATTATGACAGTCAAATTACATCATCTAATAAACATACGCATAAACAGCTATGTAGGGTATCTCCACTACAATAGCACAATGCAAGCAATAACAACTGCTATACAGGGCAATAAACTTTACTACTGCTACCACCCTTAATGAACATTCAATAAGTGCGTTACTGCCGCTTTAAGACGTGCACTGCTGGCCGACGGCACTCGGTGTCGGTAATAACAGCGGATAGTACACAACTGAACTAAACACAGTAATACATTTCTAACGCTATAGGCACACGTTTGACAAACATATGACGATAGTACGCAGACAACATGGCGGCACCCCGTGCGAAGCCACTAACCACGCACTTATCCCATACAAGTTATATCCGCTCGTGCCAGCAACAGGAAGTAAACAAAGATATGTTCGCTCCCCCAAGTGTACAGGCCAGTCTGCTAACTCACCTGGGGTTTCATAAACGCACACAAATGTCACGGGGAAAAGGGGTTACGTAAGTCCCTTTTCCTCCCTAAGCGCGAGACCAAAAAAGGAGAGTGCAGCGTTCTTCTCATAAGTGTCCCGCTTTCTGAGGAGGCGTTCAAGTGCACCTCGGAAAAGTCGGCGTCGGATCAATAGACTTTCGGACATGCACTGTAGGTTTATCTTTTTGTTTACACAGTTCTCACGGTCTGTCAAGATAAACAGATCAGTAACAAAAAGAAGTCCAAGCTGTCTTTTATATACGAGAGGGCGTCGCCCTGACCTTTGGACGCCACAGCGACGAGGACTTTGGTTCGGAAGGCAATCGCATCAGAGTTCAAAATCACGTTATTTAGTCAGCTGGACGGTCGGTCAGTCAGTTAGTTAGTGAGCGAGCCAGTCGCTCGGCGAGTCTGAACGACTTGTTGGCGATTGCTCAGACGGTTCACTCGGTCCGCTTGTCGGTTATTCAGCTTTCAGTCGCTGGCTTCCTCGATGAATGCTCAGTTGTTTACTTTGATCGAAGTTTGTTACTTCTTGAAGGGACGTAACGACAAGGAAGCGGAGCCAGCAGCAAAGTCATTGTCAAGCAGCCTCGAGGACCAGGAAGGAGTCTTAAGAAGAGCAGACTTTGGCCTCCAGCTTCTCGGAAATGCCGCCACCTTCTGGGCTTTGGACGTGAGACGCTATTGTGGCCGTCTCTTGTGCGAGAAAATCAAGGTGATCCCTTTGCGTTCAGGTTCATGCGGGAAAGATGGCTATGGATATGAAAATCAAGGGCCTGCTGTTGGAAACGCTGGAAGGCCTGGGGCAGGACGACTTCAAGAAGTTCAAGTTTTTTACGGACCTGCCCGAGAGCATCACAGAAGACGCAGACCGGACTGACATCGCCAAACAGCTGATGAACAGGCACGGCAATAACGCGGGGGAGAAGACCATCGAGATTCTGGAGAAGATCAACAACTACAACCTGGCCCAGAAGCTGCGCAACGTCCTGCCGCAAATCACAGGTAAGGTGAACGTGGCTTCTGGTGGGGGAGGGGGCGAGGCTTTCAGAAAGCAGCCTACCTGAAAACTCTCAGGTGATACAAATGATGGAAACTGCTCTGGCCTCCTTCACTTGCCTCCTTGAGGTCTAAAGACGGTTTTGCGACACGGGATCTCCTTCTGCGCCCTCAGGTAGCATCTCCTCAGTGGATAACGAGCAGATCGGCAAATTCAAGCGGGAGCTGCAAGAGAACCTGCGGAAGATCTACCTCAACGTTCCCGAGGGCAACACGGAGTACAGCTGGCAGAAGCCTCTGGAGAACGTCTACACCGACCTCAACATTACCCGCGGCGTCGCCGGTCTCCCCGACAAGCAGCACGAGGTCCTTCAGATGGAGATGTGCAGCGTGGCCGAGGAGGAGTCCATCCAGCCGTGCGACATCTTCCAAAGCCAGGAGCCCCTTCGCACGATGCTCACCGTGGGCTTCGCGGGCATCGGGAAGACTTTCCTGGTGCGCAAGTTTGTCCTGGACTGGGCCAGCGGGAGAACCAACACAGACGTGGACTTCATCTTTCCCTTCGCCTTCCGCGAGTTGAACTTGGAGGAGAACAATAGCTTTTCGCTGGCGGAGCTCATCCGACTCTTTGTCTGGGAGAGCAAGGCTATCAAGATGCTGGACCAGATCTTGGTCAGTCTGCAAGAGTCGCCCAACCGCCACTACCAGTCCAGCAAGATCAAGATTTTGTTTGTGCTGGACGGCCTGGACGAGTCCCGCCTCAAACTGGACCTGAGCGACGAGCGCAAGAAGCGCCTGGATGTGACCGGATCCTACCCCGTGGAGGTGCTCCTGGCGCATCTCATCAAGGGGAACCTGCTTCCCTGCGCCCGGGTTTGGATCACCACGCGGCCCCAGGCGGCCCACGACATCCCGCCGCGCCTGGTGGACGGCAGAACCGAGGTGAAAGGCTTCAGCGACTCCCAGAGGCTGGACTACTTCAGGAAGAAGTTCCCCGCCGAGGAGGACGTCATCCAGCACATCCAGAAGTCCCGCACCATTCTCATCATGTGCCACTTGCCCATCTTCTGCTGGCTCATCGCCACCGTTCTCCAAGACTGTCGGAAACACGGAAAGGAGCTGCCCGAAACCCTGACCGAGATGTACACAGGGTTCCTGCTCTATCACCTGTACAAGTCCAAGGAGCGAGACAGCCAGAAGAGCACGGACTACGTCAAAGCGCTGGCCAAGCTGGCTTTTCAGCAGCTGATGAAAAAGCAACAGATCTTCTACGAGAGCGACTTGCGGGAAAGCGGCTTGGATGACCCGCAGGGCGCAAAACACTCGGGAGTCTTCACCGTGGTCTTCAAGGAGGTACCCCCGCTCCAGAAATACCAACAAGGCAAGATGTTTCAGTTCATCCACCTGACCGTCCAGGAATATCTGGCCGCTCTCTACGTGATGATGAGCCTGTTCCAGGACAAAAAGAACGTGCTGAACGGGTGGACGCTGAAAGACCTCCTGTTGTTTTGGAAGTGGAAGCAGCTCACTTGGGTACACGAGATGGCCATCCGCAAAGCCTCCGAGAGTGAGGGAAACCTGGACTTGTTCCTCCGCTTCCTGCTGGGCCTCTCCTTGCAGTCCAACCAGGATCTACTGGGTGAGCTGCTGAAGGTTCCCAAGAACTACAGACACAGCAACGCAGAAACGGTCCGCTTGATTGAGCGACGGATCAAGCGGAATTCTCCCGAGGAGAACATCAACTTGTTCTACTGCCTGAAGGAGCTGAAGGACGAGTCCCTGCTGGAGCAGATGCAACAATACCTCAAAGGGGGGAAATTGTCCACGGAGGACCTACCTCCGGCCATGTGGTCGGCCCTGGTCTTCTTCTTGCGGGCTTCCGACGAAGCCATGAGCTGCTTCGAACTCGGGAAATACGCTCCGTCCGAGAAGGGGCTCCTGATGCTGCTGCCGGTGGTCAAGGCTTCTCAAAAATCAGTGTAGGTGCCGTCGAGCCAGCACCCCGAACCGGCCGCGCAAATGTCAGCAGCCCAAACCCTCTTGTCTTCTCAGGCTCCGGTGGTGCAAGTTGAGCAAGAAAAGCTGTGAGGCGCTGGCCTCCGTTCTAAGCGCGTCCCGCACCCTGAGCCATCTGGATCTCAGCTGGAACACCTTGCACGACGACGGGCTGGAGGCGCTCGCCGCCGGACTGGCAAAGCCGCAGTGCACCTTGGAAGTTCTCGAGTAAGGCTCTCCTCGAGCGGCAGAAGGCCAGCCGGCCCAAGAACCTTGGGCTTGTGTCAGCCACCCTCTTGTCTTCTCAGGCTCCAGTGGTGCCGGCTGAGCAAGAAAAGCTGTGAGGCGCTGGCCTCCGTTCTAAGCTCGTCCCGCACCCTGAGCCATCTGGATCTCAGCAGGAACGACTTGCGCGATGACGGGCTGGAGGCGCTCGCCGCCGGACTGGCAAAGCCGCAGTGCACCTTGCAAGTTCTCGAGTAAGGCTCCCCTAGAGCGGCAGAAGGCCAGCCGGCCCAAGAACCTTGGGCTTGTGTCAGCCGCCCTCTTGTCTTCTCAGGCTCATGAACTGCAAGCTGAGCGAGAAAAGCTGCGAGGCGCTGGCCTCCGTTCTAAGCTCGTCCCGCACCCTGAGCCATCTGGATCTCAGCGCCAACGGCTTGCGTGACGATGGGCTGGAGGCGCTCGCCGCCGGACTGGCAAAGCCGCAGTGCACCTTGCAAGTTCTCAGGTAAGGCTCTCCTCGAGCGGCAGAAGGCCAGCCGGCCCAAGAACCTTGGACCTGTGTCAGCTGCCCTCTTGTCTTCTCAGGCTCTATCGCTGCAAGCTGAGCAAGAAAAGCTGCGAGCCGCTGGCCTCCGTTCTAAGCTCGTCCCGCACCCTGAGCCATCTGGATCTCAGCGCCAACGGCTTGGGTGACGATGGGCTGGAGGCGCTCGCCGCCGGACTGGCAAAGCCGCAGTGCACCTTGCAAGTTCTCGGGTAAGGCTCTCCTCGAGCCGGCCCAAGAACCTTGGGCTTGTGTCAGCCGCCCTCTTGTCTTCTCAGGCTGGTGCGGTGCAAGATCGGCACGCGAGGATGCGTCTCACTGGCCAAGGCTCTCCGGTCCAACCCCTCCCACCTCCAACAGCTGACCCTGACCTCGAATGACCCCGGAGAGGTAGGAAAGCGGGCCTTGGAGGAGGTCCAAATGGATTCTCGCTGCAGTCTGAAGATCAAGTAGGTTCCAAACATCTTCCAGGGTGTTGTTGAAGAAAATGGCTTCCAAAAAGTCGCTCGCGCCTAGCTCCAAAACCAGATTTGCTGACATCACATTGAATAAAGTAGAGAAGCAGACATGAAATCAATCAAAGGAAATGTTTTAATACTAACTTCATGACGTGCACTTTGACGTCACAAATGTTTTGGGCCATATTGCCTGGATGAAGTAAGTGTTCAATGCATGCATGGTGTTTTTCCTCAAACGCTGAACGCTTGGTTAGATCTCTCATGTTTTGTCTAGGATGTCATACGTGGCTTCGATTTTTAAGGAGATTTCTGAGGACGAATGGATGGCTGGATCGCAGCTCGCGAAGGATGCGTTTCCCCTGGAGCGTATGGCTGAGGACGCCCGCTGTCCAAAAGGAAACGGCAAAGCCTGTCCTTCACGTTAGTGGCTTGATTCTCCGACCGAGGATAAGGCATAAATATTTCCACATTTCACAAATAAGACGTGTGCTCCTGACACTCTCCTGCCATCCACACTCGTGGCGGGCGGGCCTTGACCCTTGACCCTCCCCTTCCTCGCCTAATTTGACCTGCTGGCCGACCAATGGTGAATGTTGATGCCAATAATAATTGCAATCATCATGCCTTCAATTGACTTGTTTTTGAATGCATTTTGATGACTAAACCGCCACGAAAGTTGTACAAGTTTTAGAATGAACTATGACTCTCATTATTGTGTTACGATGGAGCGTACACCTGTATGTCATTTGTTGTGCGTTTTATGCCGTATTTTGTGTTTATTGCAGTGACGTGAAGTTTTCTCATGTATGTAACTGTCAGACTTGGAGCAGGGAGAGCACTCGGATGCAGAGTGCCAACAAAAGGTCTCTCAGGCTGAAGACAGCACAAAAAACAAAAGGCGCCTCAAAATGAGGGACAAAAAGGCTGCGGACAACAAAAACCAAATGCGCCTCAAAACGAGGGAAGAAGGCTGGAGACAGCAAAACAGAAAGCGCCTCAAATCGAGGGAAATACGATGGCAAAAACCTAACTCAACAAAACCACAGAGCTCAGGCTGGACAAAAGGTATCTTCTAACTACCATCTCGAAGGGGATTTCTGTGACTTACGTGATCGCTAGCGTTCAAGACGGACTGGACAAAAGGGAAGAGTCAAAATTCGGGTGCGTATTATACATGGGTACAGGCTTTTTTCCAGCATCAACATGCCATTTTTAGGGTGCATATTATACATGGGGGCACCTTATACATGGAAAAAAAACGGTATTCTGACAAACGTTTAACTTTACTCCCAACATTTGAAAAAATATAGCTGTACTTTTTTTTCTTCAACATTTTCAGATTTAAAACGATCGAAAGTTGTAAATAGAGAGCGCTAACTAAGATAGCTTAAAAAACAGTGTTCAAAATTTCCAGCCTGAAAAAAAACACTTCCAAGACAGGGAAGTAGTATTTTTTCAGATGTATCGCTAGCACATTTTGCTAGAACATGAAATTGATTTTTGTATTGACTTATTCACTTATTCAGCCCTTTTGTTGGATTTATGTTCTCCTGAGTGAATGTGTTGGTTTATCTTTTGTTGTGGAAAGATGTTCTTCTTAATTGTCGTTTTATTTTGGAGGTGATTTTGTTTTGGTGATCATGGAAGACTTCACTTCCTGTTCCGGGTTGTTTTGTAGCGTGAACCGCATGCAATATGCGATGTGTGTATATGTTTGCCCTCCTGTGTTGCGGACAAGAAAATAAACGGGAAAAGTAATCAACCAACCAAGTGTGTGCATTATTAAGAGAACATGGCCGAAGAAGAAGAAAACCCTTCGAGCTCAACACCTTTCTAATTCTTCTTCTTTATTCAAGTCAGTGCACCTACTTATTTGTACGAGTTGCATTATACATAAATAAATAAATAAATAAATAAATAAATGAATGAATGAATGAATGTCCGTGGGATAGAGAAAACGTAATTTCGGTCTCTTTGTGTGTTGTGACATGTGGAGAGATTGACAATAAAGCTGACTTTGACTTTAAAAAATAAATAAATAAATAAATAAATAAATAAATAAATAAATAAAAATGGCGCAAATTTGCGTCATATCCGGAAAAAGATGTAGTTGCGCTCGTTTCTGAACCCGTATTGCTCAGACGCGTCGGAAGAAAGTTATTTCCATTCAGCCTGTCTAAGCACCACCCGCGCGGCATACAAAGGACGACAAATCGAACTACTTAACTGAAGGCGGGAGTGCCGGAAACGTCAGCGGAACTTTTCGAGCAAGCGCGGTCTAAGCGCGACGCAAACATCAGTTCAACAACTGCAGTCGCGCCCTCCATTGTTAATGAAAAAAGGTCAATTCCTTCTTCGATACAACTTAGCGACCTGAGCTATTGCGGAACGAGCCCTTAACACTTTCTTTGTCTGAGCCGATGGCGTCAAGGAAGCCTAACGACACGCATGCTGGTGAGTCACTTTAAAACGAGCTTTCATCGAACCATGTGGATCGCAGCTCACTTTTAATGGACTAGCATCCAAGTTCACTTTTTGTTCCTCTCGGGGCTTTCCATTCTCTGCAAAGTGCATCATCAAGATTCAAGAGTTGGCCATGTTTGAGCGTGCCGAACAAGGAATTTCACTTCGGTCCATTACAGCCTCTGTTCAACGCTTAGGTGACTAACAACACTCAGGACGTGATGTGAAAGATGACAAATCTTCTCAAACATCTCCTGATCTTAAACTCCCAAGAGGGCAAGGAAAAACTCCAGCTTGGTTTGGTATTGCTCCTCATCAGTGGTCCATCTTCTATTTAAGGGCCCTCGTGCAATCCCCATATACGAACCTTTCAAAAAAGTACATAGCACACGATTCCTTTTGCTTTGAACCCCAAAAAACCCAGACCAGATTCTTGGGTGCAATAGTCTGGAGATGCCCTTGTGTCCTGCCTTCTGTCCAGGTGTCAGTCATCCCTTGGCCAGTTTGCAGCTGCTGGCTCCGCCCGTGCGCTTGCTATCCGCCGCCCTCTGGAAGGTCATGAAGCAGCGGGACGTGGCGCAGTACGGCGTCCTGGCGGAATTTGTGGAGTCCACTTGCGACGCCGTGTCCGACCTGCTCACCTCCAGGCACCGGGCCAAGCTGGCGTTGGGGCTGAGAACGCGAGTGGGTGTCCTGTCGGTCGTTTGGCATTTCTTTGTGCGTCGTTCCTTTTAACAAAGTGCAAGATCGATTTTTCGGGAAGCGGCGGAATGTCGGTGCCTGACTTGAACATTCACGCTTTGCCTCCATTCCAGCTCATCTTGGAGCTCCTGCGTGTCCCGCAACCCGATGCCAGCGTCATTGCGACCCACCTGAAAAAGATAAAAGCTCCTTCCGTCCCGTCCACTTCTACCGCGGTATGCGCGTCCATCTGGTTTGTTGTGTCTCGTCGGAGCTCAACCAGCGTTTACCCCCGCAGAAGATTGACGTCAAGGTGAAGAAATCGGTCGATAGTTTTCACACGCTGGTCCACGAGCTGCTCACTGACTCGGCTGCCAAGGAGGAGTTTTTCCAGGCGAGTACTTCTTCTTGCAATGTCTTTTAATAAATATTTGAATTATATAATCAGACTTGTTCAAATCATCATTCTTTGCAACAAGGTTTGGTTTGACTTCTTACTGACAGGAGGAGTTCCTGGAGGACTACGGTCCATTATTCGAGGAAAGACTGGAGAAGCTGCTGTGGGAGTTCCTCATTCGATTGGATCAACTGCTCCCGGTGCCCAGCCTTCCTCAGGTGGGTTCGGTTGAGAGCAAGCGTCCGTGCAGCTCGCCCCAATTGAAGAATGTGTGTGCGCAGACGGTGTCGTGGCTCAGCGAGAACCCCGCCGTCTTGGAAGAGTGCGCCCGTGCCGCCAGCCAGCCCCAGCTTCTCAAGACTTTGCTGGACCATCAAGCCTGTCTCTCAGGTGAGTGAACGTGGCTGGCGTCCAGCGCCGTTGTCCGGAAATTTCCTCCATCTTTGAATATTGGACTTTGGGATCAAGTTGGCTTTCAGTAGCAAATAAAAGAACCTTTGGGGTCCACGATTGTTGTGGCGTGTCTGCACATCTGTTTCTTAAAGGCTTTTAGAACAGTGACGCTAATGCTATTCGTTAGCCTGTCATTGGCCTTTGACATGGGTTGTTAGCACAAAGCTAATGGGCTTAGTTGCCGTGGTCGTGGCATTAGAATGGAACATGGAATCGTTGGAACAAAGTTTCGCAATATACTTTACCAAATGATGGGATGTGCTCTGTTCACTGTTTTCCTTCTTCTTCTTCTTCTATACTCCCGATAGCATCCCTCCCACTGAACGCGGCAGACTCCATCTTGACCCCCGTCTCTTTACCGCTCTCTGGAAAAGTGCCTTCAAGTCTGCAACAAGGCCCCGGGTCGTCAAGCTCTTGCGGGGATCAGCCGATCCGCGAGCGAAACCTAACGCCGCCCGTGGCCGCCGCAATCCGCGGGCTGCTGACCGACAGCGACGACGCGCCGGCAATGAAGAAGGCCAAGCGAGACGGCGGCGAGCTGACGGGGAGGAGCGGCTGCGATGAGGAACCCATGGCGTCCCAAAGGCATCACAGCCTCGTCGCGGCGGCCCTTGGACAGCGCCAACTCAGACTGGTGATTCCGAAACTGTCGAGCGCCCAGCTATGTCCGGGAGCGACGCCTTCTGGCCCAAGAAGTGAGGCTTTGTGACTATTTTCTTTCTCTACTCAACTCACTTAGGACTCTCATTCTGACCAGAGCAAAAGAATTTGCCACATATTTTATTTCGATGCCATGTTGGTCGTGTGGATTCATTTTAATACGGACGTGGGTGATAAGGAATAGGACGCGTTGGACCTTGTTAGCGTTCTTTGAAACGGGCCATTGTTTTCTATCATGTATGGAGAAGCCTGTGGCATCACAATTGTAACTACGGGAAAAATGAAGGCCAAATAAATGTTGGAATTTTGACAAGAAATGTGAATTTGTTCCATCTCGGAATAAGGCCGGAAAGTCAAACGTGAATGACGTATTGTTTTTTTGAACCGTGACAGCAAACTTGGATGACTCCATCTCGACATCCCTCCCTTCGGAGCTTTTCGGAAGCGGGGCCTCAAATCCCCAACCAGGCGCTGGGTCTTCCGAGGATCCAAAGAAAACGGTCGCCCCCGAAAGAAGCCACAACGAGCAAGATGGCGGCAGGCCGGCCACCTGGAAGGCAAGGAGCAGCCTCGCTAGACGCGAGCAAGCAAGCGGCGACGGGGAAGCGCCCCAAAAGCCCCGTCAACCTAAAGTGGTGATTCGAAAACTGCGGCGCTGCGAGCTCCATCTGGGAGCGGCGTCTTTCTACGGGCTGAAGAGCGTCAACGAGAAAGAGTAAGCAAGAGAATCAGCTCGCTTCAGCGCATGTCGATCGGGTGGCCGCCTTTCGGCCATGTACGGTATTTTTTTTTTTTCTCATGTCAAATAGATTCAAATGATAGTTTGCAAGTCACTCATGAGAAGTTCTTTTGTGGCTGGACATCAGCAACCATTTTATATCTAAACACCACTCATGGTCAACTGGTCAATCTTTTCTTTTTCAATCTTCTTGACAGAAATTGTCCAAGGTCCGTAAGCGGAAGTGCCTTGTCATCTCCTCAGCGGCGCGGCAGCAGTAGCAGCAGTGCAGGTAGAAAGTTCTACATTTGATTTTTAAAACCCAACCAGGAAACTGGTATAAAAAAAAAAAACTAATCGGTTTTCAAATTTTCATTCATCATTTACTTTGCTTCCCATAATTTTCTGAATGTGTTGTTGTTTTTTTTCTTTGGGGGTCTTTGTACGCAAAGAGGCGCCGGTCCCCTCGGGCGATGATTACGTGGCAGATTCTGAGGACGAAGGCACCAAGAAGTTCAAGGAGAGAGTAAGTGAAGACTTTCTCCAGCGTCCAAGTTGACCCCTGACCCAGCTTCTCGTTGGTCTCCCTCAGCTGTTTCTCAAGCGTTACCGCAAAAGCAAGCACGGCACGTTCTTCCCCACCCTGCGTGAATTCTTGAAGCTGCGGAAGCGCGCCGTGCTGCTTATTGCCCAGCGTGACGGTGTCTTTGACCGCTTCAGTCTTACGTGAGCCATCTTTGGATTGGAAAATGCTGAGACTTCAGAATAAATGCAGTTTTAATGTGCACCTTTTTTGTACCGCACTTCCGGAAAATACTCGGGGCGATTTTTCCACGGGGGGAAATGTTTCGTCTGCTTTTTTTTTTTGGGGCAGCGGAATCCCCTCCTCGTAACATTTCACCACAGAGACAGTTTCATTCAGCATTGAACTCTCTTTCAAATTCACCTGCAACTCATATGAACACTGTGTTGTGTTTACAAATGAAGAAAAAAAAATGCTAAGCTAATTGCGAGAATGCTTAAGTCTAAAAAAAAAAAAGACATTCGATAGCCGTTGGTACGCAAATGACAAATAGCCAGCGGGAGATTTTCACAGTCGACAGCCGATCCCCCCCGTGGCTGCGATGGTCTCTCCCGTGATGTACGAGGCCTCCTGCGTGCACAGGAAGGCTACCACTCCGCCGATTTCCTCCGCTTCACCGACTCTGTGGGGCCCGGCCGGGGGGGGGGGTCAAGAAAGTTGCACCGTTTCATACGCCAAGCAGAGGTGAGACGTACCTTTTGATGCACATCTGCTTTTTGAAGTAATCCATGATGTCGTCATTTCCCCACAACTAATAAGCAAAAAGGAATGGAGTCATCGATAGAATTGAAAGAACTGGAACGCAGCCTCCGAACCAGAACCACCGCCAGCACTAAGTGTATTTTTTCTTGAGCGTGTCCAGCAAATCTGAAATTTAAATATTGACCAAGCAACGGCTCGGCGCATTCATTCGTCAGATATGAAATTATGCCAACTCTGAATTAAACGCCGCTAACCGATTCATCAGCTGATTCTTTGGAACTGCATTTTCTGGGGGGGGGGGGGATTCCTTTTACCAATTCAAGGCCAAAGTGGATGTCTCACCGGGGCGCTGAAGTGCGTTTTGATGATGCCGGGGGCCACGCAGTTCACCCTGATGTTGCTCTGAGCCAGCTCGGGGGCCAGCGCCCGGGTCAGACTCACCAAGGCGGTCTTACTCACGCTGTACGCACCCAAGCCCTGTAGGGAAAAAAAAAAAGGGGGGTCCACAATACAGTCTTGCAAGTTGTCGCTTACGGTCTTTGGTGCTGGTCGGCTGACCTGCATGGGTTGGTAGGCGGCGACGGACGACACAAGCACAACATTTCCTCCGCTAAAGGAAGCACACAACTTTCTGTTAGTTTTTCTTGCAACATAAGACAAAAATAATGAGTGATGACATTCATACAATTCCCTAATTTAAAAAAAAGAAAAAAAAAAGCCCAATCTTTCCCTACTATATTAGGCAAAGTATTTCTAGATACATATGTATTTACCGTATTGGCCCGAATATAAGATGAGTTTTTTTTGCATTGAAATAAAACTGAAAAAGGGGGTGTCGTCTTATAATCAGGGTCGTCTTATATTCGGGCCAACATGGTATATGATATATCAATATATATATATATATATTTTTTTATATATATATTTGATAAAATTTTAAATAGATGACTATATACATTTTGATCAACCAAATTTCAAGAGGGGAAAAAAAATGCCAGGACTCGATTATTTAAATACTTTCTTTCAATCAGGAGATCAAAACGTCATTTCTATATCACTTTTCGCACACTTTTACATGTTAAACTCATTTTCACCACCCCACAAGCTCAGGCACATTTTTGAAACTCACCCCCTCTTTGCCATATGCGGAACCACCAACTTGGTCATGAGGAAGGCCGCTTTTACATTGACGGACATAACCTAAAAAATGATGGCACGGCAATCAATTTGAGATTTAATTTAAAAAACAAAGTCCATTACGTGACGAACCTTGTCCCAGACTTCCTCCGTGGTGTCCATGAGGTTTCCGAAGAAAGGGTTCACAGCCGCGTTGGACACCAGGATGTCAACGCCGCCGCACTGATCCAGAGTCTGCATGAAATCCACCATAAGATTTGCAGCGCGGCGCACCCGTTAAGTATTCACGCCGCACCGTCTGAAGCAGCCGTTCTCGATCGCCGTGGTCCCCGACGTTACAGGTGGTGCCGGTGACTCGGATGTTCTGGCTCTGCAGCAGGGCCACGGCCTTGTCCACGCCGGCCTGGCGCCTGCTGCTCACCACCACGTGAGCCCCCCTCTCGCCCAGGGCTCGGGCCGCGGCCAGGCCGATGCTGATGCCAGAACAAACGATGCCTGAGAGTTTTTCTTTGGAAAGGCAAAACATGCTTACCCAGCTGTGGAGGCGGTGACAATGGCCACTTTGCCAGCGAGGCTACTCTGAGACATGCCTCTGTGACCTGAGACGGGAGTGGTCCGAAGGCACCTGAGGGCAACCTTAAACATCACCTGCGGGGTCACAAAAGCCAAGTACCGTTTTTTTCTATGTATAATGTGCAAAATTTTACAAATTTATTGTCCTAAAATCTGGGGTGCGCATTATACATGGGTACAAAAAAATATATATATATTTTATTTTTAATCCGGATATCATACGGAGGCCGCCATTACAGATGCGCTTTCTTTCTTCTCTGCTGTTCACTTCAAACACAATGCTCTGGTATCAGACAAGGCTTGCTGGATTACCTGCTCGTTTGCTGTCTGTCACAATGTAGCCTACACAAATCCGAAACATTTCTTCGCTATCGAGTTTGCAAGCGCATGCGCAGTGATACTGACCGGCAGAATAACATCCGGTTGTTCCCAAAGATGATCTTTTTTTTCTGAAATCATTTTACGTTTACGGACTTAAGTAGGAGTCAAAATTTGGGTGCGTATTATACATGGGTACAGGCTTTTTTCCAGCATCAACATGACATTTTTAGGGTGCGTATTATACATGGGGGCGCATTATACATGGAAAAAAACGGTAATTCTTCTTGATAATTGCTTGTAGATGCCACTCAACTCACTTCGCCAACAAGAGTGGCATATTTCAACGCATTTGATTGACTCTGCCCGACCAATCAGAGGACGTCTACCACTGGTGTCACCGTGGGCCAGTTGTCTTGCAAACTTAAAATCCAATTGGCTTCAAAAACAGTCCACATTTGATCGGCGCTTCAGATCAACCTGCCCACCACGAAGCGTGACACTCGTATCGCTAGCATTTGCGTTATCTTGCCACAATTCAACATGAGCATTAGTCACTCCAATTAACGGCGTTTTCATCAATCATATCAATGAGCAATTCATGCATTTAAATAAAAGTAAAGTCAAGACCTTTAGACTCTTCGCACTTGGTGGAAAAAAGGCGAACGCGGTTCTCCTTCCGGGTTAACAGGCATGATCGGTTCGTTTCGTTTTGGTATTTAGACCTATTTTAAATTGATATCACCCAGTCCGTCCTTTCAAAAATACATATATCGAATTGAATTGAAAGCTCACAATTGTCTTATTGTCTGCTATTTTTTATCGAGCCAATAAACGCCACTCACGTCAAGGAGCCAATCAGAAGGTGAGGGAGCTATGCGATCTCGCAAGTACCTGGATAGCGTTCATTGCGTTGGGTAGGCGGGCATCGGCGCTTCCAGACTGTTTGTAAATTCACTCAAATACGTCGGCGTCGCAGAAGGCGGAGATCATTTTGTTGTCATCATCGGTGGAAAATGACTGAAAGCCAATGGCCCCAGTTTTCTCCGCTTGAGAAGCGCTTTCACCTCATCTCGCCCCGAACGCCGATTTGTAGCTTAGCAGTGAATTCGAACGAGGAAGGTAATGTACTTTTTCTTCTTCTTTCTTTTTGACGCCACTGCGAGCAAACCTCGGATGCTTTTGACCTCCTTTGTGTGGAAAGTGCCGAGGAGAAGCAGCCTTTTACTACTGCCCTTTTTTACGTTGGCGCCCTAGGCCGCGCTAGTGAATGACACCCCAATGGAGACACGTACCATTGACCCAGCAGAGCAAACGACCGATTCGGATCCCATTTCATCGCTGAGTCGGCGGATGCTAAGCTAAGGTTAGCGTCTGACGTTACTGGGGCGTGGAATGACGGGACAGGTGGTGCCCAGTCGCCTTCGTGTCGCTCGGTCTTGTTTCGACCCATGTGTGCTGTAAGTAAGTGTTCCGAACCACTCACAGGCCCAGCGTTTGGGATTCACAAGGCGGGGAGACGATGTGAGTGAGCCGAATGGACCGATCGGAACACCCGAGTTCGACCTTCCCCGAGACGCAATAAGCCTCACGTCTTCCCAGCCATGTCTGTTTCCGTAAGTATCGACGGAGTTCTGTTTTGGTGGCGCATGTATTTTGCCAGTGGGGTCCCACATGGCACTGGGAAGGGGCTTTAAAAATGAAAGGGGGTGGCAATTAAGCCCTCAAACGGCAAGGGACAGATGTGACTCTCCTCCCCCATCCCCCACTTACTGCGCTCATCCCACTCATTAGCATTAAACCGCTCTGTCCATTTGACCATTGGTGCTTATTTGCAATGGCTGCAGGTTTGATACTTTAACTTGAGCCCAGGCAAAGGGGCGGACAAACGGCAGGCATGGTACCAGACTCTGGCCAGTCCGGGGTGTACCTCGCCTCTGGGATGGCTCCAGTTAGCCCGTGACCCAGATGAGGATGTGCCATGCATGGATGGATGGATGAACAGTTGGAGCTTGAGTCTATTATTCCTTCCCATGCAGTCATGGACGGACGGCGGGCGCTTGCATTCAAGCCCCCAAACAACTGAGCTGTTTAGCATTGCCATCAATGTACTTGTTGTTCGGGATGCATAAATCCCGGTTTGTCTTGCCCGTCTGAAACAAGACTATTAAAAACCTGTTGTGTGTGGTTTTTTTTTTTTTTTTAGTGGGCTCGCATTTTAATCCGTGTCCCCTCCCTTTCAGACGGTGTTGGCAAAGGCGCTCTTTGACAACGCAGCAGAAAGCCCGGAGGAACTGGCTTTCAGGAAGGGGGACATTCTGATGGTTTTGGAGCAGGAGCAAAGCGGCGGGCCCGGCTGGTGGCTCTGCTCCCTGCACGGCCGGCAGGGCATCGCCCCGGCCAATCGTCTGCGCCTCCTCCAGACCGCCCCGGCACCTGGCTCGGACTCCGTGTACTTGTCCCCCGGTCCGCCGCTGGCCCACGGCAGCCTGGACGACGCCGCGTACCACTCGCCACCGGCCGCCGGCGAAAGCCGGATGGCCGCCGCGGCCTCGAGACCCGGCGAGCTTCGCAAGGCGGACGGCGGTCGTCCTCGCTCCCACTCCAGTTCCGGGTCCCGACCCAGACCTGACTGGGATATGGGAGCGGCGGGTCGCCCGCGCTCCCCTTCCCTAAGAGGACGGGGCACGGACGTGAGCATAGCGCTTTATCAGACTCCGGTGAGCCCGCTCCCTTCATCTGCTGTGCATGTCCGACAGCCAGGAGCCCAAATGGCTCCCGAGTCTGTCTACCTCTCACCCGGCGGAGTCGCGAGAGCGGCCGATGCATCTGAGGACACCACGTATCTCGTCCCTCGGGAAACGCTTACCGCAGGTCCGCCGTCCGATGACTGTTACTTGGTGCCAAAAGGAACGCCGCTCGCCGGTGAGGATGTTTACCAAACCCCAACGGGAGGGGTTCTGGCCGCCTGCCCCGACGGGCCCTCCTCAGTCAGCGGAACTCAGCAGTCCCAAGTGGGTCAGGACATTCCCGGGACGTACCAAAGCCCCTCTTCCGTGGCGGTGAACCTTCAAAGAACTTTGTCTTCCCCCGCCCAAGCGCCTCTGAGGCCCCTCGTCAAGAGCTCGTCACCCAACTCCGCCGTAGCCAGAGGGAAAGCGGGTCTGGCCTGCCACAGAGGTTCCCCTTTGCTAGTTCGAGCCGGCCACCCGCGTGTTCCCGGATCGCCCAGTTTTGCCCGAAAGCCACCGCCGCCGGCTCCCCCGGTGAGGGGAGTCACGCGGAAAGACGGGCAGCACTTTGCGCCTTTCCCCCCACCGAGCGATCCCGGATCTCCGGCGCCGGAGGTGAACGCGCAGGCCGGTCGGGACCCGGAGAAAAGCAACGGCAAAGGGCAACCTCAAGATTATGCAGATCCCGCCGATGACCAGGTTGGCATATTTAAGGCTTGTCGTCCGACCTCTTTGCTATCCAACTTGGACTCGACTGCCCTCGTTGCGCTATTGCTAGCACGCCATATTTGATGCTTGCATATTGGTTTGGTGATGGTTTTTTTTCAGTTGACTTGTACAATGTTGGATTCCATGGTCTATTTACTCTCAGAAATGGTTTTTTTTTTTTTTTTTTTGATGCTCGACAGGTATACGACACGCCACCCAGCGGCCGGTGGCAGCGCGCCGCGCCGCCGATCCTCAGCAACGGCGATGACGCCATTTACGACACGCCTCGCAACGTCGACGCGGAGACGGAGGTGATGACTTTTTACGATTTTTTTCTTCACTCTGTTGAAAAGTTTGAGAGCGGTGTTTCCCATTTGAAAAACCTCGACGGTGAGCCACCTAACAAAAATGTCTCGCGCCCAGTGCAAAGTGATTCTTGGCGCCATCTTGTGGCAGCTAGTGTCAGAGAACTATATTGCTGTCAGTTGAAGACTTTCATTTGGACTAGAGTAGTGCTTGTGGTGAGTTTTGTTTGTTTGTTTGAAACTTTCTCAGAGTGTTTGTTGCTGTGATTCCAAGTTAGTGTGCACTTTGTTGAACAAATGTCAAAATCCCATCAACCCATACCCCTTCCCCCCCCCCCACCAAAGGGCCCGAGGCAAGGCCACACCTGTGCGGGCCCGCTGCGGTAGTCCGTCGTGCCGCTTCTATTTTCATCTGTTGGAGCGCGGGCAGCAGCGGTCTGGCTCGATGGCTCCTTGAATGTGGGCGCCAGCTGTTGCCTTGTTTTTGCTCCACTGACTGCGTCTGCGTTGACACCAGGCCGTCGGAGTGGGTAAATATAGCCCGAGGCCGGCTGGCCTGCCGGCCGGCCTTCAATTGGTGCTCTGGGACACTTTGAAGCATCTGCCTGTGGCTTCCCGCAGGTTCTGACATCTCGCCAGCGCGAGCGTAATCCCTTTCTGTTCATGCCATGTTGATTGCATTCATTGGGATGAAATGGCTGATCGGGATAAAAGCGCTTCAAGTACACAGTCCATTTAGAGTATTCAGACGGGGTCGAGCCTAGGTCCGTTCTGGGGGAGTCATCGCCGCTCCGTTTAGCCTTAACTGGATGTAGCAGCGCAAAGGGGACAAATAACGTTTTGGGCACAACCATGGTTTGTTGACAAACCACTTGGTCACTTCGGGCGGCTTCATCTTCTACCATCATCTTTCTGGAATGTTTGCTCAATCCGCGCACGTCTGTGATTTGTTCCGGTCGGAAGCGTGAAATGGGATCAGCGGACCCCGCCTCCTTCATTCCGTTCCGAGCCCAATGAGGATCGGCAGTACGGAAAAGGGCTGACTGTAACAAATTTCCATTCGCAGGTGTATGACGTCCCCACCATCACGCTGAACGGCTCCACGTCGGAAGGCCGAGCCAGTGCCGACGACGTCTACAGCGTACCCAGTCTCCCGGGTGTGCCCGTGGCTCCCGGCGAGTCCAGCGCCGCCGGCCTTCTGGGGGAGGACGACGAAAAGCGAGCAGACGCGGGATCCCCGGACCGCGGGATCTACGATATGCCGGCCCCCAACGCCGAAGTCCTCCCCCGCTCGGCCTCGTCTTCCTCCACCTCCACTCGCCGCCTTTCCGTGTCCAGCAACGGTTCCGGGGATCTCCAGTGGAGGGCCTCGCTTTCTGGCCTGGTCCACGCCGCGCTGAGCGCGGCCGCCGCGTCCGGCTCGCCCGCCGCTCCGTCGTCTCGGGATCTAGCCGCCTCGCTGGCCGAAATCCTCTCGGCGTGGAAGGCCAGCCACTCCGGGGACCCCCCGCCGCCCCTCCAGCTGGCTTGGTCCCGCCTCTCGGACCTCCTGCCCGCGCTATCGGCCGCGGGCAGCGCCCCTCCGTCGGAAGGACTCCTTTCCCTGGTGCGGCGCTCCCTGGAGGAAAGCGCCCTCCTCTTGCAGGCTCAGGGTCGCCCCCGACTGCCGTCCCAGGAGTCGTTGTCCCGCAGGCCGCTGCCCGCCCTCCCGGTGTCGGACGGCAAGTCGAGCGGAGGCGGAATGGGCTCCCGTAAGAGTAGCTGGATCCAGGAAAGGCCTCTGCCCCCGACTCCTCAGCCGGCCTTCCCCCCGCCTCCCGCTTCGGCTGCGGTGACGCTGGTGGCGAGCCCGGGCGACGGAGACGAGGATCCCGGCAACGAATACGCCGGGATCGGCCTGACTCCCGTCCCGGCCCTGGTCCCCAACGGGGACAGTGTCGGATACGTCAAGCTGCAGGTCAGTCATGGGCGCCGCCGCCGCCACGGGCTAGTCATTGCCACTGCCACCATCGTTTGACTCGCTCTCCACTTGGACGTAGGGAAAACCGGAGCTTCCCCTGCCTCAGAACGGACAAACCATCAGCTCCGAGCCGAGGGTAAGTTCCCGAATGAGCCTTTCCTTTGCGCTCGGACCCGGGCGGACACGAAGTCCGAGCCATCAAATATACATGTACTGGAGTCCCGGCCTGCCAACAAGAGCTGTCTTGTCTTGGTTAACAATCCGGCCTCACACGGGACAACCAGCCAAAGACAAGGAGTCTTTGAAGAGACGCTGGCTGAGTGAGCCGTACTGTTGTTCCTTTGTCCCGGTTCTGGACGGGGTGGGCGCCGTAATCCGTTTTTTTTTGTTATTGTCGTCTTCAGCTGACTCCGTCCCCGCCCCTGCCGCGGTCCCTCTCCCTGGAGGACTCTGAGCTGCTGTCCTTCTACTCGTCGCAGAGCCTGGCTCACCTGTCGTGCCTGGCCGACGCCATCGACGTGCTCTTCGCCAGCGTGCAGGGCAACCAGCCGCCTCGCATCTTTGTGGCGCGCGGCAAGAGCCTGATCGTGACGGCGCACAAGCTGGTGTTCATCGGCGACACGCTGGCCCGCCTCCTCACTTCGGCCGACCTCCGCGCCAAGGTGCGTCCTTTGCTCTCGTGCCGATCCGACTTCCTTTCTGGCACCGACCGATACGTCCTTTTACCCCTCCTTCCCTCTTTATTGCGATCTTGGTTTCTTGCTCCTTTCCTCGCCCCTTATTTCCTTTCTTCCATTTGTCCTTCTTTCCTGGCATCCGTCCGTCTGTCCTTCATTCTTTTCATCTCCTTCCTTTCGTCCTCTTTTTTTCATAAATTCTTCCTTCCTTCTTTCTTTCTTTCTCCCTTTCTTTCTCCCTTCCTTTCTCCCTTTCTCCCTCCCTTTCTCCCTTTCTTCCTCTCTACCTCCCTCCTTCCCGCCATCAACTGATTGGTTGCAAACGCTGGCCGTCCAGATCACAACCTCCGGGGGTCGCCTGTGCCAGGCCTTGAAAGCGGTCGTCGTGGCGACAAAGGGCGCCGCCCAGAACTACCCGTCGGTGTCGGCGTCTCAGGAGATGGTGGACCGTGTCGCCGAGCTCTCCCAGCAGGCCGCCGGCTTCTCCACTCTGCTCCAGCGCTTGGCCGAGATCTCCTCGTGATGTTTTGGGACGGAAAAGCTTCTTGACACTACTCCTCTTTTCTCTCTCTCTCTCTCTTTCTCTCTCTCTCTCTGAAAAATGCCTTATTTTGTGCTGACCGCTTTTTGTTGTTGTTGTCCCCGTGGCTCCTCCAGTGGTGTGGCTCGACTCTGCGGCTCTTTGCAGCTTTGCTTTGGAGTCCGTCATTTCCTCCCTATCGGCAGCGGGTGACTGGAGGGAGACGTCGATTTGAGGACGGACTTGAAACACCTGAATGACTTGACTGCGCAACTTTGTTTACATTTGAGAATCAGTTTTGTTTTCAGCAAAATTCATCATGCCACGTCCAGTGCGCCCTCGCTCGCTCACCTGGCAAGCCGCCCGTAGACCGTTACGCCGAGGGGCTGCCGGAAAAACCGGTCTTACGAGAATGGAGGGAACAGGACAAAGACAATCTTTCATTTCAACCGAGTCAGCTGCCAATATTGTCTGGCGAGTGACACGGACTCGATCAGCTTGACATTTAGCAGCCACTCGTTATTGGACGATATCTGTTGGATATTTTTATTGGACGTGACCCAAGAACGGTTGGCAGAACAAAAGCCGCCGACCGGGTTTACCGGCGGCGTGGCGGCGACACGTCGCGACGTGCATTCTGACTCAGCCAATGTGACTTTGTTGGCCTTCCCGCCTGCTTTGGGTCCTTTGGTTTCCTTTGTGCTTCCTTTTTGAGTCCATTCTTCCTCCCCACTTGCCTTCCCTTCTCACGTGCAACAGTCCTCCTGTTCATACGTGATTCCCTCCGTCGTTCTTCTTTTGCCCATCCTTTTTTCGCCCGTCCGACGCTCTTTCCGTCCTACCTTTCTTGGGCCCTTGTTCCATGCATCCATCGATCTTTCCTTGCTATCCCCCCTTCCCTTCGTCCGTTCTTTTTTTCCAGTCCTGTTCATATTATCCTTTCATTTCTTTCACACTCTCTTTTTTTCAGTTCTGTTCATATTATCCTTGTTTCCTGCCTTCCTTTCTTTTTTTTCTTTCTTTCTTTTACACTGTTGTTTTCTTCCCCCCAGTCGTCGACCTGATTATTTCTCGTTATTTTCACTTTGCTTCATCACGTCTGCCTCATTCACACAAGCCAACACTCTTTGTTTTCCTTCCTTGGTTAGACGCCGCATCTCGGAGTCTCCCCGACGCCACACGTTACATGCATGCCCCCCCCCCCCCTTTTTTGGGGGGGGGGGGGCAGAGTGGGGCACTTTATTGATGGACAATGACCACGTTCAAAGTCGGACCCATTAAGCCATTGGGCGTGGCCGCTAATCAAGTGTTTGTCTGAATTTGGATCATAAGGAATTATTTACCTCATCCTTCCAAGCATGCTCTGAGAAACCTTCCGATCCCTTTTTTTCTGCTGTCGTGTCACCTTGTGGATGATTCAAATGCTAATGGCAACTTCACTTGTTACGAGTTTGAAGAAAAGCAAGTAACCTTTATATTTATTATGATCATTTACGTGTTTTTTGTTTGTGTTTCCTTCATAGCTTTACTATGCCTGACTCTGTAATGCACATTTTTGTGTGATTTCGTGTGGTGCTCTATTGCAGTGGTTCTGAAACTGGTCGCTAGAGGGAGCTGCGTTCGTTAGCCAGCTCTTCCTCTGCTCGTTAATGGCCGTCAACTTGCGACGACGAAAGAATATTGCGTTTCATTCTGCGGAAATTGCTTCGGTTCCTATTGAACAAATCAGGTCATGACTCTTTAGGATGTTGTAACAATGTTGTTACAATAATACACACGGCAGTTATGTGAGGTGCTCTCTAGACCTGAAAGGTTTTAGAACCCTGCTCTATTCTAAATAGTGTGCCCCTACCCCATATACCATTGACTTGTTTATGTTGATTCATGTTTTCCACACACATATGAACTCTTCCTTGTTGGCAGGGTTCTAGCAATACAGAACTACAACTCTTCACTTTTGAACACGTCTGCCTTGTATTCCAGTCCAGAATAAACCAAGGTTTTTTTTTCTTTTTGCAAGAATAAACGTGATCACTTTAGTGCTGTTACAGCGCTGATACCTTCACTTATCAATATGACCCAAATATGGTTTCTTTTTGTTGTGAAGCACAATTTGATTGCCTGATTGTTGCCATTTTACGAGAGGGAATTTTGTTTTGTTAAATATATATAAAACGTGCATTGGTCACGGAACATGGAACGAATTTGAAAACTACGCTACCGCTGTGCTGGACTTGAGACTTCACTCGGGCATGGCGGAATTTTCCGGAAATTGCCGAATTACGACGCCGAGAGCCCATGGGTAGCGTACGCTCAGTAAATCGTAAAGCCCCTCGGGCCTCCCGAAGTTCTCCGGAAACTGCCGAACTATGACGCCGAGCGTCAGCCGAAACGACGCTGGTCGGGAATACTTTCGACAAGATGGCGGACGAGGACATTACGCTTGACGGACAGCCTTTACAATCCCTCCGAGTGGCGGATTTGAAAGCCGCGTTGGAGCAGAGAAACCTGTCCAAGAGCGGGGCGAAGAACAAACTCATCCAGCGATTGAAAGGGGTGAGTTAAGTGATCGTCTGGGGGCGCGCTTAGTGTTAAGTGTGGACAAGTTTACTACTAGCAGGAGGCTGGCGGAGGAGGGAAGGGGGGCTGGAGCCTCTTCACGGTGTGTGACGGCTCAGAAGCGGGAACGAGCAAGCAAGTCGGATCGGTGCCAAATAGTGCCCATTAGCACTCGGAACGATCTCGGTGTGCTGTAATGGTGGACGTCGCCAGGACGGCTAAGCTAACAACGAGCCTCTCTTCGCGGATAACTAGTTGCGGGGCACCGTGTTGCACAGTTGGAAGTGTGCACCTGTCAAGTGGAGGCCTAAGCCGACCGGAAGCGAGCCAGCAGCCGCCCTGCGGGAACGTTAAAAAACCAAAACCAAATAAGTGACCACGCGCGTTGTTCGTGTGGGCCCACGTTGTTGTTTTTGGTTGTCATTTTTGTCTTAACCGCCTGCGGCCGTATCAAGGCCTTGGAGCTCGATTTCGGCACCGACCCCTGCACGCCGGCCGCTTAATGCGTTGGACAGTTTTTTTGACGTCCTCATTTTACGACAAACTGAAGTTCAGTCGTTGACGGCGTAACCTGAATTTCGACGTAACTCGCTGTCGTCTGTCACAAAGCTACGCTAACGCACCAAAGTCGTAATTACAGTCAATTCTGGTTTGAAAAGACACAAACAAACCGTAAGTACGATATTAACTAAGCGTGACTTTATTCCACAAATAAACATGTATGACTAAGCTATGCTAGTGCAGTCGTGAAATCCCAATTAATTGTATGTCCATTTTTTTAAAACGGAATCTGGGTCATCATTAAAACGCCTCGAATGGCAGTAAGTCAACATGTCATATTTTTAGGCCGGGCCAAAGCTTTTCTGACCCATCATAGTAGGAAAGTTGGTGTAACAGATAAATAAAAAGACACTATCAGGCCATAAATACTTAACTTCAAAACAGTATTTAGTGTTGTATTGTACACTTGCTGTAGTTCAAAGTCAAAGTCAAAGCCAGCTTTATTGTCAATCTCTCCACATGTGACAACACACAAAGAGACCGAAATGACGTTTTTCTCTATCCCATGGTGACGAGACACATAACACGATAGACATACAAGTACGCGACACAATATAAAAACAAGAAGGCAAAAATTCAAACAATCAATAGTAAGAGTGATGAATAAATAATAAATAAACAGATAACACAATAAATAAGAGGAACAAAACGGAGCCAGCAAGCATAGCGCAAAAGTAAAAAACATCATAAACAAAAAGGCACAAACAATAAATAATAAGCGTAATAATAAATAATAAATAAACAGATAACACAACAAATAAGAGCCAGTGTGCATACAGACAGTAAAAGTACAGGACGCTACGCAGTTTATTACTGACCTATGTAAAGTAAGAAGTAAAGTCATAATTACAGTAAATTGAATGAAATGCTGAATGTTTTGCAGGCACTGATGCTGGAAAACCTGCGCGGACGCCGGCCCAACTCTCAGGTAGTGCCAATTGAATCCTCTTGGTCTTTTTTGAAATGCATTCTACAGACCACATTTCGGTATCCAAGTTTTATACCACAGATTTCATTTTTGCTGCAGATGGGGGAGGAGATGACCCAGAATAGCTTCATCCAACAGTATCTGGCCAAGCAGCAGGAACTCCTCAGTCATAGACAGGAGAGAGGAGCCCATCTTGAGGGGGAGGCCGACGGTATGGCAAGCCTCTCAACATGCTCCCAATCGTCCAGTACCTAAGCTCCATCTGCTAATGTTTTGCGTCAGAAGCTGTAAAAAAAAAAAAAAAAAGAAAGAATGTTCGGTCATCTTTGATAGAGAATGGAATGGAATGAAATGAAATGCTTTTATTGCCATTGTACAGCAAGTAATGTGTCAATTTACAAACGTTCATTGACAGACTACAAATGGCTGCTGCTACTAACATTAACTCTTTCCCTCCTCGCCGCTTGACAGAAAGCCCAGCAATGCCAGAAGAGGATGAAGATCAGTCGGACAACGACAGCTCGTCCGGCGTCTCTGACAAGGTGGGTGGACCACGTGGTGACTCGTACGGTGGTTTGTTTACATCAAGGACCAGCCCAAACACAAATGAGCTTTCCAACCATGCTGCATCCAAAGCAAGTCAGAGGGTGTAGTTGTAGTTTAACAGTAATCAATATTTCTGCCTTTATTGTTTTTTTTTTTTCTTGCCTTCAGGTGACGCCTCTCATTGATTCTAACATATTTGAGTGTATTTTTTTAATGATAATATTGACTTCAGAAGTTAATCATTGGTGAAGTCAGTGTGACGTATCCTTTTTTTTGCTCGGCAGAAGCCCCCTTTGGCATCTCGGAGCGGCGAAGGGGAAATGTCACATAAGCCGGACGGTAGCACCGGTCGCCAGGAGGCTCCTGCGGCCAGGATGCAGAGGGCCACCTTCCCGCAAGGACGCAAGGAGCCACCGGCCCCTTCTCCCCCTCGCGCCGTGGCCTCGCTGTCGGTGCGCGTCCTAGGCCAGCCGGACCGCCAGGGACTGCCCCCGGCCCTGTCCAGAGCTCAAGAGAAAGAGGGCGTCGCGCCGAGCGAAACCGCGTCGGCTCACTCGGTCCTCCACCTCAGCCGATCGGCCGGCGTCTCGGCCGGAGCTCGGGTCCGGGAGGACAGTGACGAAGACGACGACAGCGGGGATGACGAGGATTGGGGGCCGGGGCTCGGCGCGGCACGGAAAGGCGACCGGGCCCCCCCGCAGCCTCCGCAGATGCCCGCCAGTTCTGTGAGGTCCAAACGCAAGCTTCAACCTCCGCAGCACATCCCGCCACCGCAGCCCCAGCAGAATCTGATGCAACTGCGCCACCCAACGCCCCCGCCCTCGCCGCCCCCTGACCTCTTCCCCCTCCCGGACACTCCCAAGCAGAGCCCGCCGGACACCGACGACAAGGAGGGAGAATGCTCCGGAGCGCGCCGCGGTGTCCCACCTCGTGACGCGCAGAGGCCAGACTCCGATTCCAGATCCCGCTCCAGTAGTCCGGAGCCCCCCGCCAAGCGCGGACCGGGCCCGCTCTCTCTGCTGGTGCACAAGATGGAGACGGAGGAGGCGCAGACCAGCGCCGGCGCCGCCGCCGGCCAGTCTCCGGAGGAGAGCAAGAAGAAAGAAAAGCAGACCAGCGACCGAAAGGAAGACGCAAAAGCGCCAGATGAGGAAAAGCTCGACGGCAAAAAGAAGGCGGCAGCTGGCGATAGCCGCGGGGCCGGGGGGCGGGACTCGGGTTCCTCGTCAGATTCGGACTCGCGGTCCGACTCCTCCTCTAAATCCTCCTCCTCATCCTCCATCAGGATTCAGTCGTGCCGCGTGAGGCAGCCGAAGGTCAGTGATCGAGCTCGCAGAGGAACGTTTCACCAGCGTAGCTCCATGAACAAAGATACGTTAGTTGGAGTCGACAAGAGCGGTTCTTCTTGTTGTCGTGTCCGCTATTTGAAAGCTAAAGCGCGCTGATTTGCATTTGAATGTGTTTGTGTGTCCCGTGATCTCACAGAGAGCCGAGCTCCGCCAAGACGCAGATAAGGAGACAAAAGGGACGGAGACGCAGAAAGGACACCTCCTGAAAAGGTTTGCAATCACACCCCAGTCCAATTTAGATAAGGAAATCACAGACGTAAGCCATGCCCATGGAATCGCCAAGGCTAATTGATAGCCGGCCATGTTAGTTGATAGCACACCTTTGTGCTCAAGCGTCGACGAAACACTTGGGCCAGGCCTTGAGTGGATGAATTACAAAAAGAGTCCAAATCATTTCTTTCTAATGAGCAAATCCTATACTTGGATAAAAGTATCGCCAAATTGATTTCTGTTCAAATTTGCGATTTTCTTAATTTGTTTTTTTATCAACAATCAATTAACAACACTTTTATGATATCAATTCATTTAAATGATACTAAAATGAAATGAGCACATTTGAACAAAGCAGGGAGTATTCTCGAGCCCCTGATCATCTTATTGCGCAGGTTACCGAGCTGTTCTTTGACCACCCCACTGGTCCATGCCATACATTTGCAGAACATGGCCCAGGGGTCAACTCCCCAAACAAACGGCACAATGGGTACCAGTCGTGCAATTTAATTCCAATGTTTGACTCCAGTGAAATAAGTATTATAAGAAAGAACGACCACAACAAAAATCTCAGAAAGTTGTTCAGAAAAGTCTTGTATTTTTCATGAATTCTTAATTTGTTTCTTTTTGGGGCGAAAAAAAAAGGGAACCTCTGCTCACAGTCAGGAGCTTCTGAGTGTGTTCCTGTAAGGCGTTTGTATGTGTGCGCCAGCCCGCCAGTCCCCCCCCCCACACCACCACCACCACCACCAGCCGCCCCCAGCACCACTGCCGTTATAAAAACAAAACAAAATTGTGCGCCTTGGGTGAGTGTCAGGTGTGTTGGCTGTTTGGTTCCTCCTGCGTACCCCAAGCCTGGAAGCAGAATTGAAAATGGACGGAGCGGTGTCGTTGTGTATGCCTGAACAAAACTATTGGATGAGGCTCATTTCTTTTTCTTTTCTTTTTTTAATACCTCCATTTGACACACTCGGGGTCTTTTGTGAACAAAAGCCTTCGACTGAAAGCTTAAGTAATCCGAAGTGATGACAACGTGGAGTGTGATCGTTTGTTGTATTTTCGGTCAGGCATGTCTTGGAGTGTCCTTGCGCTGGATTGGCTGTCGCCTTTTTTCCCTAATGGGTCCTCGGCCTCCTCCTGTTTCGTCTTGGTGTGATTTCCGCTCTTAGCTAACGGCGGCACCCGGCCTTTAATTCAGCGCAAGGCGTAGTAGTAGCAGCAGCAGCAGCAGCATTGTAGTATGTTACTTTCAAGGTTTAAGAGTCGTTAATGGCATTTTAAATTGGAGGGTGGGACCGGAATATCTTCAGTGCTTTGTGTGGGGTTTTTTCTTTTTTTTTACTTGACGCCGCTTTCGCTAGCCAACATGGCTGGCATGCCCACATTGCATCCTTGATCGCGACGCAGTAATTAGCCGTGCTGGAATCGAAACTCCTCCGACAAGAGTCAATTTTTTGGTAAAGGCTCCGCGGACCGGGACGAACGCTTTGTGCGAGTTGGGTTCGTTGCGACCGGCGAGAATGCTTTCCGAGGCAAACAAAAACGGGTAAGAATGGGAGCGAGCCAGAGGGCGACAGACAGACAGTGGTGGTGGTGATGCATGTGGGAATGGCGCCGGCCGCCGGATGTCTATTGTTGCGTGAAGTAGTGGCCACAGATTATTTGCAATCTTAAATCATTCGCCCAAATCGACCGTTCTGTCGTTCTGTGAGGCGCAATGCAGCCTTGCTAGGGGAGATATCATAAGGGGATATATCATGCGCGGATGGATGGATGGATGGATGGATGGATGGATGGAGGCGGGCCTCCGACGCACTCGCACACACACATTGCTAATGTTAGTGGCTGCTTAGTGCAGGATAGTACTGTATTGCAATTTCAATCGTTTGCTCCAGGCGATTTTACTTGAATACTACAATAGTTATTTGGCTAACCCTTGATCCTAGTGATGGCAGCCACATGAATGAATGAAGGGTTCCTAATGAAGATCAGCACTCTAGATCCTTATGACCTGGTTTGTGTTTTCTTTTTTTTTTTGGCAGAGTGGTGTCAGAGCCCAGCGAGGCGGCCGTGTCAGAGGTGGAGCCCCGCTCGAGCGGCGAGGCGAGGCAGCCGGCGCCAAACGCCGAGCCAGTCGATGGCGAGGGCCGTCTGGAGGAGGTAAGTCTGGTCAAGAGAGCGGAACGTTTGACCGTCTGGCGCTCAAAACCTTGCATCCTCATTCATGAACGAGCATGACAAGCTGACACGAGGCTCACTTGAAAACAACACAACCTAGAGAAAAGCCCAACTACAGTGCGACTTCGATTTACAAGGGACCCCGCTTGCGTCAAACCCCCATCCAACCCCCCCCCCCCCTCACCCCCATATCTTGAGCTGTGGTTACATTGCTTTTTTTGCTTTCACTTAGGTTTTGCAGACCATGTCAAGCTACATGTAAAGCCAAGGAAATGACACGTTGTGTATGAAACGCAAAACTATTGCAAAAGTCAAATGGTGCAGAAGGCAGGCCAACTGGCTAACGAAACCAGCAGCGACTTTGTCATATTTAAGCAAACGATATTTCAACACAAATAGTGCAGCTAAATGGACAATGCAAGAATCCTCCCAGGCGTAAATTCTTGCTCCGTGGTGAACAAAACATCTGGTGCGGCTTAGTTGTCTTCTTTTTTCATTTCCCTCTAGTGGCTAAGTCGGGAATGTGCAGAAGTGTCAAGCGCTAACTTTATATTCTTCTCGACCGTATTGGAAAGTGCATGTTGGTGCAATGATTACAAAACCTGATTTTGGGGTGTATTTTATTTGCGGAACAGCGTGAGTGTGAGTCAAAGCCCCACGTGATTATTGGCTGATTGCTTTGCTGTGGCGCTTGATTGCGTTTTGACCCAACTCGTAATGCGCCTCATGGTTCGCTGAGCGCGCACGCCGAGTAGTTGTTCATTTAGTTCGCCCGCTGCATGTCGCTCACCGAAGGGCTGGAGGTCGAGCCTTATTTTTGACACTCAGGTTGTGTAGCGATGCATCGTGACGTCTTTCTTGCCTCTTTTCTTCCTCTCTCTGTTCTTTAGCCTCATCTAAACGCTTCTCTCTGCAATATAGTATTTATGGTGTGATTGTTGTTTTAAAACCAC
Source organism: Syngnathus typhle (assembly GCF_033458585.1). Taxonomy (NCBI): domain Eukaryota; kingdom Metazoa; phylum Chordata; class Actinopteri; order Syngnathiformes; family Syngnathidae; genus Syngnathus; species Syngnathus typhle. The sequence continues at coordinate 28,653,586 of NC_083738.1, read as the reverse complement.
ATTGATTGCTTTGTTATGAAGGTGCCCATGCCTCTTCCATTGCCCCTAATGGTACAAGCTGCGTACTACTACTACTACTACTACTACCACCACCATCACCACCTCCACCACCAACAACACCACCACCACCACCTCCTCCACTCCTGCTCCTACTCCTCCTTCAACTTCTGTCCCGATACGCCTGAGTGCGTCTGCAACCGCTTGTGTCACTGAATAAAGTCTGAACCAACAGCAGGAACTGGATGGAGCTCACATCAGACCGGCAGCGGTGGTAGCCACGGTAACGGCAGACCCCCAGTTGTCACGGTAACCTACCCTTGAGCAGAGCTGCTTGCCGCACCGCTCGGCGAACTGGACTGTACTTTGGGCAGAGGGAAAGGGGCGCCGTCCAGCTCTAGCTCCTCCCGACAGCCCGCTGGGTTTTTGACACGGGACTGAACTTCCAGCACAAGTCAAATGTGGACATTTCCTCCGCAAACAAATCTGTCAGACACTTTTTGAAAGAAGCATTTCTCCGTGGAGTCCTTGAACAAACTTTGAATGGACATACAGGCGTGGAAAAGTCATTTGAGCCAAGATGCTCCGCAATGGATCTGAATGCTGTGAAATTGCCGTTTCCGTGACGTCTCCCGCTCGCACCGCTGCCTGGATTACAATTCTCAAAGCCACAAATCCGGCTGGCTTTTTTTTGTTGTTTTTTGTTTGTTTGTTTTTAGCCCTTTCAATTCTTCACATTGCTTTTATTTTTTGAGAGGAGCATCGAAGCCAATCCCCCCTCCCCCCCATCCCCCCAAAGACTTGCAATGGACTTGTACTGAAATCAAGGACATGAACCTAAACGAAGAGAAGGCCCCTCCTGACCCCCGACCCCCTCCCACGGACACAATTGTGACTCTGCACAGCTGCTGCCAATCCCCTCAAAGACTAAAGTCCACCCCAGTGATCTCTTCCTGCACACTCAAATCGAGGCATGGCCTCCGCCTTCCCCGATTGGATCCTTGTTGCCTAGATACAGTGCACAGGGTCGTGCGGTTGGGCCCTAGTCGAGCCAGTAAGGAATCAGGTGTCAAATGGTACCACCATTTCAAATGTCTAATTGCTAGAGGAATTCCTTTCCTCGTTTTAATTCACAGCAATTGTTTAGTACTGCAGTTTTCTTTGTGGTAGTGCTAAAAGTCTGCAGTTTATTGGTAAATAAGCAAATCTTTAGTGACTAAAAAAATAAAATACATAAAGTCGCCAGGGCTTCTTTTTCCACCTCTGCTTCGAAGAGCACAATTTAATTTTTTTTTGAGTGATGCAACAGGTTTTTTCAATTGACTCAACACCCAGACAACGCTTTTACCCTTAAAAAAAAAATCTGGGAAAAAAAAAAGGATGTGGACACACACAAGTAGTTAGTGGCAGCTTTATCTTGAATCGCAGACGCATAACGCATAGATGTGTTGATGTTGGTGTCTTTAAGCAGAGGTGGAAGCCAAAAATGTTCCTTACCACCTTTTCATGTTTCCCGTGGCACGTCAGGAGTTCCCATCTCACCCACTGCGCCCTTTGGGGTTTCTGTATGTTCTTTTTCTGTCTCTCCTTCTCTTTTCAGAGCACCACTCCAAAGGCTTTTGCCGCTCGCAAGATCTCCCTGACCAGTAGGTGGACCCCGAATGAGACGCTTGCGCCCCTTGCTTTTTCTCCCATTTGACTTTGGCGCCTCGGCAGGCAACAAGACGCCACCCGTCGACAGCGACGGAGGAGCGGGAGATGCCGACGCTGGAGCGGCCGGGAGGAAGCGGCGTTGGGGCTCCAGCACGGCCGTCACTGCCAAGAAGCCGTCCATCAGCATCACTACTGACTCGCTCAAGGTGGGTGTGAAGGCCGCGTGGTCCTTGTCATATGGTCTCAATCCTTTTCTGTGTCCCGTAGTCTTTAATTCCAGATATCAAAATAGCCCAAGAAGCGGTGGTGGACCTTCACCCCGAGGAGCTGCAGCTGTCCGGGGATGACGACAACAACAACAACAGGGACAACGGCCAGGGAGACGCCGATGACGGTCTTCAGATCCGACGCACCGTCACACAGGTGAGGGAGGGAGGGAGGGAGGGAGTTGTCCGAGCAGGGGCGTCGGCCTGTGACAACTTGCGTGCGTCCTCTTCAGGTGGTCCCCTCCGACCAGGAGAACGGGCGAGGCGACAAAGAGGAGAACGCCGAGACGGCGGAGCCAGAAATCCCGCCGGCGGCGCCCCTCGTAGAGCGGTCCGAGCAAGCTCCTCCCGAGAAGACGGCAGAGAAGCTCGACGGAGAGCTGAAGAAAGGTGAAAGCCTCCCAACTTGTTCCGTCTCCGAGCTTTCCGTTCACGCTCCTCTCGTTCGTCCTTAGCTTGCCCCGACGACGCTTTGGTGCGTCGCTCCATCAGTCGGCAGCGCTCCGGCGTGTCCGTCACCATCGACGACCCCATCCGATCCGCGCGGCTGCCGTCGCCGCCCCGCGGCAAACCTTCAAATATCATCCACGTGACCAACCTGGTGGGTTCGCAGGGGAAAACGCTGAAGCAATATCATTTCAAGGCTTCATGAAAACGCTCCGGAATTGCTCAAATGAGAATCATGAATGAGCCCTGAAAAGAGCCTCCAATGTTTGTCCGACGCAAAGTAGCCCAATTGGGACGCTCCGACCGCACTGACTGTCCGTCCATCTGCTACGTTCTAAGGTGCGGCCGTTCACCCTGGGCCAGCTCAAAGAGCTCCTGAAGCAGACGGGCAATATGGTAGAGGAGGGCTTCTGGATCGACAAGATCAAGTCGCACTGCTTCGTCACGGTGAGCCGCCGTCCGACTCTCGCCCCGAGGCGTTTTGTTCGAGGGCTAGCTAACGGGCCGGGCCCTCTCTCCCTCCGCCTTTGGCAGTACGCCAGCGCAGAGGAAGCGGCGGCCACAAGAGAATCTCTTCACGGGGTCAAATGGCCTCAGAGCAACCCCAAAGTGCTCAGCGTGGACTTCTGTGAGCAGGATGAGGTAAATGGCTTCTTGTGTTTTTTTTGTCATGGACTTTGGAGTTTCGGAAAGCACAAACAGTCCCTTTAGTAACAACCTAGATTATGTGGATGCTTCAAAAGAAACAGGCTCACTCCCCCCCATTTGTGTTTGTGTTCCCGCACGCAGGTGGACTTTCACAAAGGTTTGTTGAAGCCAAAGCCCGCCGAGCCGCAAGTCCCCCAGCCGGTGCCGCCGCCGCCCAGCCGCCCTCCGCCGCTCATGCCCGAGCGCGACAGGCAGCGCGAGCATGAGCACGAGCGCGGCCCGCCAGGCGTGCGTGACTTGTGGGCCGAGCGGCAGCGGCAAATGGAGCGCCGCGAGCGGGCCCGCGGCGAGCGCGAGTGGGACCGCGACAAGATCCGCGAGTTCGCCAGGCCGGGAGCCGACAAGATAGAGCGGCGCTCCAGGTCCCGTGACCGGGAGCGGCGGAGACGGGAAAGGCCAAAGAGCAAGGAGAAGAAGACAGAGAAGAAAGGTGAGGAGTCCTTCCCATTTCTATTGCTCCAAGCGGCCATTTTTAACCGCCCAGAAATATTATAATAATAACAACGAGACACTTTTCACCAAACGCGTAAATGCATTAAAAACAAAAAAGAACGGGGCTGAAAACGTGTTGGGTGGTGTTTGCTGTGCGTTCCTCTAGAGGGCGGTAATGGCAAAGGAATTGAGGGCTTGCTGCTGCTGCCGCTGAGGGGAGCGAGCGGCACATTCGCAATGCCGCTTGCTACGCTGTCTTCGGAAGCATACTGAACGTTCAAGTGTTGAAATGTTATTTAGGTTATTTGCAAGCCAGGCCAGGCAGGGGCAATACTGAGCCATGGATTGATGAAACGCCCTAACTCTAACGCAAACCTTTTGTCACCTTCAGAGAAGGCAGACGAGCCTCCCGCAAAGCTTCTCGACGACTTGTTCCTCAAGACCAAAGCGGCTCCTTGTATATACTGGCTCCCCCTCACCGAACAACAGGTTGGTCCCGCGTCTTCTTTGTGCGTGAATGGCAACGGCGAGCGGCGTTTTGTGACCTTGCCCATCGGCGGTGGCAAGCCAATGCCATTCGTTGACCTGCCCAATGCAAACTGTGCAACACGGCTTCTTGGCTCCGCGCACGGGAGGACGTGCTGATGCTCTTGTGGCAGCTATACGTAATGACCAAAGCGGGCAATTCTTCTCGTTTTGATGCGGAACAGTCCCATCCAGTGTTAGTTTTCTGATTGAAGTCGTTTCCCATTGGGTGGATTTTTCCATGAAAGCTAACTTTCAATTCAAGTCAAAGGTTCGTAAACACCCGCTTTTACGTTGGAAAACATTCGTCGGCGGCGGCAGCGTCTGTTAATCCCAGACTAGTCACTGATTTTTGATATAGCGTCTCGTCTATGAACGAAGGGATGGCATCTTGTTTTTTTTTTTTTCTTCCTCCCAGTCCAAGTAACACAGGTTCTCAAAGTCATTAGCCGAAACCCTAATATACGTACGTGCGTGTATATGTACCACCAGGCGGCGCAGAGGCTGGTAGAGCGCAGCGAGCGGCAAAAGGAGCGAGAGCGGCGGCTCAAGGAGCTGCAAGAGGAGCAGGAAAAAGTTCGCGAGGAACGCAAGAAGGAGAGGCTGAAGGCCCGGGAAAACGAAAGCCGAGGCAGCGACGGCAACGCCCCCGCGTCCGCCAGGGGAGCCGAGGCCGAGCGGGACAAGGAGAGAGGCCGGAACAAAGATGGCGAACGGAGGCGGGAAGGCGAGAGGCGGAGTGGCAGGCCGCCGCTTGGCCGTCGCTCTCGTAGCTGTAGCGACACCCGAGACAGGCGCCACTGAAGCGGGCGGCGCCGGGGAAAGAGGGAAGGAGGGAGGGAAGGAGAGCAGACTTGCCTGGCCCGGCCCGGGAGCAGACTTGTCCTCCTGAGGTTTGGGAGACCTTTTTCTTCCCCCCCCCCCCCCTTCAAGTTGTGTGGTTCCACAGTTTAAAAGCCCTATAATAAAGTCCAAAATAGATAGCCTAGCCTTCAAAAGTTTACTCTGAGCAGTTTTAGTGTTTCCACTTGCTTCAGCACTGAACTTGACCTGACAGGGTTTTTTAGTTAAGGTGTTTTTTTTTTCTTTTTTTTTTTTTTTTTATAAACTACATTTGCTCAGTCGAAAGCGAGATCCTATCAAAACGCTTTGTTAATTCAAGGAGACAGAAGAGAACGGTGGCCCACTTTAAATTCCCTATGTCTAAAAAGAAAAAAGGGGTTGACCTTGAAATGCTCTCAAAACTTTAAAACAACCAATTGTTGCTTGATGCACCATAACAACAACAACAACAAGGCGCCGACTGGCAAAAATTCCCATTTGTCATTTCGAATGTGCACTTTGGAATTAGGAGCGAACTGAGTGCACTGTCCAAGCATTGAACCTAAAAAAAAAAAAAAAAAGTCTAATTTAGCATTTGGGCCTCATTCTGGAATGTCAACTGTCGGAGATCCAAATTGTATTTTTGCCGTCTATGAAATTTTAACTTTGATTTGATTTTTGTTGCTGCCGAATGTCATGACAAATGCATTAATAAATGGAAGTGCCGTCTGACTTCACTTGGGCCTCCCTCACGCTCTCTCTCGGAGGAGCTTTTATATGAACTCTGAAATGTACAACCACAAAGCAGTCTTATTAACTCTAAGGTGTTATTACAGCATAGAAAAATGACAGTCCTCCAATTTGGTGCCCAAACAAAAGCTCTTCAAGTGCAAAACGTTTGCTAAGAAAATATGTACAGGTAAGCAGGATCCTTTTGTTCTTCTGCAGCAAATGAGCAGCAGTGGCCTTTGCCTTCCCTTTTTCATTGTGTCTGAGCAGAAAGGCAAACCAGCAACAGCAGAGCAGGCCAGGGGGAACGGCGTCCAGGAGTTGGCGGCGAGGCGACGCGGGAATGTCTTCCAATCAGCAGTTCCGCAACACATCCCTCAGTTGTGCGCGGCGGCGGCAGCAATGGCGGCGGCGGCGGCCGTGCCGCACACGCGGCCCATGTGACACGGGTGGCAGAGCAGATGAGAGTCCAGCGGGAAGCACTGCGAGCCGGACTTATCCGAGAGCTGCTTGCCGCACTCCTGATAAGGAACGCACACGCTCGCTCATGTCGCCTTGCGCAAACAAAAGGCGGGCCGGAGGGAGGGAGGGAGGGAGGGAGGTAGGGCATCACTCACCTCGCAGTGGTAACACTCAAAATGGTAGTCGTTGTTCATGGACACGACCCTGAGGATCTCCTCGCTGCCCTGCAAAACAATTTCAGGAGGAATCAAACGCCAAAGTGTGTGGGAGTTGGATTGATAAAAAAAAAAAAAAAAAAAGTCATTGGAGATTTTTCCCACTGGAAAGAAGCGAGGGAGGACAGGAGAGAGAACAAACAAAAGAAAGCAGCTCCCATTGGAAGGAAGGAAGGATGGAAGGAAGAAAGAAAGAAAGAAAGAAAGAAAGAAAGAAAGAAAGAAAGAAAGAAAGAAAGAAAGAAAGAAAGAAAGAAAGAAAGAAAGAAAGAAAGAAAGAAAGAAAGAAAGAAAGAAAGAAAGAAAGAAAGAAAGAAAGAAAGAAAGAAAGAAAGAAAGAAAGAAAGAAGGAAAGAAAGAAAGAAAGGAGAGAGAATGAAAAAACGAAAGCACCTTGCAATAGCATGGTGGGCCTCACCTCAGTGGGTAAGATGGGCTGCAAACAGGCGGCACACTTTGGGGCAAAGGTCCTGCAGGGGTGAGGGAAAAGACGGACCAGAAAGGTTTAGTACCCCGCCAAATGTTGCGCAACGGCGCGCCCGACGCTTCTTATACTTGTTGTAGTCGGCCACGCAGTAGACGTTGCTGTGCTGGTCCACGGTGAAGGGGACCCCGTCCAGCGCCTTGGTGCACACCACGCAGCGGAAGCAGCCGGGGTGGTAGGAGTTCCCCAGCGCCTGCAGGATCTGAGGCCGCAAGCGCAACTTTTAGAGGGAGCCTCTAAGCCTGATGAGAAGGCGCTGGGCACCTCACCTGCTCCAGAATGAGGTGGCCGCACACGCTGCACTTCTCGGCAGCGGCCTGGAATCCCGAAAACTGCAGAGTACAAGAAAAGCCATGAGGACTCGAGAGAGAGAAAAAGAAAAAAGGCAAAGCCCTCTCACCATATAATCTTCTTTGCAGTACACCGAGCCGTTGACGTTGTAGAAGTCCTTGTTTCTCAAGGCCCGTCCTGCCGAAACAAAGCAGTCTCAAATCCATTTTGCAGTTGCCGGATTTTCAATCGTCACTTTGCTTGGCTTGGCTTGTTTCCTCACCGCAGGACACGCAGGTGAAGCAGCGCGTGTGATAAAGGCTGTCCAGAGCCTGGCAGGCGTTGTCCACTCCGTACACGCCTTTACCGCACTTGATGCAAGTCCCTAGTGGAGGGAGGGAGGGGGAGGAAGGGAGGGAGAGACACACACACACACACACAGGATAGGAATCAGGACCTTTGAGGCCAGGGGCGGGATTTGCCTTTGCCGGCACCGGTGGGGGTTTCACACCGTTTGATTTGACACTGCTGACATAAAAGGGAAATTCCAACACTTCCCGTGAAGACAAAAAAAGAAAAAAGAAGACCCACGCAGCCAAGCGGCAAAACGGTGCCACTCCACCGGGATCGCAAAGCAGCGGCCCGCGAAATAGCTCAGTCCGCCCGCCCGCATTTACTACTCCATTTGCCTGCTTTTCAAATTGAAGGAAAAGCAGTTAGGCGGTCCGAGCGCTGCGGTGGCCCGCTCCGACCCATTCGCTGTGATCTATTCCGGGATCTGCCCGCATGTTTTTTTTTTTTTTTTCATGTGGCCGAGGGAGTGCCACGCAAACGAAACGAAGCATTCCTGCGCGCACCGCTCAATATTGCCAGCGTCTGGAAAAAGACAAACAGACTCTTGACATGAGAAAGGGGACCCGAGCCATTTTGTTGTCTTGCCTGTTCACCAGAACCAGCCCACGCTGGACCTACAAACATTTAGAAAGACTGTCACGTGGCGGCCCCGGGCTGTTGGGCCTCCGTAAACGCCACTTTGAAATCTTTACTCGGAAAATGTGTCAAGCCCACACACAATGGGCGAGATGTCACAAGGGAGCCCGCCGAATCGGATGTGAAACGGGGAGGTGGCCGTGCCGCCGCCCCATCACACCTTTGCCAGGGAGAGCCAGCCCTCCCTCCCAAGCTCCCTCCCTCCCTCACTGGTGCTTTTGCCGGCCAGATGCCGAAAGGCGAGGCTCATATTTCTTGCCAATTGGCGACGCGCTTTGCCGCTGCACGTCCCCTGAGGGAACGCATACCTGAGAAGAAAAACAGGCTGCAGCACACAGCGCCCCTGCCTGCGTCCGCACACACACACACAGCTCACTGTGCCCTGCAGTCACCGCAGGAAAACACGCCCTGCACAAAAAAACGGCGCCCGCATGCACACACACGCACACGCATCAAGCCACCGTAACACACACAAAGACAGTGTGAGCCTGGTGTGACTCACAGTCGTGGCCGACGTTTATAGCCCAAGCGTGCAATTTTCTCCCAGAGTGTTATTTTCAACAGTTGATGGCCAGCATGCATCAAGCCAAGCTTCGAGAAAGTTTCACGTCCATCAACGCAACAACACACGGTACGGCACGGGACGGGCCTGTCCCCGACTTGTCCGGATCCGCTTTGAAAACACGTCTGCGTGTCCCGGCAGGTTCGGAGAGCACCGCGGAATAAGAAAAATGAGGGCAACCCTTGCGCCGGGGACCGACCGGTCTCGTGGTCCCGGCTGTCACCGTGAGACGCTTACTGTTGTTGAGACAGCAGCTCCCGTGCGCGTTCTTCTGCTTTGTCTTGTTTTCTGTCCCTCCGCCTGCCTGCCTGCCTTCCTGACGGCCTGCCGACTTGCTCGCCCGCCTTACCGATCGATTCCAGGTAGGAACGTGCGAGGTACCGATAGCAGGTATCCGACTCGGGACGATAACGGCCTTACTCCCAGAGGGTGCCGAAACTTCAGGGCAACACCCCCCCCCAGAAACCACGAAGTAGTCCTGGACAGCAGGCGCCACTATTGTGCGGCGGCCGAAATCATCGTCTGCCTCAAAAAGGAAGCCCTTTCATGGACATTTTAGTATTGGGACTCAGTTTCAAAGAGTACTCAGGGTCTTCTGAAAAGAAGCCACATTTGACTCGAGTTCACGTTGGCATCTGATCACGTTTGGGATAATGTTGAGCAAGGTGAAACGTCAAGTTGTCTTACCAAAAAACTCCTGCCGGTTCTCAACGGCGTCTCGTCCAGCGGCGGGCCCCAGATCCTCCTGAGCCTTGGTGGCCGCCGCAGACTGTTCTTTCAACATCAAGCCCTCCAAAAGACCCCCGGCGCCTTCCAGAGCTGCGTCTCTCAGAAGAAGCCGGGTCAGCTCTTCTTGGTAGCGCGTGCCGGGCAGGTCGGAGTGGCGGCTCTTCCCGCCGCCTAGCGCCGCATCCCCTTCTTTGCCTCTGGCCCCCGCCGGCCGCTGCTCGTCCCACCACTCGGGGCCCGCCCGGTAACACGCCGCGGCCGGACTTCCCACCGCCGGCGGGTAGGAGTGTCGGCCGTCGTAGACGCCCTGACGCATGCCGCTGTCCAGGTATTGAGTCCAGGCCTCCACGGGGGTCCTTGCGTAGACGGGCCCCGTCTGCGACGAGGGAGACTGCTGCAGCTGCTGCTGCTGCGCCGGGATGGAGTAGCGGGAGTCGTAGCCCAGGCTGATCCCGCTGGTTCGGTTGCTGCTGCAGCGGCTGCCCATGGGGCTGCCGCCGCCGCCGCCCCCTCCGCCGCCTCCGCTGGCCGTGCTGGAGGCGAAGCTGGACCGGGGGCTGACCAGCACCGACTCCTGGAGGCTGAAGGACGAGCACGGACTCAGGGCGGGTCCCGGGGAGTAGAAGAAAGCGTCGGCCGGGCGCTGCGATGAGTGGGACAGGGACGCCGGTCTCGGGCTGTCCCACACCTCGCTGCCTGTGCTCAGGCGTTTGTAGAACAACGCCTCCTGGAGGGAAAGCCGCTTGTGCCGCTCCAGTTCCGGAAGGTAGCCCGTCTCGCCCGTCGTGCCTCTGGGAGCTGACCCGTAACCCGCGGCGGCGCCGGCGGCGGGGTACGGAGGAGGCGGCGGTTCAGATAGGAGCTGCTGCCTTCGGACCAGTTGCTGGAGCTCCAGGGAGTAGCGGCGCTGGTTCAGCGACACCTTGTGACCCCTCGGTGCGTCGCACTCGGGGCCCGGGCCGGACTCTCGCCTCAGGTGGGAATCCAGGCCTTCTCCCAGATAACACGAAGCCCTTTGCTGGGGGGAGCGACGCCTGAGCGGAGCCAAGGTGGAAGGGTGAGGCGCTTGTTCTCCATCCGCCTGCGCGGTCGACGGCTGGGGAGAGGGCGACAGACCGCCGGCGCCGCCGGCGCCGCCGCCGTTGCCGCTGTTGGCGTTCGCCGCCGGCTCGTGTTTTTTCTTGGAGCTGTTGAACCTAACGCTACCCGAGTCTGTGAGCTTCAGCTTCTCCAGCAACTTGCTTATCGGCCGATCCATGGCGACTTTTCCCGAATGGCTACACTTCTTGAATGCTCAAACGGTGCTCAGAAATGACTACTCTTCAATTGGTTTACTGCAAGAAATAAATAGCTAAATAAATAAGAGCAAAGGAGGCGCAGAGGAGACTCAAGACATGACTTGATCCTTACTTTGCCATCATGTGGACGGACACCCCACAGGCGCAGGTCGCTCGGCTCAATTGGACTAGTCTGAAGAAGCGCACATCCAGGACACTTCGAGTGGTGGTGGTGGGTGGACGCAGGGAGGGAGGGAAGGAGGGCCTTCTTTGTGGACCCTCGCGTGGCTCCACATCTGCATCGTCCCCAAGTCTTGCACAAATCTACTTTTGTCTCAATGGGCTGCTGGCAAAAGGTACTTTCTTTCATTGGCTTGCAAAACAATGATAGTCAAGTTCCGCCCGTGCACGACTCAGCCGACTCCTGCCATTCATCCCAGGGATAAAACCAAAACAAAAAACCGCACTAGTAGTCCACAGAAAACGGACGCATCGCTCCAACGCGTCCGGTAGCGGAGAAATTCGGAAAGACAAGGAGAGCTCTGTTCTACCGACTCGTTTCCGTCTCAAAAGACCTAGTCGGTATAAATAAAATCCCTCCCAGAGTGCATTGCACGGTCGACAACTTTCTTTCTTTTTCTTTCTTCCCCTAAATAATGACTTACCTCCCCCTCTCTTTTTAAAAAAAAAGAAAAGTAATGTTGGCTATGACTTAGTAACCTTGTTCCGGCTAGGGATTTTCAAAGCTAAAGCTCCTTCATTTCACTTCTTTTGAATTCAACCAGACCATGGCGCTATACGTTTTATTTTGAAGGCAAGTCGGTGAGGCGTTCGTTCCGTCCCTGTCTAGCTTGATTTTTCACTCGTTTCCTTTATCAGTCAACGGTGGCGACTTGTTACATGCCCCCTTCTTCGCACCCCCCCCCCCCCGATCCCTCCGGTAACCGGAACACCTCATACGATTTCATGCGAATTCTAGATTTGTAGCGTTGTATCACATCCCGCTTTCCGACTTCATTTCACGCGGAGTAGAGCTTAAAAGAACCGAGTCCGCGCTTTCTTTGGACGGCACTATTTGATTGTACCAGCAGCCTGTGGAATGTGCGGAGGCACACGGTCGGAGTGAGGCGGTCTCCGGAGAGAGACGGAGCCCTTCACCCCGGAGTCCCCCCCGCCGCCGTCGGCCTTCCCGAGCACTCTCGCTCCGAGCGTTCGCCTCGCCTGGGCTTGCGAGTGGCAACTTGTCTGAAAAGCTAACAGAGGAATTCTTCTGGGCTTAAGTGTCGCAGTCGTTCCAAACAACACCATGCGCAGGTTTTCAATACTTTGCAACCTAGTTATTGACGTTGGTTAGCCCTTCCAAAAATACAATTTGACCTCCACTTTTGCTCATTCAATATATTTCCGACGGTGCTTTATTTTTCTTTTGTCATTTATAATATTAAAACAAAAGCGTTTCTCCTGGCTCCACTGTTTCGAAATGCCCTCACCACCACCACCAACATTAATACAATGCAAAAACTCAAGCAACACAATAACAGCCACAATTAAAAGCAAATTAAATGACATAAGGCCTACGCTCTGAGGATTCATAGATGTGAACTCGTGGCAAAATATGTAACAGCATTGTTCTAAAATGCTTATTCCGACATTGCATTTGTGGAATAAGAAGCACGAATCCATCTATCTTCAGCAAATTTAGGGCAAAAGTGCGTGGTTGAATGTGCATTTCTTTAATCGGTGAAGTCATGAGGAGTGATTGAAAATAAAATAATAATACTCCACCCAAATGCATTCATGTTGGATTTGATTCTGGAAATTTAAAGTCGCCCATTTCTGACGCTGGATGGTTTAAATTGAGAAAGATTGAAGTTTGGACGGACAAAAGACGCTTTGAATACACTCATCAAATGTTTACATTGAAGCTCAGGCGGAGAAAACCGAGCGAGAGTTTATAGCGTCATCTTGCGGCCGTTTGTTCTCATTGCCCCGTCCCTTGTGTCCAAGCGGTCATTTGTTGCAACTGCAGGCAAGATGGCGTCTCCCGTAAGGATGCTGTGTTTCTCCGGTGAGACACGGATTTTTTTTAAACTACCGTTGAAATACTTTGTTTTTCCAGTCACGTTTCGTTTTAACATAACAATAATGACTCTCCCTCGCCGGCAAACACGACGCGTCCAGCAGCTAATGCTAACTGTGTCCGGAAGCTAACGCTAACTGCGTCCGGCAGCTAACGCTAACCGTGTCCAGCAGCTAATGCTAACCCTGTCCAGCAGCTAATGCTAACTGCCCAGCGTAAGTTCGCCGAACTTGTATGATATGTTCGTACTTTTTGTGAGTGTGTGTGCAGCGTTCAGACACTCCTGCCGGTGGTTCAGCACGACGCCGGGAGCTCAAGGGGGAGGAAAGTGGAGGAAAGAGTAAGCTGAGACTCAAATGGTGTCCCATTGAGCTTGTGACAATACGCGATGATATTTGTTGTTTAGACACGGACTTGCACGCAGTGGCAGCGAATATGGACCTCTAACAGATCTACCCGATTGGTCTTTTGCAGGTAGTCACCGTAATGCCGTGGGTCTCAATCAGGCCCAGTATAAAGTCCACTGGGGGTTTTAATTGTCATTGCGTTGGTTTGCAGATGGCAGGGCAGCACCGCCCATGAAGGGCATGTTGAGGAGAAGGGGAGAGAGGGAAGAAATGGCAGTAAGCATTATTATCATTGAATTATTTTCATTATTTTTATTAATTATTATAATTATATTTATTATTAATTATTAGTTCTTATTATAAATATAATTATATATATATATTTTTTTCAATTATTGACTTCATTAAACGTCTCTCTTTCACAGAGGCGCATCGTGATGCTCAGTTCCGAGATGGATCGAGGGATCGAGTCGTGGCTGGAAAGGGAAGAAGAAGCGGAAAGAATTGAGGAGCGCCGAAAGTCTCTGCTGCTGAAGCCTAAAGGGAAGCTTCTAAAGAAGAAGGATGCTCACAGTTAGGAAGAGCCTATCGTGGTAAATAACAGCCCCAATGTTACTGTCAAAAGTCAAGTCGACCCAGTTTGGGCTAATTTTTGCGTCATCCACTGGAGGGCAGTATTTCTTCAGTGAAGATCGATCGGAAGGCTCAAGCGCCATTTTGTTTTCTTTCTGTGCAAAGGGAGGTAGGTGGGTTTCAGCCACCGTGCAAAATATCTCCTGGGGGCCATGTACAATCCACTCCATCATCGAATACGACCATGCAAACATTTGACCTTTTTGGTCATCATCAGTTGTTGAACTCCCATTTTACATCGAGATATAGAACTCGTACGCTTGTAAAATGATGCCATAAAAAGCTAATTTGTTAAAGCTAAAAAATAAAATCGTTAGAAAACACTGTAATGTGTAGTCGTTGGAATTTCTTGACTCATTTTTTGCTTGACAATAAATGAACCAAATATTTGAGGAGTTAAATGCGTATGGATGAATAAATAAGAATTTCTGCAATTATGTTCAAGGAGTTAAATGAATGCAGACACTCGTTTGATGGACCGACAACTTTTGGCTCTACCCGAGCCCCGCGGCATCGTCAAAGCAGTCCATAGTCAATCAATCGTGAGTTGTCGTGGCATTCTGAACACCTCACATTGCACCAGATGCCAGAGTGCTGATTTTTGCAGTCAGCTCAGCAGTGTGGAATGGGATGCAATGGGAATTGTTTTCTCCAAAGAGGTAAGCCCGCCACCAATGCTGCTGCTGCTGCTTGTGCTGAGCTGTCGAGTAGAGTGGGAAGCCCACTAGCCCCCCCCCCCTCCCTCTCTTTATTCTCCCCCGCCTTGTTTTGCTTTTGAGGAAATGAGAAGCAGATGTTTGGCTTTTGTGTTTGCTCGAAGGCCGATGAGCGAGCGGACAACACAGGAAGCACGTGACAGTGTGTGTTCATATTAAAGTGGAAGTATTCACAGCGCTCAACTTTGACCTCATTGTGTCGGCTGAAACAAATTCATTTTGGAATACTTTCCAGATACAATGTGGGTCAGAGCGCTTAGGAGGCCGTCTTTTTTTTTTTTACCAGATGTTTTCCAGAGTGGGAAAACCGAGCTCAGGGGTGCCAGCCACTATGTAGGTCACCGAACCAAAAAAAAAGAAGAATCCAGGTTGAATTGCAAGTAGGCGCTTCCCACCAAGGCACGCAGACGCCAGACTGAGAAACAGTGTGTCAGCACAAAATAAAAACACGAAATGTCCGACTCATCAGTATTCTCCTCAGCGGGGAGAGCAGATGCCAAAGAATAAAAAGGCACATGGACAAGCTCGTTGGCTTTTATTGATACACTCATTATAAATATCAGTATGGTCATTCCGAATCACTTTTGATTTTGCTTTGAAGAAACTCAGCCCCATGTGTTCATCAATAGCATGGATGATCACCAGCTAATGTCTGGGGAAAAGGTTTGCACTAACAATCAGCAAAGCCAGATTGTTGCTTACTTGCTCCATCATTGTCACGCTGCGCCTCTGTCCAGCAGGACTCGTAATTGACAATGAACACACGCAAACCAAATAGCCAACGATGACAACGTACGTACGTACTTGGAAGAAAAATAATAACACCAATGCAGCGAGCCATCATTTACAAGGAAGAAGAAAAATTAGAAATGCCTTAATACTGATTGCACCGTATTGTTGTCTGCTGATCCCCGTCCCGTCTCTGTGCAGAGACGGAGAGAACCAAATTGTCGGACCGACCCGACTCGTCCCACCTTAACTTGTGCGGAAAGAGAAAAACAACAACAACGCAAAATGTGGAAAAGATGCATCCCTGCGGTTATCTGCAATGTCTTTGGCAACTGTGGCGTGGATTTGGATGGCTTGCAATCAAACTGCAGTTGGGCCAAACTCGTCCACTAAGCAAACACTACTCCCAAACAAGTCAGGATCAAGTGAAAAGGCACCTTTGGAGGCGGACCTAATTGGACTTTGCGGATAGCTGCCTTGGCTTCCGAGCCGCCGGGTGATCCACGCATTTGTTTGTTAGCGAGCTACCGATTAAACCCGAACGAAGCTCGGCGGCCGCTTCCCTCTCGCAGCGACGTCTGTTTCAAACCTGCCACGTGTCGAGTCGAAACAACTTGACTTATTGTGCATTCATCAACTCCAAATCCCAAACTTTTTGGGAGTAGTGTATCTCAGGGCGTTCAAAAAAAAAAAAAAAAAAAAGGAATATGAGCAAGAGATCTAGGAAGTCATTGTTTGTTGTTTGTTTTTCTGTTCTTAATGTAAATAGATAGCATAGAAATACAGCGGGTTTTGGTTTCTACGTGGAACCCCCCCAAATGTTTGGACCGAGCGTCCATCCGTCTGTCTCTCGTCAGTGCTTGCGCCGTTCCGTCTCTCGGTTTCCACCTCCAACTGGCCCTTGCTCGCTCCTGTTCGGGTCGCTCTGCGGTAGTCCGTGGGTAGCCGCTGCCTAGACCTTGTCCAGAAGTGACCTCTGGCAGTAGAGGAGGCGGCGGGGCGTGCCGTATTTCCTGAAGAACAACAGCGCCCCCAGGGTGACCACCACCAGGACCAAGAGGAGGAGCGGGATCACCACGGCCGCCGGCCCGACGCCGCCCCCGGCCTCGTCCACCTCCAGGATGATCACTTCCTCTTTGCGACCCTTCTTGGGCTCCTCCCCCTCGCAGCCCATCCAGTGGCTCAGCGCAGACTTGGGGTAGCCCGACTCCACTTTCATGTACTGGTTGTTGAACTTCCAATACTTGTTGGCTTTGTAGAAGTAGGTGTACGCTGCGGGAAAGGCGACTCGGTCACTCGTTTGACAGGCGCTCGCCTTTGACTTTGAGGCTACTCACAGCCGTCCTCGCTCATGATGGCCGCCTTGATGTTGTCCGGGGCGCCGCTCCACGTGCTGATGGGCTTGGGGTAGCCGCTGTCCACTGTGCGAGTCCTCTCGTCGAAGCGGTAGTACCTGCCGACGGCCTCCGTGTCAATGAGCATCGGACGACTGAAAAAAAAAGGGATGTGCAAACTCACTTTGTGCCCCTGAAGAAGTAGGTCTGGCCCGTGGGGGTGTAGAAGAGCGCCGCGTCCATTCTATCTTGCGGCAGACCGCTCCCCATGTCTCGGAGGCTCTTGGGAGAGTCCTTATCCATTGTGGACTCGCTGAAGACCCAGTACTTGTCACCTGTTGAGTCAAGATACCACTGGGTCATATCAGGCGCAGGAAGGACATGGTGACGTCTGGCTCAAGCGCCATACGGAAAGGTACTCTAGCGAGCCACATGGCCTGACGGTGAAGTCGACCAGGGAAAATTGGACAGGTGCAATTGGCCGTCCGTCTTCCAAAGGCCAAACCTCCGGCGGTAAAGAACGGAACATTTTCGAACATCCTGAGCCGAAAATCAAATTCGGTCCATTGTGCAACTTTAGCGGCCGCAGGGCTCACCAACAGGTCAGGGTCCTCTATCCAGCCTGTTTTAGGAGGCGCCCCACTACAACACACCTGATTCCTCAGCAAGCTCCAGAAAGGCATCCTGATGATTTGAATCAGGTGTGTTGCTGGATAGGGGCCCTCCCTCCAGGACCAGACTTGGTGACCCCATTACGGGTAGGCAACCTGGGTCCTGGAGACAGAACTCGGCCTGCTAGCCCAGCCGTAGGTCGGAAATCCACGGCCCGCAGAGCTTACCCTTGAAGAAGACAAATTTGCCATCGTTCCGCTCGTACGCGGCGTTGATGTTGGAAGGCAGGCCCTTCCAGAAGTGAGCGATGGCCATCGGGTAGCCCGGAAGCACCTTGTTGTTGCGCACGCGCCAAAACCACTGGTCCTGGAAAGTTCCCCAACAGCCGTGAAACCCACAGTAAGGTTTTCCACACACATGCGCAGGGAGCGGCGACGGATAATACCTTGAAGACAAACTTTTCGCCTCTGAGAATGGCGATGGTGTCAAAGTGTCCCTCGCAGATGTCCGGACCGTGTTCTGGTCTCTTGGGGTTGGACGACTTTGTGGGTCTGGGCGGCGGAGGAGGACCGCCTGTCTCGGTCCCTGCGGGAGAATGGTTCATCATGGGTTGTATTCCGGTGACACCGCCGCCATCGCCGTCACGTACCATAAATGGCTTGGATGCCTCTGTGGTCGTCATCCGGAAGCTGGAAGTTGTCAGTGTCCATCCACTGATAGAAGGGCGCCATGATGGCAGAGGGGCTGTTGGAGTGCTCCAGACCCAGAGCGTGACCTAGCTCATGGACGGCCACCAGGAAAACGTCGTTCCCTTTGCGGAGACAAACGACTGATAATTTCTAGCGAGAGAAGTCCCAGAGGACGTTAGCCTTTAGCTTACCGCCCTGGTCCACGTTCCCCGTCGTCCAGGGCTCGGCGAGGTCAAAATGCGTGTCCCCGCCCATCCCCTGACCGGGGAAGTAGGCGTGAGCCAGGAAGCCGCCTTCGCCATCAAAGGGGGTGCTGTCGCCGTGGAAGCCCTCCGAGAAGGAGAGCATGATGTCGGCGTATTTGTCCACCTTGCCCCGGATGTGGCTGTACGGAATCTCCCTGAAAGTGAGCGGGATGGCGTCCTCCCACACTTTGAAGGCCTTCCGGATGGCCTCGTGGGTGGCGCGCTCGCCCACTTTTGGCGTGTAATTCTCGATACTGCGAGCAGAGAGACAAATTCGGACCTGGTCAGAGCGGATGCGGACCACCGAGAAGCGCGGCGGCGGCGGCTTCAGTCCTGACCTGAAAGTCACCTCCGACTTGTCCCACTTCAATCCTTGCACCGCGTAGCGCTTTCTCCTCAGGTTACTTTTGAGCTCCGCCCCAAATTTATCCGGAACTCCGCATCGTGGACGGCTCATCGCCCTGGCGACGGTCAAAGCAAAAAGTGGTAGGATTTGCACGGACGTTGTCACGGGGGCCTTCTCAAGACTCACGTTAAGGTGTTGGTGTCGATGGAGCCGGTGACGGTCAAGCCGTAGAACCTCTGCATGGCCGCGACGGCCGTCTCCACCGAGCGGGGCGAGCGCAGGGCCTGCGCTCGGACGTCGCCGGGGGGCAGGTAGCCGTATTGCTGAAGCCAGGCCTTTCCGGTCAGAAGAAGAAAGATTGTCAAAAGCCCATCGGTCCGGTTCCCAGCGTATCGCGCATCTGCTGGACCGCGCAGACGGCCGAGGTGCCGAACATGTGCGAGGCGGGCGTGAGTCGGCGCCGAATCCAAACTGAGGAAGAAATGAGTCACCGCGCGTGACCTTGGAGTCTGTCTGGACTTTGGCAACTCACAGATGTTGCACAAGTCACAGAGTCCGTCCGTCCGTTCGTCCGTCCGTCCGCTCTTAGTGGGTCAAAGGATTCCACTGGTTATTTGGACTGATGAGAGCCACGGGCATTTTTCCAAAGAGAATTGGCCTCAAATCGTCTGCAACAGCATCAGATTTGGAAGGGAGCAAATGTGGTGGACCACCTGTTGCTGTTGCGGCACATGTCGCTTATGTCCACACACGGTGACAACTCCCCTTCCTCTCCTCCTCCTCCAACTCCTCCTCATCTTCTTCATCAACTTCTCCCCATAGTTCCCTGGATCGGCGCTCAAAAGATCTGTCATTGCTCATCGGGGCCTGAAGGACCTTTTCCTCATCTCAATGGTGCGATGGGTTCTTTGAAAAAGTAAGGCTTCCGCCGCCATTAGGAGAAATGGGTCAAAAACAAACAGAGTGATGCCGAAGCACTAGCTTTGTCTAAATCGGGCTTCTCAATTCACTAAGATCTCACGAGTCGCTTTTATGAATAGGTCGGTTCTTGGAGTGGGGCGGCACGGTGTAGCAACGGTAAGCACGCCTGCCTCACAGTCTAGAGGCGCCGGGTTCGATGGCGCTGTGGAGTTTGCATGACTCTCCGGGTGCTCCGCAAATGGCGAGCCTGGTGAGGAGGAGGAGAAGCGCTTGGGAAGGTGAACGAATGGTTTCTGGTGGCCAGGGGGTCCCACTCTATGTGTCTCTTGGTGTTCCATCCAAATTTTGCAAGTCCATGTTGCAATAGAGGACAGGAAGTGGTGCTGTGGATGACATTTGAGTGCTTCCTGACCTGACTGCTACCACTGTTTCCTTCTTTGAAGGAGCAGGCGCCATCAAAGCTTCTATTTATGGAGGCTTGAACATGGCCGCCGCCGCCGCTGCTGCTTTAGGTAAACACACACACACACGCCTACCTGAGAGTGTGCAGTGTGTCTGCAGACACTAAAACATGTGGTGGGAGAGAATCTTTTGGGGACCTGCTACCGCTATTTGATTTGAATCCGAGGTTTCGGACTGTGAGGCAATAACGCTGAAGTTCAATTTGAGAACGAGTCAGTTGTTCCTCTGTCTGTGCCAGGGGGGGGGGGGGGAAATAAATAAGAATCCACTCAAGTGTCTCCGGAATTTTTACTCCAATGTCTTTGCTTGGTCTTTGCTAGTTAAGAGCAGGGCTGGCGTATCTGGCAAAACTAGAATCAGGTCTGGTTTGTCGGGAGTTGCGGTTGTCACCTTGATAGTTTGTTCAGGCCAGGATCTGTTTTTGATGCTAGCGTGGAGTCGAGATGAAGCCAGATGATCTGCTTCCCACTTTTATCAGACGGAACCAAGAACAAATACTCTTATTGTACTTCAATAGATCTGACTCTGCTTCTTCTCTCCGTCTTCCTTGGTCAAAATGGTGACGGCGGACCGACGGGCGAGTATTAGCGACTGTGGGCCACTTTGTCGTGATATTTATTTCCGTTGTCTGACCATTCTTGGACGGAGGGACGAACGGTATATTTTGAAATGGAGCCATTCAGCTCAAAAGGATGCAAAACGATTGAGGTCGTTCCGATGGATTTTGCTCGCGGCCCTCGTCCAAGCCCAAAAACTGACTTCCGATTTGGAAGCGTGTCTCATCGTTTCTCGGAATGTTGCGGTTTGGCCATGTGACCTCGCGCCCGGCCTGACATCAAGTGATGCAACGCATCTCAGTGCCATTGACGGCTTTGTCTGTGTTTTTAGCGGTCAGTCATGCATCCTGCACGGCCGAGTCAGAATATGATTCACTTCCCTTCCACATCGTCCACATCGAGACGACAATTGCTAGCTAGTTTTGGTGGTGAACCTCGCAGGGCAGGGCGTTGCTGTGTTTGCATCAACGTGGAGAAAAGACGCTGAGCTAAGACTATTTGAAAGATGAGCGATCAGATTGTCTTGGCATCCCAAATTGTCTTGGTCAGAGTTGGACAGCCAAGCGAATCTGATTTCAGATAACTTTCCGTCAACTCGGCCGATCTGTATTCTGACTTCTTTGCTGTCTTTCTTAACAATGCAGAAGGAAAATGACAGAAGCAGAAAATATCACTTGATGGCACAAGGCATTCATCTGTTTTCCGTATGGAAAATCCCCGCCAGCCATACTGGCAGGCTCCATTTCTCCAACCGGTGGAAAAGTGAGGAGAAAAGCGTCCGTCACTTACCTCTGCTCTCAACACATCTGCCGTGACGGAAAAGCAGCGGATGGCGCAGGCCAAGGCGACCACCAAGAGCGGCAACATTTTCTTCTCCGACTGGCGCAAATCCCCAGGTCTTCCCGATGAGCCAAGTAAAACCAAGCCGCGCGAGTCTTGAAGCCGGACCGGACCGAGTCAAATGCGAACTGAGAGTGAAAGACAAAGGAGTGAAATCATCCCATCTGTTGTGTGTCAACTTCTCCCCCCCCCACCACCCACTTTCTTACAGAGTGTGTGGACGTGGTCAGAGCGGAGTGATGGAGGAGCCTTTGGGTCCTCCTCCAGATGTGCCTGTGGTGTTTTCTTTTTTTGAGAACTCCACCGCCCCGCCCCCTCCCCTACCCTCCTACCCGCCTGCCGTGTGCCGAGCATAGCATACGCACATAGAAAGCGCCTTGGCACCAAGTTGTGTGTCGACGCCATCTTGGGTGTGGCAAAGTTTCACCATGTGCTTGCTCGCTTTAAATTTGCCACTTGTATTCTTGCACTCTTGTACGCTGCTGTGACAAGTACATTTCCCCGCTGTGGGATGAATAAAGTTCCATCATCATCATCATCATCTTGGGCCTTGGCCTTCTCTCAGGAGCATAACTACTCGCTCTTCTTGTGACCAAAACCTTCTCAAACCAAACCTTGGGACGAGAAGGGGCTCTGGGGACTAGAACGAACATGCTCTTGGGGCAGTAATCTCTCAAAAGTAGAACATTCCCTGAATCTGGGATCATCTCGGAGCCAGAACCCTCTCTTGGACCAGACCTTTCTCTCGAACTAGAACATTCTCGAAACCAGAACCCTCTCTTGGACCAGACCTTTCTCTCGAACTAGAACTTTCTCTCTCGGGGCGAGGCCCGTTTCTTTGGACGAGAACCTTCCACTTGCAAATGGTGCATGCTCCTGGGATTAGAATCTGCTTCTCCTGGGGCTAGAAAATTATTTTGTGACCACACCTTCTCTGTGGACTAGTATTGGAGGCAAGTACCTGCTGTTCATTTCTGATCCAGTGTGACCAGCAGCACGCAGTCCCAGTCCTGGCAATCCTGTCAGGGAGGACATATCTGTGTGGCATGCGGATCTGTTCTAGGTCATGGAAGTCATCCTTGTTTGGGTTAACTGCATTTGCGTGGCATGCGGATCTGTTGGAGGTCATGGCAGTCATCCTTGTTTGGGTTAACTGCATTTTAATTGCACTTATATGTGCATAGAACGCATTGATGGTGTGCCATGTTATAAATGTAAACTGCAAATTGTGACCTCCAAAGCCAATTGAGTATGTTTGTGTCTCGATGAATGTGAGGCCACTTGGGTTGGAAAAAAAAACCCTGGTTCCATTTTTAACATCGAGTCCTGACATTGAGCGCTTTTTGCCCGAATGAGCAACCGCAGACACGATTTGGATGGAATTTCTGACCGAGCTCCGATTTTTCTGCTGGACCGGCAATTTGCATTGAGCAACAGTGACATCTAGCGATAGAAAAGGCGATCGGCTGGTGGCGTTAAAAATAAATAAAAAAACTACACAACCGTGTGACGGAAACCCCGCCCCTCGTGCGTCATCCTGCAAAAAAAAAGAAATACGGAAGTAGCTCCGGACTTATCAAAAGGAAACGAAAGACAAGGTAACGTTCTATCCGGTTTTAAGTAGCAACTTTGTTTCGGACAATTCCTTGGATAATCCAAATCGCAATGTCAAGATGTTCGACGGTAACTGGCAGTCAAATGCGAGTAAGGAAGGACGCGCGACGTTAGCATGTAGCTCGACCGCATGCTAAAGGCTAGTAAAGCTCGTTTTGCTCTAAGACACAAACTAAGCCGATTTTAGAGCAGCGAGGGAGGCGAATGAACTTTTAAACGAGCCGAGTGCGAAGTGGTGCTAGTTGCACACAACCTGGTGGGCACTTTACTGGGTGGCAAGAATGGCCACGAAACAAAGCTTCAAAGCAGCACTTTGGAACCAATTTTCCGCCTGTCACCTTCTGTCACGGGCCTAAGTTGACCAAGGATGCTTTGGTTGGAGTTACAAGTCGGTTCTGGATTCAAAACTGGAATCAATGCAATAGCTTGAAATTGTACAAAATGTCAACATTTCAAATTTCTACCCTACAGGTGGCGTCTTCCAGAACAATCGTTCCAAAATGACACTTTTGTGACTTCCGGTCTTTGCACATGATCAGCATAATGGTGCACATCCCTAGCCTCCTGCTTTTTTGCTTCACGGGTACGTAGCTGATGGATGGATGGATGGATGGATGGATGGATGGATGGATGCTAACCTGATGTTTCTGCCCACAGCATGCAGCCGGACACAAGTAGCGCTTTTCTTCGGTAAGGACATATGCCATTGTAACAAAGAGGAAATCAAGGCAGAAAACAAAACAAAAAAAAACTTTGTAGAGAGAATTTAGACCCTAAAATTTTCAAGGTCTTTTGTGTCATTATTATAAATTAACATCACAATTCTGCATCTGTAAACAGTGCAACGAATTTAGCTCGTCGTCAACTTTTGCCATGTTCAATTCCCTGTCTTTGTTTTTTGGGGCGAGCCCAGCTTTTGGGGTGAAATGTGTCCATTTTTTTTATGGGCCTGTTTTCCACAGAGCACTGTGGACATTCCTCTCAAGTGTTGGATAACGACGTAGGCGAGATCAGGAGTTCTGCCTACCACACGTACTCCTACCATTTTGGTGCCACGTATGACTGCTGGACCATTAAGGGTTCGGTGGGAGAACCGGTCGTCCTCAGGTGAAATATTCCAAACTTTTTTCATACGTCGAATGTCCCTTTTAAATGGGTTTTCTCCCTAAACTATAATACAATTACATCGATGGAGCCCTGAGCGATAATTAGAATAAATACTGTAATCTGCTAATGGGCAAGTAATAAATAATGTGTTAATAATTTCACATACAAGTCGCACCCCGGCCATACTAAAAAAAAGAAAAAATATGCGCCTTATAGTCCGCAAAATACGATACAAAGTGGACTCTCCCTAATTTTGTGAATCAACTGCTGTGTGTGTGTTTTTTTTTCCCCCTTTCTTCTTTTAGCTTCTCGCAATTTTCAGCTCGGTGCAGAAATGAGTGGCTGGCCATCAAATCGTCTGGCGGCGGCACGCCGCTCATCTTGTGTGGCTCCAAATTGCCCCCGCCCGTCGAATTCCCGGGGGGAAACATCACAGTGGTGCACCACTTCCTGCCACAAGTCTATCCCGTGTCGTCGTTTCGCTTGAATTACGCCAGAGGTGCCTTTGTTGTTTTCCCGATTGGCCCTCCACGTGCTAAAGGGCAATCCAATCTTTTTAGTGGTGAGACGCCACCCGTGGCAGATACTAAAATGTCAAAGTATTTTCAGATGGGACTTTTGGCCAGTGCCCCCGGACGTCCTTCAAATGCCCGGGAGGCCGCTGCCTGCCCCTCTCGTGGCGTTGCAACGACCAAGCCGAGTGTCTGGGGGAAGGCGCCGGCGCCGACGAGGAGGGCTGCGGGGCCGAGGGGACCCCGGCCGGGGCGCCCGAGAGGAACGGCGCCGGAGATTGGCGGGATCCCAGTCCGTCGGCAAAGAGCCACGGCGGCGACAGGGCAGAGGAGCTCTTGGCCCTGTTGAAGGAGAGGCAGGAGACCCCGGCGACGGCCGCTCCCGTCTCGTGGCCCTGCGGGGGGCTTCTGCGGACCTTCTACGGGACGTTTTGTCCTCCGTCTCTCCGCGGCCCCCCTCTGCACTGCGTTTGGACTCTGGACCCGGATGACTCCCGGCCCTTGAAGCTGGACCTGCAGCAGCTGGTGCTGGGGCGCGGCGACACGCTCACGGTCCACAACGGCGTGCAAGGCGAAGGAGACGTCGTTAAAATTGTGAGTGAAAATAGCAAAGGCACGGCTGCGGCCATTGAGCTTTTTAAAAGCGACGGCCATTTTCCCGCTGACGAATATCAGTTTGATGAGGAATGAGCAAAAAGGAAACGTGGGTTTGAGTCCACGACGACGCACGCCAGCTCGGTGTGAGCCCGCCCTGACTTTTGCCCCACCCGACAGATCACCAGCGCCTCCAACTACAAGTCGCTGCAAGTGGAGTCGCGCACCGGCCTGCTGTCGCTGACCTACCAGACGGCGGCCGGCTCGGAGGGCGGCGGCTTCAACGCCACCTTCCACGTGGGCGGCTACTGCCCGCCCTGGGAGGGCCGCTGCGGCGGCGCCTCGGGAGGCTGCTTCACGCAGGAGCAACGCTGCGACGGCAAGTGGGATTGCCCCGAGAGCGGCCGGGACGAGGAGGGCTGCCGGGGCTGCGGCCGCCAGCAGTTTGCCTGCGGGGTGCCCGGAGGCCAGAGGGCGGCGGCCGGGCGCTTTGCCGGCCGCCCCGTCTGCTATCCCGCCAGCGAGCGCTGCAATTACCAGCTGTACTGCGCCGACGGCAGCGACGAGAGGGACTGCACCGTGTGTCAGCCCGGAACCTTCCACTGCGACACCGACAGGTCAGCCAGACAGACAGACCCCAAAAGAAGCCCTTTGTCTTGTCAAACCTCCAAATGCGATGAAAGAAAAGCTTGGGATGGAGCTCAAATCCAAGGGCCGTGCTAATCTATGTTCACACTGGCCGTCACTTACGTGCTGAGCGTCAAATTTCCAACTTGCCGAGTGGTTTTCGAGCCACTGGTAGAATGAGGCTGGCGCTTTGCCGGCTGACCTTTGGCCTCTCGCCTCGCCCCGCAGGTGCGTATTTGAGAGCTGGCGCTGCGACGGCCAGGTGGACTGCCACGACGGCACGGACGAGCTCAACTGCACCGTGGTCCTGCCGCGCAAGGTCATCACGGCCGCCACGGTGGGCAGCCTGGTCTGCGGCCTGCTGCTGGTCGTCGCCATGGGCTGCACCTGCAAGCTCTACTCGCTGCGGAGCAGAGAGTACGGGTAAGACCCCCCACCCCACCCCCAGTGGCAAAACTGCGGCACTTAAACGCATCTTGCGCACGCAGCATGTTTGCGCCCGTCAACCGACACGAGGCGCAGCTGATCCAGCAGCAGGCCCCGCCCTCTTACGGCCAACTCATCGCGCAAGGCGTTATCCCCCCGGTGGAGGACTTCCCCACGGAAAACCCCAATCAGGTGAGGAGCTGCATTTTCCAAGAATTCACCTGGAATCCGTTTGAGAAAATCACTGATGATGTTTCAGACTTCCACCTTGTCTCTGAGGGGAATCCTGCAGCTCCTTCGCCAGGACGCCGTCACGTCCCCGCACCGGAGACGCAGGCCTCGCGTGGTCCGCCGCCTGGTCCGTCGCATGAGAAGGTGGGGTCTGATCCCCAGGCAGCCCTCCAGACCTTCCCAGACGGACGGACAGCGGCCGCCCGACGCCGCCCCTCCGGATCAGGAGCCCGCTCCCGCCGCTCCCGGCGGCTCCTCGGCGGCGGCGGAGGGCGCCCAGCGGCCCGCGCCTCAGAAAGTGAGCCTGTCTGTCAGGGCCCCGCCGGCGTCTCGCGCCTCCCCGCCGCCGCCGCCCCCGTACGCGCCGCCCGCCGAGGCGCCCCAAACGCCCCCCGTGGCCGTCCCGGCCGGCGGCCCGTCCCTGGCGTCCATCTTGCACACCCTGGGCCTGAGTCTGTCCTTGTTCAGAGCCTCGCCCTCATCCGGCAACTCTGCGCCCCTCTCGGCCTCCCCCGACGACGACGTGCTGCTCATTCCGCTTTGCGACGACGACGACGACGCCGCCTCGGACGAGGACGTGCCTTTGCTCACTTGAACGGGCCTCCCTCTCTCTGTGCCTTTTTGTCTCTTGTCGTCCAATTGCTTTTAAAATCAACTATTTTACCATTTAGATGAGCAACTCTCGGGCGAGTTCCCAACCTTTATCCAGGCTCGGCACATCTTCCCCCCCCCCCCCCATTCGGCCCACCGTCAAAGAAAGTGTCGGACCTACCCCGCCCCAAATGAGAACCTGAGCGTTTCAGTCAAAAGCGCAAACTCTTCCTTCCATCAAACTTCTGGAAAGTCTCTGGAAAAGGGTTGGGAACCAAAAACCGGCGAGGCCGACGCGTTTCATTCCCACCACGTCAGCTGAGCTTGTTGCACAGTGGAGTCTTCCCGAGCCACTTTTTGACTCCTTCCGTCTGCCGAAAAACGTTCGGCAGCGGGATATGTTTGGAGATCGTCTCGGGGTATTTGAGAGAGAGAAAACGTGTCCCTATTTAAGTGCCTTTTTGAGGAGTATTCACCCCCCCCCCGCCCCTCCCCCTCACGCACTCACAATGGCTCGCAGGCAATAACCCTCGTATGCGGCTTTGAGTGCGCCTCTCCTCAACCCTTTCCCCAGTCCAGTGTATGTAAATGGCTGCTTGTGTGAAAGAGACGGACGGGCCCGCATTGATTTTGAAAGATTGCCGGTGGTCTCGTTGCTTTCTGTCCGACGGCGGAGGAGCTGAGAGGTTTTGAACTTTGCAATGGGTTGAGATCAATAAGAGAATGTCTTTAGGGTCAATTTCACTGTATATAAGTCCAAAATGTGGCTGCCATTAAAAAAATGCACTTTTTATTGGGGGGGCTTTGTTTTGTTCCCACCTGACGAGCTTTGTATTCAAAAAAGCTCTTGTGGAATTTCACACCGGCTCGGCGTCCCAGAAGACCAAACTCTTCAAGGAGGAAGAATCAGTCAGGAGTTGCTTCTTGGCGAGCCTCCAGTCAATTGCTAATATTTTGGGGAGGGCCAAGTTGTGTTGCGTTGAAACAGGTGATGGCTTCCCGCCCAGGATTTTACCTGTGTCTGCCTCTGCTTTGCGGCGCGCTCCGGGTTCAGGCTGTGGTCGGGCCAGGTCCGGCGCCGAGCCCCGGAGAGGTCGCCCCCGTGAGGATCGGGACTTGGCTTTCCGCGGAGAGCGCGCACCTATCGGCGCGCGAGGACGCGCGAGTGAGGGGCGCCGCCGAGCTGGCCGCCAGCACCGCGTCGTCGTTTTTGTCAGGTGCGCAGCAAATGTGGCCCACGTGACTTGGTTTCATAGCCCAAGCAAGAAGCTCAAGGAGATTTGCTTCGACAGTGCGGCCAGTCTTAAGCCCGTTGCTACTCGAGAGGGACGTCAGCAAATACTGCAGGTTTCTGTGGAAGAATTCAAGCAGCGTCAATTACAACAGGTAGGGGGCGCCAATGGTCATTCGTCGACGACGGCATCTTTTGGAGCCATCCGATCGTTTTCAGGTGTGGCCAAGCAAAGAAAAACTACAAACATGAGACGTGTCTCGACATGAAGGTGAGTGACGGACGATACACCGCCAGGTTAAATTGAATTGTCCTATTTTATTTTAGTCCCCCAAATCGGATGTGTGTCAAATGCGCATCTCTCAAAGATACTCGAGTGGCTCTGAATTAGCCAATCTGAATGTGGAAGGATGCTGATGTCATTGCTGTGAGGGACATTGAAATCTGATTGGTTCAACTGAAACAGCGGCAAGGCTAATGTAGTTGACGTGCCACCTCAACTGCATGATGCTGAAGCCCCCGGGCAGATTAGCTTCATTAATAATCCCCCAAAAGTCAGCAACGCATAAGGAGTCATCTTTCCCGTTTCCCCTCACAGATTCCAGATGAGCACCTGGCTGGCTGCGAAGTGCACCCCCAGGCTAACTCTACCCGCGCCGTCGTTCTCAGGCGTCCGGGCGCCGGCGTGGCCGACGTGGACTTCCTGTTGTACCTCCACGTGCAAGCGTCGGACAAGTGCAGGGCGCAGGTAGTGCTCGTTTGCTCGGCGCTCGGCCGAAGGCTCATCTTGACTTGTGTCGGCAGCCTGGCCTGTTGGCCTACGCCGCCCACTGCCGGACGGACGCCGGAGGGAGACCTTTGGCTGGCGTGGTGGTCCTCTGCAGGGATAGACTGACCAAACTGACTGCGCAGGTCCTCCAACGTTTCACTTTGTTCTTACAGTGCCATGTGGAAGACATGAAGCACCATGCACCTACTCTCCTTCACCCATCCCCCCCCCTCCCATCCAGACCGTGCTCCATGAGCTGCTCCATGCGTTGGGCTTCTCCAAAGATCTTTTTGACACGTGGAGAGACTGCTCGTCCGAGAATGATTTTTCAGCCGGTGTCACTTGTTCCCCTCGGGGAAAAGTGACTCACGTGGACGGATGGGGCCAGATGAGGCTCTACACCCCGTCCGTCATCTCGGCGCTCCGGAGGCACCTGGTCGCCGCCGACCCTGAGCTGGGGGCGCCGCTGGAGAACTGGGTGCATGCCAAACCGTCAGCGAGCAGGTTCTGCGCCGCCCCTCCTTGCACTGCATGACTCGTGTTTGTCTTTGCACTCCAGGACGCAGCCCCGGGGATGGCGTCCTCACACTGGGAGTCCCGACTACTGCAGGGTTCCGTCATGTTGGCCACGCCCAGCCGGTCCGGCATAGCGCGGATCGATCCGCTCACCTTGGCCGCCTTTCGGGACACGGGCTGGTACGTCGTCAACGCCAGCCGGGCGCAGGATCTCGTCTGGGGAAAAGGTACCCGAGCTCAAATAAAATAGTTTAGGTGAATGATTGAAATCATTCATTTTCTTTTAGTATTTGCAATTCATTCATTTGAGGAAAAAATGTAGCATGATTTCATTCATATCATTTGTATCACTGAGTATAAATAACATCTTCATTAAAATGAATATAAATGCGGTCAATTGAATGTGAATTGTTTATTGTATTCAAAAGATTGTAACGGTGTCAATTAAGTACAGCCAGTCATTTGTTCAAACCAATATGCTAATTTACTAATTTTAATTGATTCACCTATTCTTTTGAATCTAATTTTCTTCTAGCAATAAAATATAATTTTCATTGAAATCATATCTTTCAAGGAGGTATGAGTGCCGTTGTTTGCAGTGCAACCAATTTTAGTTCTAAAAAGAAATCCCCACAAAACATTGAAATGAGTCCATCAGAAAATTCCAGATGCTCAATGTAAAACTGTACAAGTGGTACACTTGCCATTGACTTTTTTTGGGAAAATAACTTTCAGGTGAAGGAGCTTTGTTTGGTTCCACGTCGACCTGCCACGACAACTCGTCATCCTTCTTCTGTAGCGGCAGGTTAGTTTCCTTTCCTTTCCTTTTTTTTTTTTTTGCTTTGCTTTGCTTTGCTTCCTCATCCTTCCTCTCCTTCCTCTTCCTTTGCTTTCCTTCCTCTTCCTTTGCTTTCCTTCCTCTTCCTTTCCTTTCCTTTCCTTTCCTTTTTTTTTTTTGCTTTGCTTTGCTTTGCTTTGCTTTGCTTCCTTTTCCTTTGCTTCCTTTTCCTTTGCTTTCCTTCCTCTTCGTTTGCTTTCCTTCCTCTTCGTTTGCTTTCCTTCCTCTTCGTTTGCTTTCCTTCCTCTTCCTTTGCTTTCCTTCCTCTTTCTCTGCTTTCCTTTGCTTTCCTTCCTCTTCCTTTTCTTTCCTTCCTCTTCCTTTGCTTTCCTTCCTCTTCCTTTGCTTTCCTTTGCTTTGCTTTGCTTTGCTTTCCTTTCCTTTGCTTCCTCTTCCTTCCTTTTCCTTTGCTTTCCTTCCTCTTCCTTTGCTTTCCTTCCTCTTCCTTTGCTTTCCTTCCTCTTCCTTTGCTTTGCTTTGCTTGTGCCGCCTGTGAATGGAATTGTGAGAAAAATAACCCGCGGCGCTCCTGCAGCGGACTGGGATGCCATCATTTGCATGGGCACAAAGCGCGGTGCCAGAGCGATCACTACTTGGACGGCTGTCGCATCTACAAACCCCTGGAGAAGGGCGTAAGTTCCTCTGCTTTTGCGCCGCCAGGCTTTTCAAGCTTCCTCTTAACTCCACGCATGCGTTCCAGAGCGAGTGCTGGGAGAAAGCAAACGAAAGGAATTCAAATGAAGAGCGCCAAGGCGGGGAGATCTTTGGTCCGGACAGCCGTTGTTTCTTCTCCCATCTGAGCACACTTGTGGGTACACGCCGGACAGCCAAAGTAGTCCGAGCCATATTTTGGCCACGTTTTCCTCATGTCTGATTTTCAGAAATGGATTGTTCTTTTTGTTCAAAACGCATCAGCCCATAATGACAGCAAGATTTCTGAAAGTCAATTCCAAATAAAACGCTAAGAAATCACTTACTGCCGATTGAACATGATCTCGAATAACTGACGGAAACTATTTGGAAGGAAATTGCAAATATGTACTTTGACAAAAGTAGTGCTTGGCCGCCACACCCTGACAAGAAGGTGAGATGAAATGTCATTGCAACGCAAATAATGCTTTGTTGACTTCTCGTGGTATTTTGAATCCTGCTTGTCCTCTTTGTTGAACAGAACCACAGTCAGCTCATGGTGACGGGACGATGCTACAGACACAAGTGCAGCGGACTAAACCGCTACCAAGTTCAGGTGCTGGGCTCCGATTGGGTGGACTGCCCAGCAGGTGGCAGCATACAGGTAATCCACGAAAAACGGACGGAAACATCTTCGATTCGACTCGACTTTTTTTCTCTGCCATCATGTTTTGAAGATAAGAGGATACCGGGGTTCTGTTTTCTGCCCCAACGAGAGATTGTGTTTGGATTGGGACGTCAGGCCTCCCTCAAAGGCCGAGGATGGTGTCCCCACAGGGCAAGTGGAGCGTTTTTCTTCAGACAAGCCTGTACTTATAGTAAACAATACTTTTCTCTCTCTCTCAAATCAGTCAGCCAGAGGTCACCATAGTCCAGGATGACACCCGGTCAGCGTACGGACCCGCTACAGATCCCCTGGTCACCACTGCGCTCTGCGTTGTTGTAGCAGCACTGAGTGTCCTGGTTTTCGGTCTGGCCAGCTCCAGAGGTTCCCCCTGCAAAGTTCGGATTCATCCGGCTTTGGGGCATGTGTAATTGTTGAGAAGATCCTCTTTCCGGATCACTGTTGCAAACAAAAAAAACCCCAAAGAACTACCTTGTGACTGCATGCTCATTTGTGGTGTGTGTTTTGTTTTGGAATCATGAATACATTAAATACGAAAACTCTCACTCATGAGTAGAGCATGTGTTAAGAAGGAATGATTCTGATTGCTTTGGTTTTGTCTTTTATGAGTAAATCTAGTCTTTGAAAACAAAGCGATCGTCCATGTTGCCCTTGTGTCTGAAATTCCGGAGGGCATCGAACGCATTGGCATGCGTCATTGTTAAGGGGAAGCTGATTGGTGGACAACCAGGAAGTTGTAGTGTCGTCTATGTGGGTAGCCTCGTCAAAAAAAAGAAAAAGTAGTCAGCCTTGTTTGTTTTACGCATCAATGATCCAACGTCCACCCGTCACGCCCTGTGACAACACGTCATTATTATAGTGCTATGTGATCCAATTAACATACAATTGATCTTTAACAAAGCTTATGAGCAGCGAAAGCAAGTGTTGTGTTCAGGAAATCTGTTCAATATGTTCTCGACCCGAGCACACATATTCGTTTGTGATATTTACATTACACAAAAGGTGCGTAATGGAGGCACCCAATCAAACGAAGTGGATTTTTAATTGTCAAATGTACGACTTGCACATCGGGCCACGGTGTGTGGTTGGATTGTCAAATGTACGACTTGCACATCGGGCCAGTGAACGTCTCAAACGCACCAGCTACCCGTCGTGTTTTCTCCTCCCTCCTCTTCCTCCATTCGCCCGGCCGGCCGCTCGCAGCGTTTCCTTCCATCTTCATTGAATTGACGCGACGGTGCGGCAAACAAGTCCCGCTCTTCGGCGTTAGAAAGACAAAAAGTCGACGCCATTAGAGCTGAATTGGGCCCAAACGAGACATTTGCTGCCAGCTTCTTTCTTTCTTTTTGTCGTCGTCGAGCACGCAATATGGATCCAATGACTCAGTCTGCCCAGATATCTTCGTCGCAGGGACTCGCCGATGGACAGAATTCTGCGTTGAAAGAATCCAAGCCGTCCGGTAAGAAACAGTCGCAAACGGGCACTTTGTTTCAAAACAAAAACGCACACATTATTTATTATTCCAAATGGTTTTGACTCGCGAGCGAGCGCCCTTTTCCGCCATTTCGCCTGTATTTTGGGGGCTTCTATTGTCGATGGCCATTGCACTGTATTGACGCTTCCACCTGCAGTCCTATTTACATCAAATGAATCCAACTCGGCGCGGTTCAAGTATTCTTCTTTGGCTCACATTATTTGACGTGGGTACATTTTTGGTAATTGTGTGCCAAATGGAGCTTGTTGTGCACTGCGGGGAAACGAGTGAGGCTCCTGAAGGCAACGTCTCTTAAAGGCGCAGTACCTTCCTTCCCCACGTTTTTCTCATTTTCTACAGATTCAAACAATGGCGCTTTTTTTTTTTTTAAATCAACAGTCATGAAGGGAGAGCTGTCATTTAATTATTTCCAATTCAACTAAGATGCCAGTGGATAGGCTTTTTATTCCTAGTTTTCTAAAGGGAGTGGCTGCTAGCACCATCAGTCCAGCAATCTTTTTCTGCAAATAAAGCCTTCAAAGGCACACATTCAAAACATCCACCCGTCCGTCCATCTTGCTTGATACACTTTGATATTCCTTCGAATATAAAGTGCGTTATAAATAGAATTTATTATACACGCTTGGGTGTGGCGTGCAATGCTAATTGGCCCTTTTGAGTCAGAAAGTCGTGCTTTGAAATGGAAGCTCGCTCGTTCGCTCGGTCGATCTCTTATTTCCCTCACCGTTCTTTTATCAGGTAGGCTATTCTTTTACTTGGTGTAATTTGATGCCTAGCACTTGAAGCAGCTGTCATGTGTCACTGCTCAGCTGCTGCACACGCGTGGCCGCCCCACAATGCTCAATTTGTTTTCATCTAACGAAGCAAATTCAAAAGGTGATTGGCGATTGTCTGGGAAATCTCTTTGGCTGCCCTCCAAATTGACGACACTTTTTAAATAGGCCAAAGCTACAACATGGCCGAACGACTTGCCCCAATGGTGTGTGTGTGTGTGTATTTAAATTGTTCAAAAAGTCTAATAGCAGTCCATTCAAGAAATACTAAAAGAAAACAAAACATATCCTACCTAATTACTATTGGAAGCGATTCAAGGCCACTTATAGTCCGGAAAATACGGTACTTGATTCAACATTTATACCAACGTTAGCGACTCAATCCCGTGCTAAAAAAAGAAAGCCATCACTCTCAATGGTAGATTTCTGAGCGATAGCGGGAATTCCAGGGGAAAAAAAAATCCAAAATGTGGGCGCGCTAGCCGAAGCGCGTTCCAATTGTCAACGGGCCGTCGCCGAGGAAGTGGCACACTTGAAATGAGGACCTCGTTTCTCCAAGCGTATTGCACCAGAGGAAATGTGTCCACAGAGTAATTGTAGCCTCATTTAGCGCCCACATCTCATTAAGGGCACAAATGTGACCCATTTAACCAGATTGCGCCGGTGCTTGTGTGGAATCGCAATCTCTATTTTCCCCGTGACTTTCTATTCCACCCGATGACAACGTTTGGTCAGGCTCAACGTTTTTGCCGATGTCTGTCGTATTTTCTTCCCAGCATTCTCCATAGCGCAGGTGTCAAACTCGAGGCCCGAGGGCCAGGTACGGCCCGCCACATCGTTTTATGTGGCCCGCAAAGACAAATTGCGCATAAACCTGTCTCAATACTAAAATGACAAAAAAACGATATTGCCGTTCAGTTTTCCCTCGTATCTGCAATGGCAGATCCTTATCAGAATTTGAAAGGTAGTCTGATCACAATCTTCTCATGGGAGGCGCAATTCCTTCATGCTGCAAAAACTTCACTTTAAAAACAAACAAAAATGAAAGGATTGAATCAAGGAACTCGATTTGTAGATTTTGATTGGGCTAAAACATGTTTGTGTATTTTTTGCGGCGCATAAACAAGCTTCCAAGTGAACGGAATGTCTTTAATGCTGACTTTGCCTTTTTTTTTTTGCTGCCTTCGCTTTTACAACCCTCCAAGAGTCCATTGATCAATCTGGGCTCGGCTCGGCTCGGCTCTGCTCTGGAAGCCTTTGCGGCCTGTTCCTCGTAATCCACCTTGCATCATCTTCCCAAGCCGCAAAAGCGAACGACCTCGTTAGTCATGGTTCAGTCTCGCTGGCAGTACAAACTCTAATTGCAGGGAGAAAAAAGAAAAAAAAAAGAACTCTCCCTGCAATCGTAGTACAAAGCTGTGTGGGAAAGCTGACAGGTATATCTCAAAGGTGTGGCTTCTGACAGCAAGCCAAGAGATGGAATGCCGTTCGGCAAAGGTGCATCAACCCCAACCTGCAAAGCCAGTAGCACATCTACGCGCCCCCCCAAACAAGAATGCGCCACTCGCCCGACGACAGCCAGCTCATTCAAAAACATTGCAAAAAAAACCAAACTGCCGAGTCGGCGTTGTAACTCCGAGGCAAAGCGAGCGGAGGGGATGCTTTTTCTTTTTTGCGTGCGTGTTCTCTCCAACTCTGCACAAGCCAAGCTGGCTCAGGTTCCCACTCAAGGTGACGCCGCCCTTTGACCTGCGCAGGTGCAAAAAGGTTACTCGCAAAGTATTTGGACTTGGCTCCGCCCGTCGCTCGCGAACCTGCTTGCGTTCACCGCTCTTGTGTTGTCTTTTCTTCTTTTGATTTTCTTTCAGATCGCGTTCTTTCCTCCCCGCCCGTATCTTTTATTCGGCCGTCACAAGGCAAGTGTGTTACATCTCCTAACGCTGCTGGCTTGCTTCTCCATCCCTCCTTCCTTCCCTGCCTCCTTCCCTCAGCCCGTAGCTGTGCAATTCTTGCCCTAGTGGCGGTTCCGGAGCGGTGCGACGCGCACCAAAAGTGGCTCCTTCCATCACATGACTTGTGTTGACGAGCTCGACGCGGGCCCCGGCAGCTCGACCCATCTTTAGCAGACTGCGAGCGAACATTATTCGGGTCAGCGGGACCGGCTGCGGGTTTGAGATAATCCCCAGATTGCCACCCTTATTTTAAGACGCCAAGAGTTGACACCGTACGGGCTGGCTGGGGCAGGGACCTAAAAATGGATCAGGTTGCTGTCCTTCCCCCTTAGCCAGTACCTGAGATGGCCCCTATCAGAACCAGCAGCAAAGGGGCCCACCCAAGGGAGGAAGAGTGGCACCAAAGAGATCGCCCACGGCCCAGTGGGCAAGCGGGCCGGCCTGACGACCTCCCCCCCCTCCCCCTCCCCATGGCGAGCGCACTATCTGGCTTTGCGCATGTCACGCTTCTTTGCTCCTTTTGGGTCATTGCTCTTCTTGTGTAGTATAAGTAGCGTTAGCTTGGATCTGCGGTGTCAAACTCTGGCCCGTGGGCCAAATTTGGCCCGCAAAGACAAATTGTGCTTCGACTTTATATGTCAATGCTACGATTGCAAATTGTGTTCACTTTTAAAGAAATAGATCCATTTTTGTTACCATTCATTTCTTTTTAAACTTGAACAATTTCTACTTCTCCCCGATTTATCAGTTTGTTGTGTCCGAGTCCGTACATTGATTCGGGTTGACACTTGTAACGATGCGGCCCGCAACATAAATGCCTTTGAGGCCCCTGGCTTAGATCCTTAGGTGTCAAAGTCAAGGCCCGGAGGCCTGAAGTATTTGCAAAAAAGCAGGTGTCGAGGTATTTTTTGCACGTCGGTACCAAATCGGTACCCAAAGTATCGCTCCTCGCGATGACGGTGCCGCATTTGGTCCCCTTCGAAAGGTACAATCAAATGTTTTGGGACGCAACTTCATCGCCACTTGTTGCTGTCTTGACGTGGGTCGGCGCGGCGAGAACGGAAGGTCCGTCTGTCCGTCCTTTGTGTCCATTGAGTTCACTTTGCATGAACGCTTGGGCTGCAGTAGCAGTGTAAGGCTTCCGCCGCCACACGTAGGTAAGATAAGAAGATCCCCGTTGCGTGGGAGTGGCCGCCTCATCCGTGTGACCTCCCTCCCTCCCTCCCCTGCTTTTCTCTTGTCCTCCGTGCGTGTCAATGCAGACGTAAAGACGCTGCCGTGTCGGGGTAACGGCGACCAAGGGCTTGCCACTTCCCTGCGCTTTTCTTCTCAGCCAGGCTCTTTTTCGCCCGACACTTGCGCGCAGCCCGAGTCGCCGATCAAGACGTCGCCGGTGTCGGAGCGCATCAAAGCTCTGGAAGCTCTCGCCGCCAAAAAGGAGACGTATTGCCCAAGCGACTTTTCCTCGCACCACCGTGACAAAGTTCCCAAGCTGCGCCAGGAGACCAAAGGAGCCGACTGGCCCTTTGAGGTCCTTGGCGAACGGCGCCAAACGAATGCCTTTGAAGAATCGGAAGCTCGGGCTCCTCCGCCGTCCGTGGCTGACGGGCGAGACGCCGCGGACGGCGGCTCGCTCCAAGGCGGCCTTTCTTCCGCGTTTGAGCCGCCTGAGGGAAATCCCGCTTCACCTCCGCTCTGTGTCCCCGACAATTTGGTGGAAGCCGGCCACGACGATGTCGAAGAGGCGCCAACGACCGATGGCGGCGACCGAGCTCCGTGGCGCTTCGATTGGGAGCATCCGACCTCCCCTTCGCCTCCGGATGACGGCGCTCGGGACGCTCCGCATGGCGACAAGAACGCCGAGGCTCGGGACCTCCATAGTTCAGCCGAGTCTGATGAAACCCCTTTGGAAGATCCCCCCTCTCCAAAGTCTGATTGTCATCCATCCAGCGACGTCGCCACTTCTCCTGCGACGGCCGACGCAGAAAGGGCGCCGGCGCCCAGATGGGAACGAACACTAATGCAGGTTCCGGCAATTAATGTCATTGAAAGCCAAGAGCCGAACTGGAGCGACGACGAGCTGCAAATGGAGTTTGAGGACGACGAGCTGGCGGAAGAGGCCGTCCAAACGGCACGGCCTGAGGAAAACGAGCAAGAAGCGAACAGAAGACCCGTCCAAAGTGAATTCATGGAAGGCTATTCTCCTCCTTCCTCTCCTGTGGAGTCTGACGGCGAGCGCCTCACTCCTCCACCGGCGGAAAACAAATTCAAGAGCGCCGCCACGTCTTGGAGCCAGGCGAGCAAGGACTCGTCCGGCAGCGGCGAGGATGACGACGACGCCGGCGCAGCCCGCGACGTGGCCACCGTCTCCTCCAGAATAGGTCTCATGCGAGACGATACGTACGAAGGGCGGTCGTTTGAGTCGGCCTTTGAGCCGTCGGCGCCCAAAGACGACGGCGGCGGCTTTGCTGCTGATGTCGAAACGCCGCACGCCGAGGACCCGGAACCTCTGACGGGCTGTGATAGCGGCGCTGCATCCGAGCCTGTGGATAGTTTTGTGGAGTTCATGAGAGAATGCCTCAAATCCAGACCGGGTGAAGATGAGCAGTACGTTGGGCGCTGCCCTCCAGCTCCGCCGCAGGACCAGCTTCCGCTCGGGGCCCTGGAACGCTTGGGCGGGAGTCAAGAGGCGGGAGAAGAACGGCTGCCGAGCGCGCCGTGTTCCCAGAGCGACACGCTCGGCACCGACTGCAACCTTTCTCAAGAGGTGGACGCGTGGGTCGCCGAGGCCCGACATCTTGCCGAGCGCGTCTTGACGGCAATGCTTAGCCACCTGTCAGGTAATGCTCGTTGTTTTGGCTGTCGAAACGGGCTTTTGGCGAAATGTAAAGCCTCAGAGATGGAGAGAGGCCGCCGTTTTACGTGCCCGGCTGCTCTGGGAGCGTTCCCATCGAGTGCTACTTTGACCCGTTTGGCTCGCCGCCAGCCATGCGGGGCGGGCGGGAAAGGTTCTCCCTGCGCTGTTGATCCAATCTGACTGTTCTTTGTTTCCCCTTTGAGCTGCGTCAACATGGCCGCTAGCAAGCGAGCGTGCGCACCCGCGCCGCCGCCACCTAATCTCTTCTGCATGAGCAGAATTAGCTTTTCCACATTTTCTTGCTCATTGTTGTCCCGTTCTTCTCGTCAACTCACGCGGCTAAAGTTGAGCTTGTCGCGGGGCCACAGAAGGAATTTGCGACGAGACAAAAATCCAGCCGTGAGACGTGTGTGCTTGAGGCCCCTTGAAAGCTCCCGTACGATGGGGGCCAAAAAATGCCACAGATCAAGGCTTGCCCCTTTTGTTTTGAAACAAATTTGCGACAAGGAAAGGTCCAATTTTCCATCCAACTAGAAATGACTTGAGAAATTATTTTGGAGTCAAATGTTTCCGAATTTCTTCGATCATTTGGTGGGGGGACTGAGAAATAATTGCCTCCCTTGAGCACCCCCCTCTTTTGGCCACGCAAAATATAAAGTCAACCAACAACACGAGAATCACACGCTAGCCGGCTAGCTGGCTGGCTGGCTGGCTCCCGTCCTCCAATTTGATTTCCCTGCGGCACTTTGAGAGTGGCAACCCGCTCGGCGGTTACGCAACTCCTGTAGCGAGCCAATCCTTTCCGCATGCGCGACTCTCGACAAACACGCAAATTTGAATTTCGTGTAACGCCTGCTACTCGTCCGCAGTCAAGGATCTGATTCACTGGCGGGACCCCAAAAAGTCTGGCTTGGTCTTCGGTCTGTCCTTGCTGCTGCTGCTGTCGCTGGCCGCCTTCAGCGTCATCAGCGTGGTGTCCTACTTGCTCCTGGCGCTGCTGTGCGTCACCATCACCTTCCGCATCTACAAGTCGGTGGTCCAGGCCGTGCAGAAGTCCGGCGACGGCCACCCCTTCAAGTAAGCGCGCCCGGCCGGACCGGTTGGGGAGCTAAACCGGAGGCCAGGCACCAAAGCCTGATTTCAAAAGCTCATCTGTTCCTTCTCCCTGCAGATCGCTGATAGATAAGGATGTCAGCATTCCTCCGGAGACTTTCCGCAAGCACGTGGACAGCGGCCTGACCTACATTAACCGGGCCCTCAAGCAGATGAGCCGCCTTTTCCTGGTCGAGGACCTCGTGGACTCCCTCAAGGTGATTTGCACTCCCGCTCACCGGACCCAAAGCCGCTCAAATACGGACTCGTCGGCCAACGAAAAGATGCCGAGGCTTGGGTTCGGTCGGCGCTCTCGTACAGACGCCAAACGGCGGCGCGACTCAACCCGGAACTTTGGCTGAACCCGAAGCTTTCGAGTCGTGACTTGGGAACGCGCCGCGCCGTCGATTCAGCGGAATCAAATAAATGCGAGGTCGCTAGCTGCCCTTGGAAAAGGTCTCACGCGAGGTCTTTGATTTTGTCTAGCTGGCCGTGGTCATGTGGCTGCTGACCTACGTGGGCGCCGTCTTCAATGGCATCACCATCCTCATCCTCGGTAAGCGCCGCCGGCCGCAAGCCAGACGGTCCGCACGCCAGAATCTCACTTGTTTGTTGTCCTCCGCAGCCGACATCCTGCTCTTTGCCGTGCCTCCCATCTACGAGAAGAACAAGGTGAGCGTCGCCGGTCCTTGAAACGGCAATGACGGTCGGGTGGTCGGTCGGTCGCCCGTGAGCTTGTTTTTCTCCACTGCTCGGGCATTGTCCAAATGCGGCCGGCCGGCCGGACGGCTGGCGGCGTTGAGCTCACCCCCTCGCGTCATTTGTTGGCGCTCACAAAAGGTTGCGCTTGTTCTGTCCACAGACGCAGATCGACCAGTACGTGGACCTGGCTCGGACCCAAATCGACACCACCGTCGCCAAGTAAGCGGCGCCGCTGGCTGGCCATCTTGGGGTTTGGTTGCAAATCTTTCGCTTTCTCCCCCCATCCCTCAGGTTGCAAGAGAAACTCCCCGGCGCTGTGAAGCGTAGCAAAACCGAATGATCCGTTGGAGAAGATGTTCCCTAACCCGCTTCCACTCCCACCCATCTCCATAATAGACTCCCCAGCAGCACACTGAACCTTGCTTGCTAGGTAGAAAAAAAAAGAAGTCTCTATTTAATGTCGGACGTAGCGACCGCGCTGTGGTACCAGAGCGTGAACTAGACTGAATCTCTGGCCTGCTTTCAAGGGTGCATGCCAGCAAAAATGTCTGTACTCAAAGCGCGCCGTTCGTTTTTGTTGTTTTTTTTGTATCCCCCCCCTCCCCTCGCTTAAGTAAGGAAAGAGATTAAAGAAAAAAAAAAAGAGGAATTAATACTAACCTTGTTGTCGCCATCGCTGTGGCTATTCTCGTCGCTCTGCGTAGATAAGCGGGCTCTTTTTTTTTTTTTTTTGGTAGC
Source organism: Syngnathus typhle (assembly GCF_033458585.1). Lineage (NCBI taxonomy): Eukaryota > Metazoa > Chordata > Actinopteri > Syngnathiformes > Syngnathidae > Syngnathus > Syngnathus typhle. The sequence goes on along the minus strand of NC_083738.1, from coordinate 28,612,527 downwards.
AGGTTTGCCTGTGTTTCTGCACTGATCTTTTATTCTGGAAAACGCCGCCAAGCGGCTTGAACTCACAACAATAAAAGCTTCTTGCAACACTGTGGTGATTGAGTCCAGTTCACACGGGGCGCACAGCTTCTGAGTCCAAAGGCCGTCTTCCCAATGGCCTTTTCTCTCTCTCTCTCTCCCTTTTCTCTTTCTGTCTTTCTTTTTCTCTTTCTCCCTCGTCTCGCTCCTTTTCTCTTTCTCAAGACGACACGTTTTGACCTTCCCACGCAGGAACGTGCTTGGAGCCAACCATCGTTAGGCCGAGCGTTTTGGCGACGTGGGTCGGGTCTGCGTTCTGACTGACGCGCTCCGTCCGCCATGTCCATGAAGTATTTGAACTCCTCGAACAGGTCTTTCAGCGCCCTCAGCAGCACCAGCTTGCTCTTCATATCCTGGCAGTACTAGAATAAAGTGTAATGGCGCATTTTCCCAGCAGGGGGCAGTGGCGCTCTCATTGTTACTTCTGTGACGTTTGCGACAGTGCAACATTGTACGACTTACAAGACAAGTTAGGATAGTCACGGTGGGGAGGGGGGGGCGCGAATAGTTTTCTTCTTGCTAGGGGGGGGCGTAACAGAAAATAATTGAGAAGCACTGGTATAAGGAGATAAGAGCTGCCCAAACAACGCATATAAATTGCACGTAGAAGAAGAATAGAGGTCAAGCTTCGTGCCTGTCGGAGTTGAGACATGATATGGCGCTTGGCTGTTTTGAAGTCTGTTTGTCCTTGTCCTGATGTTCCTGTAGCGCCTCCCCGAGGTCAAACAGGACAGAGCCAGGGTGGGAGCTGTCTTCTGAGATAGGCCCGCCCAATTGATAGATTGACAGATACTTTCGGGATCCCCTGGAGAACCAGTGTTAGGTCTAAATACTATCAGACATTAAACCACACACTGGAAGGAAGAGGAGAAAAGAACCAGAACAGGTTTACTCGCGAGGAGAACGATAGAGAGAGGAAACTCGGTTACAATCTCCATCAATTCTGAGTTCTCCCTCCACGTGCTCCTCTATTTAATGTTTTGGTTTCCCTGGTTACAGAGGCGTTGCTACACTAAAGGGAGGGGAGATTGTGTCTGTAGCAACGCTGATTAGCTAAGGAATGTAGTGTGGTGTGAATTCGCACTTCATTGTCGGCCCGTGACCCCCGCAGAGTTTGTCCATCTGTTCTCCTCCAGTTGTTGGCCGAGTCGTCCGCGAGCGAGATCAGATAACTCCTGTGGAACAATGCAACTAAACCTTGGCTAGACTTTATCTACTTAGTAAATTAACACGTAATAAGAATGAGTGACTTGTCCTAAACACTTTAACAAACATTGAGTAAATATGGGATAACTTGTAACCATCTATGAACCAAACCTACAGTTAACTAAAAGGAATGAAGTTTCTTTCAACCAAATAAGAACATTCCGCCTATGCAAATAAGCTCTGCTCATTGTTAGTGAAGGCTTCTTACAGAAACAAAAACACACAGATAACATAAGGACAGGAAGGTTACATATGGCTGACAGAGATCAAAAGACTTCCCTGTCACTAAAGAGAAAGAACCTAGATGAAAGGAAAGCCATAAACTAATAAATGACAAGGCTTTACTTAAATTATTCCAACAACCAGTGAAGTGATTCAAAATACATATGTTTTTGTTCTTGTACATATGTTGCTTTGTGTTATTCGGTCCAATAAACGGGTTCCGATTTTATTCTTTCTGCATCTTAACCATCAGGGACACCTTGAAAGAGAACGCGATACGTAAATGCAAACTTTGACAAAATAGGGCACCGTACAAAAGAACACTTACCTGATTTGGGGAAATGTTCCCACACTGGGGAATGTTTCCTTTTTCTCGCAGGTTCCATCAAAACGGTTCGTTTGCAAAGAATCTCGTACTGGCTGTCGCACAAAAACTCTGATTGCGCGGGCAAGACCGGGGAGGGACGCCTTGCCGCGTTTATGTGTCACGGCACCCATCCTGGAACGAACTGACTGAGCTAGAAAACTGGCCATTTTTTTTGTTTGTTTTCTCGAGAGCGCTCGTGCGCCCCCACGCGGATTACAGCCATATTACACAGCAAAAAACCGGCCCTTCTGGTAATTAATTATATGACGTTGCAAGACAAAAGCAGAAGTAAGTCTAACTTCGAGGGCACGCCCTGAGGAATCGCTATGGGATATCAATCAGCATGATAGAAAGTCGTTCAAGTAAAGTACCCACTCGTTTGATCACTCGCAGGCCAAAGTGGTACGTATGGATGGATGGATGGTTGACTTTTGTATTTGATGTGTATGTTTTGTCAACCTACTAGGGTGACGAGATAGACCTGTTTTTTCTTCATTAGTGTACGATGATACAAATGACATGGTGTCTGCATGGGTAGCAGTAGCATTTATTGGCCGAACAAAACGTGTACAATGACAAAAACTTATGAGTCATTTGTGAGTGTTTTGCCGTTTATTTATGTATTCATTTACTTTGTATTTATTTATTCATTCATTCACATTTATTTATTTATTTACTTACTTACTTATTCCCCGCCTGCTGCCCGATGACTGCTGGGCTCCAGCACGGCCCGCCCGCCCGCCTGCGCCCCCCGTGGGGACAAGCAGTATAGAAAATGGATGGATGGATATTTATTTATTCACTCACATAGTTCCTTGCGACCCTGGCCAAAGCACGGGAATTTTGTAACCAACTCTTCCGTGAGCGTGCATTTTGGTTTCGGCATTGTTTGTAAACATTTGCTGTAGATTGGCCAGCCCAGTAGCAAAGTGAAATGGAATGGAATGTACATGAATTATGGTTGAGGCAGTCTAACAAAATTCCGGACCAAATAGTTTCGCTTGTCTCACCAGTTCTACCAGTTCGACGGTATGGCTGTGATGTAAAAGGAACCTAAGCTCCCAGTAAACAGAAGAACTCTTGTCTCCTTTGCGAACAAACCGGCTTAGGATAATTGCACCGCAAAGACTCTTTCCAATTGATCAAACGCAAGATCCGTTTTTGAAAGAGCGCGGTGCGTGCCTTCACCTCGTCCATGAGATCTTAGGAGGGCGGCTGCGGCTGCTGGACTCGCACGGGAGGAGGGCTGGCTGGGGGAGCGTGGTCTTGTCAGCTCATCGCTATTTTCGGACTGCTTAAGGTGATCCCTTTGCGTTCAGGTTCATGCGCAAACGATGGATCTGGATATGACAATCAAGGGCCTGCTGTTGGAAACGCTGAAAGGCCTGGGGCAGGAGGACTTCAAGGAGTTCAAGTTTTATACGGACCTGGCCGAGAGCGTCAAAGAAAACGCAGACCGGACTGCCATCGCCGCACAGCTGATGCACAGGCACGGCAAAAACGTGGGGGAGAAGACCATCGAGATTCTGGAAAAGATCAACAACTACAACCTGGCCCAGAAGCTGCGCAGCGACCTGCCGCAAATCACAGGTAAGGTGAACGAGGCTTCTGGTGGGTGGGGGGTATTTCCAGAAAGCAGCTTACCTGAAAACTCTCAGGTGATACAAATGATGGCAACAGCTCTGGCCTCCTTCACTTGCCTCCTTGAGGTCTAAAGACGGTTTTGCGACACGGGATCTCCTTCTGCGCCCTCAGGTAGCATCTCCTCAGTGGATGACGAGCAGATCGGCAAATACAAGCGGGAGCTGCAAGAGAACCTGCGGAAGATCTACCTCCACGTTCCCGAGGGCAACACGGGGTACAGCCGGCAGGAGCCTCTGGAGAACGTCTACACCGAGCTCGACATTACCCGCGGCGTCGCCGGTCTCCCCAACAAGCAGCACGAGGTCCTTCAAATGGAGATGTGCGGCGTGGCCGAGGAGGAGTCCATCCAGCCGTGCGACATCTTTGAAAGCCAGGAGCCCCTTCGCACGATGCTCACCGTGGGCTTCGCGGGCATCGGGAAGACTTTCCTGGTGCGCAAGTTTGTCCTGGACTGGGCCAGCGGGAGAACCAACACAGACGTAGACTTCATCTTTCCCATGGCCTTCCGCGAGTTGAACTTGGAGGAGGGGAAAAGCTTTTCGCTGGCGGAGCTCATCCGACTCTTTGTCTGGGAGAGCAAGGCCATCAAGATGCTGGACCAGATCTTGGTCAGTCTGCAAGCGTCGGCCAACCGCCACTACCAGTCCAGCGAGATCAAGATTTTGTTTGTGCTGGACGGCCTGGACGAGTCCCGCCTCAAACTGGACCTGAGCGACGAGCGCAAGGTGGACCCGGACGTGACCCTAGCCTACCCCGTGGAGCTGCTCCTGGCGCATCTCATCAAGGGGAACCTGCTTCCCTGCGCCCGGGTTTGGATCACCACGCGGCCCCAGGCGGCCCACGACATCCCGCCGCGCCTGGTGGACGGCAGAACCGAGGTGAAAGGCTTCAGCGACTCCCAGAGGCTGGACTACTTCAGGAAGAGGTTCCCCGCCGAGGAGGACGTCATCAAGCACATCCAGAAGTCCCGCACCATTTTCATCATGTGCCACTTGCCCATCTTCTGCTGGCTCATCGCCACCGTTCTCCAAGACTGTCGGGATGCCGGAAAGGAGCTGCCCGAAACCCTGACCGAGATGTACACAGAGTTCCTGCTCTATCACCTGGACAAGTCCAAGGAGCGAGACAGCCAGAAGAGCACGGACTACGTCAAAGCGCTGGCCAAGCTGGCTTTTCACCACCTGATGAAAAAGCAACAGATCTTCTACGAGAGTGACTTGCGGGAAAGCGGCTTGGATGACCTGCAGGGCGCAAAACACTCGGGAGTCTTCACCGTGGTCTTCAAGGAGGTACCCCCGCTCAAGAAATACCAACAAGGCAAGATGTTTCAGTTCATCCACCTGACCGTCCAGGAATATCTGGCCGCGCTCCACGTGATGATGAGCTTGTTCCAGGACAACAAGAACGTGCTGGACAATTCCAGGTGGACGCGGAAAGGCCTCCTGTTGCTTTGGAAGCGGAAGCAGCTCACTCGGGTACACGAGGCGGCCATCCGCAAAGCCTCCAAGAGTGAGGGAAACCTGGACTTGTTCCTCCGCTTCCTGCTGGGCCTCTCCTTGCAGTGCAACCAGGATCTCCTGGGTGAGCTGCTGAAGGTTCCCAAGAACTACAGACACAGCAAGGCAGAAACGGTCCGCTTGATCAAGCGACGGATCGACCAGAATTCTCCCGAGGAGAACATCAACTTGTTCTACTGCCTGAAGGAGCTGAAGGACGAGACCCTGCTGGAGCAGATCCAACAATACCTAAAAGGGGGGAAATTGTCCACGGAGGACCTTCCTCCGGCCATGTGGTCGGCACTGCTCTTCTTCTTACGGGCTTCCGACAAAGCCATGAGCTGCTTCCATCTCCCGAAATACGCTCCGTCCGAGAAGGGGCTCCTGGTGCTTCTGCCGGTGGTCAAGGCTTCTCAAAAATCAGTGTAGGTGCCGTCGAGCCAGCACGCTGAACCGGCCGCGCACATGTCAGCAGCCCAAACCCTCTTGTCTTCTCAGGCTCCAGAGGTGCAAGCTGAGCAAGAAAAGCTGCGAGGCGCTGGCCTCCGTTCTAAGCTCGTCCCGCACCCTGAGCCATCTGGATCTCAGCGAGAACAACTTGCACGACCACGGGCTGGAGGCGCTCGCCGCCGGACTGGCAAAGCCGCAGTGCACCTTGCAAGTTCTCAGGTAAGGCTCTCCTGGAGCCGGCCCAAGAACCTTGGGCTTGTGTCAGCCGGCCGCCCTCTTGTCTTCTCAGGCTCTGGAACTGCAAGCTGAGCAAGAAAAGCTGTGAGGCGCTGGCCTCCATTCTAAGCTCACCCGGCAGCCTGAGGGAGCTGGAACTTGGCTGTAACGACTTGAGTGACGACGGGCTGGAGGCGCTCGCCGCTGGACTGGCAAAGCCGCAGTGCACCTTGCAAGTTCTCGTGTAAGGCTCCCCTCGAGCGGCAGAAGGCCAGCCGGCCCAAGAACCTTGGGCCTGTGTCAGCCGCCCTCCTGTCTTCTCAGGCTCCAGAAATGCCAGCTGAGCAAGAAAAGCTGCAAGGCGCTGGCCTCCGTTCTAAGCTCGCCCGGCAGCCTGAGGGAGCTGGATCTCGGCTTCAACGACTTGTGTGACGACGGGCTGGAGGCGCTCGTCGCCGGACTGGCAAAGCCACAGTGCACCTTGCAATTTCTCAGGTAAGGCTCCCCTCGAGCCGGCCCAAGAACCTTGGGCTTGTGTCAGCCGGCTGCCCTCTTGTCTTCTCAGGCTCTGGAACTGCAAGCTGAGCAAGAAAAGCTGCGAGGCGCTGGCCTCCGTTCTAAGCTCGCCCGGCAGCCTGAGGGAGCTGGATCTCGGCTTCAACGACTTGTGTGACGACGGGCTGGAGGCGCTCGCCGCCGGACTGGCAAAGCCGCAGTGCACTTTGCAAGTTCTCCGGTAAGGCTCTCCTCAAGCCGGTCCAAGAACCTTGGGCTTGTGTCAGCCGCCCTCTTGTCTTCTCAGGCTCATGGAGTGCGAGATCAGCACTCGAGGATGCGTCTCACTGGCCAAGGCTCTCCGGTCCAACCCCTCCCACCTCCAACAGCTGAACCTGTGGCGCAATCACATCGGAGAGCAAGGAAAGCGGGCCTTGGAGGAGGTCCAAATGGATTCTCGCTGCAGTCTGAAGATCGAGTGGTAGGTTCCAAACATCTTCCAAGGTGTCGTTGAAGAAAATGGCTTCCAAAAATTCGCTCGCGCCTAGCTCCAAAACTAGATTTGCTTACATCAGATTGAATAAACATGGCGAATAAAAAACTCTTGAATCTTGAATCTCTTGAATCATGAATAAAGTAGAGAAGCACACATGAAATCAATCAAAGGAAATGTTTTAATACTAACTTCATGGTGTGCACTTTGACATCACAAATGTTTTGGGCCATATTGCCTGAATGAAGTAAGTGTTCAATGCATGCTTGGTGTTTTTCCTCAAACGCTGAATGCTTGGTTAGATCTCTCTTATGTTTTGTCTAGGAGGCCTGATGTGACGACGCCATTGACGGCAGCCTTGCATGATACATGTGACGCCATTGACGGCAGCCTTGGATCCTTGGGGAGAGTTCTGAGCACGAATGGATGGATGGATGGATGTGGATGCATGCAGAAGCTCGCAAAGGATGCATTTCCCCTGGAGCGTTTGGCTGAGGACGCCCGCTGTCCAAAAGGAAACGGCAAAGCCTGTCCTTCACGTTAGTTCAGTGCTTCTCAATTATTTTCTGTTACGCCCCCCCCTAGCAAGAAGAAAACTGTTCGCGCCCCCCCTCCCCACCGTGACTATCCTAACTTGTCTTGTAAGTCGTAAAATGTTGCACTGTCGCAAACGTGACAGAAGTATTAATGAGAGCGCCACTGCCCCCTGCTGTAGTAAACACGCAATTACACTTTATTCTAGTACTGCCAAAAAAAAAGCCTGTTCCCCAGGGTCACACGCGCCCCCCCAGGAAGGGCGCGCCCCACTATTTGAGAAGCACTGCGTTAGTTGCTTGATTCTCCGAGCGATGATAAGGCATAAATATTTCCACATTTCACAAATAAGACGTGAAGTCCAACACAGACGTGTGCTCCTGACACTCTCCTGCCATCCACACTCGTGGTGGGCGGGCCTTGACCCTTGACCCTCCACTTCCTCGCATCATTTGACCTGCTGGCACCAAACGCCGACCAATGGTGAATGTTGATGCAAATAATAATTGCAATCATCATGCCTTCAATTGACTTGTTTTTGAATGCACTTTGATGACTGAACCGCCACGAAATATAAATACAAGTTGTAGAATGAACTATGAACTCTCATTATTATGTTACGATGGAGTGTACACCTCTACGTCATTTGTTGTGCGTTTTATGCCGTATTTTGTGTTTAGTGCAGCGACGTGAAGTTTTCTCATGTATGTACCGCGGACATTTTACGTCGGTTTCTACCTAGTTTGCGGCAACGGCAAATAGAAGTGAGATACAGTAATCCCTCTTTTATCGCGGATAATTGGTTCCAAGAGCATCCACGATATGTGATAATCCGCAAACTTGTTTTTTTTTAACATACATTCGTACATACATACATACATACATACATACATTGTTTGTGTATCAGTAAGTGTATATTCAAGCATATACTAAGTGCATATGTTATCATTAGAACATGAAATAATAGTCCCCTTCCATTCATGGATTACGATTTGAAGCTTTACGGGATTGTATTGCTAGAAAACAATTCATAACAACAATGAAGCAAGGACCCCTCCGTGAGTCGTCACCTTATCGTGGTGGAGGGGTTTGCGTGCCCCTATGATCCTAGGAGCCATGTTGTCTGGGGCTTCATGCCCCTGGTAGGGTCACCCATGGCAAACGGGTCCTAGGTGAGGGGCCAGACAAAGCACGGCTCAAAAAGCCCCTTATGATGAATAATATATATGGACACAGATTTCCCTCGCCCGGACGCGGGTCACCGGGGCCCCCCTCTGGAGCCAGGCCTGGAGGCGGGGCTCGAAGGCGAGCGTCTGGTGGCCAGGCCTTCGCCCATGGGGCCCGGCCGGGCACAGCCCGAAAAGGAAATGTGGGTCCTCCTTCCCATGGGCTCACCACCTGTGGGAGGGGCCAAAGGGGTCGGGTGCAGTGCAAGCTGGGCGGCGGCCAAAGGCAGGGACCTTGGCGGTCTGATCCCCGGCTGCAGAAGCTGGCTCTTGGGACATGGAATGTCACCTCTCTGCCTGGGAAGGAGCCCGAGCTGGTGTGCGAGGCAGAAAAGTTCCGACTAGATATAGTCGGACTTGCTTCCACGCACAGTTTGGGTTCCGGTACAAGCCCTCTCGAGAGGGGCTGGACTCTCTTCCACTCTGGAGTTGCCCACGGTGAGAGGCGTCAAGCAGGTGTGGTTATACTTATTGCCCCCCGGCTGGGCGCCTGCACATTGGGGTTCACCCCGGTGAACGAGAGGGTAGCCTCCCTCCGCCTTCGGGTGGGGGGACGGGTCCTGACTGTTGTTTGTGTCTATGCACCAAACGGCAGCTCAGAGTACCCACCCTTCTTGGAGTCCCTGGAGGAAGTGCTGGAGAGCGCTCCTTCTGGGGACTCCATCGTTCTACTGGGTGACTTCAATGCTCAGGTAGGCAATGCCAGTGAGACCTGGAAGGGCGTGATTGGGAGGAACGGCCCCCCCGATCTGAACCCGAGCGGTGTTCTATTATTGGACTTCTGTGCTCGACACGGGTTTTCTATAACGAACATCATGTTCAAACATAAGGGTGTCCATGTGTGCACTTGGCACCAGGACACCCTAGGCCGCAGTTCAATGATCGACTTTGTAGTCGTGTCATCGGATTTGCGTCCGCATGTTTTGGACACTCGGGCGAAGAGAGGGGCGGAGCTGTCAATTGATCACCACCTGGTAGTGGGTTGGCTCCGATGGTGGGGGAAGATGCCGGTCCGACCTGGCAGACCCAAACGCTCTGTGAGGGTCTGCTGGGAACGTCTGGCGGAATCCCCTGTCAGGAAGAGCTTCGACTCCCACCTCCGGCAGAGCTTTTCCCACGTCCCGGGGGAGGTGGGGGACATTGAGTCCGAGTGGACCTTGTTCCGCGCCTCCATTGTTGAGGCGGCCGACCGGAGCTGTGGCCGTAAGGTCATTGGTGCCTGTCGTGGCGACAATCCCCGAACCCGCTGGTGGACACCGGCGGTAAGGGATGCCGTCAAGCTGAAGGAGTCCTATCGGGCCGTTTTGGCCTGCGGGACTCCGGAGGCAGCTGACAGGTACCGGATGGCCAAGCGGAACGCGGCTTCGGCGGTTGCTGAGGCAAAAACTCGGGCGTGGGAGGAGTTTGGCGAGGCCATGGAGAATGACTTCCGGACGGCTTCAAGGAAATTCTGGTCCACCATCCGGCGTCTCAGGAGGGGTAGCAGTGCAACGTCAACACTGTTTACAGTGGCGATGGTGTGCTGCTGACCTCGACTCGGGACGTCGTGTGTCGGTGGGGAGAATACTTCGAAGACCTCCTCAATTCCACCTACACGCCTTCCATTGTGGAAGCAGGGCCTGGGGACTCTGAGGCGGACTCTCCAATCTCTGGGGTCGAAGTCACTGAGGTAGTTAAAAAACTCCTCGGTGGCAAGGCCCCAGGGGTGGATGAGATCCGCCCGGATTTCTTAAGGGCTCTGGATGTTGTGGGGCTGTCATGGCTGACGCGTCTCTACAACATCGTGTGGACATCGGGGACAGTGCCTCTGGATTGGCAGACTGGGGTGGTGGTTCCCCTCTTTAAGAAAGGGGACCGGAGGGTGTGTTCCCATTACAGGGGAATTACACTCCTCAGCCTCCCTGGTAAGGTCTATTCAGGGGTGCTGGAGAGGAGGGTCCGTCGGGAGGTCGAACCTCGGATTCAGGAGGAACAGTGTGGCTTTCGTCCTGGCCGTGGAACAGTGGACCAGCTCTTCACCCTCAGCAGGATCCTCGAGGGTGCATGGAAGTTCGCCCAACCAGTCCACGTGTTTTGTGGACTTGGAGAAGGCGTTCGACCGTGTCCCTCGGGAGGTTCTGTGGGGGGTGCTTCGGGAGTACGGGGTACCGAGCCAACTGATAAGGGCGGTTCGGTCCCTGTATCACCGATGCCAGAGGTTTGGTCCGCATTTCCGGCAGTAAGTCGGATTCGTTCCCAGTGAGGGTTGGACTCCGCCAAGGCTGCCCTTTGTCACCGATTCTGTTCATAATTTTTATGGACAGAATTTCTAGGCGCAGCCGAGGCGTTGAGGGTGTCCGGTTTGGGGACCTCAGCATCGCGTCTCTGCTTTTTGCAGACGACGTGGTGCTGTTAGCTTCTTCAGGCTGTGATCTCCAGCTCTCACTGGAGCGGTTTGCAGCCGAGTGCGAAGCGGTTGGGATGAGGGTCAGCACCTCCAAATCCGAGTCCATGGTCCTCGATCGGAAAAGGGTGGAATGCCTTCTCCGGATCGGGGATGAGATCCTGCCCCAAGTGGAGGAGTCAACTCAGGCGAGCGAGCGCTCCTCCGGCCGTCATGACTGCATTTTACCACGGCACCATTGAGAGCGTCCTCTCCAGCTGTATTGCTGTTTGGGGTGGCGGCTGCACTGACTACAACTTGAAGGCCCTGCAGCGCACAGTGGACACTGCTGGTAAGATTGTTGGTGCTTCGCTCCCCTCCTTGAAGGACATTTACACCTCCCATCTCACCCGCAAGGCGACCACGATTGTGAGTGATGCGAGTCACCCCGCTCACTCTTTGTTCGAACTTCTGCCCTCTGGGAGGAGGTACAGAAGCCTGCGCTCCCGCACCACCAGACTCTCGAACAGCTTCATACTCCAGGCTGTTAGGATCCTGAACTCGCTCCCCCGTTCTGCGTAGCGTCCTGTACTTTTACTGTCTGAACTGTCTGAATGCACACTGGCTCTTATTATTTATTATTTATTATGACTCTTATTATTTATTGTTTGTGCCTTTTTGTTTATGATGTTTTTTACTTTTGCGCTATGCTTGCTGGCTCCGTTATTTATTGTGTTATCTGTTTATTTATTATTTATTCATCACTCTTACTATTGATTGTTTGAATTTCTGCCTTCTTGTTTTTATATTGTGTGGCGTACTTGTATGTCTATCGTGTTATGTGTCTCGTCACCGTGGGATAGAGAAAAACGTCATTTCGGTCTCTTTGTGTGTTGTGACATGTGGAGAGATTGACAATAAAGCTGACTTTGACTTTGACTTTGACTTTTGATCTTGGGGTCTTGTTCACGAGTGAGGGGAGGATGGAGCGTGAGATCGACAGGCGGATCGGTGCAGCATCAGCAGTAATGCGGACTCTGTACCGGTCCGTCGTGGTGAAGAGAGAGCTGAGCCAAAAGGCAAAGCTCTCAATTTACCGGTCGATTTACGCTCCTACCCTCACCTATGGTCACGAGCTATGGGTCGTGACCGAAAGAGCGAGATCCCAGATACAAGCGGCCGAAATGAGTTTTCTCCGCAGGATGTCCGGGCTCTCCCTTAGAGATAGGGTGAGAAGTTCGGTCATCCGGGAGAGACTCGGAGTAGTGTCGCTACTCCTCCTCGTTGAGAGGAGCCAGATCAGGTAGCTCGGGCACCTCATCAGGATGCCTCCTGGACGCCTCCCTGGGGAGGTGTTTTGGGCATGTCCCACCGGTAGGAGACCCCGGGGACGACCCAGGACGCGCTGGAGAGACTATGTCTCTCAGATGGCCTGGGAACGCCTTGGGATCCCCCGGGATGAGTTAGATGAAGTGGCTGGGGAGAGGGAAGTCTGGGAGTCCCTCCTGAAGCTGCTGCCCCCGCGACCCGACCCCGGATAAGCGGAAGAGGATGGATGGATGGATGGATGGATGGATGGATGGATGGATGGATGGATGGATGGATGGATGGATGGATGGATGGATGGATGGATGGATGGTTAAAAGCAAGGAGTAATTACTTTGATACCCAAGCCTGGGAAAGATAAGAGACTGTTGGATGATTTAAGGCCCAGCATACAGACTCGAATTTTTTTCTTCTGGAGCAATCGCAAACAGACTCAAAGAGGGAAGAACGGCCATCGTTAGTCCGGCTTTAACAAAGGAAGAGTTATTCATAACAAAATTAGGTTTGTTTTGGATTGAATAGAGACTACGTCTGGTGATCCCGTGGAAGATGACGGCTATATACTCTTCCTCGATGTTTGCAAGGCCTTTGACTCTGTTGAATGATTGTTTTATTTTTCGGACTAAAAGTCGCTCCGGAATATAGGTCGCATGAGCCATAAAATGCACAATAACGTGAAAAAAAACATAGATATAGATAAGTCGCTCCGAAGTATAAGTCGCATTTTGGGGGGAAATTTATTTGACAAAATGCAACACCAAGAACAGACATGAACGAGCAGCAACAGGCTAAACGATAGGTATGCTAACGTGACATAAACACAAACATAGAGCTGAGAACGGACGGGGCTGACGTAACATTCAGAGTTATTCAAATAACTATTACATAAATAACACGTTCATAAAACCAACGGTGTCACTCCAATTCATGAAATCCATCGATCGTCCTTTATGTCAACAATGGGTGCGCGCCGCTGAATATTCCACAGGCCCATATAACGATATATAAATTAGATATCAAATAACTATTACATAAGCAATAATATTATCAAACCACCTGTGCAGTCTAAATCATTACATCCATCAATCAAATTCCCCGTCCTTTGTCAACAACACCGCGCGCGCGTGCGCCCTGACGTCATTCTCGTCGTTATTCCACAGATCTAGTATATAACTGGATTGAAGCGTTAACAAAGGACAAGGAAAGACGTGGGTTTGGTAAACGGCTCTTTATTTAACAAAACAAACTTCCAGGCGTGCGGCGGCGTGGACTTCCAGCCACCGAGGTGGAAGAGAGATCCATAGAATAGGACCGGGCGTGCGTAAAAGCCATGACCGAGCCCCATCCACCGTCCCCGGACAGCCACCCGGCCGAGCGCCGGCCCCCGACTTCAATCCACGGAGGTGAAAGAGAGCTCCGTAGAGTAGGACCGGGCGTGCGTAAAAGCCATAATAGTTTTTCAAACCTTTTGTGTCAATCCAAATCCTTAAATCCTTCAAACTCTTCGTCCTCTGTGTCACTTAGAAACAAAGCCGCTGATGATGCCGGTAGTACGTGGGGCCCTTCGTCATCTTCGTCATCCCGTCATCAATCTTTGTCCTTTTTGTAAACAACCGCCGCGCCACGCTGACGGCACTTGAAATTCAAATTACAGTAATCTACAGCAGCTACATCGCGGTTCCACTTTTTTTTTTTTAAGTTTTGAAAAAAAAACATATAAGTCGCTCCTTATTATAAGTCGCCCCCCCCCCCACCCAAACTATGAAAAAAAACGCGACTTATAGTCCGAAAATGACGGTACTTTTTCAAAAGCGTCGGGACTCCAGTTAAATTGAAAGAAATGTGAATTGTTACCACTGAAGGACCAATGTATCAGCTCATTACACGAGACGCAGGTTCAAGGAGAGGTTCAATATCGAGGCGCCTTAGTCACGAAAGACAGAATTGCTTCGGAAGAAAATACGGATAATATCCATACGTGTAAGGCAGGGGTGGGCAAACTTTTTGACTTGCGGGCCGAATTGGGTTCTAAATTTTGACCGGGGGGCCGAACCAGGAGCAGATGGATGTAGTGTTTGTGTGAAGTAATATAAATGACATGTAAAGGTCATTTCATAAAAGGTTTTTACTTTTAGTAGATACTAAAGCATGATTATTACAAAAAAGCTTTTTGAAAACAAATGCATTTATTAACAGCATTAAAAACATATTTCACCAAAAAACTACTATCAGTGATTCTTATTAAATACGACACTGTTATGATGAATAACATTTTCCATCACTTCAGCGCCTACAGGTCAGATTTATGAAATATGTTTATCTAATGAGGCGAAATCACATCCAACGGCAAACATTCTGACCAAATTCATCATCTTGAAGAATCAGTGAAAGAATACATCGAAATAAAGGAATCAATAGTATGGTTGGTTTCCCTTCTTTGCTAGTGCGTCATAGTCTGGAGTAAAATTTGTTGTGGTAATTCTTAGGATAGAGCGGAGGTGTCGGTCCATTAACCTAGATCTGCGACGGGCTTTGTTGACGTTCATGTGGCTGAACGTCTTCTCACACACCTACTAGGTCGAGCCAAATTGTCCACTCTTTTTTAACATTCGGCACTCAGTGTGCACCTTTCTTTTCTTCGGCCCACTCATTTTAATGGAAGGATTCCAGGGGAAGGTTTGTGGGTGGCATTAGCGTAAAACTGTATCTGAAAACTCAGCGCGCGAATTACGAGAATATTGACGTCACAGCCGACACTCGAAATTCGGCACTGATAGATGAAATTACTACTTACTACTGAGTACGCACACGCACTTGTGAGTGTGCACCGAGCTTTCTGACACGGCTCCCGGGAGTAAATGCGCGGACATTATACTCTTTCATCACAGCAACATCTTCATTACAAATCAAACAGACACACTTTCTGTTGATTTCTTTGAAGAAATACTCATTTTCCCAACGCGTTTGAAATATTCTGTCGCACCTCATCCGGTCGTCATTCTTTCAGTTTTGTCATTTTGTACGGAATGATGTGAGCTTTGGGCTGTGACATCATCAATTTATTCATGATCCCTGACGATGCAAACTTTGTTCTCACCACTTACCATGTTTTTGTTTGTTTCTTTGTGTGTTTTAACAAGGAAAGACCGATGTGCTTATGGATGAAGATTAGGGGTGTAAATGGCGGGTTTTGTCACGATACGATATCATACCGATACAAAGAACCACGATACGATATTTGCCGATATCTTAAACCCTGCTGTGATTCATTCACGATACATCACTATAGATAGTGCTCTACGATCGATACGTATATATATTTTTTTAAAATAAAAAATATAGAACAATCTCCTGATTTTTAACAATTCATACGCAAAATCAACAAGGTACTGCAAACTCTTTATTTAGGAAATGACAAGAGTATTGTAGTATACAAAGTGCTTATTTTAACACTGAACTTTGATGTGGTGTTTTTTCTTTAAATGTGCGGCGAGATTTGTGCTCCCTGAAGATTTGATCACCGCATGGCAGGATTGACAAACTGCACGTGTCTTGTCCATTAAGTCATCTTTTCTTTGGAATCCAAAGTGCTTCCAAAGAATGACTTGAAGCCTAAAGTGGAGCCAATTTCCTCGTCTTTTTGGACACGAGCCATAGCACCAGCCCAGGAGCCGCCGAAGTCTAACTTCGAGGGCACGCCCTGAAGAATTGCTATGGGATATCAATCAACGTGATAGATAGAATTAAGCCTGACCTCGTACGAGTTACCGCGCGGAGAACTGAAGTCGTTCAAGTCAAGTTTGATCACTCGCAGGCCAAAGTGGTACGTATGGATGGATGGATGGTTGACTTTTGTATTTGATGTGTATGTTTTGTAAACCTACTAGGGTGACGAGATAGACCTGTTTTTTCTTCATTAGTGTACGATGATACAAATGACATGGTGTCTGCATGGGTAGCAGTAGCAGTTATTGGCCGAACAAAACGTGTACAATGACAAAAACTTAGGTGCCCTGACATTTGTGAGTTTTTGGCCGTTTATTCATTTATACTGTATTTATTTATTCATTTATTCATTCGTTCATATGTAGTATTTATTTACTTACTTACTTACTTACTTACTAGGGGTGTAACGATTCATCGATACACATCGATTAATCGATACACATCGATTAATCGATATAAGGCTCTACGATTTTTTGGCATCGATGCTAAACGTAAACATTAGGGGTGTAAATGGCGGGTTTTGTCACGATACGATATCATATCGATACAAAGAACTACGATACGATATTTGCCGATATCTTAAAGCAAGCTGCGATTCATTCACGATACATCGCGATATAGTGCTCCACGATCGATATTTTTATTTATTTATTTATTTTTAAATAAAAAATATCGAACAATCTCCTGATTTATAACAATTCACACGCAAAATCAACAAGGTACTGCAAACTCTTTATTTAGGAAATGACAAGAGTATTGTAGTATACAAAGTGCTTATTTCAACACTGAACTTTGATGTCGTGTTTTTTTCTTTAAATGTGCGGCGAGATTTGTGCTCCCTGAATATTTGATCACCGCATGGCAGGATTGACAAACTGCACGTGTCTTGTCCGTTGAGCCATCTTTTCTTTGGAATCCAAAGTGCTTCCAAAGAATGACTTGAAGCCTAAAGGGGAGCCAATTTCCTCGTCTTTTTGGACACGAGCCATAGCACCAGCCCAGGAGCCGCCGAAGTCTAACTTCGAGGGCACGCCCTGAAGAATTGCTATGGGATATCAATCAACGTGATAGATAGAATTAAGCCTGACCTCGTACGAGTTACCGCGCGGAGAACTGAAGTCGTTCGAGTCAAGTTTGATCACCCGCAGGCCAAAGTGGTACGTATGGATGGATGGATGGTTGACTTTTGTATTTGATGTGTATGTTTTGTAAACCTACTAGGGTGACGAGATAGACCTGTTTTTTCTTCATTAGTGTACGATGATACAAATGACATGGTGTCTGCATGGGTAGCAGTAGCAGTTATTGGCCGAACAAAACGTGGACAATGACAAAAACTTATGTGCACTGACATTTGTGAGTTTTTGGCCGTTTATTCATTTATTCATTCGTTCATATTTATTTACTTACTTACTTACTAGGGGTGTAACGATTCATCGATACACATCGATTAATCAATATAATGCTCTACGATTTATTGGCATCAATGCTAAACGTAAACATCGATCTATATCGCCCCTTTTTGACCTCGGACATTAGACGCGACTTTATTTTGAAATCCAGTCCATTGTTGCTTGCTTCCTCTTTCCGGGAGCAGTGAGCGGCGTGTTGCGTTGTGAGCAGAGCAGGCACGTGAAAGGAAGGGGAGGCGACAACTAGTACGCGGCTCCTGGGCTGGTGCTCTGGCTCGTGTCCAAAAAGACGAGGAAATTGGCTCCCCTCTAGGCTTTAAGTCATTCGTTTGGAAGCACTTTGGATTCCAGAGAAAAGATGGCTCAACGGACAAGACACGTGCAGTTTGTCAATCCTGCCATGCGGTGATCAAATATTCAGGGAGCCGCACATTTAAAGAAAAAACACGACATCAAAGTTCAGTGTTAAAATAAGCACTTTGTATACGGCAATACTCTTGTCATTTCCTAAATAAAGAGTTTGCAGTACCTTGTTGATTTTGCGTATGAATTGTTATAAATCAGGAGATTGTTCTATATTTTTTATTTAAAAAAAATATATATATGTATCGATCGTAGAGCACTATATCGTGATGTATCGTGAATGAATCGCAGCAGGCTTTAAGATATCGGCCAAAAATCGTATCGTGGTTCTTTGTATTGGTATGATATCGTATCGTGACAAAACCCGCCATTTACACCCCTATTACTTACTTATTCCCCATCTGCTGCCCGATGACTGCTGGGCTCCAGAACGGCCAGCCCAGTCTACTTCGTAGGAAAGTGAAATGGAATGGCATGTACATGAATTATGGTTGAGGCAGTCCAACAAAATCCCGGAACAAACAGTTTCGTTTGGCTCACCAGTTCTACCAGTTCGACGGTATGGCTGTGATGTAAAAGGAAGCTAAGCTCCCAGTAAACAGAAGAACTCTTGTCTCCTTTGCGAACGAACCGGCTTAGGATAATTGCACCGCAAAGACTCTTTCCAATTGATCACACGCAAGATCCATTTTGAAAAGAGAGCGGTGCGTGCCCTCAGCTCGTCCATGAGATCTTGGGAGGGCGGGATCTGAGCTGCGGCTGCTGGCTGGGGGAGCGTGGTCTTGTCAGCTCAACGCTATTTTCGGACTGCTTCAAGTGATCCCTTTGCGTTCAGGTCCATGTGCGAACGATGGCTCTGGATAAGAAAATCAAGGGCCTGCTGTTGAAAACGCTGAAAGACCTGGGGCAGGAGGACTTCAAGGAGTTCAAGTTTTGGACGGACCTGCCCGAGAGCATCACAGAAGACGCAGACCGGACTGACATCGCCAAACAGCTGATGAAAAGTCACGGCAAGAACGCGGGGAAGAAGACCATCGAGATTCTGGAGAAGATCAACCACAACAACCTGGCCCAGAAGCTGCACAACGACCTGCCGCAAATCACAGGTAAGGTGAACGAGGCTTCTGGTGGGGGAAGGGGGAGGCTTTCAGAAAGCAGCTTACCTGAAAACTCTCAGGTGATACAAATGATGGCAATAGCTCTGGCCTCCTTCACTTGCCTCCTTGAGGGGAAGCGGCGGCGGCGGCATGGCTGCGGCACGCTTGCGGCCAGGCCTAAAGACGGTTTTGCAACACGGGATCTCCTTCTGCGCTCTCAGGTACCGAGGCGCTGGCCTCCGTTCTAATCTCGCCCGGCAGCCTGAGGGAGCTGGATCTCGGCTACAACGACTTGCACGACGACGGGCTGAAGGCGATCGCCGCCGGACTGGCAAAGCCGGAGAGCACCTTGGAAGTTCTCAAGTAAGGCTCTCCTCGAGCGGCAGAAGGCCAGCCGGCGGCCCAAGGTTCCTGTGTCAGCCACCCTCTTGTCTTCTCAGGCTCGAGAACTGCAACCTGAGCAAGGAAAGCTGTGACGCGCTGGCCTCTGTTCTAAGCTCGCCCAGCATCCTGAGGGAGCTGGATCTCAGCAAAAACAACTTGTACGACGACGGGCTGGAGGCACTCGCCGCTGGACTGGCAAAGCCGGAGTGCACCTTGGAAGTTCTCGAGTAAGGCTCTCCTCGAGCGGCAGAAGGCCAGCCCCCCCAAGAACCTTGGGCCTGTGTCAGCCGCCCTCTTGTCTTCTCAGGCTCCAGGACTGCAAGCTGAGCAAGACAAGCTGTGAGGCGCTGGTCTCCGTTTTAAGCTCGCCCGGCCGCCTGAGGGAGCTGGATCTCGGCTACAACAACTTGCACGACGACGGGCTGAAGGCGCTCGCCGCCGGACTGGCAAAGCCGGAGTGCACCTTGGAAGTTCTCGAGTAAGGCTCCCCTCGAGCGGCAGAAGGCCAGCCGGCCCAAGAACCTTGGGCTTGTGTCAGCCGCCCTCTTGTCTTCTCAGGCTCGAGGACTGCAAGCTGAGCAAGAAAAGCTGTGAGGCGCTGTTCTCCGTTCTAAGCTCGCCCGGCTGCCTGAAGGAGCTGAATCTTGGCTCCAACGCCTTGCACGACGACGGGCTGAAGGCGCTCGCCGCTGGACTGGCAAAGCCGCAGTGCACCTTGCAAGTTCTCGGGTAAGGCTCCCCTCGAGCGGCAGAAGGCCAGCCGGCCCAAGAACCTTGGGCTTGTGTCAGCCGCCCTCTTGTCTTCTCAGGCTCGAGAGCTGCAACCTGAGCAAGGAAAGCTGTGAGGCGCTGGCCTCTGTTCTAAGCTCGCCCGGCAGCCTGAGGGAGCTGGATCTCAGCGAAAACGACTTGTACGACGACGGGCTGGAGGCGCTCGCCGCCGGACTGGCAAAGCCGCAGTGCACCTTGCAAGTTCTCGGGTAAGGTTCTCCTCGAGCGGCGAGCCGGCCCAAGAACCTTGGGCCTGTGTCAGCTGCCCTCTTGTCTTCTCAGGCTCGAGAGCTGCAACCTGAGCGAGAAAAGCTGCGAGGCGCTGGCCTCCATTCTAAGCTCGCCCGGCACCCTGAGGGAGCTGTATCTTAGCAACAACGACTTGTGTGACGACGGGCTGGAGGCGCTCGCCGCCGGACTGGCAAACCCGGAGTGCACCTTGGAAGTTCTCGAGTAAGGCTCCCCTCGAGCGGCAGAAGGCCAGCCGGCCCAAGAACCTTGGGCTTGTGTCAGCCGGCCGCCCTCTTGTCTTCTCAGGCTCGAGGGCTGCAACCTGAGCAAGGAAAGCTGTGAGGCGCTGGCCTCTGTTCTAAGCTCACCCGGCAGCCTGAGGGAGCTGGATCTCAGCGAAAACGAATTGTGCGACGACGGGCTGGAGGCGCTCGCCGCCGGACTGGCAAAGCCGCAGTGCACCTTGCAAGTTCTCGGGTAAGGTTCTCCTCGAGCGGCGAGCCGGCCCAAGAATCTTGGGCTTGTGTCAGCCGCCCTCTTGTCTTCTCAGGCTGGTGGAGTGCGAGATCGGCACACAAGGATGCGTCTCACTGGCCAAAGCTCTCCGGTCCAACCCGTCTCACCTCCAACAGCTGAAGCTGTGGGGCAATGACATCAGCGAGGAAGGAAAGCGGGCCTTGGAGGAGGTACAAATGGATTCTCGCTGCAGTCTGAAGATCGAGTGGTAGGTTCCAAACATCTTCCAGGGTGCCGTTGAAGAAAATGGCTTTCAAAAAGTCGCTGGCGCCTAGCTCCAAAACCAGATTTGCTGACATCACATTGAACTAGAATTTTGCAATTTCTGGAGAAATTGCGTGTGAAGGCGAAATGTATGAATAACTTTTTCGGGGAATGCTGCCGAACGATGTTGAAACGTGTTGAATTACTTGAGAAATGTAGAATATTTGGAGAATTTGTGGTGAATTTCAAAATAAAAGATGTGAAGTTTTTGGTAAGTTGTGGAATAGGTAGAAAAATGATGAACAGTTGAAAGTTGGAATGGGTTGAATCGGTTGAAAAATGTAGAAATGAGAAGGGAAAAAGGAATTGGGTGTGAATTTCAAAATAAAAGATGTGAAGGTTTTGGGAAGTTGTGGAATAGGTCGAAAAATGATGAACAGTTGAAAGTTGGAATGGGTTGAATCGGTTGAAAAATGTAGAAATGAGAAGGGAAAAGGGAATTGGGTGTGAATTTCAAAATAAAAGATGTGAAGTTTTTGGTAAGTGGGAAGTTGTGGAATAGGTAGAAAAATGATGAACAGTTGAAAGTTGGAATGGGTTGAATCGGTTGAAAAATGTAGAAATGAGAAGGGAAAAGGGAATTGGGTGTGAATTTCAAAATAAAAGATGTGAAGTTTTTGGTAAGTGGGAAGTTGTGGAATAGGTAGAAAAATGATGAACAGTTGAAAGTTGGAATGGGTTGAATCGGTTGAAAAATGTAGAAATGAGAAGGGAAAAGGGAATTGAGTGTGAATTTCAAAATAAAAGATGTGAAGTTTTTGGTAAGTGGGAAGTTGTGGAATAGGTAGAAAAATGATGAACAGTTGAAAGTTGGAATGGGTTGAATCGGTTGAAAAATGTAGAAATGAGAAGGGAAAAGGGAATTGGGTGTGAATTTCAAAATAAAAGATGTGAAAATTTTTGGTAAGTGGGAAGTTGTGGAATAGGTAGAAAAATGATGAACAGTTGAAAGTTGGAATGGGTTGAATCGGTTGAAAAATGTAGAAATGAGAAGGGAAAAGGGAATTGGGTGTGAATTTCAAAATAAAAGATGTGAAGTTTTTGGTAAGTGGGAAGTTGTGGAATAGGTAGAAAAATGATGAACAGTTGAAAGTTGGAATGGGTTGAATCGGTTGAAAAATGTAGAAATGAGAAGGGAAAAGGGAATTGAGTGTGAATTTCAAAATAAAAGATGTGAAGTTTTTGGTAAGTGGGAAGTTGTGGAATAGGTAGAAAAATGATGAACAGTTGAAAGTTGGAATGGGTTGAATCGGTTGAAAAATGTAGAAATGAGAAGGGAAAAGGGAATTGGGTGTGAATTTCAAAATAAAAGATGTGAAGTTTTTGGTAAGTGGGAAGTTGTGGAATAGGTAGAAAAATGATGAACAGTTGAAAGTTGGAATGGGTTGAATCGGTTGAAAAATGTAGAAATGAGAAGGGAAAAAGGAATTGGGTGTGAATTTCAAAATAAAAGATGTGAAGTATTTGGGAAGTTGTGGAATAGGTAGAAAAATGATGAACAGTAGAAAGTTGGAATGGGTTGAATCGGTTGAAAAATGTAGAAATTAGAGTACAAAAACGGAATTTGAGAGAATTTTGGTTGAATTTCAAAATAAAAGATGTGAAGTTTTTGGTAAGTGGGAAGTTGTGGAATAGGTAGAAAAATGATGAACAGTTGAAAGTTGGAATGGGTTGAATCGGTTGAAAAATGTAGAAATGAGAAGGGAAAAGGAAATTGGGTGTGAATTTCAAAATAAAAGATGTGAAGTTTTTGGTTAGTGGGAAGTTGTGGAATAGGTAGAAAAATGATGAACAGTTGAAAGTTAGAATGGGTTGAATCGGTTGAAAAATGTAGAAATGAGAAGGGAAAAGGAATTGGGTGTGAATTTCAAAATAAAAGATGTGAAGCTTTTGGTAAGTGGGAAGTTGTGGAATCGGTAGAAAAGTAATGAACAGTTGAAAGTTGGAATGGGTTGAATCGGTTGAAAAATGTAGAAATTAGAGTGGAAAAACGAAATTTTAGAGAATTTTGGTTGAATTTCAAAATAAAAGATGTGAAGTTTTTGGGAAGTGGGACGTTGTGGAATAGGTAGGCAAAAGATGAACAGTTGAAAGTTGGAACGAGTTGAATCGGTTGAAAAATGTAGAAGTTAGAGCTGAAAAACGAAATTTTGTGAAAATTTGTCGGAATTTTTAACGTGAAAACGTGAAATTTTTGAATTTGGGAATTTTGGGAATGTCGAGAATCCTTCCGAATGTGATTAGAATGTGCTGAATGATGTGAATTTCAAATTGGAACGACGTAAACGTGAAATGTCGAATGTGCCATTAAGAATGAATGGGGAAAAATTTGTCGGAATTTGGGGAATTTTGCGGAATCGGAAAATGTTCGGAATGAGAAAAATACAAGCCACCCTTTCCTGAATATTTGGAATACGTGAAAAGTGGAATGGAGTGAATCGGGTGAATTTTGTGAAAGAAGAAGCGGGACAAAAAAGTGAGGAGAATAAAATATAATAATAATAATAACTAGAATTTTGCAATTTCTGGAGAAATTGCGTGTGAAGGCGAAATGTATGAATAACTTTTTCGGGGAATGCTGCCGAACGATGTTGAAACGTGTTGAATTACTTGAGAAATGTAGAATATTTGGAGAATCTGTGGTGAATTTCAAAATTGAAAGTTTGGAATATTTGGTAAGTGGGAAGTTGTGGAATAGGTAGGCAAAAGATGAAGAGTTGAAAGTTGGAATGGGTTGAATCGGTTGAAAAATGTAGAAATTAGAGTGGAAAAACTGAATTTTGGAGAATTTGGTTGAATTTCGAATTTGGAATTTTTGGTAAGTGGGAAGTTGTGGAATAGGTAGGCAAAAGATGAACAGTTGAAAGTTGGAACGGGTTGAATCAGTTAAAAAATGTAGAAGTTAGAGCAAATGTTGAATCCCCATAGAGAATGGATGGGAAAATAAAAAAAAAGCAATTGCGCCAAAATCTTTTTAAATTTGGAACAAAACCAAAAAAAACGGCCTCAGGAGGTTCACTTTTGGGGTAGAAATGTTGAAACGGGTTAAATCAGACAAAAAACGAAAAAGTTAGCGCAAATGTAGCTATTTGGGCCACTCAGTGTTGAAATAAGGTCACTTCCGGTTTGATTCGGGTCACTTCCGGTCTAGTTTGGGTCACTTCCGGTTTATTTGGGTCACTTCCGGTTTAAAACACGTCACTTCCGGTTTAGCTGAGGTCACTTCCGGTTTACTTGGGGTCACCTCCGGTCTAAAAAGGTAACTTCCGGTTCATTTGTGGTCACTTCCGGTTCGATTTGGGGTCACTTCCGGTTTACCAGAGGTCACTTCCGGTCTATTTGGGGTCACTTCCGGTCTATTTGGGGTCACTTCCGGTTTATTTGGGTCACTTCCGGTTTAATTTGGGTCACTTCCGGTTCGTCTGAGGTCACTTCCGGTTTATTAGGGGTCATTTCCGGTCTAAAAAGGTCACTTCCGGTACATTTGGGGTCACTTCCGGTTTACCAGAGGTCACTTCCGGTCTATTAAGGGTCACTTCCGGTTTATTAGGGGTCACTTCCGGTTTATTTGGGTCACTTCCGGTTTAATTTGGGTCACTTCCGGTTCGTCTGAGGTCACTTCCGGTTTATTAGGGGTCATTTCCGGTCTAAAAAGGTCACTTCCGGTACATTTGGGGTCACTTCCGGTTTGATTTGGGGTCACTTCCGGTTTACCTGAGGTCACTTCCGGTCTATTTGGGGTCACTTTCGGTTTGATTTGGGGCACTTCCGGTTCATTCTGGGTTCATTGGTGGCACTTCAGGGTCATCCAAGATGGCCGCCACACTGGAATTGGGGGTCAAGGGTTGAATTGTGTAAGCATAGTGGAAGTGGGGGTGAATGGGAGTGAATGTGGGAATCATAGTGGAAGTGGGGGTGAATGGGAGTGAATGTGGTAAGCATAAGGTGAATAAGGGGAATAAATGTGGAATGGGTTGAATCGGTCGAAAAATGTAGAAATTAGAGTAGAAAAACGAAATTTTAGAGAATTTTGGTTGAATTTCAAATTTGAGAATTTGGAATTTTTGGTAAGTGGGAAGTTGTGGAATAGGTAGGCAAAAGATGAACAGTTGAAAGTTGGAACGGGTTGAATCGGTTGAAAAATGTAGAAATTAGAGTGGAATAACGGAATTTGAGAGAATTTTGGTTGAATTTCAAATTTGAAAATTTGGAATTTTTGGTAAGTGGGAAGTTGTGGAATAGGTAGGCAAAAGATGAACAGTTGAAAGTTGGAACGGGTTGAATCGGTTGAAAAATGTAGAAATTAGAGTGGAATAACGGAATTTGAGAGAATTTTGGTTGAATTTCAAATTTGAAAATTTGGAATTTTTGGTAAGTGGGAAGTTGTGGAATAGGTAGGCAAAAGATGAACAGTTGAAAGTTGGAATGGGTTGAATCGGTTGAAAAATGTAGAAGTTAGAGGTGAAAAACGAAATTTTGTGAAATGTCGAATGTGCCATTAAGAATGGATGGGGAAAAATTTGTCGGAATTTTGGGAATTTTGCGGAATCGGAAAATTTTCGGAATGAGAAAAATACAAGCACCCCTTTCCTGAATATTTGGAATACGTGAAAAGTGGAATGGAGTGAATCGGATGAATTATGTGAAAGATGAAACGGGACAAAAAAGTGAGGAGAATAAAATAGAAGAATAATAATAATAACTAGAATTTTGCAATTTCTGGAGAAATTGCGTGTGAAGGCGAAATGTATGAATAACTTCTTCGGGGAATGCTGCCGAACGATGTTGAAACGTGTTGAATTACTTGAGAAATGTAGAATATTTGGAGAATTTGGCGTGAATTTCAAAATAAAAGATGTGAAGTTTTTGGTAAGTGGGAAGTTGTGGAAAAGGTCGAAAAATGATGAACAGTTGAAAGTTGGAATGTGTTGAATCGGTTGAAAAATGTAGAAATGAGAAGGGAAAAAGGAATTGGGTGTGAATTTCAAAATAAAAGATGTGAAGGTTTTGGGAAGTTGTGGAATAGGTCGAAAAATGATGAACAGTTGAAAGTTGGAATGGGTTGAATCGGCTGAAAAATGTAGAAATGAGAAGGGAAAAGGGAATTGGGTGTGAATTTCAAAATAAAAGATGTGAAGTTTTTGGTAAGTGGGAAGTTGTGGAATAGGTAGAAAAATGATGAACAGTTGAAAGTTGGAATGGGTTGAATCGGTTGAAAAATGTAGAAATGAGAAGGGAAAAGGGAATTGGGTGTGAATTTCAAAATAAAAGATGTGAAGTTTTTGGTAAGTGGGAAGTTGTGGAATAGGTAGAAAAATGATGAACAGTTGAAAGTTGGAATGGGTTGAATCGGTTGAAAAATGTAGAAATGAGAAGGGAAAAGGGAATTGAGTGTGAATTTCAAAATAAAAGATGTGAAGTTTTTGGTAAGTGGGAAGTTGTGGAATAGGTAGAAAAATGATGAACAGTTGAAAGTTGGAATGGGTTGAATCGGTTGAAAAATGTAGAAATGAGAAGGGAAAAGGGAATTGGGTGTGAATTTCAAAATAAAAGATGTGAAGTTTTTGGTTAGTGGGAAGTTGTGGAATGGGTAGAAAAATGATGAACAGTTGAAAGTTGGAATGGGTTGAATCGGTTGAAAAATGTAGAAATTAGAAGGGAAAAAGGAATTGGGTGTGAATTTCAAAATAAAAGATGTGAAGTATTTGGGAAGTTGTGGAATAGGTAGAAAAATGATGAACAGTTGAAAGTTGGAATGGGTTGAATCGGTTGAAAAATGTAGAAATTAGAGTACAAAAACGGAATTTGAGAGAATTTTGGTTGAATTTCAAAATAAAAGATGTGAAGTTTTTGGTAAGTGGGAAGTTGTGGAATAGGTAGAAAAATGATGAACAGTTGAAAGTTGGAATGGGTTGAATCGGTTGAAAAATGTAGAAATGAGAAGGGAAAAGGAAATTGGGTGTGAATTTCAAAATAAAAGATGTGAAGTTTTTGGTAAGTGGGAAGTTGTGGAATAGGTAGAAAAATGATGAACAGTTGAAAGTTGGAATGGGTTGAATCGGTTGAAAAATGTAGAAATGAGAAGGGAAAAGGAATTGGGTGTGAATTTCAAAATAAAAGATGTGAAGCTTTTGGTAAGTGGGAAGTTGTGGAATCGGTAGAAAAATAATGAACAGTTGAAAGTTGGAATGGGTTGAATCGGTTGAAAAATGTAGAAATTAGAGTGGAAAAACGAAATTTTAGAGAATTTTGGTTGAATTTCAAAATAAAAGATGTGAAGTTTTTGGGAAGTGGGACGTTGTGGAATAGGTAGGCAAAAGATGAACAGTTGAAAGTTGGAACGAGTTGAATCGGTTGAAAAATGTAGAAGTTAGAGCTGAAAAACGAAATTTTGTGAAAATTTGTCGGAATTTTTAACGTGAAAACGTGAAATTTCTGAATTTGGGAATTTTGGGAATGTCGAGAATCCTTCCGAATGTGATTAGAATGTGCTGAATGATGTGAATTTCAAATTGGAACGACGTAAACGTGAAATGTCGAATGTGCCATTAAGAATGAATGGGGAAAAATTTGTCGGAATTTGGGGAATTTTGCGGAATCGGAAAATGTTCGGAATGAGAAAAATACAAGCCACCCTTTCCTGAATATTTGGAATACGTGAAAAGTGGAATGGAGTGAATCGGGTGAATTTTGTGAAAGAAGAAGCGGGACAAAAAAGTGAGGAGAATAAAATATAATAATAATAATAACTAGAATTTTGCAATTTCTGGAGAAATTGCGTGTGAAGGCGAAATGTATGAATAACTTCTTCAGGGAATGCTGCCGAACGATGTTGAAACGTGTTGAATTACTTGAGAAATGTAGAATATTTGGAGAATTTGTGGCGAATTTCAAAATAAAAGATGTCAAGTTTTTGGTAAGTGGGAAGTTGTGGAATAGGTCGAAAAATGATGAACAGTTGAAAGTTGGAATGGGTTGAATCGGTTGAAAAATGTAGAAATGAGAAGGGAAAAAGGAATTGGGTGTGAATTTCAAAATAAAAGATGTGAAGGTTTTGGGAAGTTGTGGAATAGGTCGAAAAATGATGAACAGTTGAAAGTTGGAATGGGTTGAATCGGTTGAAAAATGTAGAAATGAGAAGGGAAAAGGGAATTGGGTGTGAATTTCAAAATAAAAGATGTGAAGTTTTCTGTAAGTGGGAAGTTGTGGAATAGGTAGAAAAATGATGAACAGTTGAAAGTTGGAATGGGTTGAATCGGTTGAAAAATGTAGAAATGAGAAGGGAAAAGGGAATTGAGTGTGAATTTCAAAATAAAAGATGTGAAGTTTTTGGTAAGTGGGAAGTTGTGGAATAGGTAGAAAAATGATGAACAGTTGAAAGTTGGAATGGATTGAATCGGTTGAAAAATGTAGAAATGAGAAGGGAAAAGGGAA
The DNA here is from genome assembly GCF_033458585.1 of Syngnathus typhle. Lineage (NCBI taxonomy): Eukaryota > Metazoa > Chordata > Actinopteri > Syngnathiformes > Syngnathidae > Syngnathus > Syngnathus typhle. The sequence continues at coordinate 28,584,214 of NC_083738.1, read as the reverse complement.
TTGGGTGTGAATTTCAAAATAAAAGATGTGAAGTTTTTGGTAAGTGGGAAGTTGTGGAATAGGTAGAAAAATGATGAACAGTTGAAAGTTGGAATGGGTTGAATCGGTTGAAAAATGTAGAAATGAGAAGGGAAAAAGGAATTGGGTGTGAATTTCAAAATAAAAGATGTGATGTTTTTGGGAAGTTGTGGAATAGGTAGAAAAATGATGAACAGTTGAAAGTTGGAATGGGTTGAATCGGTTGAAAAATGTAGAAATTAGAGTACAAAAACGGAATTTGAAAGAATTTTGGTTGAATTTCAAAATAAAAGATGTGAAGTTTTTGGTAAGTGGGAAGTTGTGGAATAGGTAGAAAAATGATGAACAGTTGAAAGTTGGAATGGGTTGAATCGGTTGAAAAATGTAGAAATGAGAAGGGAAAAGGAAATTGGGTGTGAATTTCAAAATAAAAGATGTGAAGTTTTTGGTAAGTGGGAAGTTGTGGAATAGGTAGAAAAATTATGAACAGTTGAAAGTTGGAATGGGTTGAATCGGTTGAAAAATGTAGAAATGAGAAGGGAAAAGGAATTGGGTGTGAATTTCAAAATAAAAGATGTGAAGCTTTTGGTAAGTGGGAAGTTGTGGAATCGGTAGAAAAATAATGAACAGTTGAAAGTTGGAATGGGTTGAATCGGTTGAAAAATGTAGAAATTAGAGTAGAAAAACGAAATTTTAGAGAATTTTGGTTGAATTTCAAAATAAAAGATGTGAAGTTTTTGGTAAGTGGGACGTTGTGGAATAGGTAGGCAAAAGATGAACAGTTGAAAGTTGGAACGAGTTGAATCGGTTGAAAAATGTAGAAGTTAGAGCTGAAAAACGAAATTTTGTGGAAATTTGTCGGAATTTTTAACGTGAAAACGTGAAATTTTCGAATTTGGGAATTTTGGGAATGTCGAGAATCCTTCCGAATGTGATTAGAATGTGCTGAATGATGTGAATTTCAAATTGGAACGACGTAAATGTGAAATGTCGAATGTGCCATTAAGAATGAATGGGGAAAAATTTGTCGGAATTTGGGGAATTTTGCGGAAACGGAAAATTTTCGGAACGAGAAAAATGGAAGCGCTCGTCGCGTGAATATTTGGAATACGTGAAAAGTGGAATGGAGTGAATCGGATGAATTATGTGGAAGCTGAAACGTGTCAAAAAAGTGTGGAGAATAAAATAGAAGAATAACTAGAATTTTGCAATTTCTGGAGAAATTGCGTGTGAAGGCGAAATGTATGAATAACTTCTTCGGGGAATGCTGCCGAACGATGTTGAAACGTGTTGAATTACTTGAGAAATGTAGAATATTTGGAGAATTTGTGGCGAATTTCAAAATAAAAGATGTGAAGTTTTTGGTAAGTGGGAAGTTGTGGAATAGGTCGAAAAATGATGAACAGTTGAAAGTTGGAATGGGTTGAATTGGTTGAAAAATGTAGAAATGAGAAGGGAAAAAGGAATTGGGTGTGAATTTCAAAATAAAAGATGTGAAGGTTTTGGGAAGTTGTGGAATAGGTCGAAAAATGATGAACAGTTGAAAGTTGGAATGGGTTGAATCGGTTGAAAAATGTAGAAATGAGAAGGGAAAAGGGAATTGGGTGTGAATTTCAAAATAAAAGATGTGAAGTTTTTGGTAAGTGGGAAGTTGTGGAATAGGTCGAAAAATGATGAACAGTTGAAAGTTGGAATGGGTTGAATCGGTTGAAAAATGTAGAAATGAGAAGGGAAAAGGGAATTGGGTGTGAATTTCAAAATAAAAGATGTGAAGTTTTTGGTAAGTGGGAAGTTGTGGAATAGGTAGAAAAATGATGAACAGTTGAAAGTTGGAATGGGTTGAATCGGTTGAAAAATGTAGAAATGAGAAGGGAAAAGGGAATTAGGTGTGAATTTCAAAATAAAAGAATTGAAGTTTTTGGTAAGTGGGAAGTTGTGGAATAGGTAGAAAAATGATGAACAGTTGAAAGTTGGAATGGGTTGAATCGGTTGAAAAATGTAGAAATGAGAAGGGAAAAAGGAATTGGGTGTGAATTTCAAAATAAAAGATGTGAAGTTTTTGGGAAGTTGTGGAATAGGTAGAAACATGATGAACAGTTGAAAGTTGGAATGGGTTGAATCGGTTGAAAAATGTAGAAATTAGAGTACAAAAACGGAATTTGAGAGAATCTTGGTTGAATTTCAAAATAAAAGATGTGAAATTTTTGGTAAGTGGGAAGTTGTGGAATAGGTAGAAAAATGATGAACAGTTGAAAGTTGGAATGGGTTGAATCGGTTGAAAAATGTAGAAATGAGAAGGGAAAAGGGAATTGGGTGTGAATTTCAAAATAAAAGATGTGAAGTTTTTGGTAAATGGGAAGTTGTGGAATAGGTCGAAAAATGATGAACAGTTGAAAGTTGGAATGGGTTGAATCGGTTGAAAAATGTAGAAATGAGAAGGGAAAGGGAATTGGGTGTGAATTTCAAAATAAAAGATGTGAAGCTTTTGGTAAGTGGGAAGTTGTGGAATCGGTAGAAAAATAATGAACAGTTGAAAGTTGGAATGGGTTGAATCGGTTGAAAAATGTAGAAATTAGAGTAGAAAAACGAAATTTTAGAGAATTTTGGTTGAATTTCAAAATAAAAGATGTGAAGTTTTTGGTAAGTGGGACGTTGTGGAATAGGTAGGCAAAGGATGAACAGTTGAAAGTTTGAACGAGTTGAATCGGTTGAAAAATGTAGAAGTTAGAGGTGAAAAACGAAATTTTGTGAAAATTTGTCGGAATTTTTAACGTGAAAACGTGAAATTTTCGAATTTGGGAATTTTGGGAATGTCGAGAATCCTTCCGAATGTGATTAGAATGTGTTGAATGATGTGAATTTGAAATTGGAACGACGTAAATGTGAAATGTAGAATGTGCCATTAAGAATGAATGGGGAAAAATTTGTCGGAATTTTGGGAATTTTGCGGAATCGGTAAATTTTCGGAACGAGAAAAATGGAAGCGCTCGTCGCGTGAATATTTGGAATACGTGAAAAGTGGAATGGAGTGAATCGGATGAATTATGTGGAAGATGAAACGTGTCGAAAAAGTGTGGAGAATAAAATAGAAGAATAATAATAATAACTAGAATTTTGCAATTTCTGGAGAAATTGCGTGTGAAGGCGAAATGTATGAATAACTTTTTCGGGGAATGCTGCCGAACGATGTTGAAACGTGTTGAATTACTTGAGAAATGTAGAATATTTGGAGAATTTGTGGTGAATTTCAAAATTGAAAGTTTGGAATATTTGGTAAGTGGGAAGTTGTGGAATAGGTAGGCAAAAGATGAACAGTTGAAAGTTGGAATGGGTTGAATCGGTTGAAAAATGTAGAAATTAGAGTAGAAAAACGAAATTTTGGAGAAATTGGTTGAATTTCGAATTTTTGGTAAGTGGGAAGTTGTGGAATAGGTAGGCAAAAGATGTACAGTTGAAAGTTGGAACGGGTTGAATCAGTTAAAAAATGTAGAAGTTAGAGCAAATGTTGAATCCCCATAGAGAATGAATGGGAAAATAAAAAAAAGCAATTGCGCCAAAATCTTTCTAAATTTGGAACAAAACAAAAAAAAACAGCCTCAGGAGGTTCACTTTTGGGGTAAAAATGTTGAAACGGGTTAAATCGGACAAAAAACGAAGACATTAGAGCAAATGTAGCTATTTGGGGCACTTAGTGTTGAAATAAGGTCCTTTCCGGCTTGATTCGGGTCATTTCCGGTCTAATTTGGGCCACTTCCGGTTTATTTGGGACACTTCCGGTTTAATACAGGTCACTTCCGGTTTAGCTGAGGTCACTTCCGGTTTATTTGGGGTCACTTCCGGTCTAAAAAGGTCACTTCCGGTTCATTTGGGGTCACTTCCGGTTTGATTTGGGGTCACTTCCGGTTTACCAGAGGTCACTTCCGGTCTATTTGGGGTCACTTCCGGTTTATTTGGGTCACTTCCGGTTTAATTTGGGTCACTTCCGGTTCGTCTGAGGTCACTTCCGGTTTATTAGGGGTCATTTCCGGTCTAAAAAGGTCACTTCCGGTACATTTGGGGTCACTTCCGGTTTGATTTGGGGTCACTTCCGGTTTACCTGAGGTCACTTCCGGTCTATTTGGGGTCACTTTCGGTTTGATTTGGGCCACTTCCGGTTCATTCTGGGTTCATTGGTGGCACTTCAGGGTCATCCAAGATGGCCGCCACACTGGAATTGGGGGTCAAGGGTTGAATTGTGTAAGCATAGTGGAAGTGGGGGTGAATGGGAGTGAATGTGGGAAGAATAAGGTGAATTAAGTGAATAAATTTGGAATGGGTTGAATCGGTTGAAAAATGTAGAAATGAGAAGGGAAAAAGGAATTGGGTGTGAATTTCAAAATAAAAGATGTGAAGTTTTTGGTAAGTGGGAAGTTGTGGAATAGGTAGAAAAATGATGAACAGTTGAAAGTTGGAATGGGTTGAATCGGTTGAAAAATGTAGAAATGAGAAGGGAAAAAGGAATTGGGTGTGAATTTCAAAATAAAAGATGTGAAGTTTTTGGTAAGTGGGAAGTTGTGGAATAGGTAGAAAAATGATGAACAGTTGAAAGTTGGAATGGGTTGAATCGGTTGAAAAATGTAGAAATGAGAAGGAGAAACGGAAATATTGGAGAATTGGGTGTGAATTTCAAAATAAAAGATGTGAAGTTTTTGGTAAGTGGGAAGTTGTGGAATAGGTAGAAAAATGATGAACAGTTGAAAGTTGGAATGGGTTGAATCGGTTGAAAAATGTAGAAATGAGAAGGGAAAAGGAATTGGGTGTGAATTTCAAAATAAAAGATGTGAAGCTTTTGGTAAGTGGGAAGTTGTGGAATCAGTAGAAAAATAATGAACAGTTGAAAGTTGGAATGGGTTGAATCGGTTGAAAAATGTAGAAATTAGAGTAGAAAAACGAAATTTTAGAGAATTTTGGTTGAATTTCAAAATAAAAGATGTGAAGTTTTTGGTAAGTGGGACGTTGTGGAATAGGTAGGCAAAAGATGAACAGTTGAAAGTTGGAACGAGTTGAATCGGTTGAAAAATGTAGAAGTTAGAGGTGAAAAACGAAATTTTGTGAAAATTTGTCGGAATTTTTAACGTGAAAACGTGAAATTTTCGAATTTGGGAATTTTGGGAATGTCGAGAATCCTTCCGAATGTGATTAGAATGTGCTGAATGATGTGAATTTCAAATTGGAACGACGTAAATGTGAAATGTCGAATGTGCCATTAAGAATGAATGGGGAAAAATTTGTCGGAATTTTGGGAATTTTGCGGAATCGGAAAATTTTCGGAACGAGCAAAATACAAGCGCTCGTCGCGTGAATATTTGGAATACGTGAAAAGTGGAATGGAGTGAATCGGATGAATTATGTGGAAGATGAAACGTGTCAAAAAAGTGTGGAGAAACGTAGAGAATAATAATAATAATAATAATAGAGAATGGTGTAGAATAACATATGTGTGAAGGCCTTCGCCTTCACACAACTAGAATTGCAATTTCGGAAGAAATTGCGTGTGAAGGCGAAGGCAGATGTTAATTTAGAAACGTTAAGCGTTAAAAATGATGAGCGGGAAGAATGAAAAGGGAAAGAAATAATTGTGAAATAAATGGGAAAATGTTACAAATACATGTTACAAAAAGGTACAAATGATAAGCGTTAAAAATGAAATGTTACAAATGTTACAAAAAAGGTACAAATGATAAGCGTTGAAAATGATAAGGGGAAGGATAAAGAGTAAAATATATAATGACGCCCAATGTGGGAATCGAACTGACAAGGGATTTGATACCACTCGGGAAAGATGCTCGTGTACTGGAATCACTTGTGTTTCCCACGAGCTAATTGTGTCCCTGTCTACAAACTGGTTGAATTTGGTTAATGTATTGAATGTGTTTGTTGAATGCGAATACGTAATCAAAGTGGTGGAAATTGCTTAATGTAATGAATGTTGAATGCGAATGTTAGTTACAAATGATAAGCGTTAAAAATGATAAGCGGGAAGAATAAAGAGTAAAATAATTAATGACGCCCAATGTGGGAATCGAACCCACTACAGGAAACTGGCTCGGGTTGACATTGCCATTAAGAATGAATGGGGAAATAAAAGGCACAAATTTGCTAATTACTTAAAAACGGTAAATGTTATGAACGCGAAAAATACTTGCAAGCGTGCCATGAATTTTTGGAACGTGTGAAAGTTTGAACGAGGTGAATCGGTTGAAGCATGTGGGAGTAGTTGGATGTCAAAAAAGTGGGAGGAATAAGTTGTTTAATAATGACTCCCAATGTGGGAATCGAACCCACTACAGGAAACTGGCTCAGGTTGACATTTCCATTGTGTTTCCGACTGAGCTAATGAGGATCCTTCCTTCTTGCTGGTTGAATTTGGTTAATGTAATGAATGTGTTTGTTGAATGCGAATGCGTAATCAAAGTGGTGGAAATTGCTTAATGTAATGAATGTTGAATGCGAATGACAAACGTTACAAATGATAACCGTTGAAAATGATAACCGGGAAGGATAAAGAGTAAAATAAATAATGACGCCCAATGTGGGAATCGAACTGACGCGGGTTTTGATACCACTCGGGAATGATGCTCGTGTACTGGAATCACTTGTGTTTCCCACGAGCTAATTGAGTCCCTTACTATGTCGTGGTTGCAATTGGTTAATGTAATGAATGTGTTTGTTGAATGCGAATACGTAATCAAAGTGGTGGAAATTGCTTAATGTAATGAATGTTGAATGCGAATGTTAGTTACAAATGATAAGCGTTGAAAATGATAAGCGGGAAGAATAAAGAGTAAAATAATTAATGACGCCCAATGTGGGAATCGAACCCACTACAGGAAACTGGCTCGGGTTGACATTGCCATTAAGAATGAATGGGGAAATAAAAGGCACAAATTTGCTAATTACTTAAAAACGGTAAATGTTATGAACGCGAAAAATACTGGCAAGCGTGCCATGAATTTTTGGAACGTGTGAAAGGTTGAACGAGGTGAATCGGTTGAAGCATGTGGGAGTAGTTAGATGTCAAAAAAGTGGGAGGAATAAGTTGTTTAATAATAAAGTACAATATCAATGTGTGAAGGCCTTCGCCTTCACACAACTAGAATTTTGCAATTTCTGGAGAAATTGCGTGTGAAGGCGAAATGTATGAATAACTTTTTCGGGGAATGCTGCCGAACGATGTTGAAACGTGTTGAATTACTTGAGAAATGTAGAATATTTGGAGAATTTGTGGTGAATTTCAAAATTGAAAGTTTGGAATATTTGGTAAGTGGGAAGTTGTGGAATAGGTAGGCAAAAGATGAACAGCTGAAAGTTGGAATGGGTTGAAAAATGTAGAAATTAGAGTAAAAAACGAAATTTGGGAGAATTTGGTTGAATTTCAAATTTCGAATTTTTGGTAAGTGGGAAATTGTGGAATAGGTAGGCAAAAGATGTACAGTTGAAAGTTGGAACGGGTTGAATCAGTTAAAAAATGTAGAAGTTAGAGCAAATGTTGAATCCCCATAGAGAATGAATGGGAAAATAAGAAAAAGCAATTGCGCCAAAATCTTTCTAAATTTGGAACAAAACAAAAAAAACGGCCTCAGGAGGTTCACTTTTGGGATAAAAATGTTGAAACGGGTTAAATCGGACAATAAACGAAGACGTTAGCGCAAATGTAGCTATTTGGGGCACTTAGTGTTGAAATAAGGTCACTTCCGGCTTGATTCGGGTCATTTCCGGTCTAATTTGGGTCACTTCCGGTTTATTTGGGTCACTTCCGGTTTAAAACAGGCCACTTCCGGTTTAGCTGAGGTCACTTCCGGTTTATTTGGGGTCACTTCCGGTCTAAAAAGGTCACTTCCGGTTCGTCTGAGGTCACTTCCGGTTTATTAGGGGTCATTTCCGGTCTAAAAAGGTCACTTCCGGTCTATTTGGGGTCACTTCCGGTTTATTTGGGTCACTTCCGGTTCGTCTGAGGTCACTTCCGGTTTATAAGGGGTCATTTCCGGTCTAAAAAGGTCACTTCCGGTACATTTGGGGTCACTTCCGGTTTGATTTGGGGTCACTTCCGGTTTACCTGAGGTCACTTCCGGTCTATTTGGGGTCACTTCCGGTTTAATTTGGGTCACTTCCGGTTCGTCTGAGGTCACTTCCGGTTTATTAGGGGTCATTTCCGGTCTAAAAAGGTCACTTCCGGTACATTTGGGGTCACTTCCGGTTTGATTTGGGGTCACTTCCGGTTTACCTGAGGTCACTTCCGGTCTATTTGGGGTCACTTTCGGTTTGATTTGGGCCACTTCCGGTTCATTCTGGGTTCATTGGTGGCACTTCAGGGTCATCCAAGATGGCCGCCACACTGGAATTGGGGGTCAAGGGTTGAATTGTGTAAGCATAGTGGAAGTGGGGGTGAATGGGAGTGAATGTGGGAAGAATAAGGTGAATTAAGTGAATAAATTTGGAATGGGTTGAATCTGTTGAAAAATGTAGAAATGAGAAGGGAAAAAGGAATTGGGTGTGAATTTCAAAATAAAAGATGTGAAGTTTTTGGTAAGTGGGAAGTTGTGGAATAGGTAGAAAAATGATGAACAGTTGAAAGTTGGAATGGGTTGAATCGGTTGAAAAATGTAGAAATGAGAAGGAGAAACGGAAATATTGGAGAATTGGGTGTGAATTTCAAAATAAAAGATGTGAAGTTTTTGGTAAGTGGGAAGTTGTGGAATAGGTAGAAAAATGATGAACAGTTGAAAGTTGGAATGGGTTGAATCGGTTGAAAAATGTAGAAATGAGAAGGGAAAAGGAATTGGGTGTGAATTTCAAAATAAAAGATGTGAAGCTTTTGGTAAGTGGGAAGTTGTGGAATCAGTAGAAAAATAATGAACAGTTGAAAGTTGGAATGGGTTGAATCGGTTGAAAAATGTAGAAATTAGAGTAGAAAAACGAAATTTTAGAGAATTTTGGTTGAATTTCAAAATAAAAGATGTGAAGTTTTTGGTAAGTGGGACGTTGTGGAATAGGTAGGCAAAAGATGAACAGTTGAAAGTTGGAACGAGTTGAATCGGTTGAAAAATGTAGAAGTTAGAGGTGAAAAACGAAATTTTGTGAAAATTTGTCGGAATTTTTAACGTGAAAACGTGAAATTTTCGAATTTGGGAATTTTGGGAATGTCGAGAATCCTTCCGAATGTGATTAGAATGTGCTGAATGATGTGAATTTCAAATTGGAACGACGTAAATGTGAAATGTCGAATGTGCCATTAAGAATGAATGGGGAAAAATTTGTCGGAATTTTGGGAATTTTGCGGAATCGGAAAATTTTCGGAACGAGCAAAATACAAGCGCTCGTCGCGTGAATATTTGGAATACGTGAAAAGTGGAATGGAGTGAATCGGATGAATTATGTGGAAGATGAAACGTGTCAAAAAAGTGTGGAGAAACGTAGAGAATAATAATAATAATAACTAGAATTTTGCAATTTCTGGAGAAATTGCGTGTGAAGGCGAAATGTATGAATAACTTCTTCGGGGAATGCTGCCGAACGATGTTGAAACGTGTTGAATTACTTGAGAAATGTAGAATATTTGGAGAATTTGTGGCGAATTTCAAAATAAAAGATGTGAAGTTTTTGGTAAGTGGGAAGTTGTGGAATAGGTCGAAAAATGATGAACAGTTGAAAGTTGGAATGGGTTGAATCGGTTGAAAAATGTAGAAATGAGAAGGGAAAAAGGAATTGGGTGTGAATTTCAAAATAAAAGATGTGAAGGTTTTGGGAAGTTGTGGAATAGGTGGAAAAATGATGAACAGTTGAAAGTTGGAATGCGTTGAATCGGTTGAAAAATGTAGAAATGAGAAGGGAAAAGGGAATTGGGTGTGAATTTCAAAATAAAAGATGTGAAGTTTTTGGTAAGTGGGAAGTTGTGGAATAGGTAGAAAAATGATGAACAGTTGAAAGTTGGAATGGGTTGAATCGGTTGAAAACTGTAGAAATGAGAAGGGAAAAGGGAATTGGGTGTGAATTTCAAAATAAAAGATGTGAAGTTTTTGGTAAGTGGGAAGTTGTGGAATAGGTAGAAAAATGATGAACAGTTGAAAGTTGGAATGGGTTGAATCGGTTGAAAAATGTAGAAATGAGAAGGGAAAAGGAAATTGGGTGTGAATTTCAAAATAAAAGATGTGAAGTTTTTGGTAAGTGGGAAGTTGTGGAATAGGTAGAAAAATGATGAACAGTTGAAAGTTGGAATGGGTTGAATCGGTTGAAAAATGTAGAAATGAGAAGGGAAAAGGAAATTGGGTGTGAATTTCAAAATAAAAGACGTGAAGTTTTTGGTAAGTGGGAAGTTGTGGAATAGGTAGAAAAATGATGAACAGTTGAAAGTTGGAATGGGTTGAATCGGTTGAAAAATGTAGAAATGAGAAGGGAAAAGGAATTGGGTGTGAATTTCAAAATAAAAGATGTGAAGCTTTTGGTAAGTGGGAAGTTGTGGAATCGGTAGAAAAATAATGAACAGTTGAAAGTTGGAATGGGTTGAATCGGTTGAAAAATGTAGAAATGAGAAGGGAAGAGGAAATTGGGTGTGAATTTCAAAATAAAAGATGTGAAGTTTTTGGTAAGTGGGAAGTTGTGGAATAGGTAGAAAAATGATGAACAGTTGAAAGTTGGAATGGGTTGAATCGGTTGAAAAATGTAGAAATGAGAAGGGAAAAGGAATTGGGTGTGAATTTCAAAATAAAAGATGTGAAGCTTTTGGTAAGTGGGAAGTTGTGGAATAGGTAGAAAAATGATGAACAGTTGAAAGTTGGAATGGGTTGAATCGGTTGAAAAATGTAGAAATTAGAGTAGAAAAACGAAATTTTAGAGAATTTTGGTTGAATTTCAAAATAAAAGATGTGAAGTTTTTGGTAAGTGGGACGTTGTGGAATAGGTAGGCAAAAGATGAACAGTTGAAAGTTGGAACGAGTTGAATCGGTTGAAAAATGTAGAAGTTAGAGCTGAAAAACGAAATTTTGTGAAAATTTGTCGGAATTTTTAACGTGAAAACGTGAAATTTTTGAATTTGGGAATTTTGGGAATGTCGAGAATCCCTCCGAATGTGATTAGAATGTGCTGAATGATGTGAATTTCAAATTGGAACGACGTAAATGTGAAATGTCGAATGTGCCATTAAGAATGAATGGGGAAAAATTTGTCGGAATTTGGGGAATTTTGCGGAATCTGAACATTTTCGGAACGAGAAAAATACAAGCGCTCATGTCGTGAATATTTGGAATACGTGAAAAGTGGAATGGAGTGAATCGGATGAATTTTGTGGAAGAAGAAGCGGGACAAAAAAGTGTGGAGAATAAAAGAGAATAATAATAATAACTAGAATTTTGCAATTTCTGGAGAAATTGCGTGTGAAGGCGAAATGTATGAATAACTTTTTCGGGGAATGCTGCCGAACGATGTTGAAACGTGTTGAATTACTTGAGAAATGTAGAATATTTGGAGAATTTGTGGTGAATTTCAAAATTGAAAGTTTGGAATATTTGGTAAGTGGGAAGTTGTGGAATAGGTAGGCAAAAGATGAACAGTTGAAAGTTGGAATGGGTTGAATCGGTAGAAAAATGTAGAAGTTAGAGTAGAAAAACGAAATTTTGGAGAATTTGGTTGAATTTTAAATTTGGAATTGTTGGTAAGTGGGAAGTTGTGGAATAGGTAGGCAAAAGATGAACAGTTGAAAGTTGGAACGGGTTGAATCAGTTAAAAAATGTAGAAGTTAGAGCAAATGTTGAATCCCCATAGAGAATGAATGGGAAAATAAAAAAAAGCAATTGCGCCAAAATCTTTCTAAATTTGGAACAAAACCAAAAAAAACGGCCTCAGGAGGTTCACTTTTGGGGTAAAAATGTTGAAACGGGTTAAATCGGACAAAAAACGAAGACGTTAGCGCAAATGTAGCCATTTGGGGCACTTAGTGTTGAAATAAGGTCACTTCCGGCTTGATTCGGGTCATTTCCGGTGTAATTTGGGTCACTTCCGGTTTATTTGGGTCACTTCCGGTTTAAAATCGGTCACTTCCGGTTTAGCTGAGGTCACTTCCGGTTTATTTTGGGTCATTTCCGGTCTAAAAAGGTCACTTCCGGTTCATTTGGGGTCACTTCCGGTTTGATTTGGGGTCACTTCCGGTTTACCAGAGGTCACTTCCGGTCTATTTGGGGTCACTTCCGGTCTATTTGGGGTCACTTCCGGTTTATTTGGGTCACTTCCGGTTTAAAACAGGTCACTTCCGGTCTAGCTGAGGTCACTTCCGGTTTATTTGGGGTCATTTCCGGTCTAAAAAGGTAACTTCCGGTTCATTTTGGGTCACTTCCGGTTTGATTTGGGGTCACTTCCGGTTTACCTGAGGTCACTTCCGGTCTATTTGGGGTCACTTCCGGTCTATTTGGGGTCACTTCCGGTTTATTTGGGTCACTTCCGGTTTAATTTGGGTCACTTCCGGTTCGTCTGAGGTCACTTCCGGTTTATTAGGGGTCATTTCCGGTCTAAAAAGGCCACTTCCGGTACATTTGGGGTCACTTCCGGTTTGATTTGGGGTCACTTCCGGTTTACCTGAGGTCACTTCCGGTCTATTTGGGGTCACTTTCGGTTTGATCTGGGGCACTTCCGGTTCATTTTGGGTTCATTGGGGGCACTTGAGGGTCAATCCAAGATGGCCGCCACACTGGAATTGGGGGTCAAGGGTTGAATGTGTAGGCGTAGTGGAAGTGGGGGTGAATGGGAGTGAATGTGGGAAGCATAAGGTGAATGCATTTGGAATGGGTTGAATCGGTTGAAAAATGTAGAAATTAGAGTGGAATAACGGAATTTGAGAGAATTTTGGTTGAATTTCAAATTTGAGAATTTGGAATTTTTGGTAAGTGGGAAGTTGTGGAATAGGTAGGCAAAAGATGAACAGTTGAAAGTTGGAATGGGTTGAATCGGTTGAAAAATGTAGAAGTTAGAGGTGAAACACGAAATTTTGTGAAATGTGGAATGTGCCATTAAGAATGGATGGGGAAAAATTTGTCGGAATTTTGGGAATCTTGCGGAATCGGAAAATTTTCGGAATGAGAAAAATACAAGCGCTCATGTCGTGAATATTTGGAATACGTGAAAAGTGGAATGGAGTGAATCGGATGAATTTTGTGGAAGAAGAAGCGGGACAAAAAAGTGGCGGGAATAAAATAGAATAATAATAATAATAAAGTAAATGGAGTAGAATAACATATGTGTGAAGGCCTTCGCCTTCACACAATAATAGAGAATGGTGTAGAATAACATATGTGTGAAGGCCTTCGCCTTCACACAATAATAGAGAATGGTGTAGAATAACATATGTGTGAAGGCCTTCGCCTTCACACAATAATAATAACTAGAATTGCAATTTCGGAAGAAATTGCGTGTGAAGGCGAAGGCAGATGTTAAGTTACAAACGTTAAGCGTTAAAAATGATGAGCGGGAAGAATACAAAGGGAAAATAGATAATTGTGAAATAAATGGGAAGATGTTACAAATACATGTTACAAAAAGGTACAAATGATAAGCGTTAAAAATGAAACGTTACAAATGTTACAAAAAAGGTACAAATGATAAGCGTTGAAAATGATAAGGGGGAAGAATAAAGAGTAAAATAACTTATGACTCCCAATGTGGGAATCGAACCCACTACAGGAAACTGGCTCGGGTTGACATTTCCATTGTGTTTCCGACTGAGCTAATGAGGATCCTTCCTTCTTGCTGGATGAATTTGGTTAATGTAATGAATGTGTTTGTTGAATGCGAATGCGTAATCAAAGTGGTGGAAATTGCTTAATGTAATGAATGTTGGATGCGAATGACAAAAGTTACAAATGATAACCGTTGAAAATGATAACCGGGAAGGATAAAGAGTAAAATAAATAATGACGCCCAATGTGGGAATCGAACTGACGCGGGTTTTGATACCACTCGGGAATGATGCTCATGTACTGGAATCACTTGTGTTTCCCACGAGCTAATTGAGTCCCTTACTATGTCGTGGTTGCAATTGGTTAATGTAATGAATGTGTTTGTTGAATGCGAATACGTAATCAAAGTGGTGGAAATTGCTTAATGTAATGAATGTTGAATGCGAATGTTAGTTACAAATGATAAGCGTTGAAAATGATAAGCGGGAAGAATAAAGAGTAAAATAATTAATGACGCCCAATGTGGGAATCGAACCCACTACAGGAAACTGGCTCGGGTTGACATTGCCATTAAGAATGAATGGGGAAATAAAAGGCACAAATTTGCTAATTACTTAAAAACGGTAAATGTTATGAACGCGAAAAATACTGGCAAGCGTGCCATGAATTTGTGGAACGTGTGAAAGGTTGAACGAGGTGAATCGGTTGAAGCATGTGGGAGTAGTTAGATGTCAAAAAAGTGGGAGGAATAAGTTGTTTAATAATAAAGTACACTAGAATTGCAATTTCGGAAGAAATTGCGTGTGAAGGCGAAGGCAGATGTTAAGTTACAAACGTTAAGCGTTAAAAATGATGAGCGGGAAGAATACAAAGGGAAAATAGATAATTGTGAAATAAATGGGAAAATGTTACAAATACATGTTACAAAAAGGTACAAATGATAAGCGTTAAAAATGAAACGTTACAAATGTTACAAAAAAGGTACAAATGATAAGGGGGAAGAATAAAGAGTAAAATACTTTATGACGCCCAAAGTGGGAATCGAACCCACTACAGGAAACTGGCGCAGGTTGACATTGCCATTGTGTTTCCAACTGAGCTAATCAGGTTCCTACCTCAGTAACTGTTGAATTTGGTTAATGTAATGAATGTGTTTGTTGAATGCGAATGCGTAATCAAAGTGGTGGAAATTGCTTAATGTAATGAATGTTGAATGCGAATGACAAAAGTTACAAATGATAACCGTTGAAAATGATAACCGGGAAGGATAAAGAGTAAAATAAATAATGACGCCCAATGTGGGAATCGAACTGACGCGGGTTTTGATACCACTCGGGAAAGATGCTCGTGTACTGGAATCACTTGTGTTTCCCACGAGCTAATTGAGTCCCTTTCTTTTATTGGTTGAATTTGGTTAATGTAATGAATGTGTTTGTTGAATGCGAATACGTAATCAAAGTGGTGGAAATTGCTTAATGTAATGAATGTTGAATGCGAATGTTAGTTACAAATGATAAGCGTTGAAAATGATAAGCGGGAAGAATAAAGAGTAGAATAATTAATGACGCCCAATGTGGGAATCGAACCCACTACAGGAAACTGGCTCGGGTTGACATTGCCATTAAGAATGAATGGGGAAATAAAAGGCACAAATTTGCTAATTACTTAAAAACGGTAAATGTTATGAACGCGAAAAATACTGGCAAGCGTGCCATGAATTTTTGGAACGTGTGAAAGTTTGAACGAGGTGAATGGGTTGAAGCATGTGGGAGTAGTTAGATGTCAAAAAAGTGGGAGGAATAAGTTGTTTAATAATAAAGTACAATATCAATGTGTGAAGGCCTTCGCCTTCACACAACTAGAATTTTGCAATTTCTGGAGAAATTGCGTGTGAAGGCGAAATGTATGAATAACTTTTTCGGGGAATGCTGCCGAACGATGTTGAAACGTGTTGAATTACTTGAGAAATGTAGAATATTTGGAGAATTTGTGGTGAATTTCAAAATTGAAAGTTTGGAATATTTGGTAAGTGGGAAGTTGTGGAATAGGTAGGCAAAAGATGAACAGTTGAAAGTTGGAATGGGTTGAATCGGTAGAAAAATTTAGAAGTTAGAGTAGAAAAACGAAATTTTGGAGAATTTGGTTGAATTTTAAATTTGGAATTGTTGGTAAGTGGGAAGTTGTGGAATAGGTAGGCAAAAGATGAACAGTTGAAAGTTGGAACGGGTTGAATCAGTTAAAAAATGTAGAAGTTAGAGCAAATGTTGAATCCCCATAGAGAATGAATGGGAAAATAAAAAAAAGCAATTGCGCCAAAATCTTTCTAGATTTGGAACAAAACCAAAAAAAACGGCCTCAGGAGGTTCACTTTTGGGGTAAAAATGTTGAAACGGGTTATATCGGACAAAAAACGAAGACGTAAGCGCAAATGTAGCTATTTGGGGCACTTAGTGTTGAAATAAGGTCACTTCCGGCTTGATTCGGGTCATTTCCGGTCTAATTTGGGTCACTTCCGGTTTATTTGGGTCACTTCCGGTTTAAAACAGGTCACTTCCGGTTTAGCTGAGGTCACTTCCGGTTTATTTGGGGTCATTTCCGGTCTAAAAAGGTCACTTCCGGTTCATTTTGGGTCACTTCCGGTTTGATTTGGGGTCACTTCCGGTTTACCAGAGGTCACTTCCGGTCTATTTGGGGTCACTTCCGGTTTATTTGGGTCACTTCCGGTTTAATTTGGGTCACTTCCGGTTCGTCTGAGGTCACTTCCGGTTTATAAGGGGTCATTTCCGGTCTAAAAAGGTCACTTCCGGTACATTTGGGGTCACTTCCGGTTTGATTTGGGGTCACTTCCGGTTTACCTGAGGTCACTTCCGGTCTATTTGGGGTCACTTCCGGTTTAATTTGGGTCACTTCCGGTTCGTCTGAGGTCACTTCCGGTTTATTAGGGGTCATTTCCGGTCTAAAAAGGTCACTTCCGGTACATTTGGGGTCACTTCCGGTTTGATTTGGGGTCACTTCCGGTTTACCTGAGGTCACTTCCGGTCTATTTGGGGTCACTTTCGGTTTGATTTGGGCCACTTCCGGTTCATTCTGGGTTCATTGGTGGCACTTCAGGGTCATCCAAGATGGCCGCCACACTGGAATTGGGGGTCAAGGGTTGAATTGTGTAAGCATAGTGGAAGTGGGGGTGAATGGGAGTGAATGTGGGAAGAATAAGGTGAATTAAGTGAATAAATTTGGAATGGGTTGAATCTGTTGAAAAATGTAGAAATGAGAAGGGAAAAAGGAATTGGGTGTGAATTTCAAAATAAAAGATGTGAAGTTTTTGGTAAGTGGGAAGTTGTGGAATAGGTAGAAAAATGATGAACAGTTGAAAGTTGGAATGGGTTGAATCGGTTGAAAAATGTAGAAATGAGAAGGAGAAACGGAAATATTGGAGAATTGGGTGTGAATTTCAAAATAAAAGATGTGAAGTTTTTGGTAAGTGGGAAGTTGTGGAATAGGTAGAAAAATGATGAACAGTTGAAAGTTGGAATGGGTTGAATCGGTTGAAAAATGTAGAAATGAGAAGGGAAAAGGAATTGGGTGTGAATTTCAAAATAAAAGATGTGAAGCTTTTGGTAAGTGGGAAGTTGTGGAATCAGTAGAAAAATAATGAACAGTTGAAAGTTGGAATGGGTTGAATCGGTTGAAAAATGTAGAAATTAGAGTAGAAAAACGAAATTTTAGAGAATTTTGGTTGAATTTCAAAATAAAAGATGTGAAGTTTTTGGTAAGTGGGACGTTGTGGAATAGGTAGGCAAAAGATGAACAGTTGAAAGTTGGAACGAGTTGAATCGGTTGAAAAATGTAGAAGTTAGAGGTGAAAAACGAAATTTTGTGAAAATTTGTCGGAATTTTTAACGTGAAAACGTGAAATTTTCGAATTTGGGAATTTTGGGAATGTCGAGAATCCTTCCGAATGTGATTAGAATGTGCTGAATGATGTGAATTTCAAATTGGAACGACGTAAATGTGAAATGTCGAATGTGCCATTAAGAATGAATGGGGAAAAATTTGTCGGAATTTTGGGAATTTTGCGGAATCGGAAAATTTTCGGAACGAGCAAAATACAAGCGCTCGTCGCGTGAATATTTGGAATACGTGAAAAGTGGAATGGAGTGAATCGGATGAATTATGTGGAAGATGAAACGTGTCAAAAAAGTGTGGAGAAACGTAGAGAATAATAATAATAACTAGAATTTTGCAATTTCTGGAGAAATTGCGTGTGAAGGCGAAATGTATGAATAACTTTTTCGGGGAATGCTGCCGAACGATGTTGAAACGTGTTGAATTACTTGAGAAATGTAGAATATTTGGAGAATTTGTGGTGAATTTCAAAATTGGAAGTTTGGAATATTTGGTAAGTGGGAAGTTGTGGAATAGGTAGGCAAAATATGAACAGTTGAAAGTTGAAATGGGTTGAATCTGTTGAAAAATGCAGAAATTAGAGTAGAAAAACGAAATTTTGGAGAATTTGGTTGAATTTCGAATTTGGAATTTTTGGTAAGTGGGAAGTTGTGGAATAGGTAGGCAAAAGATGTACAGTTGAAAGTTGGAACGGGTTGAATCAGTTAAAAAATGTAGAAGTTAGAGCAAATGTTGAATCACCATAGAGAGAATGAATGGGAAAATAAAAAAAAGCAATTGCGCCAAAATCTTTCTAAATTTGGAACAAAACAAAAAAAACGGCCTCAGGAGGTTCACTTTTGGGGTAAAAATGTTGAAACGGGTTAAATCGGACAAAAAACGAAGACGTTAGCGCAAATGTAGCTATTTGGGGAACTTAGTGTTGAAATAAGGTCACTTCCGGCTTGATTCGGGTCATTTCCGGTCTAATTTGGGTCACTTCCGGTTTATTTGGGTCACTTCCGGTTTAAAACAGGTCACTTCCGGTTTAGCTGAGGTCACTTCCGGTTTATTTGGGGTCATTTCTGGTCTAAAAAGGTCACTTCCGGTTCATTTGGGGTCACTTCCGGTTTGATTTGGGGTCACTTCCGGTTTACCAGAGGTCACTTCCGGTCTATTTGGGGTCACTTCCGGTCTATTTGGGGTCACTTCCGGTTTATTTGGGTCACTTCCGGTTTAATTTGGGTCACTTCCGGTTCGTCTGAGGTCACTTCCGGTTTATTAGGGGTCATTTCCGGTCTAAAAAGGTCACTTCCGGTACATTTGGGGTCACTTCCGGTTTGATTTGGGGTCACTTCCGGTTTACCTGAGGTCACTTCCGGTCTATTTGGGGTCACTTTCGGTTGGATTTGGGCCACTTCCGGTTCATTCTGGGTTCATTGGTGGCACTTCAGGGTCATCCAAGATGGCCGCCACACTGGAATTGGGGGTCAAGGGTTGAATTGTGTAAGCATAGTGGAAGTGGGGGTGAATGGGAGTGAATGTGGGAAGAATAAGGTGAATTAAGTGAATAAATTTGGAATGGGTTGAATCTGTTGAAAAATGTAGAAATGAGAAGGGAAAAAGGAATTGGGTGTGAATTTCAAAATAAAAGATGTGAAGTTTTTGGTAAGTGGGAAGTTGTGGAATAGGTAGAAAAATGATGAACAGTTGAAAGTTGGAATGGGTTGAATCGGTTGAAAAATGTAGAAATGAGAAGGAGAAACGGAAATATTGGAGAATTGGGTGTGAATTTCAAAATAAAAGATGTGAAGTTTTTGGTAAGTGGGAAGTTGTGGAATAGGTAGAAAAATGATGAACAGTTGAAAGTTGGAATGGGTTGAATCGGTTGAAAAATGTAGAAATGAGAAGGGAAAAGGAATTGGGTGTGAATTTCAAAATAAAAGATGTGAAGCTTTTGGTAAGTGGGAAGTTGTGGAATCAGTAGAAAAATAATGAACAGTTGAAAGTTGGAATGGGTTGAATCGGTTGAAAAATGTAGAAATTAGAGTAGAAAAACGAAATTTTAGAGAATTTTGGTTGAATTTCAAAATAAAAGATGTGAAGTTTTTGGTAAGTGGGACGTTGTGGAATAGGTAGGCAAAAGATGAACAGTTGAAAGTTGGAACGAGTTGAATCGGTTGAAAAATGTAGAAGTTAGAGGTGAAAAACGAAATTTTGTGAAAATTTGTCGGAATTTTTAACGTGAAAACGTGAAATTTTCGAATTTGGGAATTTTGGGAATGTCGAGAATCCTTCCGAATGTGATTAGAATGTGCTGAATGATGTGAATTTCAAATTGGAACGACGTAAATGTGAAATGTCGAATGTGCCATTAAGAATGAATGGGGAAAAATTTGTCGGAATTTTGGGAATTTTGCGGAATCGGAAAATTTTCGGAACGAGCAAAATACAAGCGCTCGTCGCGTGAATATTTGGAATACGTGAAAAGTGGAATGGAGTGAATCGGATGAATTATGTGGAAGATGAAACGTGTCAAAAAAGTGTGGAGAAACGTAGAGAATAATAATAATAATAATAGAGAATGGTGTAGAATAACATATGTGTGAAGGCCTTCGCCTTCACACAACTAGAATTGCAATTTCGGGAGAAATTGCGTGTGAAGGCGAAGGCAGATGTTAAGTTACAAACGTTAAGCGTTAAAAATGATGAGCGGGAAGAATACAAAGGGAAAATAGATAATTGTGAAATAAATGGGAAAATGTTACAAATACATGTTACAAAAAGGTACAAATGATAAGCGTTAAAAATGAAACGTTACAAATGTTACAAAAAAGGTACAAATGATAAGCGTTGAAAATGATAAGGGGGAAGAATAAAGAGTAAAATAATTTATGACTCCCAATGTGGGAATCGAACCCACTACAGGAAACTGGCTCGGGTTGACATTTCCATTGTGTTTCCGACTGAGCTAACGAGGATCCTTCCTTCTTGCTGGTTGAATTTGGTTAATGTAATGAATGTGTTTGTTGAATGCGAATGCGTAATCAAAGTGGTGGAAATTGCTTAATGTAATGAATGTTGAATGCGAATGACAAAAGTTACAAATGATAACCGTTGAAAATGATAACCGGGAAGGATAAAGAGTAAAATAAATAATGACACCCAATGTGGGAATCGAACTGACGCGGGTTTTGATACCACTCGGGAATGATGCTCGTGTACTGGAATCACTTGTGTTTCCCACGAGCTAATTGAGTCCCTTACTATGTCGTGGTTGCAATTGGTTAATGTAATGAATGTGTTTGTTGAATGCGAATACGTAATCAAAGTGGTGGAAATTGCTTAATGTAATGAATGTTGAATGCGAATGTTAGTTACAAATGATAAGCGTTGAAAATGATAAGCGGGAAGAATAAAGAGTAAAATAATTAATGACGCCCAATGTGGGAATCGAACCCACTACAGGAAACTGGCTCGGGTTGACATTGCCATTAAGAATGAATGGGGAAATAAAAGGCACAAATTTGCTAATTACTTAAAAACGGTAAATGTTATGAACGCGAAAAATACTGGCAAGCGTGCCATGAATTTTTGGAACGTGTGAAAGGTTGAACGAGGTGAATCGGTTGAAGCATGTGGGAGTAGTTAGATGTCAAAAAAGTGGGAGGAATAAGTTGTTTAATAATAAAGTACAATATCAATGTGTGAAGGCCTTCGCCTTCACACAACTAGAATTTTGCAATTTCTGGAGAAATTGCGTGTGAAGGCGAAATGTATGAATAACTTCTTCGGGGAATGCTGCCGAACGATGTTGAAACGTGTTGAATTACTTGAGAAATGTAGAATATTTGGAGAATTTGTGGCGAATTTCAAAATAAAAGATGTGAAGTTTTTGGTAAGTGGGAAGTTGTGGAATAGGTCGAAAAATGATGAACAGTTGAAAGTTGGAATGGGTTGAATTGGTTGAAAAATGTAGAAATGAGAAGGGAAAAAGGAATTGGGTGTGAATTTCAAAATAAAAGATGTGAAGGTTTTGGGAAGTTGTGGAATAGGTCGAAAAATGATGAACAGTTGAAAGTTGGAATGGGTTGAATCGGTTGAAAAATGTAGAAATGAGAAGGGAAAAGGGAATTGGGTGTGAATTTCAAAATAAAAGATGTGAAGTTTTTGGTAAGTGGGAAGTTGTGGAATAGGTCGAAAAATGATGAACAGTTGAAAGTTGGAATGGGTTGAATCGGTTGAAAAATGTAGAAATGAGAAGGGAAAAGGGAATTGGGTGTGAATTTCAAAATAAAAGATGTGAAGTTTTTGGTAAGTGGGAAGTTGTGGAATAGGTAGAAAAATGATGAACAGTTGAAAGTTGGAATGGGTTGAATCGGTTGAAAAATGTAGAAATGAGAAGGGAAAAGGGAATTAGGTGTGAATTTCAAAATAAAAGAATTGAAGTTTTTGGTAAGTGGGAAGTTGTGGAATAGGTAGAAAAATGATGAACAGTTGAAAGTTGGAATGGGTTGAATCGGTTGAAAAATGTAGAAATGAGAAGGGAAAAAGGAATTGGGTGTGAATTTCAAAATAAAAGATGTGAAGTTTTTGGGAAGTTGTGGAATAGGTAGAAACATGATGAACAGTTGAAAGTTGGAATGGGTTGAATCGGTTGAAAAATGTAGAAATTAGAGTACAAAAACGGAATTTGAGAGAATCTTGGTTGAATTTCAAAATAAAAGATGTGAAATTTTTGGTAAGTGGGAAGTTGTGGAATAGGTAGAAAAATGATGAACAGTTGAAAGTTGGAATGGGTTGAATCGGTTGAAAAATGTAGAAATGAGAAGGGAAAAGGGAATTGGGTGTGAATTTCAAAATAAAAGATGTGAAGTTTTTGGTAAATGGGAAGTTGTGGAATAGGTCGAAAAATGATGAACAGTTGAAAGTTGGAATGGGTTGAATCGGTTGAAAAATGTAGAAATGAGAAGGGAAAGGGAATTGGGTGTGAATTTCAAAATAAAAGATGTGAAGCTTTTGGTAAGTGGGAAGTTGTGGAATCGGTAGAAAAATAATGAACAGTTGAAAGTTGGAATGGGTTGAATCGGTTGAAAAATGTAGAAATTAGAGTAGAAAAACGAAATTTTAGAGAATTTTGGTTGAATTTCAAAATAAAAGATGTGAAGTTTTTGGTAAGTGGGACGTTGTGGAATAGGTAGGCAAAGGATGAACAGTTGAAAGTTTGAACGAGTTGAATCGGTTGAAAAATGTAGAAGTTAGAGGTGAAAAACGAAATTTTGTGAAAATTTGTCGGAATTTTTAACGTGAAAACGTGAAATTTTCGAATTTGGGAATTTTGGGAATGTCGAGAATCCTTCCGAATGTGATTAGAATGTGTTGAATGATGTGAATTTGAAATTGGAACGACGTAAATGTGAAATGTAGAATGTGCCATTAAGAATGAATGGGGAAAAATTTGTCGGAATTTTGGGAATTTTGCGGAATCGGTAAATTTTCGGAACGAGAAAAATGGAAGCGCTCGTCGCGTGAATATTTGGAATACGTGAAAAGTGGAATGGAGTGAATCGGATGAATTATGTGGAAGATGAAACGTGTCGAAAAAGTGTGGAGAATAAAATAGAAGAATAATAATAATAACTAGAATTTTGCAATTTCTGGAGAAATTGCGTGTGAAGGCGAAATGTATGAATAACTTTTTCGGGGAATGCTGCCGAACGATGTTGAAACGTGTTGAATTACTTGAGAAATGTAGAATATTTGGAGAATTTGTGGCGAATTTCAAAATAAAAGATGTGAAGTTTTTGGTAAGTGGGAAGTTGTGGAATAGGTTGAAAAATGATGAACAGTTGAAAGTTGGAATGGGTTGAATCGGTTGAAAAATGTAGAAATGAGAAGGGAAAAAGGAATTGGGTGTGAATTTCAAAATAAAAGATGTGAAGGTTTTGGGAAGTTGTGGAATAGGTCGAAAAATGATGAACAGTTGAAAGTTGGAATGGGTTGAATCGGTTGAAAAATGTAGAAATGAGAAGGGAAAAGGGAATTGGGTGTGAATTTCAAAATAAAAGATGTGAAGTTTTTGGTAAGTGGGAAGTTGTGGAATAGGTAGAAAAATGATGAACAGTTGAAAGTTGGAATGGGTTGAATCGGTTGAAAAATGTAGAAAGGAGAAGGGAAAAGGGAATTGAGTGTGAATTTCAAAATAAAAGATGTGAAGTTTTTGGTAAGTGGGAAGTTGTGGAATAGGTAGAAAAATGATGAACAGTTGAAAGTTGGAATGGGTTGAATCGGTTGAAAAATGTAGAAATGAGAAGGGAAAAGGGAATTGGGTGTGAATTTCAAAATAAAAGATGTGAAGTATTTGGGAAGTTGTGGAATAGGTAGAAAAATGATGAACAGTTGAAAGTTGGAATGGGTTGAATCGGTTGAAAAATGTAGAAATTAGAGTACAAAAACGGAATTTGAGAGAATTTTGGTTGAATTTCAAAATAAAAGATGTGAAGTTTTTGGTAAGTGGGAAGTTGTGGAATAGGTAGAAAAATGATGAACAGTTGAAAGTTGGAATGGGTTGAATCGGTTGAAAAATGTAGAAATGAGAAGGGAAAAGGAAATTGGGTGTGAATTTCAAAATAAAAGATGTGAAGTTTTTGGTAAGTGGGAAGTTGTGGAATAGGTAGAAAAATGATGAACAGTTGAAAGTTGGAATGGGTTGAATCGGTTGAAAAATGTAGAAATGAGAAGGGAAAAGGAATTGGGTGTGAATTTCAAAATAAAAGACGTGAAGCTTTTGGTAAGTGGGAAGTTGTGGAATCGGTAGAAAAATAATGAACAGTTGAAAGTTGGAATGGGTTGAATCGGTTGAAAAATGTAGAAATGAGAAGGGGAAAGGAAATTGGGTGTGAATTTCAAAATAAAAGATGTGAAGTTTTTGGTAAGTGGGAAGTTGTGGAATAGGTAGAAAAATGATGAACAGTTGAAAGTTGGAATGGGTTGAATCGGTTGAAAAATGTAGAAATGAGAAGGGAAAAGGAATTGGGTGTGAATTTCAAAATAAAAGACGTGAAGCTTTTGGTAAGTGGGAAGTTGTGGAATCGGTAGAAAAATAGTGAACAGTTGAAAGTTGGAATGGGTTGAATCGGTTGAAAAATGTAGAAATGAGAAGGGAAAAGGAAATTGGGTGTGAATTTCAAAATAAAAGATGTGAAGTTTTTGGTAAGTGGGAAGTTGTGGAATAGGTAGAAAAATGATGAACAGTTGAAAGTTGGAATGGGTTGAATCGGTTGAAAAATGTAGAAATGAGAAGGGAAAAGGAATTGGGTGTGAATTTCAAAATAAAAGATGTGAAGCTTTTGGTAAGTGGGAAGTTGTGGAATCAGTAGAAAAATAATGAACAGTTGAAAGTTGGAATGGGTTGAATCGGTTGAAAAATGTAGAAATTAGAGTAGAAAAACGAAATTTTAGAGAATTTTGGTTGAATTTCAAAATAAAAGATGTGAAGTTTTTGGTAAGTGGGACGTTGTGGAATAGGTAGGCAAAAGATGAACAGTTGAAAGTTGGAACGAGTTGAATCGGTTGAAAAATGTAGAAGTTAGAGGTGAAAAACGAAATTTTGTGAAAATTTGTCGGAATTTTTAACGTGAAAACGTGAAATTTTCGAATTTGGGAATTTTGGGAATGTCGAGAATCCTTCCGAATGTGATTAGAATGTGCTGAATGATGTGAATTTCAAATTGGAACGACGTAAATGTGAAATGTCGAATGTGCCATTAAGAATGAATGGGGAAAAATTTGTCGGAATTTTGGGAATTTTGCGGAATCGGAAAATTTTCGGAACGAGAAAAATACAAGCGCTCGTCGCGTGAATATTTGGAATACGTGAAAAGTGGAATGGAGTGAATCGGATGAATTATGTGGAAGATGAAACGTGTCAAAAAAGTGTGGAGAATAAAAGAGAATAATAATAATAATAGAGAATGGTGTAGAATAACATATGTGTGAAGGCCTTCGCCTTCACACAACTAGAATTGCAATTTCGGAAGAAATTGCGTGTGAAGGCGAAGGCAGATGTTAATTTAGAAACGTTAAGCGTTAAAAATGATGAGCGGGAAGAATGAAAAGGGAAAGAAATAATTGTGAAATAAATGGGAAAATGTTACAAATACATGTTACAAAAAGGTACAAATGATAAGCGTTAAAAATGAAATGTTACAAATGTTACAAAAAAGGTACAAATGATAAGCGTTGAAAATGATAAGGGGAAGGATAAAGAGTAAAATATATAATGACGCCCAATGTGGGAATCGAACTGACAAGGGATTTGATACCACTCGGGAAAGATGCTCGTGTACTGGAATCACTTGTGTTTCCCACGAGCTAATTGTGTCCCTGTCTACAAACTGGTTGAATTTGGTTAATGTATTGAATGTGTTTGTTGAATGCGAATACGTAATCAAAGTGGTGGAAATTGCTTAATGTAATGAATGTTGAATGCGAATGTTAGTTACAAATGATAAGCGTTAAAAATGATAAGCGGGAAGAATAAAGAGTAAAATAATTAATGACGCCCAATGTGGGAATCGAACCCACTACAGGAAACTGGCTCGGGTTGACATTGCCATTAAGAATGAATGGGGAAATAAAAGGCACAAATTTGCTAATTACTTAAAAACGGTAAATGTTATGAACGCGAAAAATACTTGCAAGCGTGCCATGAATTTTTGGAACGTGTGAAAGTTTGAACGAGGTGAATCGGTTGAAGCATGTGGGAGTAGTTGGATGTCAAAAAAGTGGGAGGAATAAGTTGTTTAATAATGACTCCCAATGTGGGAATCGAACCCACTACAGGAAACTGGCTCAGGTTGACATTTCCATTGTGTTTCCGACTGAGCTAATGAGGATCCTTCCTTCTTGCTGGTTGAATTTGGTTAATGTAATGAATGTGTTTGTTGAATGCGAATGCGTAATCAAAGTGGTGGAAATTGCTTAATGTAATGAATGTTGAATGCGAATGACAAACGTTACAAATGATAACCGTTGAAAATGATAACCGGGAAGGATAAAGAGTAAAATAAATAATGACGCCCAATGTGGGAATCGAACTGACGCGGGTTTTGATACCACTCGGGAATGATGCTCGTGTACTGGAATCACTTGTGTTTCCCACGAGCTAATTGAGTCCCTTACTATGTCGTGGTTGCAATTGGTTAATGTAATGAATGTGTTTGTTGAATGCGAATACGTAATCAAAGTGGTGGAAATTGCTTAATGTAATGAATGTTGAATGCGAATGTTAGTTACAAATGATAAGCGTTGAAAATGATAAGCGGGAAGAATAAAGAGTAAAATAATTAATGACGCCCAATGTGGGAATCGAACCCACTACAGGAAACTGGCTCGGGTTGACATTGCCATTAAGAATGAATGGGGAAATAAAAGGCACAAATTTGCTAATTACTTAAAAACGGTAAATGTTATGAACGCGAAAAATACTGGCAAGCGTGCCATGAATTTTTGGAACGTGTGAAAGGTTGAACGAGGTGAATCGGTTGAAGCATGTGGGAGTAGTTAGATGTCAAAAAAGTGGGAGGAATAAGTTGTTTAATAATAAAGTACAATATCAATGTGTGAAGGCCTTCGCCTTCACACAACTAGAATTTTGCAATTTCTGGAGAAATTGCGTGTGAAGGCGAAATGTATGAATAACTTTTTCGGGGAATGCTGCCGAACGATGTTGAAACGTGTTGAATTACTTGAGAAATGTAGAATATTTGGAGAATTTGTGGTGAATTTCAAAATTGAAAGTTTGGAATATTTGGTAAGTGGGAAGTTGTGGAATAGGTAGGCAAAAGATGAACAGCTGAAAGTTGGAATGGGTTGAAAAATGTAGAAATTAGAGTAAAAAACGAAATTTGGGAGAATTTGGTTGAATTTCAAATTTCGAATTTTTGGTAAGTGGGAAATTGTGGAATAGGTAGGCAAAAGATGTACAGTTGAAAGTTGGAACGGGTTGAATCAGTTAAAAAATGTAGAAGTTAGAGCAAATGTTGAATCCCCATAGAGAATGAATGGGAAAATAAGAAAAAGCAATTGCGCCAAAATCTTTCTAAATTTGGAACAAAACAAAAAAAACGGCCTCAGGAGGTTCACTTTTGGGATAAAAATGTTGAAACGGGTTAAATCGGACAATAAACGAAGACGTTAGCGCAAATGTAGCTATTTGGGGCACTTAGTGTTGAAATAAGGTCACTTCCGGCTTGATTCGGGTCATTTCCGGTCTAATTTGGGTCACTTCCGGTTTATTTGGGTCACTTCCGGTTTAAAACAGGCCACTTCCGGTTTAGCTGAGGTCACTTCCGGTTTATTTGGGGTCACTTCCGGTCTAAAAAGGTCACTTCCGGTTCGTCTGAGGTCACTTCCGGTTTATTAGGGGTCATTTCCGGTCTAAAAAGGTCACTTCCGGTCTATTTGGGGTCACTTCCGGTTTATTTGGGTCACTTCCGGTTCGTCTGAGGTCACTTCCGGTTTATAAGGGGTCATTTCCGGTCTAAAAAGGTCACTTCCGGTACATTTGGGGTCACTTCCGGTTTGATTTGGGGTCACTTCCGGTTTACCTGAGGTCACTTCCGGTCTATTTGGGGTCACTTCCGGTTTAATTTGGGTCACTTCCGGTTCGTCTGAGGTCACTTCCGGTTTATTAGGGGTCATTTCCGGTCTAAAAAGGTCACTTCCGGTACATTTGGGGTCACTTCCGGTTTGATTTGGGGTCACTTCCGGTTTACCTGAGGTCACTTCCGGTCTATTTGGGGTCACTTTCGGTTTGATTTGGGCCACTTCCGGTTCATTCTGGGTTCATTGGTGGCACTTCAGGGTCATCCAAGATGGCCGCCACACTGGAATTGGGGGTCAAGGGTTGAATTGTGTAAGCATAGTGGAAGTGGGGGTGAATGGGAGTGAATGTGGGAAGAATAAGGTGAATTAAGTGAATAAATTTGGAATGGGTTGAATCTGTTGAAAAATGTAGAAATGAGAAGGGAAAAAGGAATTGGGTGTGAATTTCAAAATAAAAGATGTGAAGTTTTTGGTAAGTGGGAAGTTGTGGAATAGGTAGAAAAATGATGAACAGTTGAAAGTTGGAATGGGTTGAATCGGTTGAAAAATGTAGAAATGAGAAGGAGAAACGGAAATATTGGAGAATTGGGTGTGAATTTCAAAATAAAAGATGTGAAGTTTTTGGTAAGTGGGAAGTTGTGGAATAGGTAGAAAAATGATGAACAGTTGAAAGTTGGAATGGGTTGAATCGGTTGAAAAATGTAGAAATGAGAAGGGAAAAGGAATTGGGTGTGAATTTCAAAATAAAAGATGTGAAGCTTTTGGTAAGTGGGAAGTTGTGGAATCAGTAGAAAAATAATGAACAGTTGAAAGTTGGAATGGGTTGAATCGGTTGAAAAATGTAGAAATTAGAGTAGAAAAACGAAATTTTAGAGAATTTTGGTTGAATTTCAAAATAAAAGATGTGAAGTTTTTGGTAAGTGGGACGTTGTGGAATAGGTAGGCAAAAGATGAACAGTTGAAAGTTGGAACGAGTTGAATCGGTTGAAAAATGTAGAAGTTAGAGGTGAAAAACGAAATTTTGTGAAAATTTGTCGGAATTTTTAACGTGAAAACGTGAAATTTTCGAATTTGGGAATTTTGGGAATGTCGAGAATCCTTCCGAATGTGATTAGAATGTGCTGAATGATGTGAATTTCAAATTGGAACGACGTAAATGTGAAATGTCGAATGTGCCATTAAGAATGAATGGGGAAAAATTTGTCGGAATTTTGGGAATTTTGCGGAATCGGAAAATTTTCGGAACGAGCAAAATACAAGCGCTCGTCGCGTGAATATTTGGAATACGTGAAAAGTGGAATGGAGTGAATCGGATGAATTATGTGGAAGATGAAACGTGTCAAAAAAGTGTGGAGAAACGTAGAGAATAATAATAATAATAATAATAGAGAATGGTGTAGAATAACATATGTGTGAAGGCCTTCGCCTTCACACAATAATAATAGAGAATGGTGTAGAATAACATATGTGTGAAGGCCTTCGCCTTCACACAATAATAATAGAGAATGGTGTAGAATAACATATGTGTGAAGGCCTTCGCCTTCACACAATAAAGTGAATGGAGTAGAATAACATAAGTGTGAAGGCCTTCGCCTTCACACAATAAAGTAAATGGAGTAGAATAACATATGTGTGAAGGCCTTCGCCTTCACACAATAAAGTGAATGGAGTAGAATAACATAAGTGTGAAGGCCTTCGCCTTCACACAATAAAGTAGAGAAGCACACGTGAAATCAATCAAAGGAAATGTTTTAAAACTAACTTCATTCGGTGCACTTTGACATCACAAATGTTTTGGGCCATATTGCCTGAATGAAGTAAGTGTTCAATGCATGCCTGGTGGTTTTCCTCAAACGCTGAATGCTTGGTTATATCTATCTAGGGTGGATTATTGATGTGACGCCATTGACGCCAGCCTTGGATCCTTGGGGAGAGTTCTGAGTAGGAATGGATGGATGGATGTGGATGCATGCAGAAGCTCGCTAAGGATGCGTTTCCCCTGGAGCATATGGCTGAGGACGCCTGCTGTCCAAAAGGAAACAGAAAAGCCTGTCCTTCACGTTAGTTGCTTGATTCTCCGAGCGATGATAAGGCATAAATATTTCCACATTTCACAAATAAGACGTGAACTCCAACACAGACGTGTGCTCCTGACATTCTCCTGCCATCCACACTCGATAATAAATAATCATTGCAATCATCATGCCTTCAATTGACTTGTTTTTGAATGCATTTTGATGACTAAACCGCCACGAAATATACGTAAATACAAGTTGTAGAATGAACTATGAACTCTCATTATTATGTTACGATGGAGTGTACACCTGTACGTCATTTGTTGTGCCGTATTTTGTGTTTACTGCAGTGACGTGAAGTTTTCTCATGTATGTACCGTGGACATTTTACGTCGGTTTTTACCAAGTTTGCAGCAACGGCAAATAGAAGTGAGATACAGTAATCCCTCTTTTATCGCGGATAATTGGTTCCAAGAGGATCCGCCATACGTGATAATCGGCAAACTTGTTTTTTTTTAACATACATATGTACATACATACATACATGCATACATACATACATACATACATGGTTTGTGTATATTGAACCATATAAGTGCCTATGTTCTCATTAGAACATGAAATAATATCCATTCATCGATTACGATTTGAAGCTTTACGGGATTGTATTGATAGAAAACAATTCATAACAACAATGAAGCAAGGAGTAATTACTTTGATACCCGAGCCTGGAAAAGATAAGAGACTGTTGGAGGATTTAAGGACTCGAATTGGTTTTCTTCTGGAGCAATCGCAAACAGACTTTGATAGGGAAGAAGTGCCAAAATCAAGGATTTCCACAGGAGATGGCATGCTTGCACAACGGAAGGAATGTCAACCGGAAAAGCTCCATCTTCAGACTGGACCCAGTCCTTGACCATGGCTTATTGAGGGTTGGTGGTCGCCTGAGCAGGATGGCTATGCCAGAGGTACCCAAACATCCAGCTACCTTGCCTAGAAGGTATCACGTTTCAGAGCTTCTGCTTCAACACATTCATCAGGGAGTTGGCCATTGTGGCAGAAATCACATCTTGGCAAGTTTAAGGCAAAAATATCGGATTCCTTGCGCAAATTCTCTTGCGAGGGAAATTGTGAACAATTGTGTCCCCTGCAGGGGGAACTTTGCACGTGCAAGTGAAGAACAAAAGATGGCCGATCTGCCAATTGATCCTTTGACTCCTAACCTCCCTGAGGTGAGGAGAGGGCGTGGCATGGCAAAACGTTATGGCATGCTATTTACTTGCCTGACTACTAGAGCAGTCCATCTGGAAGTAGCACACTCAATGGATACAGACTCTTGCTTGCTTGCGTGAATGAATGCCTTTAGGCGCTTCATAGCCAGAAGAGGCCAAGTGAAACAATTAAGGTCGGACAATGGAACTAATTTGATCTCTGCTGAAAAGGAGCTACGGGAAGCACCGAAACGATGGAACATGTATCAAATTGAGCGTAGTCTTATCCAGAAAGGTGTCAAGTGCACGTTCAACCCTCCAGCCGGTGCGCACCATGGAGGCATCTGGCAGGGCATAATAAGAATGGTGAAAAGGATATTATCCTCCATCACAAACCAGCAGTCTTTGGATGATGAAGGTTTAGTAACAGTGATGTGCCAGGTTAAATCCATCCTGAACAGCCGTCCTTTGACAACCGTTTCCAGTGACCCTAATGACTCGGAACCACTGACGCCTAATCAGCTAAAGGGTATGAGCAACAGCTGTACACAGTGTTTTAAGATCAGCGGGTGACAAGAACTATACTACATCTAACCTTGGAAATTGAAACTGGACCGAAACTGACACTCACAGACATGGTTAGTCCGCCTTTATCAAAGGAAGAGTTATTCATAACAACATTAGGCTTGTTTTGGATTGAATAGAGACTATATCTGGTGATCCCGTGGAAGATGACGGCTACGTACTCTTCCTCGATGTTTGCAAGGCTTTTGACTCTGTTGAATGATGCTTTTATTTTAGAAACATTTACCGTAATTTTCGGACTAAGAGTCGCTCCGGAATATAGGTCGCATGAGCCATAAAATGCACAATAACGTGAAAAAATATATAGATAAGTCGCATTTTGGGGGGGAAATTTACTTGACAAAATCCAACACCAAGAACAGACATGAACGAGCAGCAACGGGCTAAACGATAGGTATGCTAACGTGACATAAACACAAACGTAGAGCTGAGAACGGACGGGCCTGACGTAACATCCATCATGTGATGGACTGCCCCCCTTTTTTGTCTTCCGGGTTAGAGCAACGCTGGCGTCTGGATTGTTGACTGCCGCTTCTACCCCGAACCGTGTCGGCTATTTGTCTGTCCCCTGTCTGTTTTGTGTTTCCCGTTTTCAGTGTACCCGTTTTTTCTTCCGCCTTTTCACCTTCCCATCGCGTATCTCTGGAGCTCTGCTCGCACCTCTCTGTTTACGCTAGCCAGCTAGCCAACCCACCACCGGACCCTCCTACCTCCCGGCTCTGAGCCTGTAGCTGCTTGCTCTTGGCTCGGCAAACGGCTTCAACCCAACTTTCTGGCCACCTGGCCGGCGTCCTCGGGGGGAGCACCCGCTCGCTGCGAGCTCGCCGCTTGTGGCTCGGCTGTGTGCCGCCATGACACGCTGGGGCGTGCCGTTTGCACGGGTACAGTCGGGATTGACCAACACCACCACCACCCACTCCACCAACATCACGACTCGGTCCACTGCTGCTTCCATGCATTTCACTGCCTACCAACTTCTAGCTAACCAGCTACTAGCCATTTCTACCATTTTATCTGGATTATCCCCAGCTGCTGTCACGTCTCATCTCCTCCATGATTGATCACTTCTGCTAATCCGGGTTTCCATTCCACCAACTTCTCGTCCATTTGTCTACACTGCTGGTGATCTTCATCATCTCAACAATAATCAACATCTCCCTGCTGCAGCTGCTGCTTCAGCTGCCATCAAGGTTGGGATCCTCCGCCGTCGCCGCTACATCCACCGTAGCTCCGGACTATCTTTTAACCGACATTTCCCTGATGGCTCACCCATCCCCTCTTTCTGGACTACCTCTCGCCCCCCCACCTCCCGTACTGTCAACCTCAACAATCTCCGCTCCTTCATCCATCTCCCTCGCGCTGCTGAACTGTCGCTCCCTCTCCAACAAATCACTAGTTATTTTCGAACTACTATTGGACAATAATTTGCATCTGCTCCTTCTCTGTGAAACATGGCAACAGCCCCTGGACTATTTTACTCTCAACCAAGCCACTCCGTCCAACTACATCTACATCGCCAAACCCCGCCTCTCTGGGCGAGGAGGTGGTATTGCTGTCCTCCATAAGCGGTCACTATCCATCACTGAACTGGACCTCAAGCTCCCATCTATTTCATCCTTTGAATATCTCGCTTTTTCCCTCCCCAACTCTACTACTGCTGTTCTTATGTATTTACCGCCCCCCCCAAGTCACATCCGTCTTTTCTTTCTGAATTCTGTGAACTCCTCACCATCGTATCCTCAGTCTCCTATCGCTTCCTACTCATCGGTGACTTCAACATCCACATCGACCAGCCAACTGCTCCACTGACGTCTGACTTCATCTTCCTTCTGGACTGCCTTCATCTCACCCAGCACATCAACTTCCCAACCCACACCAAAGGCCACACCCTGGATATAGTATGCTCCTCCTTTCCACTCACATCCAACCTCCGTCCTCTCACCTTTCCACTGTCAGATCATCTCTGCATCCTCTTCTCCGCCCCTCTACCCTCGCCTCATAATTCCACAAAACGCACCATCTCCTACCGCAACATCAAGACAGTAAACCCAATCACGCTTTGCCAGCTCTTATCCTCTGCCCTTCCCTCCGACCCCACTTCTTCCTCCCCTGATGACCTTGCCACCATGCTCAACAACATCCTTTCTGACTCCCTTGATTCCCTAGCCCCCTGGAAAACTTCCTCTGTTACATTCACTAACGCTGCCCCTTGGTACACCCCGGATCTCCGCAAGCAGCATCACGCTGAGCACAGGGGCCCCCCAAGGCTGCATGCTCAGTCCGCTACTCTTCACCCTCCTGACGCATGACTGCACTGCGACCCACAGCGACAACCGCATAGTGAAGTTTGCTGACGACACGACTCTGGTGGGCCTCATCACCAAGGGAGACGAGACTCAATACAGGCTGGAGGTTGACCTTCTGACCACGTGGTGCAGGGACAACAACCTCCTGCTGAACGTCGACAAGACCAAGGAGATTGTTGTGGACTTCCGGAAGGGTCACACCCAACACCTGCCGCTGACCATCGACGGTGCTGTGGTGGAGAGAGTGAGCAGCGCCAAGTTCCTGGGGGTGCACATCAGTGAGGATCTCTCCTGGTCCACCAACACCGCATCACTGGCAAAGAAAGCTCAGCGCCGCCTGTACTTCCTGCGGAAACTCAGGCGAGCGGGCGAGCGCTCCTCCGGCCGTCATGACTGCATTTTACCGCGGCACCATTGAGAGCGAGCGTCCTCTCTCTCCAGCTGTATTGCTGTTTGGGGTGGCGGCTGCACTGACTACAACTTGAAGGCCCTGCAGCGCATAGTGAACACGGCTGGTAAGATTGCTGGTGCTTCGCTCCCCTCCTTGAAGGACATTTACACCTCCTATCTCACCCGCAAGGCGACCACGATTGTGAGTGATGCGAGTCACCCCGCTCACTCTTTGTTCGAGCTTCTGCCCTCTGGGAAGAGGTACAGAAGCCTGCGCTCCCTCCCTCCCGCACCACCAGACTCTCAAACAGCTTCGTACTCCAGGCTGTTAGGATCCTGAACTCGCTCCCCCGTTCTGCGTAGCGTCTTGTACTTTTACTGTCTGTACTGTCTGTATGCACACTGGCTCTTATTTGTTGTGTTATCTGTTTATTTATTATTTATGCTTGCTGGCTCCGTTTTGCTCCTCTTATTGATTGTGTTATCTGTTTATTTATTATTTATTCATCACTCTTACTATTGATTGTTTGAATTTCTGCCTTCTTGTTTTTATATTGTGTGGCGTACTTGTATGTCTATCGTGTTATGTGTCTCGTCACCGTGGGATAGAGAAAAAACGTCATTTCGGTCTCTTTGCGTGTTGTGACATGTGGAGAGATTGACAATAAAGCTGACTTTGACTTTTGACTTTGACTTTGAATAGCTCAGCCGCTGTAAAAGGGGAAGGAGGTTCTTTTGGCACAACCACAATGAAATGAGCAGGGGCACGCACGGCCCATGTGAAATTCATGTCCACTTTATGATCACGATGTGGGCATTTGACCTTGCCATGAGAGAGAGAACACGGTCATCATTAAGGCCTTCTTAAAAACTCGCTAAACTCTGTGGAAGACATACACATAGTCCAGCCCACCAATATCCATCCTCGCACAAATTTAGAATGAAATTGCACCGACACAAAGCCTCACTCTTGCCTAGGCGAGCAAAAAGGCAATGCCCCCAACATGCATTTTTGGATTCAAAAGATCAACTCCAAACTCAAATGGATATTTACACAAATAAACAATGTCAAATTAGAATCAACAAAATAAATACAATAAAACAGAATACAATTCACCACACAGAAAAAGAAGACTAAAACGGAATAGATTAAAAAGGAAACCGATGAAAGCAAAAACACATAAAAAAAAAGAAAAAGAAAGTCAATTTAAAATTTTTATTCATCTGAAAAGATGTCGATCATCTTTCCATTTACAAGCATGCGTGCGTGCGTGCGTGCGCGCAAGGACGGATGCAGGGAAACTCTGGATCGGCACGTCTCATCGCACTCACTTGGATTCCAAAACATCATGTCTCTGTACGTAGACCTCGAACTTCAGGACAGCATCAAGGAGCAGCTCTTCAGGCGAGGCACCATTCATTGGCATCTTGTTTGCTTTTATTTTTGTGTAGTTTAATGTCATACTCCTAATATTTTGGTTCCCTTACTTAGTGACATAAGTGCATGGGTAAAAATATTAAAACAGCCAAAACTACTTCTGACTGTCAGCTGTTCCTAACCTTTGTAGCTTTATGGAGGGACACAGATGCATCAAAATATTAGGAACAGCCTTCAGTTGGATGCAGGTAAAGCCCTTCCTGTCACCTTAGTGAAGGTCAAAACATTAGGAACAGCCTTCATTCGGGTGAAAATGCATAGAGCTCAATAATGAACCAAAATATTAGGAAGAGCTCTGAGTTGGATACATTTGTTATCAATGTATATAAAGCACCAAATCAGGGTCAACATTTGATTTTGTTTGGGGTGCATTTTTCTGCAAATTCTATCCGTCCCAGTTTGACCAGTTGACAAAGATTAAATGCTTTTCTTTTGTTCAGGTGCAAGCTGCACACACTGGAGAAGAAATGCAGCGGTGGCTTGGAGAAAGTGCGCGCCCTGCTGGAGGATCTGCTACTGCAGCGCGGGCTCCCGCTGACCGAGCTCCTGCCTGGAGAAGACCAAGTGTTTCCTAACGCTGCGCAGGACGCTGCGCAGGACGCTGCGCAGGACGCTGCTTTCTCACCAGGGTTACTCCAAACCCGCCCGGGAACTCCTGCGGCTTTTCACCGACGCGGACGAGGACCTGGCGCCGCTTTGCTGCTAGCCTCTCACCAACAATGGACTCCACAAAGACTCATCGCAAAGCGTGTTTGCCTCACTCAGGCAATTTTGGAGGCGGAGAGACCGTTGGTGGTGGATCGTCGATGACTTTGCTGCTATTTTTGTCCCCACACAAAGTGTCTTATGGTTGTGTTTTCTTTGCAACCGCTCAATTGAACTTTTTTCTTAAGGCTGCAATCGTTTTTTTGGATTGCCTTCGGAGCAGAATGTGCTTAGTCAAACTAAACCATGTGAAAATGTGGCATAGCGCATTTCCCATACATGTCCTGCCTTGTTTCAAGGGCTCACTTGCATTATATACCTTTTATTTTGTTCAAAAGGACTTCGCCTATTTGCATATGTTGTATGCTTTCAGTTTGTTTTGTGTTATTGACTTTTTTTTGAAATGAAAGAATAAATAAT
Organism: Syngnathus typhle; assembly: GCF_033458585.1. Classification (NCBI taxonomy): domain Eukaryota; kingdom Metazoa; phylum Chordata; class Actinopteri; order Syngnathiformes; family Syngnathidae; genus Syngnathus; species Syngnathus typhle. Next base: position 28,546,933 of record NC_083738.1, on the reverse strand, counting down.
ACAAGATGCACGTGCATGTATTTGCGCCTCACTTGTTTCATCTGTTTGACACTGAAGGGCAATTTGGAGTCTTCAGTGAAGCTAATTTGTGAGTATACCTGCAGAACATGCAAACGCCACACTGTAGTCACTGTAGTTTTTTCCTCTTACTCAAGACACTGCTGACCTCTAGTGGTTGATAGCATTACTGATGATGCCATATGCATTTTGAATTTTTAATGAAGCAGGAAATCGTTTTAACGGGAAGAAGGACGCACCCAAAATAGCAGATATCTTATTTATGGATATTTTGTAATCCCTGTATAGCCAGAATGTTAATGCATTTTGGAGTATATGATCTTGTTTGTATTTTCAACCCGATTCTGACTGAAATTTAAAACATCATGTGGCAAATACGTAGTGAGAACAGGCAGGAGGAAACCTCAACTCAAAATATAAGTAATCAGTAGTGTGATTGCTTTGAAAGAAATAATAGCATAAACCGTAAATAGTTTATTGAGAACGCTTCATTTTCATTGATATAGTATTGGTATGGTATTTTGTAATATATCCGTAGGCTTTTAAAATGATGTTCCGAATAAGAGGTCAAGTCATAAAATATCGTACATTAAAGTATCAACCTAATTTTAATGTTGTCATATTTTGTCGAACATTTTAAAACGTTTTTAAATCCAAATGTACGGAATATACGAGACCCCGCCCACCAAACCTTGCGTGCTCGCTGATTGGCCCAGTGCACGTACGCCTGCCTGGCTACGTCAGCACGTCGTCCACTATGCGCGAGCCGTCTGTATAAAAGACTACTACTCTGATACTGTACTCTGATCTTTGTGTCAGACTTTAACTTTAACAAACTTAACCGCACGTCAGTTCTTTGTTGCCTGGCTACGTCAGCACGTCGTCCACTATGCGCGAGCCGTCTGTATAAAAGACTACTACTCTGATACTGTACTCTGATCTTTGTGTCAGACTTTAACTTGAACAAACTTAACCGCACGTCAGTTCTTTGTTGAGAAAAACAACGGGGGTCCTCGTCAATCCGACGTCACTAGAACGCGGCATACCCAGTGCACGTACGCCTGCCTGGCTACGTCAGCACGTCGTCCACTATGCGCGAGCCGTCTGTATAAAAGACTACTACTCTGATACTGTACTCTGATCTTTGTGTCAGACTTTAACTTGAACAAACTTAACCGCACGTCAGTTCTTTGTTGAGAAAAACAACGGGGGTCCTCGTCAATCCGACGTCACTAGAACGCGGCATAAAAAGCGGGGCGTCTGAGCAGAGGGCAACTTAGAATCGATCGTATTTGGTTGCCTTGGACGACTTTTGCCATGAATTGCATTGATGAAATCGAGGGATTGAAGATGATTATGGATGGCACCATCCATATGGCACCCAAGCAAAGCCAAGTAGCCCAGAACCAAATGCGAAGGTGAATATGTCCCCAAGTTGCATTTATTCATCCATTTATTTCCTGTTATGTGAAATCGAAGTGAACTAACATGAGAATGTTATTGTTGATTACAGAAACATGGGGGACTATGCCGAGGTTCACGGACCCCACAGAGCCAATCGCGGGTATTCAGCCTCGCTGCAGCCTCTACAAGTCCACAACGGTCTGTCTAATCCACCGCGTGCGTCCACCCTGCTGGCACCCAAGCAAAGCCAAGTAGCCCAGAACCAAATGCGAAGGTGAATATGTCCCCAAGTTGCATTTATTCATCCATTTATTTCCTGTTATGTGAAATCGAAGTGAACTAACATGAGAATGTTATTGTTGATTACAGAAACATGGGCGACTATGCCGAGGTTCACGGACCCTACAGAGCCAATCGCGGGTATTCAGCCTCGCTGCAGCCTCTACAAGTCCACAACGGTCTGTCTAATCCACCGCGTGCGTCCACCCTGCTGGCACCCAAGCAAAGCCAAGTAGCCCAGAACCAAATGCGAAGGTGAATATGTCCCCAAGTTGCATTTATTCATCCATTTATTTCCTGTTATGTGAAATCGAAGTGAACTAACATGAGAATGTTATTGTTGATTACAGAAACATGGGAGACTATGCCGAGGTTCACGGACCCTACAGAGCCAATCGCGGGTATTCAGCCTCGCTGCAGCCTCTACAAGTCCACAACGGTCTGTCTAATCCACCGCGTGCGTCCACCCTGAGGGAATGTGAGCTCATCATCCGTCAGCTGTACAACACCAACCACCGTTCACAGTCCCAGCAAGTGAGGCTCGCATTTCAAAGCCTTTGCCATGCATTGTGTGTCTCAACTCAGGGCAACATTTGTGCGTCTTCCAGATTGTGCGCTACAAGGAGTTGCTGGAAGATATTGTGCTCAACAAGAGAAAGAGAATCACCCCCGAAAACTACAACCTGACCAAAGCCTTCCTTGCGGATGATATTTGGTAAGGTATCAGAAAGCGTCGCTGTGTTAGCCGTGACGTGGAAATGGTACATTTCCAATCGAAGCGATTTTTTTGCAGCAAATTCTCTGACAACACATTTCCGAAACTGGATCTGAAAACAGAAAAAACGTAAGTGATTCTCATTTTATTTGTCCTTACATGTGTATTTGAATGAAGGGATAGGAATTAAAACGTTTTCTTTTTAAATACAATTCTTTGATGAATCAACAAAATAGATGACGTTACTTGATTATCAAAATGATCATTAATTGCAGCCCTACTTGACTATATTTGGTGTCAAACACTTCAATGCACCTTTCCATATCCAAGTGTGGAAAAAAAAAACACTTTGGTGTTTAAAAATATCTCTTAAATACTTTTGTAGACAAGTCAGGTACTATTTTAGTCAAGTGGAAGCCTGAAAAAGAATCAGCGACTGTTTTGGTCTTGCCATCTGCCTCCAGTCTACGTTCTAGTTAGGAATTGTGTTTTTGTCCTCCCCCAGGACCGCCGTTGGCCTCCCGGCGCTCACGCAGGGCCTCAACTCATCTGTGGCGGAGCGCCAGAGACGGAATCGCGCCGTGCACAGAAGCCACGTCAAGGGCACGGTGCGATGAGATGATCCAGATGCTCACCTCTCAGCTGCAACTTCGGGGACATGCAAAGTCAGTGTCCGTGTGATGTCACAGATCAAACAGCCAATCAAAAAGCCGTGGAAGAACCGAGAGAAATGTTTTCGCTGGGTAGAAGCTTGTAAACGGCAGGGATTTACAGTACCTAATGTCACCAAAGACACACATATATATATATATATCATTGTCAATTATTCTCAAAGCATCCCCTGATCTTAAGCCCCCCAAAAGAGCTACGAAAAACTCCCAAAAACCCTACTAAAAAAAATCATTTTATTTAATCGTAGTTATATATTTATCATAAATGTATCATTTATTCATATTACCTTACCATACTACCATATAACCCTAACCCTAAATATTTCTGACACGTCACCGGTCCGTAGCTTTCCATTCGCTTGTGAGTTACTCCATCATACCATATTCATTCCGGGTATTGAGAGCTAGGCTTCCTTAGTGGAGTTGTTGGTCCTCTGGGATCTCACCCCCAGCAACACGGGTTTCAATTTTGGTGGGGCCTAAAAAAATTATTATGCCCTGCATTTGACTAGGGGTGTAACGATACATCGATACGCATCGATTAATCGATCGTAGAGCACTAGATCGCGATACATCGTGAATGAACCGCAGCAGGCTTTAAGATATCGGCAAATATCGTATCGTAGTTCTTTATATCGATATTATATCGTAGCGTGAAAAAACCCGCGATTTACACCCCTACATTTGACCCATCCCCATGTGATCGAGGCTTCCGTAGTGTGGTGGTTTGTCTTGTGGGCTTTCACTCCAGCGACATGGGTTTGAGTCTGGGTCCAGCCTAAAAAATAAATTTGCAACACAGTTGATCGTGTATTTCCCCATTTAACCATCCACCTCCCTGAAGCTTAGGGTTGGGTTTAGAGCTAAGGTTAGGTTTAGAGCTAGTGTTTGGGTTAGAGCTGGGGCTAGGGTTAGCGTTAGAGCTAGGGTTAAGGTAAGAGTTAGAGCTAGGGTTAGAACTAGAGCTAGCGTTAGGATTAGAGGGTTAGGGTTAAGATTAGGGTTAGAGCTAGGTTTAGGGTTTGGGCTAGGGTTAGGGTTAGGGTTAGCAGACCCCGAGCAGGGGTCGGGAACCTTTTTGACTAAGAGAGCCATGAAAGCAAAAAATTGGGAAATTTATTTCAGTGAGAGCCATATAATATATTTTAAAAGTGAATTCAACTAAATGTCAGTATAATAAGCCTCTTGAATTTATTCTTTTAAATAATGTTGTTATAACACTCATCATTACAGAACAGTTCTTGCCGACAGAGGCATGTCTTGTATCCGTTTGATTATCTTGTCTTCAAAGTCCGCTTTATTGTCAATCTCTTCACATGTCAAGACAGACAAAGAAATCGAAATTACATTTTCTCTATCCCACGGTGACGAGACACATTACACGATAGACATACAAGTAAACGACACAATACAAAAACAAGAAGGCACAAACATTAAATAATAAGAATGTTGAATAAATAATAAATAAACAGATAACACAATAAATAAGAGGAGCAAAACGGAGCCAGTGTGCATACAGCAGACAGTAAGCGTAGCGCAAACGTACAGGACGCTTTGTTCGGAAGATCATGAAAAAATTCATTGGCTACATCCAGCATGAACGTTTTAGCATACTCGCCAATATTTTATTTTATCTGCGAGCCATATGCAATCATCAAAAGAGCCACATCTGGCTCGCGAGCCATAGGTTCCCGACCCCTGGGTTAGTGCTAGGGTTAGCTCGCCATTTTCTCGACTCGTACTCGCACTCTTAGGGTTAGCTCTAAGCCTTACCCTAACCCTAGCTCTAACCCTAACCCTAGCCCCAGCTCTAACCCAAACACTAGCTCTAAACCTAACCCTAGCTCTTAACCTAACCCTAAGCTTTAGGGAGGTGTGCCGTTTTTTTCCTTGTATAGTGCGCCCCCGTGTGTAGTACGCACCCCTAAAAATGGCATGCTGATGCTGGAAAAAAGCTTGTACCCATGTACAATTTTTTTTTTTTAATTTTTTTTTTTTTTTTAAGTCCCAATGATCGTCACACACGCAGGGAGGCAATGGGTCCCATTTTTAGTCTTTGGTATGGTCTTAACTAGGCTGGATGTCATTTTTTTTGTTGGCGTTGATTTCTCCGACTGCCCGTAAACGCACCACCGCGTCTGATACGAGAGCATTGCGGTCGCATGGAGCGTGTTTGAAGTGAACAGCAGAGAAGAAAGTGTTGTGAAATAAAATATTACCTGTAATACGGATTTAGGTAGAGAACTGAACTCTCGCTCTTTATATAGCTGACGTGTCTTGCGCATCCGTTCTGGGCATCTGTAATGGCGGCCTCCGTATGATATCCGGTTTGCGGTGACAGAGCCGTCGCTGAAATTTAGAAGATATTTTTAAAGTCCTGATCTAAAATTTAAGTGGACCTCAGTGCGCACTGCGCAGGGAGCTTAATTTGGTGCGGTCGCGCAACCGCAGCGCGCCGGGCGTTCACTGTCGCATTGCTTAAAGAGCGCCTTTGTGTTTTAGGATGAACAGCAGAGACCAAAGGAACAAGGCAAAGTGTTGTGAAATAAAATATTACCTGTAATACGCATTTTGTTATTTGCTGATTGAAACTGCTAATTAAACTGTGAATTGAAACTAATAGGAAGAAAACAACTCTCGCTCTTTATATAGCTGACGTGTCTTGCGCATCCGTTCTGTGCATTTTATTTCACAACACTTTGCCTTTCTTCTCTGCTGTTCACTTCAGACACTCTCGTATCAGACGCTTGCTCGATCACCTTGGGGGGCGCGGTGCTATTCCTGGGGGGGGCGCGTGTGACCCTGGGGAACAGGCTTTTTTTTTGGCAGTACTAGAAGAAAGTGTAATTGCGCGTTTACTACAGCAGGGGGCAGTGGCGCTCTCATTGTTACTTCTGTGACGTTTGCGACAGTGCAACATTTTACGACTTACAAGACAAGTTAGGATAGTCACGGTGGGGAGGGGGGGCGCGAATAGTTTTCTTCTTGCTAGGGGGGGGCGTAACAGAAAATAATTGAGAAGCACTGGTTTACGGGCAGTCGGAGAAATCAACGCCAACAAAAAAAATTACATCCAGCCTAGTTAAGACCATACCAAAGACTATAAGAATGGGACCCATTGCCTCCCTACGTGTGTGACGAGCATTGGGACTTAAAAAAAAAAAAAAAATAATTAAAAAAATTTTTGTACCCATGTATAATGCGCACCCCAGATTTGAGGACAATAAATTAGTTAAATTTTGCGCACTATACACGGAAAAAAACACTATGGTTAGTTATATGGGGCACGAGCCACTAGTGTTACAAGTTTATTTTTTCGGCCACACCCAGATTCAAACCTGTGTCGCTGGGGTGAGAGCCCAGAGGACTAACCACTCCACTACGGAGGCCTCGATCACATGGGGATGGGTCAAATGCAGGGCATAATAATTTTTTTGGGCCCCACCAAACTTGAAACCCGTGTTGCTGGGGGTGAGAGCCCAGAGGACCAACAACTCCACTAAGGAAGCCTGGCTCTCAATACCCGGAATGAATATGGTTTGATGGAGTAACTCACAAGCGAATGGTCAACCTTTATTTACGCCAGGGAAAAATCATGGCCAAAGCTTAATTGAAAGTGAAAAGTGCCACACCCGCCCTCACCCCCACTTTCTGTTTGATCTGTGATGTCACACGGACACTCCTTTAGGTACGCCGCCATTGTCAAGCGTACCTAAAAACACAGTTCATTAGAGAAAAATGATGGCCAAAGCTGAACTGAAAGTGAAAAGTGCCACACCCGCCCTCACCTGTTGCTGTAACGTCACACAGTTAACCAAATGTCAAGTTTTTGTTATTTTAAAAACTACAAGTGTTATAAAATCAAGATTGCCCAAAGAGAAGCATAATCTCCCCGTTGTTGCATCCCTTCTTCATGTAATAAAGTTTGCCGTGCATTAAAGAAGTGTTGTCGACATTCTGACTTGTATAGTTCACGCCAGGAGGGACTAGGAGTAGCCCTCGGCCTTGTTTTATAAATAGCTCAGCGGCCAGCGAAGTATTTTCCAGTCTCAAGTGTCACTCAAACATGAGCCTGAGGCATAAATGTGGTGGTGTCATGCAACTTGACACAAATTTGACATGAAAAAGATATCACGGTCATTGCCTGGGAGAGGCACTGATGAGAGGCTTAGTAGATTAGTCTCCCTTAATCGATGGATGGCTGGGTTCTGTAAGAAGCAGGGACTGTATTTCATAGATAACTGGCCTTCCTTCTGGGGCCGCCCCGACCTGCTGAGGAAGGACGGCCTTCACCCTAACCGTGAAGGCGCCTTCACTCTTTCTAGGAATATAGATTACTGTTTGAGCCACACATGACAGGTCACTTTAGAGCAGGCCGGGTCACAGGTGATTAGACCACCTGTCAGGATGGGTTTGGAGTCTGTTAAGATAAAGTTAACTAGCGCTAGGCTAGACTCCCAGCATGCACATAGCTCCTTGTGTAGACTAGAGCGTGATAGTTTGAATAGTGCGACAGTACACATAAACGCACTTTCTACTGGGGTAGTAGACAAATCCAATCACTCCACCCCGACCGGTTTTGCTGAGGAAACGGTGCCGGTTTCAGATAATTCTACACGTGTAACAAATATTTACTATCAGATTCCCACGGTCGTATCAGCCCACCGCGCTAACAAACATTTGAGAGGTGATGTCAGGCTTAGAGAACACAATCTTACTCGCATTTCGTATAAATATCCTTCGATAAATACGCACCCGGATCGACCAATTACACTTAAACTTGGTTTTATGAATATTAGATCGCTTCATACGAAAGCCATTCTCGTTAATGATCTCATCACAGAACATAATCTAAACGCTTTTGGTCTCTGCGAGACCTGGTTAAAACCTAATGAACTGATGCCGCTTAATGAGGCGTCGCCTCCAAATTTTGTGAGCTCGCATGTGGCGCGTCCTCGAAAAAAGGGTGGGGGTGTCGCCCTCATCTCGAATTCCGAGCTTAGTTTTAGGCCTCGTTCGATCAACGTATTTAAAACATTTGAGGTTCTCATTGTCCGATCCACCGCTTTACCGTCATTTTATCTTGTTGTTATTTACCGTCCACCCGGGGCTTACTCTGGCTTCCTGGATGAATTTTCAGAATTTGTGGCTGATCTAGTAACCAATGCGGATAATATAATTATCATGGGCGATTTCAACATCCACATGAATTTACCGTCAGAGCCACTTACTTCGGCGTTTCAGACTTTAACTGATACCTTTGGTTTTACGCAAGCTGTACAGGCAGCAACGCATAAGAATGGAAATACCATAGATCTGGTATTATCCCGAGGACTTGCAACCTCAAATATAGCAGTACTGCCATACACTACTGTTTTGTCTGATCATTACTTAATAAAGTTTGAAATTATAGTTCCTTGTCAAAGACAAGAGAGCAATCAGCATTATAGGAGCCGTCATTTCAACTCTATGACTGCAACTGCGCTATCTGAAATACTGTCGCCGGCAAGCACTAATTTTCTCACATACGCCGACTCTATTGATAATCTTACGAATGAATTCAATGCGACATTGTTAAATGCCATTGACTCTGTGGCGCCGTTACGTCTGAAAACTCGCCGTAGAGTGCCTACTCCATGGTTCACAGATGAAACGCGTACGCTTAAGCAATTATGTAGAAAGCATGAGCGCAGATGGCGTCTAACCAAACTTGAGGTTTTCCATCAGGCATGGCAGGATAGCCTCCTGAAATATAAAGATGCGCTTATCTTAGCAAAAACTCGATATTTTTCGCAAGTTATTAATCTCAATAAAAACAATCCGAAACACCTATTTGATACAGTGGCAAAGCTGACTCTGCGCCAGCCGACCTCCGATAGTTCCTTCCACTCAGCTGACGAGTTCATGAAATTTTTTGCTCAAAAGATTGAATCCATTAGGGATGAGATCAAGGATAGCATTCCAATCGCTCGGTCGAGCACGCCGTTTACCAACGCTGATGATCATGCAACAACCCTCTCAACTTTTAAAAGCGTGTCTCTTGAAAGGCTTACACAAATTGTTAGTGCGGCTAAACAAACAACATGTTTACTCGACCCTCTTCCAGCCAAACTACTTAAAGAATTATTTCAAATTTTAGGACCGTCCGTCTTAAATATAATCAATCTGTCTGTCTCCTCTGGGATAGTGCCAACAGCCTTTAAAACCGCTATCATTAAACCGTTACTTAAGCGACCAAATCTTGACCCGGACTGTCTCAGTAATTATAGGCCAGTTTCAAACCTCCCATTCATAGCAAAACTTCTTGAAAAAGTAGTAGCGCAGCAGCTTATTGATTACATGGTCGCCAATAATCGATACGACACTTTTCAGTCTGGTTTTAGAGCTAATCATTCCACTGAGACAGCACTTGCGAAAGTGACTAATGATCTCCTCGTAGCTATGGATTCAAACATTTCGTCTGTACTGTTACTACTCGATCTTAGTGCTGCCTTCGACACTGTAGACTTCGATATTTTATTAGGGCGTCTTAAAAGTTGTGTTGGTATTTCAGGGTCAGCACTAGGCTGGTTCCATTCCTATCTATCAAACAGGACGCACCGAGTGGTCCATGGCAATGCGTCCTCGGAGCTCTATAATGTTACATGTGGTGTCCCACAGGGATCGGTTCTCGGACCAATTCTTTTTAATATTTATATGATTCCGCTTGGGGACATAATACGTAAATATAATATTAGTTTTCAATGCTATGCGGATGACACCCAATTATATATGCCGTTATCGATGACAGATCCGCGGGATTGTTGTAATCTTGAGAAGTGCCTTGCGGAGATCAAGCAATGGATGTCTCTCAACTTCCTTCGTCTTAACCCAGATAAAACTGAGATGTTGATAATTGGTCCAGCTCGTTATCAACACTTATTCAAGGAAACCGCTATAACTATAGATAACCGTACTATCACTCAAAGCGATACTGTAACTAATCTCGGGGTAATATTTGACCAAACTCTCTCCTTTCAAAAGCACATTAAGAATATAACCAGAATTGCGTTTTTTCACCTTCGTAATATTGCAAAGATTCGTCCGATCCTCTCGACCGGTGATGCGGAAACTATTATACATGCGTTCGTCACGTCGCGCCTGGACTACTGTAATGTATTATTCTGTGGTCTTCCTAAGTCCCGCATCAAAAGTCTACAGTTAGTACAAAATGCCGCTGCAAGGCTGCTCTCTCGGACAAGAAAATTTGATCACATTACCCCAATACTAGCCAACTTACATTGGCTTCCGGTCCATTTAAGATGTGACTTCAAGGTTCTTCTATTAACCTATAAATCGCTGCATGGCTTAGCGCCTTCATATCTCGTCGACCTAGTTGTTCCTTATGTTCCGTCTCGTAACCTTCGTTCGCAAAACGCTACCCTTTTAGCGACACCGAGGGCTAAGAAAATGTCTGCAGGCTCTAGAGCATTTTCTATTCGGGCTCCAGAGCTTTGGAATGCCCTACCAATGGATATTAGGACTGCTACCTCAGTAGAAACATTTAAGACACGTTTAAAGACACATTTCTATGACATGGCCTTTAACTAACCTGTAGTGGCCGATTCGGCTGGAGTTTGTTTTCTCTCCCTCTACACCCCCTCCCTCCCCCCTCCCCGGCCGGGGAGGTGGTTAGGTGGTACCCATGCTGACAGCGGCTATCTGGATTCTCGTGGCCAATTCAGGATAGGGGAACTGCAGCTCAACCTCCTCGAAGAGCACTGCCAGGACAATTGAGGGCTCCTTTCGGCAGCCCTCTGCTGTGACATGGACATCCACTTTTTATTTAATTGATTTTCATGTTGTATCATTTGTGCCCTCTCTGCATCCATTTCAACCTGGTGATCCTGAAAGGGGGATCCTTCCATCTGTGGTCCCTTCTCAAGGTTTCTCATTTTCCCCCTGCTAGGGGTTTTTAAGTTTTTCCTTGCCCTTTTGGGAGCTTAAGATCAGGGGATGCTTTGAGAATAATTGTCAATTTCTGTCTATGTGAAGCCCTTTGAGACTGCTTGTGATTTAGGGCTATACAAATAAACTTGACTTGACTTGACTTGATTGCTGAGAATTAAGTAACCAAATCCTTGGGAGAGGAAGCGCCATAAGGCTGGCTGCCTTCTTCATTTGCCCCATCAAGCTCTTGAAGTGTATTTCTGTGGCAGTTGTAGCTTTGCAATGAGAGCAGGCCACAGTCATGGGAAAGTAGTGCTTCAAGCACACTGTCAACATTGCATAGAAATCAGAATCAATCATTTGCTAGAACTAACGGGAGCTTTGCAAAACCCAAGTACATCCTCAAAAATAAAAACCCATCCATTTTCAAGAAAGGACTTGGTGGTCACACTCACGGTACTAAAATTGCGCGGGCCGCACATCTCTCCCTGGTAGCGACAGTACAAGAGCATTTCCTCCAGCTGGTGGCCCAGCCGGTCCAGCAGCTGCCTCATGGACGGCTGCGACTCCCGCGGGGGAGGTAGAAAGTGGTTGAAGTCCAGGATGCGGGAGAGCGGCGACCAAGGCGGCTCGGTGCGCTGCTGCTGCTGCTGCTGCTGCTGCTGCGACCAAGGCGCCGCCAAAGCTTCCCTGGCTGCCGGAGACACCTGCCAATTCCTCCCCAGGAGCCCCAGCCACCTTCCGGCGCTGAAGATGTCCGACTTCTTCATGCGCCTGGGCAAGAGCAGGTTCTGGTTGCAGATGGTGACGGCGGGGAAGACGAGCCGCTTGGCGTACACCATGTGCGCCTTGGTGTACACGGGCGACGAGAGCAGGTAGCGCACGCGGTTGGACGACCAGGCGAGCAGCAGAGCCACGGTCGGCTAGGGAGCCCGGAGGCTTCACTTTGGAGGCGGACGAATCGCATTGGCACATCTTCTCTTCTCTTGGATGCGTGCGTGCGTGCGTGCGTGCGTGCCCGAAACGCTGGGGCTGATGATCGTGCGCAACCAGCGCTCGCTCAAATGCGCGCACTCGGTTGAACGGATGGATAGATGAGAGAGAGAGAGAGAGAGAGAGAGAGAGAGAGAGAGAGAGAGAGAGAGAGACAGAGAGACAGAAAGAGAGAAAGAGAAAGAGAGAAAGACAGAAAGAGAGAAAGAGAAAGAGAGAAAGAGAGAAAGAGAGAAAGAGAAAGAGAGAGAGAGAAAGAGAGAGAGAGAGAGAGAGAGAGAGAGAGAGAGAGAGAGAGAGAGAGAGAGAGAGAGAGAGAGAAAGAGAGGTGCAGCTTGTGCAGAGGAGTTGGTTTATTTTCAGCTTCCCACCTACACCATGGGAGTTTTTAAAAGAAAAAGAAAAAAATGAATTGCAAGTCCACTCCATGACTAGACACATAAAAAACACGCAGAGAAAGAAAAGAAAACTGCACATCCCTGCATAGTTGAGCTCCTATTGCTTTTTCTTTTGGAGTTTTCCGAAAGGTCACCTAGTTGCAGTTTTCTGCTCTTAACGCATGACTTGCGTTATACCACACACACGATTTACGAGATAACGAGCTAAGTACAATATAATGGTGTCTCGACTTTCGATTGCCCTCTACTTTGCGAGTGACAAGCTGTTGCCTGCTGTTTTTGTTTCATTTGCTTTTTCACATGTTCATCGTTTTGGAGAAATGATCAAAGATGCATAACTATTATTGAGAAAATACAAAAAGGACATTTGTTTAAACCAAAAACAACGCTTACTCCTGCAGCTTTATTCACAACTACTATATATTAGAGGTTTGAATTGTCTCAAAGCTAAGGCACAAAGGAGTCATTGGATTTTTTATTGCTTGCCTCCTTGTTCCCTAAGACATGATATATGGCGAATGACTTTGGACAGCACCAAGCTATAGGTTTCAAAACGCCTTTTCTTCTTCACCTGTTGAGGAAAGTCCAGAACAGGGGGTTGTTTGGGGACTGACAAGCGCTGTGTGCAGCAACGCGTTCAAACGTGACCGAACTGAACAATCATGAAGCAATTACGATGGGCCGCTCTCCGACACGCTGCAACGGGAAAACCTTTGAACCCGGGACTTTTTATTGGAAAACGTTTTGATGTGCTGTGCTGTATTATCATTATTTTTTTTATTGAACCTCAAACATGGCAATTGTCTAAAAGGAAGTGGATTGTCCTATTTGAGAGGAAATAGGCGAGATTAAAAGACAGTATGGGAAGGCTGGCCGGGCTGCCATTCATTGACTTTTACTCAGCAGCAGAGACTCTCCACGCTTGGCTTTTTTCGCCGCAGGTACATAGTACATAGGAAATGATATATCGTCAAATTCATCTTTTTTGACACATCCGTACTAATAGTCCATCCCTATTTCGGCTGTTGTTTAACCCATTTAAAGTCATCAGGCTCATGGGGTGCAAGCTGAGCAAGAAAAGCTGCGAGGCGCTGGCCTCCGTTCTAAGCTCGTCCCACACCCTGAGGGAGCTGGATCTCAGCAAGAACGACTTGTGTGACGACGGGCTGGAGGCGCTCGCCGCCGGACTGGCAAAGCCGGAGTGCACCTTGCAGGTTCTCGGGTAAGGCCCCCCTCGAGCGGCAGAAGGCCAGCCGGCCCAAGAACCTTGGGCCTGTGTCAGCCGCCCTCTTGTCTTCTCAGGCTCAAGGACTGCAAGCTGAGCAAGAAAAGCTGCGAGGCGCTGGCCTCCGTTCTAAGCTCGCCCGGCAGCCTGAGGGAGCTGGATCTCGGCTGTAACGACTTGCATGACCACGGGCTGGAGGCGCTCGCCGCCGGACTGGCAAAGCCGCAGTGCACCTTGCAGGTTCTCAGGTAAGGCTCCCCTCGAGCGGCAGAAGGCCAGCCGGCCCAAGAACCTTGGGCCTGTGTCATCCGCCCTCTTGTCTTCTCAGGCTCTGTCGCTGCAAGCTGAGCAAGAAAAGCTGCGAGGCGCTGGCCTTCGTTCTAAGCTCGCCCAACAGCCTGAGGGAGCTGAATCTCGGCTACAACGACTTGCACGACCACGGGCTGGAGGCGCTCGCCGCCGGACTGGCAAAGCCGGAGTGCACCTTGCAGGTTCTCGGGTAAGGCTCTCCTCGAGCGGCAGAAGGCCAGCCGGCCCAAGAACCTTGGGCCTGTGTCAGCCACCCTCTTGTCTTCTCAGGCTCCGGAACTGCCAGCTGAGCAATAAAAGCTGCGAGGCGCTGGCCTCCGTTCTAGGCTCGCCCGGCAGCCTGAGGGAGCTGGATCTCGGCAACAACGTCTTGCACAACGACGGGCTGGAGGCGCTCGCCGCCGGACTGGCAAAGCCGCAGTGCACCTTGAAAGATCTCAGGTAAAGCTCTCCTCGAGCCGGCCCAAGAACCTTTGGCTTGTTTCAGCCGCCCTTTGTCTTCTCAGGCTCGTGGGATGCAAGATCGGCACACGAGGATGCGTCTCACTGGCCAAGGCTCTCCGGTCCAACCCTTCCTACCTCCAACAGCTGAACCTGTGGGGCAATGACATCAGAGTGGAAGGAAAGCGGGCCTTGGAGGAGGTCCAAATGGATTCTCGCTGCAGTCTGAAGATCAAGGGGTAGGTTCCAAACATCTTCCAGGGTGCCGTTGAAGAAAATGGCTTCCAAAAAGTCGCTGGCGCCTAGCTCCAAAACCAGATTTGCTGACTTGAATAAAGTAGAGAAGCAGACATGAAATCAATCAAAAGAAATGTTTTAAAACCAACTTCATTCGGTGCACTTTGACATCACAAATGTTTTGGGCCATATTGCCTGAATGAAGTAAGTGTTCAATGCATGCCTGGTGGTTTTCCTCAAACGCTGAATGCTTGGTTATATCTATCTAGGCTGGAGGCTTGATGTGACGCCATTGACGCCAGCCTTGGATCCTTGGGGAAAGTTCTGAGCACGAATGGATGGATGGATGTGGATGCATGCAGAAGCTCGCGAAGGATGCCTTTCCCCTGGAGCGTTTGGCTGAGGACGCCCGCTGTCCAAAAGGAAACGGCAAAGCCTGTCCTCCACGTTAGTTGCTTGATTCTCCGAGCGATGATAAGGCATAAATATTTCCACATTTCACAAATAAGACGTGAAGTCCAACACAGACGTGTGCTCCTGACACTCTCCTGCCATCCGCACTCGTGGCGGGCGGGCCTTGACCCTTGACCCTCCACTTCCTCGCCTAATTTGACCTGCTGGCACCAAACGCCGACCAATGGTGATTGTTGATGCAAATAATAATAGCATCATCCTGCCTTCAATTGACTTATTTTTTAATGCACTTTGATGACTGAACCGCCACGAAATATAAATACAAGTTGTAGAAAGAACAATCAATCAGTCAATCAATCTTTTCTCCAAAATTTGAACACTTTGTGTAGTAGAAATTATTCTCAAACAGGGCAAGGAAATAGTCCAAACTCCTACTAGGGGGATAAAAAGAGAACGCTTGAGAAGAGACCACCGATGGGAGGGAGGATCCCTCCTCCAGGATGAGCAGGCTGCAATGGATGCAGAGAGGACACATAATCCAAAGGTAAAGCATCGAGAGCAGGATGTCATTGCGCAGTCATGTCTCCGAGACTCTGTGAGTGGTGTGAGTTCGTCAGCGCCACAGCCTGGGGAAAGAAGCGGTGTCTGTGTCTGCTGGGTAGTGGGCTAATGGTCCCGCACACACATGTGGAAAGTATCCGTCTCATTTCCTGTTTTCACGTCACTGTCTAGTCCAGATAAGAACACTTCCGGTCTGTGGTTTCAGCGCTTCTGTTGCTATGGCAACACATTCAAGTCCCTGTCTGCGAAGACTGTACAAATATTCCAAAAATGTACACGTCAATCTAAAGTGTGCCTGTGTGTGCATACGTGTGCGTGCGTGTAAATAACATAACCTCGGCACTGCCAACAGCTTTCTGCTGGAGGTCATCGGGAGCTTGTCTTCACATGTAGGAGGATTCAAGTCAAATTGTAATCAGAGTACTTTGCACGATCCAGGAGGTTGGTGTGAGTTTCAAAGCTGAACACTTTGTCATTGTGTAGCTTGGAAGAAGCAGGTTGCGACATCTGTCATGTGTTTTTTTTTGTCATTTCATAACTGCTCCACTTTGTGAGAGGAAAAAAACCCATTTCTTTTTATTTCTGTATCAATGTGCATTTTGCGCTCTCTTTCTCTGTCCCTTCTTCCACAATTTTGATAGGGAATAGTCTGAAGAGGGAGAAACGGCAATGTGACATAGACACAGGGCTGGAACTTTCCATCAAACATAGATACCAAATGGCTAAGTGATAACAGAACAGGTTGATATGGTTTTGCCTCCCCGCCTTGCCCTACGTCTGACCTGACGTTCTACGTGCTGAGGTAGGTGCTTCATGTACCGGCCGCCATTGAGCAACCCAAGATTTTGCAAATAAGGAACCAACTGTTACATCACATCTTTATTTTCCTTTAAGTCACATTTTCTCTCTCTCTCTCCCTCTCTCTCTCTCTCGCTCTCTCTCTCTCGCTCGCTCTCTCTCTCTCTCTCTCTCTTTCCGCTTTCTCTCTAGAATCAGATGTTTATTTCCCATTTGCATACAAAAGTCAAATTTGTTAAAAACAAAAGGTAACTCTGAGCAATGCGATTCCAGCTGTTAGTCTCTCACCAACAAATGAAGCAAAAAATTGTTTTTAAAGTTGTAAAAAAAAAAAGACTTAACTGGATGTTCTCGCGATAATTGATGAACATCTCAGCAGCAAAACACAAACACGACGTGTGCGCGCGCACACGGCAGTGCGAGCGTCTGCGCATGCGCGCTGCGTCACGACCGAGCTGGTTGTTGCTTCCGCAGCGCACGAGCGTTAGCGGAATCAAAACAAGGCCACAAGGTTGGAGGAGGCCCGCGCAACAAAAACAACAACGAGCGAGCGAGTTTCCTGCTGTGAACGAGGTCCCCCACCTGGAGCCTCAGCACCCAGGACGCGGTTCGAGGGAGAGCAGCAAGGAAGACCGCCTGTGCGTCTGCGTGCGCGCGCCACGACAAAGACGTGAGTCGTGCACGGCCCCCTAAATGCCGCTTGTTTAAGGCTAAATGTATTTTTAGCTCCACACGCAAAGCAAACACACATACGTCAGCAGGCCTGAAGGTGAGCATCATGTTGTTGTTGATGATGATGATGAGGAATGAGATGAAGAGGTCATGTGTCCGGCCTGCACTTGACATCCCTCAAAGGAGACACCCTTGAGAGGACACGCAGAGATGAGATGACGTCAAGACATTGAAATGAGCGAAATTAGAGGACATGAAGGCTGTGGAAAGGGTACAGGAAATGGGGAGATTTCACAAGAGAACGGGTTTGGTCCCACAAAATTGGCAAAAGCATTGGGTAGTTCTTTCAACTTTCACAGAGGTCAGAAATTGGCTGTAATTACAAGGATTTACTTGTTTACTTATACTTATTTGAATATCAATTGGTTGTGGATTCTTGGAATTGTTGCACCTGGAACCTTTTAATGGCGTCGGATGTATTCTTTCTGCCCACCGACAGTTTTGGATGAGGGCAGCATGACGTCCCTCAGCCGGACTGGCCTGCGCGTCCCCTCGGTGCTGGTGCTGGTCATGGTCCTGGTCGTCGTCCAGAGCCGGTGGGCCAGGGCGGGTCGCCCGGACCGCGCGGCGGCCGCCGCCGTGTTGGCGTCGGAGGAGTACGTGAGCGCCACGGTCAACGCCAGCGTGATGGACGCGCGAGGACACGCCGTCCACGTCATGAGCAGCGAAGACGGAACCTACGGCCAGAACTCGCCCAAAGTGGACACCCGCGCGCTGCTCGTCGTCACGCCCGCGCCGCGCCACGGAGGTAACTTGACAAAGGCAAATTTTGATTTGGGCCTCTACTCAGAGGAAAAACGTGCGGACCGCCGTTGGTTGGTGACGTTGCTCATGTCTCGTCTGTGCACAGTGGTGGATCGTCAGGGCTGTGACCCCGACACGCGCTTTGTGGCGCCGCCCCGTGGCGTCCAGTGGGTGGCGCTGCTGCAGAGAGGGAACTGCACCTTCCGGGAGAAAATTCTGAAGGCCGCCACCTTCAATGCTTCCGCCGTGCTCATCTACAACAACTCCACCAACAAGACTGTCAAGATGGGCCACGAAGGTCAGTGTGTGTGTGTGGACACGCCGTGCTAACGTGAGCGACAGACAAGGCTTTCTGGTCCTGCCGCTCCCGGTTGAGGTAAAAGGTCGTGGTGGCTGGATGAGGCGTGTGCAAATGTCCCGCTCCAGAAAGCCCCCCAACAATCATCTGGTGTCCTGCTGTGGCGCCTTCAGGTACGGGCGACACAGTGGCGGTGATGATCACGGAAGGTTATGGCAAAGACATCCTGGCCCAACTGGAAAGGAACCTGAGCGTGGTGGTGACGGTCTTTGTGGGTCAGCGCATTCCCCCCAAGAACATCAACCGAGGCTCGCTGGTCTTTGTGTCCATCTCCTTCATCGTCCTCATGATCATCTCTTCGGCTTGGCTCATCTTCTACTTCATACAGAAGATACGATACGGCGGCGCGCCGCACCGTGGACACGTACGTGTGTGTGTGTGTGTGTGTGTGTGTGCGTGCCTGTGTGCAGACACGTGACCATAGCGTGTCTCTTTTTTGTCTGACGACAGCGTCGTCTGGGCGACGCGGCCAAGAGGGCCATCGGGAAGTTAAGCACCAGGACGGTGAAGAAAGGAGATAAAGTAAGACGTGTGCGGGTTTTTTGGGTTGATTTGAAATGACGTGTGTGTGCGTGTGTGTGTGTGTAGGAGACGGATCCTGACTTCAACCACTGTGCAGTTTGTATCGAGTCATACCAGCTGAACGACGTGGTCCGCATCCTTCCCTGCAAGTAAGTCAAGGCACAAAAGGGGCTGAGCTTGAATGATGCCTGTGTGTGCACCTTCCAAAGTATGACATCACACACACACACATGAAAAGTGGAGGATTTTGGGCCGGCTCTGAAATATCACCGGATGAAATGTCATTTAGGCACGTGTTCCACAAGGCCTGCGTGGATCCGTGGCTCAACGAGCACTGCACGTGTCCCATGTGCAAACTCAACATCCTCAAGGCTCTGGGCATTTCGGTGAGTCGTGTGCCCACTCGCCTGCCCGGCTTTTTAACGGCGCTGACGTTGCGCCTGCGTTTTGACGTGCAGGGTGGCGTGCCGTACGTAGACAGCGAGGTCCTGAATGCCGAGCATCCCGGTGGGGCTCAGGCGTCCGCCGGCCCCAGGGCGCCGCCTAGCCGGCGAAGCGGCCGACCCGCCGTCAGCCTGGAGCCTCTCAGCCCGCCCCGCCCGGAGGCCCCGCCCCTTTCCCCCGCTGATATCGCCATTGCCGTCACCAGTAAGATTTGTGTGTGTGTGTGTGCATGCGTGTGGTTGAATTATCAGAAACTTTTTCCCTTTCTTGTCTTTTTATTTCATTTTTGACAGATTCTTGTGAAGCCTAAGACAAACTTGGAATCTTGAAAGCAAATGTTTTGTTTGCGCAGGCGGTCACTTCTTCACGTCGACGCCTCCTCCTCGCACAGAGCTGCCGGACCTGCAGGCCCCTCTCGACCTCTACGACAACAAGTCCTGAAGCCCGCCACCATGGCAACCCCTCGCCTCCAACCACACACACACACACACACACACACACATAGACATTAACACAAACATTCTGACCTGTGTAAGAACACTGAACTCGAGGACTCCAAAGTGTTGTTGACAAAGCGGATCACTCTGGATCTGGTCTCATCGGGTTTCGGAGCAGCGGATCCTGAGTCCTGAATCTTCCGTGAAAAACCTTCTGAAGGCTCAGCCAATTTGTGGCCAGATTTACGGGTCCTGGTTCCCGGGACGCTTTACGGGGCGACAAAAGTTCCATCTGGAGTTCTTCTCAAGGATCCTGGAAAAGATGCGTGGAGGGTCGGTCGTCTATTGTTCTTCCAATGGTTTGTTCCTTCTTAGAAAAGCCAATTCCTCCAATCCCAGAGTGCCTGAATGTTGGTCAACGGACTGCAGCTGGATCACAACCAAAGAACCAGAACTACTGGCTTTTTGAGGCAAACCCACCCACACCAATCCTGAGACCAGAACCAGAAGCAGAACTTCTGTAGAGACAATCGCATGACCCAGGAAGAGTGCAGCCCTCTCTCCCGCTGCAGCCGCCAACAATTGCTTTTAAAGGAAGAGTCCCTCACTTGCCAACGAGTCCCATCGTCCTCCAGCCGTCACGTCGCTAAGGTCTTTGCCGATAGGCCAGAAACAGAAGCCGAGCTGGCGTGTCACCCACCGGTAACCACCTGGAGCTAAACGTTAGCCTAGTTTCGCACAAAAGGCAGAAGGGAAAGGCCGAGTTTCGCTTGCGTTAGCGTAGCACAGTGCTTCTCAAATAGTGGGGCGCGCCCCCCTTGGGGGGCGCGGTGCTATTCCTGGGGGGGCGCGTGTGACCCTGGGGAACAGGCTTTTTTTTTGGCAGTACTAGAATAAAGTGTAATTGCGCGTTTACTACAGCAGGGGGCAGTGGCGCTCTCATTGTTACTTCTGTCACGTTTGCGACAGTGCAACATTTTACGACTTACAAGACAAGTTAGGATAGTCACGGTGGGGAGGGGGGGCGCGAATAGTTTTCTTCTTGCTAGGGGGGGGCGTAACAGAAAATAATTGAGAAGCACTGGCGTAGCAAGAGGAGGAATGCAAATAATAAAGGGAAGGCCGACGTCAAAGTGGCTTCAAAAGAGCATCGGCCGTGCTTGCTCACCAGCTACTTTGCTCTTCGGCCAAACCGCTCCAGTTCATAATTAGCATTTTCATGAACCCAAATCGATACAATCAATAGAGCGTTACAGTAAGAACATGTATATTCTACAAACTATTACAATTGTGAGCCAAGCGTACAAATAACCAATACTCACGTCGTATTTAGTCCTAAGGATAACCAATTCATTTTGTGACTCAACACGTTAAGTATATTTCAAATCATTTACGTAGTCCACATTGGGAGGCGTGTGATTGGTCTAGTTCCATGGTGGGCGGGGTCTTGAACTGTGGTTGGAATTCCGTACACATATACAATATTGTTTGCACATGGCAACGTGAAACGAAGCAACAAGTTTGATCCTTGTACAATAACTTCAATCAACTGTTGACTTCATGTTTGTTGTAAAATGACGAACCCAAGATTCAAACACTGTGTGTGTGTGTGTGTGTGCGTGCGTTTGAGACATGGAATTAATGTACTGTAGTCCGTCACTATTAAAATGCTGCTCTGTTGACGTCTGTCAATCCATCATCTCGCCTACTATTTTGCAATTATTTAGCAATTAATATAGCAAAAAAACTCACCTGTGCATGTTTAGCAAATCCACTTCAATACGAATAACGATGGCAGTCATTGAGTTCATTTAGGCAATCGAAATGACTCGTCAGAATTCAAAGGGTAAGATCAATTGAAATGCCGAAACACGTTAATCAATAGATTAATTACATCAATTTATTCCGTGACAGTTATTGCTTAGAAAACCTCTAAAATAGATGTTCATCAAAAATTGGTATTCATTTGTTTCGAAATGAAATGAGTTAAGTTACAAATTACGGATGGGAAAGATTTCTTCTATTCCTAAAGATAAAATATCGCGGTTGGTCATGTTATATCATCAGTTTGTTATCAAAATAAGTGAGTGTTCTTTGCCTCAATCAATGTTCCATTTGACGTTTCGCACCGCGTGATGTTTTGAAGTTCTTCCCAAAATATAGCTCAACACGAGCAACCAGAAAACAAAGTTAAAAGAGTCAAACTTTCATGTTCACTTTTATTGTGTCTTTCTTTCACCTGACTGTGCTGGTGGGCTCGCTCGCTGACTGTTGATGACGTGGGGCTCAGAGGGCGTGTCCAATGCGTCAACCCGGAAGTGATGTGCAGTGGTGGGTTGGGTTCAGTTGGGGGTAGGGGGTGGGGAACACAAGCCAAACAACTTCGTCTACGGCCTTCTGCGCTGCCTGACAAACAGAACTTGAGAGACGAACGAAGACAACCCCCGAGGAGGAACATGTGGATCCACCCGGAGGAGGTTCTGCTTGCTGGGCCTCTCTGGGTGTCCGAGCGGGCCAACCCGTTCTTCATCCTGCAGCGGCGGCGGGGACACGGCCGCGGAGGGGGGCTCTCCGGTCCGTCGTCATCCATCGTCTTTCATTCCTCTTTTTTTGTCTTTTACCCCTTCCCTTTCGTCATTGTCTTTTATTCTCCTTTTTCTTCTTTTACAAAGTCAAACGGGTTATGTCTACTCTCATGGTTCGTGTCGTCCGGATGGACTTTGGTAGAACACAGCAGCGACTGTTTATGTCTGTGGGTGCGCGGGCACGGGCACGCGCGCGATGACCGCTTGTTGAATGAATGCGTGAAAGAGCGAATGGACGTCGTGACGTCGGCAGCCATGTTGGGCTTGGCGGTCCGCTGATGGACACGAACTTGTTACTCGCTGGTACCAAGAGGCTGAGTGGGCGCGTCTTGGTACCAACATCAAAAGTTCTGGATACCCTTCATATTGGTCCCGAAACATTAGGAGCTCTTGCAACAAACGAGTAGTACAAATCGATTTCTCGACAGGAACCTGTGTTGTTGTCGTCTTTTGACGAGATGGTCTCTGCGTGCAGGTCTACTGGTGGGGACTCTGGATGTGGTTCTGGACTCCAGCGCCAGGGTGGCCCCCTACAGGATCCTCCTCCAAACGGCCGACTCGCAGATCTTCTGGAACGTTGCCTGCGGTGAGTCCCGCCCCCGGATGGGACTCCTGACCCCGAGTGACTTTTGACCCGGGGGCCGGCCGCGTGTGGCAGGTTCCTCGCGCAAGGAGATTACAGAGCACTGGGATTGGCTGGAGGCTAACCTGCTGCAGACAGTCGCCACTTTCGACAATGACAGCGACGTCGCCACGTTCGTCCGGGGCAAGATTTCCGTACGTCTTTTATTATTATTATTATTATTATTATTATTCTTTGAGCGACGGCAGTATGAAGTGGACAGTCGGGGACTCACGGGTAGACTTCCTGCTCGGCGCAGGGCCTGATCGCAGAGGAGAAGCGGGCCACGACGGGCCACGACGGGCAGGAAGAGGATTGCAGTAAGTTCCAGGAAGCCCAGCTGAAGATGCGCAAACTGTTTGGGATGCCCGAAGAGGAGAAGCTGGTCAACTACTACTCGTGCAGCTACTGGAAAGGTCGCGTGCCGCGGCAGGGCTGGCTCTACCTGTCCGTCAATCACCTCTGCTTCTACTCCTTCCTACTGGGCAAGGAAGGTATACGACACGACACGACACCTTCTGGAGAGGGTCGCTATCGGAGCGGTCCCATACACTTCCTGTGTCCTATGTGCATTTGCGGCAGTCACTCTGGTGGTCCCGTGGACAGAAGTGACCCAGCTGGAGAAGAACGCCACCCTGTTGTTCCCGGAAAGCGTTCGTGTGAGAACTCGGGTCGGGGAGCACTTCTTCTCCGTGTTCCTCAACATCAACGACACCTTCAAGTTGATGGAGCAGCTGGCCAACATGGCCATGCGCCAGCTGCTGGACAACGAGGCCTTCGCCGCCGACCTCTCGCTGCCCAAACCCCGCAAGACCCTCAAGAACGTCTCCGCCCTCAAGAGGTCCGGGAAGTTCCTCTTTCTTCATTCGGCCGCCGCTCACGCTGGGATGTTTTGCGGGCAGGGATCTGGACGCGCGGGCCAAGAACGAGCGTTACCGGAGCACCTTCCGTCTGACGCAGGACGAGCGTCTGGACGGACACACGGACTGCACGCTGTGGACGCCCTTCGCCAAGATGCACGTGGTGGGCCAGCTCTTCATCTCCAACAACTACATCTGCTTCCGGAGCCGAGAAGAAGACCTGTGCCAGCTCATCATCCCGCTCAGAGAGGTCCAATGGACGCTTTGCGACGGGCTGAATTTTCACCCCAATTTCGTCAGGCCGACCAAAACCTTATGCTTGCTGAGCCGTTTTCTTGTCGCCGCGTTGGGCCCGCCAGGTTTCCATCGTGGAGAAGGCGGACAGCAGCAGCGTTCTGCCGTGTCCCGTGTCCATCAGCACCAAGAACAAAATGAACTTCCTGTTTGCCAACCTTAAAGATCGGGACTTCCTGGTCCAGCGCATCTCCGACTTCCTGCAGAGGACTCCCGACGACAGCTCGTGGGGGGACGTCAGTCCTCTGGCGGCCGCGGTGCGATCGCCTCATTCGTTTGCTCGTCATTTATCGGTGTGCGGCAAACACCGTCACCGGGGAGGGAGTCTTTAAGGTTGTTGTCCTTTTGCCCCGCCCTCCCTCCCTACCTCCAGGCATCTTCCGGCGTCGCCAAGGAGCGCCACTATCACCCCGACGTGCCCACGGCCACACAAGGACTTCTGCAACTTTACCACAAAGACGCTCCAGAGGACCTGGGACCCAAAGCTGTGAGTCCGCCGAAACGCGCTTTCTATGCAAAAGAGCCGGTGAGACAAACCAACTTTGTCCGACTCCCGATTCTTGTGCCCTCGAAATTAGACTTTTGGTTTATCTTGAAACTTCATATTAGCAATGGTACAAATGACAAAATTGAAATACATTCAATTGAAACGATCAGTTCCACCTGGATGTATTCATTGGCCGCACTTTTTATCGAATCTCTTTGTTCAAAAATACTTTAAAATGCATTCGAATATTCTTATCGGTGCTCCTCCTTTTTAATTGCGTCCGATGGACAAGTTAAACAAATAATGCGGACATTTAGGCTGCATGCCATCCAGCCATGCTCCAGACTTTGCTGGCGCTCACGTTGTGTCGTGTGACAATCATCGGTGTGCGTCAGATGAAGGAGAAGATGAAGGAGGAGGCGTGGAACATCCACTTTTCCGAGTTTGGCCGCGGAGTCTGCATGTACAGGACGTCCAAAAGCCGAGAATTAGTCCTGGGCGGCATTCCGGAAAGGCTCCGAGGAGAACTCTGGATGCTCTTCTCAGGTAGGCGGCCGGCCTCTTTCTCGCTGCTTCTCCCGTGACTCTTGTCGGCCTTGGCGTTTTGCTGCTTCCCCCTGGCGTCCCGCGTCGGTAGGAGCGCGCAACGAGATGTCCATGCACGCCGGTTACTACGGCGACCTGGTGGAGCGGGCGGCGGGCCTGTGCTCTTTGGCCACGGAGGAGATCGAGCGGGACCTGCACCGCTCCATGCCCGAGCACAGAGCCTTCCAGAACGAGACGGGCATCGGCGCACTGCGCCGCGTCCTGACGGCCTACGCCCACAGGAACCCGGGCATCGGCTACTGCCAGGTGGGCGACGCCTCCGAGCGAGCGAGCGGCCGGGCCCGGCGGGGCGGGGCGCCCGCGTGACTGACGACGTGCCCCGACCGCAGGCCATGAACATCGTGACGTCGGTGCTGCTGTTGTACTGCACTGAGGAGGAGGCCTTCTGGCTGCTGGTGGCGCTCTGCGAGCGCATGCTGCCCGACTACTACAACACCAGGGTCGTGGGTACGCCGCCGCCGCCGCATTGGCTCACAAGTGCGTCCTCGCGGCTGACCCGTGTTTGCTTGAAGGCGCTCTGGTGGACCAGGGGGTGTTTGAAGACCTGACCCGGGCCTTCCTGCCCCTGTTGTACCAGCACATGCAGGATCTGGGCGTCATCTCCACCATCAGCCTGTCGTGGTTCCTCACCCTCTTCCTGTCCGTCATGCCCTTCGACAGCGCCGTGGTCCTGGTCGACTGCTTCTTCTACGAGGGCATCAAAGTCATCTTCCAGGTACGCCGGCCGTCATCGCGGGCTGCCTGCCACGTTGTCACGCTCCCGTGCTGCCTGCAGGTGGCGCTGGCGGTGCTCCACGACAACATGGACGCCTTGTTGGCCTGCAGCGACGAGGGCGAAGCCATGACCGTCCTGGGAAGGTAACGGCCGGTCGCCGTTGAGCGCCCGGTGGGATGTAGCGCCACCGGCTGGACACGTGATGCGCGTGTGAAGGTACCTGGACCACGTGGTGAACAAGCAGATCGCCACGCCGCCTGTCCCCCACCTGCACGCCCTCCTCACCGGCGGAGACGAGCCGCCGCCCGAGATTGACATCTTCGAACTCGTCCAGTCCTCCTATGAGGTCAGACCGGGCGGGAGGATGACCTTTACCTGAGCCTCAGTTGCTTCCATCTCCAATGTTCACGCAAAGACCTTGTAGAGCCGCCGTCTTCCTTACCAGTTTTACGAGTTCTCTCACAGTGCGTGTAGGCGGGGCTTAGCGCGAGGGCCGCGATATTGGCGCGAGGGCGACAGAACGGAATTGTCGATTTCGCTGCCTAACCAACCGGCCCACTTGTGCGAGCAGAAGTTCAGCGGCCTTCGCTCCGATGTCATCGAGCAGATGAGGTTCAAGCAGAGGTTAAAGGTGATCCAGTCTCTGGAGGACACGGCAAAACGGAGCGTGGTGAGCCGGGGTCTCGGGCTTACGGGCGAACAGGTTGAGGACAAAGACGGACGGCTGCCTTCTGCGCGCAGGTGCGAGCCATGGTGACCGAGTCGGCCTTCGGCATGGAGGAGTTGGAGGAGCTCTACTGCCTCTTTAAGGTGAGACGGGACGGGAGGGACGCTCGACTACAGCTGACGACCGGCTGGCTGACCGACCGGCCGACCGACGCTGGTTTCAGGCCCGGCACATGAGCAGCCGCTACTGGGGCTCGGGCGGCACTGCGGCGGAGCGACACGACCCCAGCCTGCCCTACCTGGAGCAGTACCGCATCGACGCCGCTCAGTTCTCGCAGCTCTTCTGCGCCCTGGCCGCCTGGCGCTGCGCCGGGCACGCGCCCGTCCTGGCCGGCCGACTCTTCAGGACGCTGGATCGCGACCGCGACGGCCTGGTCAACTTCAAGGAGTTTGTCACGGCGCTGAGTGAGTGTGCGAAGGTCGCTGGCGCGTGACCTTGGTCCTCGCGCTGGCTTCGCTCTTTGTGCAGGTGGGATGTACCACGGCGACATGACAGACAAGCTCAAGCTGCTTTACAAGCTCCACCTGCCGCCTGGTAACCTTTGTCTATTTGCCCGAGCGTTTGAACGTGGGCCAGTACGGAGGTGATCGTGCGTGTCTGTCCGTCGAGTGCTAGCACGGCCAAAAACCATTCACGTCATTGTTTGTGTGTCAGCGCTGTGTCCCGAGGAGGCGGAGTCCGCGCTGGAGGCTGCAAACTTCTTCACCGATGACACGCCTAAAGGTAAGCACGCGCTTTGGTCGGCGGCCATGGATTTAGTTTGCGTGGAAAGCTTCAAGGGGCTTCTCTTCCTCCCTTTCTTCTTGCTCCTCCAGAATCTTCCGTCTTGTCTCTTAAAGACAGTTTTGGACCGCAGCAAGTGACAACAGGTTTGGATGATGATGATGATAACCATGACGATGATGATGACCATGACGATGATAATGATGATAAGCATGCCGACGACGACGATAACGCAACGCACTAGGGTTAGGGTTATGTATGCATTTACAGAACGGCTATTAAATGAAGAACAAGAATACAACAGAACACAACATGAAACAAAAGGGATCCATAAATATCGTGGATTATGGTAAGGAGAGAAGGAAAGCCGCGGCCTTGTTTCTGCAGTGAGTGACATGAATATGTTTTACCGACGTCGAAAGTAGCAAGTGGAAACGGCGTGGATTTGTGCCATGATGTCAATGCGCAACGCCGTTTTAATACCCAAGTGTGATCTGTCACTTGAGGCACGTAAATGCAGTCGATGAAAACAACAAGGGCCCCAAAACCGATCCCCGTGGTACACCAGACTGACAATGACGACTGACAATGACCACGATGGCGACCTAGCTGACAATGGCCGTGGTGTGCAGGTGAGGACGCCAACGCCGAGTCTGACGGCAGCAGCGAGGAGAAGAAAGGTAACGTTTGCGTCGCCGCCGTTTGACTGCGTGTCGGAGTGCGGCTGGGGTCGTGACCTTTGACCTTGACCCACAGAGGACTACAGGTACTACCTGCGGATGTGGGCCAAGGAGAATGAGCCCAAGCAGGAATCCATCAAAGATCTTCCTCGGATGAACCAGGTCAGCACTCAGCTCTCGTACGTGTTCGAATGGGTTAGTGTGGTGAAGTCTGACGTTGACGCGGGTATAGGAGCAGTTCATCGAGCTGTGCAAGTCGCTGTACAACATGTTCAGTGAAGAGGAGCACGATGAGCAGCAGCTCTACCACGCCATCGCCACCGTCGCCAGCCTGCTGCTTCGCATCGGCGAAGTCGGAAAGAAGTTCCACAACGGCGACAGGCAGGGCGCGGCCGGACGGCAGGCGCCGGCCGACATCCGCCCGGAGGAGGCCCGAGACGACACGTCGGCGTCGTCGTTCTCCACGCTGAGCGATGACGCGTCGTCGGCCGATGAAGGCGGCGAGGGGCCGAGGAGGAGGAGGCGGGTCAGCGCGGCCGACGCCGACTGGTCCGTCACCTTCGAGCAGGTTCTGGCGTCCATGTTGACCGAGCCTGCCCTGGTGGACTACTTTGAGAGGAAGAGAAGCATCCAGGCCCGTATTGCCGCTTGCCAGACACGCCGGGCGGCGGAGCGTCAGAGCAGCTCTGCCTCTTCGGACCGCGAACGTGGCGACACTTGACCTCTGGCCTTCTCGCGCGTCCTGGTGCTTCACGTTACTGGCAGCTGCCTGGCTGTAACCCAGTGCTTCTCAATTATTTTCTGTTACGCCCCCCCCTAGCAAGAAGAAAACTATTCGCGCCCCCCCTCCCCACCGTGACTATCCTAACTTGTCTTGTAAGTCGTAAAATGTTGCACTGTTGCAAACGTGACAGAAGTAACAATGAGAGCGCCACTGCCCCCTGCTGTAGTAAACGCGCAATTACACTTTATTCTAGTACTGCCAAAAAAAAAGCCTGTTCCCCAGGGTCACACGCGCCCCCCCAGGAATAGCACCGCGCCCCCCAAGGGGGGCGCGCCCCACTATTTGAGAAGCACTGCTGTAACCGCTTCCTCTTGCGCAATAAAAGACCCACAGTAAGGGTGGGCGGTTATGGCAAACATTCTTTTTCCTCTGTTGCCGGCTGCCGCCCAAGAAACAAAACAAAAGTCATGTGATAAGTGTCCCGCGTTTCAATGGCCGAAGTAGTCGCATAGTTCACATTTTTACGTGATCAATTTCAGGTTATACTAATGGGCAAAACAAGACAGAGCAATTCTTTCTGGTTCAGCTCAGTAGTTCAGAATTCGCACTGTATAATCATCATCATCGTGTTCCAAAAGATTTCCTTTTTATTTCAAATAAAGTCTGAAATTTATCACGTTTAAATGTGACATTGAAATTTTTCTAGTGTGGCAGCAGAATGTTTCAAATCTCTGTTAAAAATGGAACTTTGGGACATTTTTTCCCTGTTTCTGCAAACGTTTCATCTGAAATACAAATCTTATTGGTCTGGGGGTTGGGGAAAAAAATCCATTTGGGTTTCAGACAAAAAGAACAGACTCGTGAAAGGCTGAGATTTGATTTGCCACAAACTTGGCAAAATGCAAATTTGAGAAGAATTTCTTTTAATGTGAAAGAGACGTGATCTCGTTTCCTGTTGGATGAAAATGCTCGTGTGACGTTTTAAGTGACTGAAATTTGATAAATAAATGTGCAGCGCTCTGTTGTTTGCGTGGTGGCCAATAAATAATCAATAAACAAATCTTCATCTTTTTTGATCCTGACAGTATTGAAGTGCTCGCGCTTTTATGCGATGCCCGGATGTGACGCCCGGATGTAGTGATATGCATTCCAGTTCTTTTAAGTGAACTGAATCTTTTGAATCAGTTTACTCAAAAGATTCGTTCAAACGTTTTTTTTTCATAAATCAAACAATCAAAAATCATAATCAAAGCTTCACAGAAAGTAAAAAGTGCCACACCCGCCCTCACCCCCACTTTCTGATTGGCTGGTTGATCTGTGACGTCACTCAGACACTCCATTAGGTACACCGCCATTTTCAGGTGTACCTAATCACAGGCCACTTCATTAGGGAAAGTCACGATTCGTTCCCTCACTGATCCGTTCTCGCGATGAACTGGAAAAGCAAATCACTCACTCACTCACTCACTCACTCACTCACTCACTCACTCACTCACTCACTCACTCACAGCTCCGTTCAGTTGGTGAACGGGAAATGCAATTCACGACTGTTTGTGAATGGGAAGTGACGTCATTTTTGTTTTACGGCGAGGTGGCACCAGCTTCACGGCGCATTACCGACACTGGTTGAAGTCAACTGAAAAAAGAAGTGATTCGTTCACTCTCGTTCACTGAAAAGATTTGTTCTTTTGAACGAATCATCGTTCACTCACGAGCCAACACTACCCGGATGTGACATACATTTTCAAACAAAGCCCGGCCAGCAAAGGAGCGGAAAACACAGTTTTGTTTTGTTTTCGTGTTGTTTTTCCTCTTTCTTTTTTTAAAACTGTCTGGCTTTTGACATGTCTCAAACGTTCCACGTGGTTCAATGTTTCCGCTGCGACTGCTTCCAGGTGCACCAAGTAAGAGCAACTCAAACACGTCGTACACACGGGAAGCCAATGACGTTTATATTAATGGGGACGGAAAGCGCCCTCAGAACCAGCCTCTAAAATAGTTGTCAGTAAGAATACATCATTAAGTAAAATGGCTGCCCTTTGGCTTCAGCCGCCCAATTGTCAAATCATGACGTCACACAATCGCTGTTAAAAATGTGCACGAGAAGCGTCACCGTACATCCAATTGTGGCAGGTGAAGAAGGTGAAAAAGTGGACGTGTAAACTCTGCGGGGTGATGCAATCTTTGCTCAAGGTAAGCAGGCAGATGAACGCATCAAGTTGACACTCTTACGAATCAATGCATCCGAACGGAATGTTCGCAATGCCACATGATGAAGGAATTCGGCAGAGGCGGCGCGGCAGACTGCAGACGGCACGTTCAGAAGCTGAACGCCACCAGGGGCGCCATGTTGGAAGAACCACATGTCCGGTCGCTGAGGTAACCACTCACGCAGGGTGCCATTCATTTGACGGATTAAGTGTAGTTATAACATCAACGAGTGATCGGCAGGAAGCAGCCAGAAGAGGAAAGAAGAAGCGAAGGCCAGCAAGAAGTGAGATGACGCTCATGCGCACACACACGGGCAAGCGCTCATCTTGCGTATGTGCGCGAGGTCCATCCACAGGTGAGCCGCTGGAGCAAATACGTCGCCGCACCTGAGGACGACGACGACGACCAAGATGTACTTTCAAAGGACATGCAATGTTTCCGAGACAACATCTTGACTGACAGGTGATGTGAGGCTCCGCCCACTGGCAACCTCATTGTCAGAATACATC
Organism: Syngnathus typhle; assembly: GCF_033458585.1. Lineage (NCBI taxonomy): Eukaryota > Metazoa > Chordata > Actinopteri > Syngnathiformes > Syngnathidae > Syngnathus > Syngnathus typhle. Next base: position 28,515,561 of record NC_083738.1, on the reverse strand, counting down.
CTAATAGGTGTGTGGGTGTGCGTCAGAGAGAAGCAGCGTGAAGATGCACCTCAGGCGAGGTCGACTGCTACTCCTGGCCCGCCGAGCGACGCCAACACGCGCAACGCTAAGCGACTTTTGCCTTTTGCTTCGGCGCCAGCGTCGTCGCTGGGATGCGACACCGCCGCCGGCCTCAACGGCGCCGTCGCTTGGCGGGCCAAAGCCTTGTTGCCTGCCTCCTCCAGGTTTGACAGCGGAGATGACTTTGACGTGAGCTTCTGATGAAAACGTCGATGACCTTCACTTATTTCAATTGGGCGTTATTTTGCAAGTCTGGAAAATTCCCCAAACTTTATGTTGACCTTTTCAAATAAAATAATCAGTCAAGCTGAGCAAAGCGTTTTTATTGAGTATCAATCAATTCATTTGATTAGAGTAGTACTGATTACTGCTTTTAATCTGATGTCGCAGAAGCTAAGAAGCGTGTGCTATGACGCCTATTGCTGGAATCAGTGCGGGGGGTGGCGGGGCTTCTTGGCGTACTGGATGGCGTCCAGGGCGGCACCGATGTCAAAATCTTTAGCCTGCAGGAGGCGGGTCAGCCAGCCGCCCTCGTCGGTGAACCCCATGGACAACATGTGACTCAGAGACTCCACCAAGCGAGGATCTGCCTCTGTAGGTGTGTGTTTGGAGGAGGTTACTTGTTAGCTAAACATTCCTTCGGGCGGGGGGGGGAGGGGCACATGGCGAGCCGTTACCTGGAGGAAGGTGAGGGTACAGAGCCGCCACCTTCAAGCCTGACGTATCCTTCTGCACCACTACAGGAACATCCGGCTTCTGGTTCCCCTTGACATTCTGGTCCCCCTTCGGGTTCTGGTCCCCATCCGGTTTCTCGTCGTGGTCCAGTTTGTCGTTCTGCAGCAAGGACTGCAGTTCTCCACTGGAAGGGTCCACTTCCTTGCACGTGACATGAGTCCACTCCTCGTCAAACTCTTTGGTGGTGTCGGCTGAAGCCTGACGTCGGCAAGAGAGCGCAACGTTATCTCACGACATTCACATTCAGGGAACCTTTGTGAAGTGTTACCAGACTGTGTTAGCCAGTTGATGGCGTTTTCCAGCAAGGGCGCTTCTATTAGGCCAAATGATTGTTATGACGGTGGGCGATCACGATTTTTAGTGGGGGAACTACAAAAACTGACAGTAACGTGCCTGTTGGCGCGCCTGACCTTTCTGGGCCGAGCGTCGCCCTCAGCTCCGGCAACCTCCACGTCCCCTTGATCCTGATTGCTCACTTTGGTCCTCTGGCCCTGGTGCTCCACGTCGATGTCCACATCGATGCCTGCGTGGGACAACAAACGCATTACTTCCCGTCCGGACGGTTAGTCGGCACCCGCGTGGCTCACCGAGCGGGCTCAGCATGGCCGCCACTCCCTCTCCCACATCCTTCAGGAAGCTGAGGCCTGCTTTGGAGCCAAAGGTCAAAGATGAGCCCGAAGCTCGTCAGCGGATGTTGAAAGAGACAATAAGACTGACCAGCGGGGGCGCCACCTCTGGCACACTTCTGGTTCTTGCTGCAGTGGCGCATCTTCTTCAGCAGCTTTCCTCGTGGGAACAGTGCCTGGAAAACATGCGCGCAACATGAGCGCAGGCGTGCACGCCACAGGAGCTGCAGTGCGAGATGCTGACCTGCAGGGGGTGCCAGATGGGCAGCAGGGGGTGCTCGGTGTGCTTCCCTTGCACCTGACAAGCCGAGCAAAGGTCGTAGTCGGGACACACGCTGCACTTGAAGCGGACGCCCGCCACCGGCCCCTCGCAGCCGTCGCACGTCACGTTGGCGTGCACAGCGCCCACGTGGGGTGGCGGAGGGGGCGGGCCCGCCGCCGCCACAAAGGCGCCCGGTGGAAAGGCGTGAACTGGAAAGTCACGGCGGTGCTCCCTCTTCTCTGGAAACACAAACATTCTGGTTATTTGCACAATTTGCCATTGGCAGTCGGACCTCGGCATACGATTGCTTAAAGATACGGATTTTTAAAGTTAAAGTCCCAATGATGGTCACACACACATCTGGGTGTGGTGAAATTTGTCCTCTGCATTGAACCCATCCCTGTGTGATTTGGATCCATCCCTTATGGGAGAGGGGAGCAGTGAGCAGCAGCTCGGGAATCATTTGGTGATTCAACATACAATGTGAAATCGGATCAAATCTTCGACTCAACAGTTCCCAACAGCCAACATCGCTAGACGTCGGGATGACATCAGTTGGCGTCACGTTATCATATCGTGGTGGGTTCTAAGAAGACTAAGGCAAATGGTAGCAGGGGTGAAAATAGGGAGGTGATGATTTCCTCACAATTAAAAGGAGAAATCGTAAGAAAATAGGAGCGCGGTTTGAGTGATCTTGAAAAACAATATGGCTGGAATGTCAACAATTACCCCGGAAGAGACGGAACGCCTTTGGCCGAGTTACAATAAGTTACCAAACGTTATGAATCTCTGTCTTAGGGTCAGTGAGAATAAAAATAAACTTTTTATGGATTATTTCTTTGTAATTTATTTGTTACTTATTTATTGCTATCTGCAGTAGAGTTATCATTGCTGTTGTCTTTTGGCTATTTGGGAATAAATGAAACAAATGACAGAGTATTCATTTGGGAATATTGGCAGTAGGTCCCGGAACGAATTCAATACGTATGTCGAGGTTTGAGTGTATTACCAAAAACAAGTTATGTTGACCAAAAAAAAAAAAAAAAAAAATCAATCTTTAAACAGCGAGGCCACGAACGGCAAACCTCGGTAGAGCAAGGCAACATTCCACTGTGCTTTTTTTTTTCTCTCTGTTTACCTTTGATGAAAACCCTGAAGACGTCATCCTTCAAGCAGGCCATGCCCATGGAGAGCTCGTCATCCGAGGAGAAGGCCACCAGGTCTTCTTCGCAGTCTGGAAAGCAAAACAAAGGCCGACAATCAGACTTGTTGGACGGACACAGGGAGGGAGGGAGGCAAAAATTTTTTTAAAAAAATCCGACCTTTATAGTACATGTTGAAAGCACCCTTCTTAAGTCCGGAGAACATCTGACAAGTTTTGTCGCACAGATGTTCGAAGTTTTGGACCTCCGAACGCGGCACCAGGAAGCGACGAATCTCCCGAACCGACTCCTCTTTCCCCAGAAGGTAAGCCTTCACCGTCACCGACATCTTGACCGCTGGCTGCTGCTTGTACGCGCTTCTTCAAGTCGTCGTGGTCGAACCGACTCCGGTACTTTGTGACGCAGCTTTTAAATGCTTTGTCTTGACTTGGAGTCGGCTCCTTCCGGGTTAGGCGTTACCATGGAAAGTCAATATTTACGTGTTGCCCGATTGGTTCGGCGCTCAAAACCCGCCCACATTAACCAATGAGAAGCCTGGAGATGACGGCGCTCTTTCCAATCGGGGGAATTCCCCTCTTCCCACGTGACCCCCACCGCCAAAGATGACGCGTGGCCCCAAAAATTCGCCTTGTCACTCCGACGTCAACAACAAAACATTGGTTGGTATAACTTACAACCTTTTCATTTTTCTTTCAGCGAATAACATATTTGATCGATTGACCAAACAAGTGTCCTTTTTTTGTCAATTGCTTTTCAGTATTTCCTTTTCTCTTCAGACATCTTTGTTATTATGGTTACGTCATTAAGTCTTTCAAACTATTTCTTTCCATCGGTCGACTGATTTTTCTAAGTTTTAATTCCATCCCTATGTTCAAACCCAGGTGACAATGCAGAAAGAGCACAAGCAAAATGAATACGATTTAGTTGCTGGTTTGGTCCGGAAAAAAAGAATTCTTCATAGGAAAATTTCATTTGGACTTGACATAAAGACAGTTGGTCTGCTTTCTTGGAGGATATTTAAGGTTAAGGCTGAAATTTCAAATGAGCAACCCATTGTAATTGATCATTCCGAAAATCATTGATTTAAATAAAACACTGACCTATTTATTGATCGCATTATCCAATCGCTCTGTTGAATAAATCTCTTCAAAGCAGAACATTTTATTTCAAGCAATTTAAGTTTGAAAAAACAAAAACGGTTGAAACTATAAAGGTGGGAGGTACGTTTATGTAACAATGCACACTCCCACAAGGAAAAGAAACAGCAATTTTGCTAACATGACAAGCACTTTTTTTTGCGAGGACACAAATGTGGAAGCCAACTCACCTCCCAAATATTTACATGAGCATAAGAACACGTTTGTCGTCCGCCTTTAACTACAAAGTGGTATTGATGACGCTTTCCGCCTATTTTATGAACATATGAAATAGAATCTTTATTAAATTGTTCAAACCTTTGTCAAACAAATGTCATGGATTTTTCTAGAGGAAGCAACTTTTGGAAAGAAAAGCTAGCCTCGAACCTTCTCGAACATTCCGCCGACATTTGCCGTCCGTCCGGTTCTTCCCGTCGGGTGACCGCACGCTCCCGAGTACGCACGTGTGTGTGTACGCGGCGCTTTATTTATTAAGTAGAACACAAACACAAGAACGGGGTAAAAGGAGAGGGGGCGCAAACAGGGGAGGCGCTCAGATGTAGAGGGGGTGATACTGGCGAGGCGTGAGGCGTTTGCGGCACGTGGGGCACGTGAGCGAGCAGCGCAGGGCGTCCCGCAGGCACTGGCTGCAGAAGACGTGACCGCACTTGGTGGACACCACCAGACGCCCGCTGTCCACCATCTCCGCCGGCGCAACGACAACATGAGCGTGGGCAGCGTACACGGGCGGGCGTATACGCGCGTGGTGAGCCTCACCTCCGAGTAGGTGTCCATACACACGGGACAGCTGATGGTTCCAGGTGTACACCTGGACACAAGAAGAAGATGCCAGGGCTGCATTTCATGGGCGGTCTTGAAATTGAATCTTGCATTTGGTTTGCTACACCTTCACCGATTCTCAACCGGAGTGCCGCAGGAAATGATCTCATGCCAAAGGAATCACTTTGTCGTGTGAAATATGTGCCTTGGCTCAAGAAAGGCTGTACATTGTTATTGTTATAATAATGAGTGCTAAAAACATATTTACAGTATTGGACCTTGTTATAAAAAAAAAAAAAAAAGTTCTAAAAACATTCACAGTATGTACACTTGTTATAAAAAAAAGTTGTCGAAATAAGTTAACATGTTTACAGTATGTATACTTTAGCCACATCTACATATGTTACATACACCTGTATCGTATTTCTTTTTTTCATATATGGTTTTCTGCATGTCACTTATACCATTCATATCCTATTTATACATTTGAAACTATTCTTTAGTGTTCTAATATGCGCTTCTATGGTTTAATATACACTTTTGGACGCACAAAAAATGTACAAATGAGAGGATGACGCTACTTGGTGGTTTTTCACCCATCGCGGGTGCTCTTGGAAGCAATTACAAAGCAGGGATGACTGTAAATTGGTCACGTGGGACAAGTTATCGAAATTGAACAGTATTCAATACGTGTGACGTGTCTATGAGCTGCATTGGATTGACTTGTATTTCATTGTACATGGAACTAAAACAAAGTCGACTACAAGTGTGCGACATAAATATAAACTCGATTCGACTTGCGTTCGCTACTTGTTTACTATAACGTTGATTTGGCCTGAGTTGAGTTCTCACCTGACGGAGCTCTGCTTCCGCAGCGAGGACAAGAAGTCAACGCGGGGAACAGCAGGCGAGGTATCGTCGTTGTCGTCGTCGTCGCTGCTCACGACGTAACTTTCTCCCGTGGTGTCCCTCCTGCTTTGAGGACCTGATTGGAGGACACGGGCAGCATCATGGCAAGTCCACCCACGTAGGCGTCGAATGCAGCAAAGGGACGTGTTGTACCTTCATCCACCAGCTGGGACAGCGTGTCGGCAACGTGACAACAGCCACAGGGAGAAGAGGAGGAGTTAGTTGGAACGCTTCCCGCTAGCGGCGCGATGTGACGTTAGCGCCACGTTTGGCACGTCGTTACTTCCTGTGCGCACTGTTCTTTACCAGCACGGAGTCATTGTTGGTGAGGTCGACAACATGCGAGGAGGCCTCTGCTGTCTCGGACGTCAGGTCCACCACCTCCTCAACGCCTAAACAGCGACAAGAGCTCGTCATTAGTCACAACCAACGGAGCTTTTGATGATGCATCCAAATTTGATTTGCAATTGATGGCGACAGGCATGACACGGGATCGGTCATGTGACTCCACCGTTCTCCTGGTTGTCCATCACGTCGATGGTCTCGGCGTCGGCGGGCGGGGCGGACGCTGACCCCCCTCGGGGTCTGGCTCTTCTATTGGCCGCGCTATTAGCGTTAGACCTTCTGTGAGCATGAGCCGCTCTGTTAGCGCGGCGAGGTTTAGGGTTCCTGGAGACGATCGGGTTCTCCACACGCCGTCTCTTCCTCTGCACCTACAAACGAATGGGGCAACTTTTCAAGTACACGTCGATTCCAAGGAGATGTTCAATGCTTTTCTTGATGCCATTTAAAGCAATTGACAGTCAGTGCTTGATTAGCGTGGACACAGCTACTATATGACGTCAAACGTCGGTTTCGAAAACACATGACTTATTCAGTTACTATTTTGCCCACCCCGCCCTGAAGCAAGTCAATTGAACTATTTACGGAGAACTTATGTGAAGAAAAATCAAGCGAGGAAATGCTTCTTGGTGCCCGAAGCCGCCGAGGTTTGAAGCATTGAGGAAAATGAACGACAAGGTTGCAATTACGAGTTGTCGCTCGTCTAAGCTAAGCTAAGACAAGCTAAGCTAAGGCGGCTAGCGTTGCTCACTCACAGCCGGCGTTGGTTCTCTCCTCGGCTTCGTCACTTCTGCTCGTCGTGGTGATCGTAGCCGAACAGTTTCAGTTGGAACGTCAAAAGCAGACATCGGTCGCGGACGTAATGAGACTGTCACGTTAAAAGTGCAACAGTGGGAAGGCAAGTTCACAAGGACTCCCGCCGGATTGCTAAGGCTCATCCTAACTATCGCATCCTACATCCGGTTCCTGCTGGTCCTCTTCTTGTGTGCTGCCGAGCGTGAGAGCGCCGCCCTGTCGGACTGGAGGTGCCGGGTAACGGGCGGAAACGGCGCAAATCAAATTGGCCCCTGACCGGAAATTGGACCGCATTCGCTTGGAAAGCGCGTCCAAAAAAATAATACCGTTTTTTCCCATGTATAATGCGCAAAATTTAACTAATTTATTGTCCTAAAATCTGGGGAGCGCATTATACATGAGTACAAAAAAAAAAAAGTTTTTTTTTTTTAAAATCCGGATATCATACGGAGGCCGCCATTACAGATGCGCTTTCTTTCTTCTCTGCTGTTCACTTCAAACACGCTCCATACGAACTCAATGCTCTCGTATCAGACGCTTGCTAGATCACCTGCTTGTATGCTGTCACAATGTACCCGACACAAATCCGAAACATTTCTTCGCTATTGAGTATGCTAGCGCATGCGCAGTGATACTGACCGGCAGAATAACATCCGGTTGTTCCCGAAGATGATCTTTTTTCTCAAATCATTTTACGTTCACGGACATAAGTAGGAGTCAAAATTTGAGTGCGTATTATACATGGGTACAGCATACAACATGCCATTTTTAGGGTGCGTATTATACATGGGGGCGCATTATACATGGAAAAAAACGGTAAGGTATCTTTGGGAGTCGCTGACGGCGTCGGGGTGCCCTCGTCTGCCTCGCGTGTCGACACCGTGGGTTCGATTCCTGCATAGGACGGTGTACACGCTCGAGACAAAAATAAATAAAATAAGTTAGGCATTGGCTGATGAGCATGTTGTTTTGGGGATCTTTGTAAAGAGTAGCAAAGGCAACTCAAGTCCAGATGATATTTGTGTACATTGAGTGAGAAGGCATTTCTAAGAATCACACACTATTTTGGCCTCAACAAACGGCACATTTGACACCATTTTTTATCACGCTCATTGGCATACAGCTCAAGGTAAGCACATTTGACAAAAAGTCCAATGAGTCCATTTCCATCACATCAAACATTTATTTCAAAAACGCTTGAACGCCCAAGATGAATACACGCCATCCTGCGACAGCTCAAAGCTCAACAGACATCACGCTCGTCAAGTTGTCATACACGAGTAACTACAACAATCAGCTCCGATAGTTCTGCCTCACAAACAACATGCACTTGTCCTGCTAGTTGAAGAGTTGTCCTACAAGTAAGGACAAAAAGGTGGGATACTGCACGTGAAAAAAGAAAGACTTCAACACTTTTTCATCATTTCCGGCTAGCATGACACTAACGCTAGACATTTGTTTTTTTTTTTATTCTTCAATCAATCGCAAAATTTGCAGAGCTGAAGGATCACGTAATCCCAAGACGGCGGCGGCGGCACTCAGTCGGCGGCGGGAGAGACTTCTGGCGAGGCCCTGCAGAGTCCTGCTTTGAGACCCCACCTTCATGGATGCCGGCGGCTGATGGTCCCGCTGAGCCGGGACGCGCCTAAACACAATCACGCACACCCATTGATGGCGGTGAGAAGAAAGCGGCAGCGAGAAGGCGGCTCACCTTCTAATGCGAGGGGAAGCCGGCGGCGCCGTCCACCCGGTTGATGTTGAGGTGGTTGTGGAGGATGTGGAAGATCTCCTGGATGTTGGGAACGTAACCAGACTCCAGCTTGGACCAGATGGGCACGTCTGAGGAGGTCGACAATGACAACAGAACAAGGGTCAGGACATTGCGCAAGACCCATCGGGGACCAAACAGAATCAGTATTTCAAGCAACGTGATGGACCGATCGGACACACCGTTGAGTGCGACCTCAAAAGCTCCAGTGGAAAGGAAGTGCGTCTCCATCATGTTGCACAGGAAGAAGGCCATCAGACAGGAGAAAATCTGACGGAGGAAAAAGACGGCTTGAAGACGACGCCGGGACGGGATGCCAACTCCCGCTCGTTGCTGGGTGAAGCGCTCACCTTGTTGTCCTGGGTCCACGTCCAAAACGTGGGCGTGTTCACACCGAGCATCGCAAACACGTTCTGGCCGCTGACGATCAACAAGATGGACGCCAGCTTCAGGTACGACACCACGCTGCCCAACAATCTCAAAGGGAGCCACAAAGGCGCGTCACGCAAACTTCTACACGAGTGCACGCGCACAGACAGCTGCAGTGGGCATACCTGTTGATGGGGGACGGGGGGTAGTTTTGCCCCTCAATGCGGATGTCGGGGTACAACTGCCCGATGGCCCTGGAGTACTCCTGGAACACTTTGCTGTAGCCTCAGGAGATGCTGCATACAAACCAACACAGGCTGAGAGTGCGTAGGCGGCAAAGTCGGAACACATCAATAACCAAATATCGCGTTAACGTCAGATTTACTACGGAACAGAACGCATGTTGGTTATAAAAACATCAATTGACTTTTGAAAGTGGAGCAACTAAGCCCAAATGTGGTTTGAAGACGTTGTTCGTGTGCGTGCTAACTATTAGCTGCCACCGCTAGGCTCACCAGTACTGAAACTTGAGCACGGGGCCGCTATACATGGTCGCCCTGGCCGCCTTCCCGAGCTCCATCTCCGGCCCGGCTAGGACCTGCTGCGGGTTCGACCTGCCTACGTAGACGTCGCGGAGCGTCAGAACCGTGAAGAGTAGAAGCGCCGCTAGCAGCCCAGCCTGGCCGTATTCGGCCATCTTGGCTACTGCTGGTCGTGTCAGATTTCCGCTTCCGGCTCCTCTACAATAAAGCCAGGCACGCATTTCAAAATTGGTATTTTTTTCCCCTGTCATTCTGACATTAAGATTTTAATACATTTTCAATCCTTATAGCCAAATGTTTTTTTAATTCAAATTTTCACCAGGTAAAGTCAATTGAGAATACGTGCGACCTGGGGAAAGGGCGGCCTTACCACTAGGCACACCAGGCCGTTGCCTCGGGCGCCAGTTGGGGAGAGGGCGTCGCAAGCACCCAAAAAAAATAAATATATATGTATGTATATTAAATATATTTCTATATATATAACGAACGTGAAGCACTTGTGGAAGACGTCATATCCAACCACCGCTCGAGGACAAGTGACGTCACCAACACCGCGACGCTCCTTACCGACTCCGGACCGCCGAGCAAGCAAGCAAGCTGAAGGTGAAAACGCAACAAGAACGACCACCAACAGGTGAGTACAAAATACGAGACTTTAATTTTGTCTTATTCGGCCCTCAGGAGCAATTGTGTGGCTTTTTGTTTGCTTGATTGCACAGTGTTTAGCCGACTCGTACTGTATGTCATAACAAAACAGAACGCACGTGATTCCCACAAACATTTGAACACGTCGTTTTGTGATGACCAAAATCAAGCTGTTAAACTCTCAGTGGGACGGCCGGCGCCATGCTGACCCTGGGGAGTCTCCACATCCTGCGGCTTCCGGTCAGAGCGGTGTGCGGCTGTGCCTTGGCCAGAAAGCCTGCTCTTCCTGTTCTTCCTCCTCCCGCCTACTGCTCTTCAACTCTCCGCCACGTGTCGTCAGGGGGCGCGGATCCCGGTTGGTACGAACAGGCGGCGCTCTCTGCCCCCGTGCGCCTGGCTGAGGACGTCCTGATCCAGGTCCAGCAGACCAGCGGTCTTCCCTGGTGGCTCAGCATCGCCTTCAGCACCCTGACCATCAGGACGCTGGTCACCCTCCCTCTTGCCGCCTACCAGATGCGCGTGCTCGCCAAGGTTGCACCAAACAAATTGCACTTAGAAGGACCTGTCCTCCCTGGAGATGTTTATCTTCTACAAAATCCCACACATCCAACAAATCCTGAGGGATTCATCAAAAGGGCAGTTTTAACACGAATATTAATGGTACAAAGGAGAGGGGGGGGGCGGTCGTCCAAACGTCCCGGTCGGTGAGACACCTTCAGAGGGCGGACAAGTCCTTCTCAGATGCTTTTTTGGAATCACCGTAACCCATCTCCGTTGTCCATCACCACGGCAACCTGCAGGTGGAGGCCCTGCAGACGGAAATTGCGACGCTGGCCGAGAGACTGCGGTACCAAGTGTCATTGAGGGCCAGCGAGCGAGGTTGGACGGACAAGCAGAGTCGGTAAGAACAACAACGGCGCCGCCGGCTCAGATCCCCGCGCTGGTCTCGGTATCAAACTCACAGCGCTCGCTCTTGCCGCCTTTAGTTTCCAGTTCCGGAAGAATCTGCGGCGTTTGGTGTCGCAGCTGTACGTGAGGGACAACTGCCACCCTTTCAAGGCGTCGCTGCTAGTTTGGGTCCAGCTGCCGCTTTGGATCGGCCTGTCGCTCGCCCTCAGGAATCTCTGCGCGCCGCACTCGTGTGAGTCGACTCGGACTTAAACGAGGCCTAGGTTACTTTGTCACCCTTTCAAATAGCCACGGGTCCATCTTTATGGGAAATTGATTGGTTTAGATCAGCAAAAAGGACGGGAAATGTTTTTGGCTTCCATTTTTTTTTTTTAATACTTCCCTAGGAGTTCCGCAGGTGTTGAAGCACAATTTTCCTTTCAGTGCTCCACGCCTCTTTGGCCACAGGGGGCACGCTGTGGTTCCCCGACCTGACGTCACCTGACTCCACGTGGCTTCTGCCGCTTGCCCTTGGACTGACCAATCTGTTCATCGTGGAGGTACGCGATTGACGGGCGATCATGTCAAACGTCGTTGTCGTCGTCATCATCTTCTTCTTCTTCTTCAGCTGTTTTCCCTCCAGAGGTCCAACGTGTCGTCTGTCCACAAGGCGGTGACAAACGCCTTGCGAATGTTGTCCCTGTTGATGATCCCCATCGCCGCCGGCGTCCCATCGGTGAGTTTGCCCCCACCTCGATGGATCAAGTGGAAGTGAATGTCCGGCAGGCATCTTTTTCCATCCCTCCAGGCGATGGCGCTCTACTGGTGGTGCTCCAGCTTGGTGGGCTTCAGTCACAATCTTCTGCTTCGCGCTCCCGCTCTTCGCCAGATCCTTAAACTTCCCACGCGGCCTTCCGACACGCCCTACAAAGACCTGATGGACGCCGTCGTCAGGAAGTTCCGCAAGTAAACGGGAAGTTATTGGCGGCTGTGCAGGAAGTGGCGCCCAAGCCCACCGCCGGGTCTGGGTCCAACTGAAACACAAAGAAAGTACTTGGAAGATGAGGAGAAAGCCAGAGGGGTAGCTATTTCAGCCAAAAGGATGCGACCCCAAACGGCACACTTGAAGCTGACTCACGTCTCTGACTGGCCGACCACCACAGACAGAGATGCTCCTTGGGACACGCCGTCGTCACTGGTCCCGGAATGGTCCTAAGTCCAGATCACAGACAAAATTCAAATGTCTATACAGTGGAGCCTCGGTTTTCGACCACAATCCATTCCAGAAGGCTGTTCGAGAAGTGAATCGTTCAAATTCCGAATCATGTTTTCCCATTACAAATAAAGGAAAGAAATTTAATCCGTTCCAAAAAAAAACCCCGCCTTTTTCAAGCATTTTTTTCATTTGCGCATTTTTGTCAAAGGCAAGTCTGATGCAGGACGAATACAAGGCAAATATGTTCTTGGCCTTTTTTTTTAAGGCAAATATGTTCTTAGCCTTTTTTTTTTTCCCCCTTTTCGTCTTAGCTTACAGAAAACTTTCACTGCGGGGAATGGCTTTTAGTACGAGGATATTTCTGTAATTATTAGGGGTGTAAATGGCGGTTCTTGTCACGATACGATATCATATCGATACAAAGAACTACGATACGATATTTGCCGATATCTTAAAGCCTGCTGCGATTCATTCACGATACATCACGATATAGTGCTCTACGATCGAATTTTTTTTTTTTTTAATAAAAAATATCGAACAATCTCCTGATTTATAACAATTCATACGCAAAATCAACAAGGTACTGCAAACTCTTTATTTAGGAAATGACAAGAGTATTGCAGTATACAAAGTGCTTATTTTAACACTGAACTTTGATGTCGTGTTTTTTCTTTAAACATAAATATAGAGATTTGTGCTCCCTGAATATTTGATCCCCGCATGGCAGGATTGACAAACTGCACGTGTCTTGTCCGTTGAGCCATCTTTTCTTTGGAATCCAAAGTGCTTCCAAACGAATGACTTGAAGCCTAAAGTGGAGCCAATTTCCTCGTCTTTTTGGACACTAGCCATAGCACCAGCCCAGGAGCCGCGTACTAGTTGTCGACTCCCCTTTCACGTGCCTGCTCTGCTCACAACGCAACACGCCGCGCACTGCGCCCGGAAAGAGAAAGCCAGCAACAATGAGCTGGATTTCAAAATAAAGTCGTGTCTAATGTCCGAGGTCAAACACGGCGATATAAATCGATGTTTACCTTTAGCATCGATGACAATAAATCGTCGAGCATTATATCGATTAATCGATGTGTATTGATGAATCGTTACACCCCTAATGTTTTCACTACTTCATTCAGGCAATATGGCCCAAAACATTTGTGATGTCAAAGTGCACATCATGAAGTTAGTATTAAAACATTTCTTTGATTGATTTCATGTCTGCTTCTCTACTTTATTCAAGTCAGCAAATCTGGTTTTGGAGCTAGGCGCCAGCGACTTTTTGGAAGCCATTTTCTTCAACGGGACCCTGGAAGATGTTTGGAACCTACCACTCGATCTTCAGACTGCAGCGAGAATCCATTTGGACCTCCTCCAAGGCCCGCTTTCCTTCCTCTCCAATGTCATTGCCCCTCAGGTTCAGCTGTTGGAGGTGGGAGGGGTTGGACCGGAGAGCCTTGGCCAGTGAGACGCAGCCTCGTGTGCCGATGTTGCAACACCCCAGCCTGAGAAGACAAGAGGGCGGCTGACACAAGCCCAAGGTTCTTGGGCCGGCTCGCCGCTCGAGGATAGCGTTACCCGAGAACTTGCAAGGTGCACTGCGGCTTTGCCAGTCTGGCGGCGAGCGCCTCCAGCCCGTCGTCACGCAAGTTGTTCCGGCTGAGATCCAGCTCCCTCAGGTTGCCGGGCGAGCTTAGAACGGAGGCCAGCGCCTCACAGCTTTTCTTGCTCAGCTTGCAGTCCTCGAGCCTGAGAAGACAAGAGGGCGGCTGACACAGGCCCAAGGTTCTTTGGCCTTCTGCCGCTCGAGGAGAGCCTTACTTGAGAACTTCCAAGGTGCACTGCGGCTTTGCCAGTCCGGCGGCGAGCGCCTCCAGCCCGTCGTCACACAAGTGGTTCTCGCTGAGATCCAGATGGCTCAGGGTGCGGGACGAGCTTAGAACGGAGGCCAGCGCCTCGCAGCTTTTCTTGCTCAACTTGCACCACCGGAGCCTGAGAAGACAAGGGGCGGCTGACACAGGACCAAGGTTCTTGGGCCGGCTGGCCTTCTGCCGCTCGAGGGGAGCCTTACCCGAGAACTTGCAAGGTGCACTGCGGCTTTGCCAGTCCGGCGGCGAGCGCCTCCAGCCCGTCGTCATGCAAGTCGTTGAGGCTGAGATCCAGCTCCCTCAGGCTGCCGGGCGAGCTTAGAACGGAGGCCAGCGCCTCGCAGCTTTTCTTGCTCAGCTGGCAGCGATAGAGCCTGAGAAGACAAGAGTGCGGCTGACATAAGCCAAGCCCAAGGTTCTTGGGCCGGCTGGCCTTCTGCCCCTCGAGGGGTGCCTTACACGAGAACTCGCAAGGCGCACTGCGGCTTTGCCAGTCCAGCGGCGAGCGCCTCCAGCCCGTCGTCACACAAGACGTTGCTGCTGAGATCCAATTGCCTCAGGGTGCGGGACGAGCTTAGAACGGAGGCCAGCGCCTCGCAGCTTTTCTTGCTCAGCTGGCAGCCCCTGAGACTGAGAAGACAAGAGGGCGGCTGACACAGGCCCAAGGTTCTTGGGCCAGCTCGAGGGGAGCCTTACCTGAGAAATTGCAAGGTGCACCGCGGCTTTGCCAGTCTGACAGCGAGCGCCTCCAGCCCGTCGTCACGCAAGTCATTGAAGCCAAGCCAGAGCTCCCTCAGGCTGCCGGACGAGCTTAGAACAGAGGCCAGCGCCTCGCAGCCTTTCTTGCTCAGCTTGCAGCCAGTGAGCCTGAGAAGACAAGAGGGCGGCTGACACAGGCCCAAGGTTCTTGGGCCGGCTGGCCTTCTGCCACTCGAGGAGAGCCTTACATGAGAACTTGCAAGGTGCACCGCGGCTTTGCCAGTCCGACGGCGAGCGCCTCCACCCCGTCGTCACACAAGTCGTTCCAGCTGAGATCCAGATGGCTCAGGGTGCGGGACGAGCTTAGAACGGAGGCCAGCGCCTCGCAGCTTTTCTTGCTCAGCTTGCAGCCCCTGAGCCTGAGAAGACAAGAGGGTTTGGGCTGCTGACATGTGCGCGGCCGGTTCAGCGTGCTGGCTCGACGGCACCTACACTGATCTTTGAGCCTTGACCACCGGCAGCACCATCAGGAGCCCCTTCTCGGACCGAGCGTATTTCCGGAGATCGAAGTAGCTCGTGACTTCGTCGGAAGCCCGCAAGAAGGAGAGCAGGGGCGACCACTGGATCTGCTCCAGCAGGGACTCGTCCTTCAGCTCCTTCAGGCAGTAGAACAAGTTGATGTTCTCCTCGGAAGAATTCTGCTTGATCCGTTCCTTGATCAAGCGGACCGTTTCTGCGTTGCTGTGTCTGTAGTTCTTGGGAACCTTCAGCAGCTCACCCAGGAGTTTCTGGTTGCACTGCAAGGAGAGGCCCAGGAGGAAGCGGAGGAACAAGTCCAGGTTTCCCTCTCTCTTGGAGGCTATGCAGATGGCCTCCTTGTGTACCTGAGTGAGCTCCTTCCGCTTCCAAAACAACAGGAGGCTTTTCCACGTCCACTTGGAATTGTCCAGCACGTTCTTGTTGTTCTGGAACAGGCTCATCATCACGTAGAGAGCGGCCAGATATTCCTGGACGGTCAGGTGGATGAACTGAAACATCTTGCCTTGTTGGTATTTCTTGAGCGGGGGTACCTCCTTGAAGACCACGGTGAAGACTCCTGAGTGTTTTGCGCCCTGCAGGTAATCCAAGCCGCTTTCCCGCAAGTCGCTCTCGTAGAAGATCTGTTGCTTTTTCATCAGCTGCTGAAAAGCCAGCTTGGCCAGCGCTTTGACGTACTTCGTGCTCTTCCGCCTGTCTCGCTCCTTGGACTTGTCCAGGTGATAGAGCAGGAACTCTGCGTACATCTCGGTCAGGGTTTCGGGCAGCTCCTGTCCGTGTTTCCGATGATCTCGGAGAACGGTGGCGGTGAGCCAGCTGAAGAAGGGCATGTGGCACATGATGGAAATGGTGCGGGACTTCTGGATGTGCTTGATGACGTCCTCCTCGGCGGGGAACCTCTTCCTGAAGTAGTCCAGCCTCTGGGAGTCGCTGAAGCCTTTCACCTCGGTTCTGGCGTCCACCAGGCGCGGCGGGATGTCGTGGGCCCCCTGGGGCCGCGTGGTGATCCAAACCCGGGCGCAGGGAAGCAGGTTCCCCTTGATGAGATGCGCCAGGAGCACCTCCACGGGGTAGGCTCGGGTCACATCCAGGCGCTTCTTGGGCTCGTCGCTCAGGTCCAGTATGAGGCGGGACTCGTCCAGGCCGTCCAGCACAAACAAAATCTTGATCTTGCTGGACTGGTAGTGCCGGTTGGCCGACTTTCTCAGACTGACCAAGATTCTGTCCAGCATATTGATGTCCTCGGCCTCCCAGACAAAGAGTCGGATGAGCTCCGCCAGCGAAAAGCTTTTCCCCTCCTTCAAGTTCAACTCGCGGAAGGCGAAGGGAAAGATGAAGTCCACGTCTGTGTTGGTTTCCCCGCTGGCCCAGTCCAGGACAAACTTGCGCACCAGGAAAGTCTTCCCGATGCCCGCGAAGCCCACGGTGAGCATCGTGCGAAGGGGCTTCTGGCTTTCGAAGATGTCGCACGGCTGGATGGACTCCTCCTCGGCCACGCCGCACATCTCCATCTGAACGACCTCGTGCTGCTTGTTGGGGAGACCGGCGACGCCGCGGGTAATGTTGAGCTCGGTGTAGACGTTCTCCAGAGGCTCCTGCCGGCTGTACCCCGTGTTGCCCTCGGGAACGTTGAGGTAGATATTCCGCAGGTTCTCTTGCAGCTCCCGCTTGAATTTGCCGATCTGCTCGTTATCCACAGAGGAGATACTACCTGAGGGCGCAGAAGGAGAACCCGTGTGGCAAAAACGTCTTTAGGCCTGGCCGCAAGCGTACCGCAGCCATGCCGCCGCTGCCGCCGCTTCCCCTCAAGGAGGCAAGTGCAGGAGGCCAGAGCTGTTGCCATCATTTGTATCACCTGAGAGTTTTCAGGTATGCTGCTTTCTGGAAATACTACCCCCCCCTCCCCCACCAAAAGCCCCGTTCACCTTACCTGTGATTTGCGCCAGGTCGTTGCGCAGCTTCTGGGCCAAGTTGTAGTTGTTGATCTTCTCCAGAATCTCGATGGTCTTCTCCCCCGCGTTCTTGCCGTGCCTGTTCATCAGCTGTTTGGCGATGTCAGTCCGGTCTGCGTCTTCTGTGATGCTCTCGGGCAGGTCCGTAAAAAACTTGAACTTTTTGAAGTCCTCCTGCCCCAGGCCTTCCAGCGATTCTAACAGCAGGCCCTTGATTTCCATATCCAGAGCCATCTTTTCCGCATGAACCTGAATGCAAAAGGATCACTTGAAGCAGTCCGAAAATAGCGTTGAGCTGACAAGACCACGCTCCCCCAGCCAGCCCTCCTCCCGTGCGAGTCCAGCAGCCGCAGCCGCCCTCCCAAGATCTCATGGACGAGCTGAGGGCACGCACCGCTCTCTTTTAAAAATGGATCTTGCGTGTGATCAATTGGAAAGAGTCTTTGCGGTGCAATTAGCCGAAGCCGGTTTGTTCGCAAAGGAGACAAGAGTTCTTCTGTTTACTGGGAGCTTAGCTTCCTTTTACATCACAGCCATACCGTCGAACTGGTAGAACTGGTGAGACAAAGGAAACTGTTTGGTCCGGGATTTTGTTAGACTGCCTCAACGATAATTCATGTACATGCCATTCCATTTCACGTTGCTACAAAGTAGGCTGGGCTGGCCAGTCTACTGCGAGTGTTTACAAACAATGCCGAAACCAAAATGCACGCTCACGGAAGAGTTGGATACAAAATTCCCGTGCTTTGGCCAGGGTCGCAAGGAAGTATGTGAGTGAATGAATGAATATCCA
The DNA here is from genome assembly GCF_033458585.1 of Syngnathus typhle. Classification (NCBI taxonomy): domain Eukaryota; kingdom Metazoa; phylum Chordata; class Actinopteri; order Syngnathiformes; family Syngnathidae; genus Syngnathus; species Syngnathus typhle. The sequence goes on along the minus strand of NC_083738.1, from coordinate 28,497,482 downwards.
TCCATCCATTTTCTATACTGCTTGTCCCCACGGGGGCACGGGTGGGCGGTCGGGCCGTGCTGGAGCCCAGCAGTCATCGGGCAGCAGGCGGGGAATGAGTAAGTAAGTAAGTAAATAAATAAATAAATGTGAATGAATGAATAAATAAATAAATACAATGTAAATGAATACATAAATAAACGGGAAAAAACTCACAAATTACTCATACGTTTTTGGCATTGTACACATGTTTTGTTCAGCCAATAAATGCTACTGCTATCCAGGCACCATGCCATTTGTGTCATCAGACACTAATGAAGAAAAAACAGGTCTATCTCGTCACCCTAGTAGATTTACAAAACATACACATCAAATACAAAAGTCAACCATCCATCCATACGTACTTTGGCCTGCGAGTGACCTGCGGGGTACTTTACTTGAACGACTTGAGTTTTTCGCGCGGTAACTCGTACGAGGTCAGGCTGATTTCTATCTATCACGTTGATTGATATCCCATAGCGATTCTTCAGGGCGTGCCCTCGAAGTTAGACTTACTTTTGCTTTTGTTTTGCAACTTCATATAATTAATTACCAGAAGGGCTGGTTTTTTGCTATCAAAGTCAAAGTCTGCTTTATTGTCAACTTCTTCACATGCCGAGACACACAAAGAGATCGAAATTACGTTCTCTCTATCCCACGGTGACAAGACATAGTACACGATAGACATACAAGTAAAGGACGCAATGTAAAAAACAAGAAGGCACAAACAATAAATAATAAGAGTAATAATAAATAATAAATAAACAGATAACACAACAAATAAGAGCCAGTGTGCATACAGACAGTACAGACAGTAAAAGTACAAGACGCTACGCAGAACGGGGGAGCGAGTTCAGGATCCTAACAGCCTGGAGTATGAAGCTGTTTGAGAGTCTGGTGGTGCGGGAGGGAGCGCAGGCTTCTGTACCTCTTCCCAGAGGGCATAAGCTCAAACAAAGAGTGAGCGGGGTGACTCACATCACTCGTAATCGTGGTCGCCTTGCGGGTGAGATGTGAGGTGTAAATGTCCTTCAAGGAGGGGAGCGAAGCACCAATAATCTTACCAGCCGTGTTCACTATGCGCTGCAGGGCCTTCAAGTTGTAGTCAGTGCAGCCGCCATGCACCCCAAACAGCAATACAGCTGGAGAGAGAGGACGCTCTCAATGGTGCCGCGGTAAAATGCAGTCATGACGGCCGGAGGAGCGCTCGCCCGCTCGCCTGACTTTCCGCAGGAAGTACAGGCGGCGCTGGGCTTTCTTTGCCAGTGATGCGGTGTTGGTGGACCAGGAGAGATCCTCACTGATGTGCACCCCCAGGAACTTGGCGCTGCTCACTCTCTCCACCACAGCACCGTCGATGGTCAGCGGCAGGTGTTGGGTGTGGGAAGTCCACAACAATCTCCTTGGTCTTGTCGACGTTCAGCAGGAGGTTGTTGTCCCTGCACCACGTGGTCAGAAGGTCAACCTCCAGCCTGTATTGAGTCTCGTCTCCCTTGGTGATGAGACCCACCAGAGTCGTGTCGTCAGCAAACTTCACGATACGGTTGTCGCTGTAGGTTGCAGTGCAGTCATGCGTCAGGAGGGTGAAGAGCAGCGGACTGAGCATGCAGCCTTGGGGGGCCCCCGTGCTCAGCGTGATGCTGCTGGCGGAGATTTTGTCGCCAACACGTACTACCTGTGGCCTCTGACAGAGGAAGTCCAGTAGCCAGTTGCAGAGGTAGTGCTTGTGTGCTGCCGAGCGTGAGAGCGCCGCCCTGTCGGACTGGAGGTGCCGGGTAACGGGCGGAAACGGCGCAAATCAAATTGGCCCCTGACCGGAAATTGGACCGCATTCGCTTGGAAAGCTCGTCCAAAAAAATAATACCGTTTTTTCCCATGTATAATGCGCAAAATTTAACTAATTTATTGTCCTAAAATCTGGGGTGCGCATTATACATGGGTACAAAAAAAAGTTTTTTTTTTTTTTTTTTAATCCGGATATGATACGGAGGCCGCCATTACAGATGCGCTTTCTTTCTGTTCACTTCAAACACGCTCCATACGAACTCAATGCTCTCGTATCAGACGCTTGCTAGATCACCTGCTCGTATGCTGTCACAATGTACCCGACACAAATCCGAAACATTTCTTCGCTATTGAGTATGCTAGCGCATGCGCAGTGATACTGACCGGCAGAATAACATCCGGTTGTTCCCGAAGATGATCTTTTTTCTGAAATAATTTTACGTTCACGGACATAAGTAGGAGTCAAAATTTGGGTGCGTATTATACATGGGTACAGGCTTTTTTCCAGCATCAACATGCCATTTTTAGGGTGCGTATTATACATGGGGGCGCATTATACATGGAAAAGAACGGTAAGGTATCTTTGGGCGTCGCTGACACCGTCGGGGTGCCCTAGTCTGCCTCGCGTGTCTACACCGTGGGTTCGATTCCCGCATAGGACGGTGTGCACGCTCGAAACAAAAATAAATACAATAAGTTAGGCATTGGCTGATGAGCATGTTGTTTTGGGGATCCTTGTAAAGAGTAGCAAAGGCAACTCAAGTCCAGATGATATTTGTGTACATTGAGTGAAGGCATTTCTAAGAATCACACACTATTTTGGCTTCAACAAACGGCACATTTGACACCATTTTTCATCGCGCTCATTAGCATACAGCTCAAGGTAAGCACATGTGACAAAAAGTCCAATGAGTCCATTTCCATCACATCAAACATTTATTTCAAAAACGCTTGAACGCCTAAGATGAATACACGCCATCCTGCGACAGCTCAAAGCTCAACAGACATCACGCTCGTCAAGTTGTCATACACGAGTAACTACAACAATCAGCTCCGATAGTTCTGCCTCACAAACAACATGCACTTGTCCTGCTAGTTGAAGAGTTGTCCTACAACTAAGGACAAAAAGGTGGGATACTGCACGTGAAAAAAGAAAGACTTCAACACTTTTTCATCATTTCCGGCTAGCATGACACTAACGCTAGACATTTGTTTTTTTTTTTATTCTTCAATCAATCGCAAAATTTGCAGAGCTGAAGGATCACGTAATCCCAAGACGGCGGCGGCGGCACTCAGTCGGCGGCGGGAGAGACTTCTGGCGAGGCCCTGCAGAGTCCTGCTTTGAGACCCCACCTTCATGGATGCCGGCGGCTGATGGTCCCGCTGAGCCGGGACGCGCCTAAACACAATCACGCACACCCATTGATGGCGGTGAGAAGAAAGCGGCAGCGAGAAGGCGGCTCACCTTCTAATGCGAGGGGAAGCCGGCGGCGCCGTCCACCCGGTTGATGTTGAGGTGGTTGTGGAGGATGTGGAAGATCTCCTGGATGTTGGGAACGTAACCAGACTCCAGCTTGGACCAGATGGGCACGTCTGAGGAGGTCGACAATGACAACAGAACAAGGGTCAGGACATTGCGCAAGACCCATCGGGGACCAAACAGAATCAGTATTTCAAGCAACGTGATGGACCGATCGGACACACCGTTGAGTGCGACCTCAAAAGCTCCAGTGGAAAGGAAGTGCGTCTCCATCATGTTGCACAGGAAGAAGGCCATCAGACAGGAGAAAATCTGACGGAGGAAAAAGACGGCTTGAAGACGACGCCGGGACGGGATGCCAACTCCCGCTCGTTGCTGGGTGAAGCGCTCACCTTGTTGTCCTGGGTCCACGTCCAAAACGTGGGCGTGTTCACACCGAGCATCGCAAACACGTTCTGGCCGCTGACGATCAACAAGATGGACGCCAGCTTCAGGTACGACACCACGCTGCCCAACAATCTCAAAGGGAGCCACAAAGGCGCGTCACGCAAACTTCTACGAGTGCACGCGCACAGACAGCTGCAGTGGGCATACCTGTTGATGGGGGACGGGGGGTAGTTTTGCCCCTCAATGCGGATGTCGGGGTACAACTGCCCGATGGCCCTGGAGTACTCCTGGAACACTTTGCTGTAGCCTCAGGAGATGCTGCATACAAACCAACACAGGCTGAGAGCGCGTAGGCGGCAACGTTGGAACACATCAATAACCAAATATCGCGTTCACGTCAGATTTACTACGGAACAGAACGCATGTTGCTTATAAAAACATCAATTGACTTTTGAAAGTGGAGCAACTAAGCCCAAATGTGGTTTGAAGAGGTTGTTCGTGTGCGTGCTAACTATTAGCTGCCACCGCTAGGCTCACCAGTACTGAAACTTGAGCACGGGGCCGCTATACATGGTCGCCCTGGCCGCCTTCCCGAGCTCCATCTCCGGCCCGGCTAAGACCTGCTGCGGGTTCGACCTGCCTACGTAGACGTCGCGGAGCGTCAGAACCGTGAAGAGTAGAAGTGCCGCTAGCAGCCCAGCCTGGCCGTATTCGGCCATCTTGGCTACTGCTGGTCGTGTCCGATTTCCGCTTCCGGCTCCTCTACAATAAAGCCAGGCACGCATTTCAAAATTGGTATTTTTTTCCCCTGTCATTCTGACATTAAGATTTTAATACATTTTCAATCCTTATAGCCAAATGTTTTTTTTATTAAAATTTTCACCAGGTAAAGTCAATTGAGAATACGTTCTCATTTACAATGTGGCGACCTGGGGAAAGGGCGGCCTTACCACTAGGCACACCAGGCCGTTGCCTCGGGCGCCAGTTGGGGAGAGGGCGTCGCAACCACCCCAAAAAATAAATATATATGTATGTATATTAAATATATTTCTATATATATAACGAACGTGAAGCACTTGTGGAAGACGTCATATCCAACCGCCGCTCGAGGACAAGTGACGTCACCAACACCGCGACGCTCCTTACCGACTCCGGACCGCCGAGCAAGCAAAAGGTGAAAACGCAACAAGAACGACCACCAGCAGGTGAGTACAAAATACGAGACTTTAATTTTGTCTTGTTCAGCTCTCAGGAGCAATTGTGTGGCTTTTTGTTTGCTTGATTGCACAGTGTTTAGCCGACTCGTACTGTATGTCATAACAAAACAGAACGCACGTTTGTTGATTCCCACAAACATTTGAACACGTCGTTTTGTGATGACCAAAATCAAGCTGTTAAACTCGCAGTGGGACGGCCGGCGCCATGCTGACCCTGGGGAGTCTCCACATCCTGCGGCTTCCGGTCAGAGCGTGGTGCGGCTGTGCCTTGGCCAGAAAGCCTCCTCTTCCTCCTCTTCCTGTTGTTCCTCCTCCCGCCTACTGCTCTTCAACTCTCCGCCACGTGTCGTCAGGGGGCGCGGATCCCGGTTGGTACGAACAGGCGGCGCTCTCTGCCCCCGTGCGCCTGGCTGAGGACGTCCTGATCCAGGTCCAGCAGACCAGCGGTCTTCCCTGGTGGCTCAGCATCGCCTTCAGCACCCTGACCATCAGGACGCTGGTCACCCTCCCTCTTGCCGCCTACCAGATGCGCGTGCTCGCCAAGGTTGCACCAAACAAATTGCACTTAGAAGGACCTGTCCTCCCTGGAGATGTTTATCTTCTACAAAATCCCACACATCCTTATCCAACAAATCCTGAGGGATTCATCAAAAGGGCAGTTTTAACACGAATATTAGTGGTACAAAGGAGAGGGGGGGGGTCGTGCAAATGGGTCGTCCAAACGTCCCGGTCGGTGAGACACCTTCAGAGGGCGGACAAGTCCTTCTCAGATGCTTTTTTGGAATCACCGTAACCCATCTCCGTTGTCCATCACCACGGCAACCTGCAGGTGGAGGCCCTGCAGACGGAAATTGCGACGCTGGCCGAGAGACTGCGGTACCAAGTGTCATTGAGGGCCAGCGAGCGAGGTTGGACGGACAAGCAGAGTCGGTAAGAACAACAACGGCGCCGCCGGCTCAGATCCCCGCGCTGGTCTCGGTATCAAACTCACAGCGCTCGCTCTTGCCGCCTTTAGTTTCCAGTTCCGGAAGAATCTGCGGCGTTTGGCGTCGCAGCTGTACGTGAGGGACAACTGCCACCCTTTCAAGGCGTCGCTGCTAGTTTGGGTCCAGCTGCCGCTTTGGATCGGCCTGTCGCTCGCCCTCAGGAATCTCTGCGCGCCGCACTCGTGTGAGTCGACTCGGACTTAAACGAGGCCTAGGTTACTTTGTCACCCTTTCAAATAGCCACATGTACACGGGTCCATCTTTATGGGAAATTGATTGGTTTAGATTAGCAAAAAGGATGGGAAATGTTTTTGGGTTTAATACTTCCCTAGGAGTTCCGCAGGTTTTGAAGCACAGTTTTCCTTTCAGTGCTCCACGCCTCTTTGGCCACAGGGGGCACGCTGTGGTTCCCCGACCTGACGTCACCTGACTCCACGTGGCTTCTGCCGCTTGCCCTTGGACTGACCAATCTGTTCATCGTGGAGGTACGCGATTGACGGGCGATCATGTCAAACGTCGTCGTCGTCGTCATCATCTTCTTCTTCTTCAGCTGTTTTCCCTCCAGAGGTCCAACGTGTCGTCTGTCCACAAGGCGGTGACAAACGCCTTGCGAATGTTGTCCCTGTTGATGATCCCCATCGCCGCCGGCGTCCCATCGGTGAGTTTGCCCCACCTCGACGGATCAAGTGGAAGTGAATGTCCGGCAGGCATCTTTTTCCATCCCTCCAGGCGATGGCGCTCTACTGGTGGTGCTCCAGCTTGGTGGGCTTCAGTCACAATCTTCTGCTTCGCGCTCCCGCTCTTCGCCAGATCCTCAGACTTCCCACGCGGCCTTCCGACACGCCCTACAAAGACCTGATGGACGCCGTCGTCAGGAAGTTCCGCAAGTAAACGGGAAGTTATTGGCGGCTGTGCGGGAAGTGGCGCCCAAGCCCACCGCCGGGTCTGGGTCCAACTGAAACACAAAGAAAGTAATTGGAAGATGAGGAGAAAGCCAGAGGGGTAGCTATTTCAGCAAAAAGGATGCGACCCCAAACGGCACACTTGAAGCTGACTCACGTCTCTGACTGGCCGACGACCACAGACAAAGATGCTCCTTGGGACACGCCGTCGTCACTGGTCCCGGAATGGTCCCAAGTCCAGATCACAGACAAAATTCAAATGTCTATACAGTGGAGCCTCGGTTTTCGACCACAATCCGTTCCAGAAGGCTGTTCGAGAAGTGAATCGTTCGAATTCCAAATCGTGTTTTCCCATTACAAATAAAGGAAAGAAATTTAATCCGTTCCAAAAAAAACCCGCCTTTTTCAAGCATTTTTTTCATTTGCGCATTTTTGTCAAAGGCAAATCTGATGCAGGACGAATATAAGGCAAATATGTTCTTAACCTTTTTTTTAAGGCAAATATGTTCTTAGCCTTTTTTTTTCCCCTTTTCTTCTTAGCTTACAGAAAACTTTCACTGCGGGGAATGGCTTTTAGTACGAGGATATTTCTGTAATTATGTTTGTAGCGTGCTCATTGATGAACTTCCTTGTTTTATGATCATATTTTTCAATTACATCTGACGTGCAAAAGGTTCACCGCAACCTAAATACCTGATGAGTGCGTCTATGTCTGCTCCAAAACATTAATTAATGCAACACTTAATACATAAGATAAGATAAGAGGAACTTTATTAATCTCACGTGTGAGAAACTGCATGTAACAACAGCCCGATTTACAGGAAGGTACAAGTAGGGGGATAAAGGTGCAAAAAGAGACTTCTGGACCGTAGTCCTCCGGCATAAAAAATAGAATACAATATAAAAAGAAAAAATATGGAAAAATAACAACAATTGTAGTAAAACTAAAAATATAAGCTATGAATATTTACAAAAAGAAGAAGATAAAAAAGTAGTGGTAAAGTGTCGTAAAGTGTATGAAGTGTATGAGTTTAGTAATGCTAATAAAAGAAATAGTGCACGGGTTATGGAAGTGAAATAGATCTAGGCATTGTGTGGCAGAGGATATTGCACATTGGAAGAATTGCACGTTATGGGGAAAGTATTGCACAGAAGGATGTGTTTACAGGTTGTCATTGTACAGCCTGATTGCGGTGGGGATGAAGGAGCTGCGGTAGCGTTCCTTCTTACACGGGGGGAGTCTGAGTCTCTGACTGAAGGAGCTGCTCAAGTTCTCCAAGGTCAGATGCAGTGGGTGAGAGGGGTTGTTCCTGATGGATGCTAGCCTGGCTAGCACCCTCCTCTCGCCCACCTCCTCAACAGTGTCTAGAGGGCAGCCCACCACAGAGCTGGCCCTCTTAACCAGTTTGTTGAGCCTCTTCCTATCCCTCTCTGTGCTGCTCGGAGCCCAACAGACCACAGCGTAGAGGATAGCAGAGGCTACCACTGAGTCATAGAAGGTTTTTAGCAGAGGCCTGCTCACTCCAAAGGAGCTGAGTCTCCTCAGGAGATGGAGGCGGCTCTGTCCCTTCTTGTAGACGGCGTTCATGTGATCCGTCCAGTTCAGTTTATTGTTGAGGTGAACACCCAGGTACCTGAAAGTGTCCACGACCTCAATGTCCTGACCCTGGATGTTCACCGGGGTCATGTAGGTGAAGTTGATGACAGCCAGAAAAGGAAACTTGAAAACGTGACCAAATAACTTTCTTTGTCAAAGGGAACAAACAGTATTGAAGGAATGGGGTCGAAATACAAAAAGTCCTGCCTAGCTACAAAAACAGATATGCTCAAACCTCATTGAATAAAGTACAGTAAAGTATATTCATATATTAAATCAATAAAAGAAACATTTTAAGCATAAAATTATACCTACACACCAAATCAATAAAGGAGACATAACTAGACATTTTTGATAGGTGGTAATGACGAAGGTTTTTACAACTTTATGATCTGATCTATATTTCGGAGCACTTTGAAATAACAAATGTTTTTTGATATATTGCCTGAATAGCTTCATGACCCTTAAGGAAGTGTTTAATGCATGCCTATTGATTTTCTAAATCACCGACACTGCCAAAGTCGTCTAAAAATGTTCAGTACTTGATTGTATCTTATGTTGTGACGAATGCTAGACGCCAGTTTTCGATGACTGCTGAACGTTCTGGACAGAGGGAAATATTTTGCCTAACAAAGATAAGATAGGGTCGGAAGCATGATTAAACTAAGAATATGATGACGTCAGCAAGTACACGGAGTATCAAAGGAACAAACAAACAAAAACATGGTAAGTGGTGAGTACAAACTTTGCATCGTCAGGGCACATGAATAAATTGATGATGTCACAGGCAAAAGCTCACATCATTCCGTACAAAATGACAAACTTGAAAGAATGACGACCGCATGAGGTGCGACAGTGTATGTGCAAGAATGGAGCAGCATGGTCGCTTGGAGATTAAACCAGCAGGTGCCAGAGGGAGACAGCCAAGAACCCGGCCAAAGATGACCGCCAAGGCCGAAAGACGGGATAGAAGACAACAGCCCCCCCTCACACACACAGAATCGCCCATACTCAGCACCCACACACACCGAATCGACCACGAGTGTGGATGGCAGGGGAGTGTCAGGAGCACACGTCTGTGTTGACGTTCACGTCTTATTTGTGAAATGTGGAAATATTTATGCTGTATCATCGCTCGGAGAATCAAGCAACCAACGTGAAGGACAGGCTTTGCCGTTTCCTTTTGGACAGCGGGCGTCCTCAGCCAAACGCTTCAGGGGAAAGGCATCCTTCTCGAGCTTCTGCATCGATCGACATACATCCATTCCTGCGCAGAACTATCTCCCCAAGAAGGTTGGCATAAATGGCATCCTAGACAAAACATAAGAGAGATCTAACCAAGCATTCAGCGTTTGAGGAAAACCACCAAGCATGCATTGAACACTTACTTCATTCAGGCAATATGGCCCAAAACATTTGTGATGTCACAGTGCACATCATGAAGTTAGTATTAAAACATTTCCTTTGATTGATTTCATGTGTGCTTCTCTTCTTTATTCAATGTGATGTCAGCAAATCTGGTTTTGGAGCTCGGCGCCAGCGACTTTTTGGAAGCCATTTCCTTCAACGGCACCCTGGAAGATGTTTGGAACCTACCACTCGATCTTCAGACTGCAGCGAGAATCAGTTTGGACCTCCTCCATGGCCCGCTTTCCTTCCTCTCCGATGTCATTGCCCCACAGGTTCAGCTGTTGGAGGTGAGAGGGGTTGGACCGGAGAGCCTTGGCCAGTGAGACGCATCCTCGTGTGCCGATCTCGCAACACCGCAGCCTGAGAAGACAAGAGGGCGGCTGACACAAGCCCAAGGTTCTTGGGCCGGCTCGAGGAGAGCCTTACCCGAGAACTTGCAAGGTGCACTGCGGCTTTGCCAGTCCGGTGGCGAGCGCCTCCAGCTCGTCGTCACTCAAGTCGTTACAGCCAAGTTCCAGCTCCCTCAGGCTGCCGGGCGAGCTTAGAATGGAGGCCAGCGCCTCGCAGCTTTTCTTGCTCAGCTTGCAGTTCCAGAGCCTGAGAAGACAAGAGGGCGGCCGGCTGACACAAGCCCAAGGTTCTTGGGCCGGCTCGAGGGGAGCCTTACCTGAGAACTTGCAAGGTGCACTGCGGCTTTGCCAGTCCAGCGGCGAGCGCCTCCAGCCCGTCGTCGTGCAAGTAGTTGAAGCTGAGATCCAGATGGCTCAAGGTGCGGGACGAGCTTAGAACGGAGGCCAGCGCCTCGCAGCTTTTCTCGCTCAGCTGGCAGCCCTGGAGCCTGAGAAGACAAGAGGGCAGCTGACACAGGCCCAAGGTTCTTGAGCCGGCTGGCCTTCTGCCACTCAAGGGGAGCCTTACTCGAGAACTTGCAAGGTGCACTGCGGCTTTGCCAGTCCGGCGGCGAGCGCCTCCAGCCCGTGGTCGTGGAAGTCGTTCCTGCTGAGATCCAGCTCCCTCAGGGTGTGGGACGAGCTTAGAACGGAGGCCAGCGCCTCGCAGCTTTTCTTGCTCAGCTGGCACCACTGGAGCCTGAGAAGACAAGAGGGCGGCTGACACAGGAACCTTGGGCCGGCTGACCTTCTGCCGCTCGAGGAGAGCCTTACTTGAGAACTTGCAAGGTGCACTGCGGCTTTGCCAGTCCGGCGGCGAGCGCCTCCAGCCCATCGTCGCACAAGTCGTTCCTATTAAGATCCAGATGCCTCAGGGTGCAGGACGAGCTTAGAACGGAGGCCAGCGCCTCGCAGCTTTTCTTGCTCAGCCAGCATTTCTCGAGCCTGAGAAGACAAGAGGGTGGCTGACACAGGCCCAAGGTTCTTGGGCCGGCTGGCCTTCTGCCGCTCGAGGGGAGCCTTACCTGAGAAGCTGCAAGGTGCACTGCGGCTTTGCCAGTCCGGTGGCGAGCGCCTCCAGCCCGTCGTCGTGCAAGTCGTTTTCGCTGAGATCCAGATGCCTCAGGGTGCGGGACGAGCTTAGAACGGAGGCCAGCACCTCGCAGCTTTTCTTGCTCAGCTTGCAGTCCCTGAGCCTGAGAAGACAAGAGGGCGGCTGACACAAGCCCAAGGTTCTTGGGCCGGCTTGCCTTCTGCCGCTCGAGGGGAGCCTTACCCGAGAACTTGCAAGGTGCACTGCGGCTTTGCCAGTCCGGCGGCGAGCGCCTCCAGCCCGTCGTCGTGCAAGTCGTTCCCGCTGAGATCCAGATGGCTCAGGGTGCGGGACGAGCTTAGAACAGAGGCCAGCGCCTCGCAGCTTTTCTTGCTCAGGTTGCAGCGATAGAGCCTGAGAAGACAAGAGGGTTTGGGCTGCTGACATGTGCGCGGCCGGTTCAGCGTGCTGGCTCGACGGCACCTACAGTGATTTTTGAGAAGCCTTGACCACCGGCAGAAGCATCAGCAGCCCCTTCTCGGACGGAGCGTATTTCCGGAGATCGAAGCAGCTCATGGCTTCGTCGGAAGCCCGCAAGAAGAAGACCAGGGCCGACCACATGGCCGGAGGTAGGTCCTCCGTGGACAATTCCCCCCCTTTTAGGTATTGTTGGATCTGCTCCAGCAGGGACTCGTCCTTCAGCTCCTTCAGGCAGTAGAACAAGTTGATGTTCTCCTCGGGAGAATTCCGCTCGATCCGTTCCTTGATCAAGCGGACCGTTTCTGCGTTGCCGTGTCTGTAGTTCTCGGGAACCTTGAGCAGCTCACCCAGGAGATCCTGGTTGCACTGCAAGGAGAGGCCCAGCAGGAAGCGAAGGAACAAGTCCAGGTTTCCCTCACTCTCGGAGGCTTTGCGGATGGCCGCCTCATGGACTTCAGCGAGCGCCTTCCACTTCCAAAACAACAGGAGGCCTTTCCACGTCCATCCGGAATCGTCCAGCACGTTCTTGTTGTCCTGGAACAGGCTCATCATCACGTAGAGAGCGGCCAGATATTCCTGGACGGTCAGGTGGATGAACTGAAACATCTTGCGTTGGTATTTCTTGAGCGGGGGTACCTCCTTGAAGACCACGGTGAAGACTCCCGAGTGTTTTGCGCCCTGCAGGTAATCCAACCTGCTTTCCCGCAAGTCGCTCTCGTAGAAGATCTGTTGCTTTTTCATCAGGTGCTGAAAAGCCAGCTTGGCCAGCGCTTTGACGTAGTCCGTGCTCTTCCGGCTGTCTCGCTCCTTGGACTTGTACAGGTGATAGAGCAGGAACTCTGTGTACATCTCGGTCAGGGTTTCGGGCAGCTCCTTTCCGTGTTTCCGACAGTCTTGGAGAACGATGGCGATGAGCCAGCAGAAGATGGGCAAGTGGCACATGATCAAAATGGTGCGGGACTTCTGGATGTGCTTGATGACGTCCTCCTCGGCGGGGAACTTCTTCCTGAAGTAGTCCAGCCTCTGGGAGTCGCTGAAGCCTTTCACCTCGGTTCTGCCGTCCACCAGGCGCGGCGGGATGTCGTGGGCCGCCTGGGGCCGCGTGGTGATCCAAACCCGGGCGCAGGGAAGCAGGTTCCCCTTGATGAGATGCGCCAGGAGCACCTCCACGGGGTAGGCTCGGGTCACATCCAGGCGCTTCTTGCGCTCGTCGCTCAGGTCCAGTTTGAGGCGGGACTCGTCCAGGCCGTCCAGCACAAACAAAATCTTGATCTCGCTGGACTGGTAGTGGCGGTTGTCCGACTCTTGCAGACTGACCAAGATGTGGTCCAGCATCTTGATGGCCTTGCTCTCCCAGACAGAGTGTCGGATGAGGTCCGCCAGCGAAAAGCTATTGTTCTCCTCCAAGTTCAACTCGCGGAAGGCGAAGGGAAAGATGAAGTCCACGTCTGTGTTGGTTCTCCCGCTGGCCCAGTCCAGGACAAACTTGCGCACCAGGAAAGTCTTCCCGATGCCCGCGAAGCCCACGGTGAGCATCGTGCGAAGGGGCTCCTGGCTTTGGAAGATGTCGCACGGCTGGATGGACTCATCCTCGGCCACGCTGCACATCTCCATCTGAAGGACCTCGTGCTGCTTGTCGGGGAGACCGGCGACGCCGCGGGTAATGTTGAGGTCGGTGTAGACGTTCTCCAGAGGCTTCTGCCAGCTGTACTCCGTGTTGCCCTCGGGAACGTTGAGGTAGATCTTCCGCAGGTTCTCTTGCAGCTCCCGCTTGAATTTGCCGATCTGCTCGTTATCCACTGAGGAGATGCTACCTGAGGGCGCAGAAGGAGATCCCGTGTCGCAAAACCGTCTTTAGACCTCAAGGAGGCAAGTGAAGGAGGCCAGAGCAGTTTCCATCATTTGTATCACCTGAGAGTTTTCAGGTAGGCTGCTTTCTGAAAGCCTCGCCCCCTCCCCCACCAGAAGCCACGTTCACCTTACCTGTGATTTGCGGCAGGACGTTGCGCAGCTTCTGGGCCAGGTTGTAGTTGTTGATCTTCTCCAGAATCTCGATGGTCTTCTCCCCCGCGTTCTTGCCGTGCCTGTTCATCAGCTGTTTGGCGATGTCAGTCCGGTCTGCGTCTTCTGTGATGCTCTCGGGCAGGTCCGTAAAAAACTTGAACTTCTTGAAGTCGTCCTGCCCCAGGCCTTCCAGCGTTTCCAACAGCAGGCCCTTGATTTTCATATCCATAGCCATCTTTCCCGCATGAACCTGAACGCAAAGGGATCACCTTGATTTTCTCGCACAAGAGACGGCCACAATAGCGTCTCACGTCCAAAGCCCAGAAGGTGGCGGCATTTCCGAGAAGCTGGAGGCCAAAGTCTGCTCTTCTTACGACTCCTTCCTGGTCCTCGAGGCTGCTTGACAATGACTTTGCTGCTGGCTCCGCTTCCTTGTCGTTACGTCCCTTCAAGAAGTAAAAAACTTCAATCAAAGTAAACAACTGAGCATTTATGGAGAAAGCCAGCGACTGAAAGCTGAATAACCGACAAGCGGACCGAGTGAACCGTCAGAGCAATCGCCAACAAGTTGCTCAGACTCGCCGAGCGACTCGCTAACTGACCGACCGACCGTCCAGCTGACTAAATAACGTGATTCTGAACGGCTCCGCACGCACGCTCTCCTTCGCGTCGTCTCGTTTCAGCGTGTGAGCGATTGCCTTCCGAACAAAAGTCCTCGTCGCTGTGGCGTCCAAAGGTCAGGGCGACGCCCTCTTGTATATAAAAGACAGCTTGGAGTTCTTTTTGTTACTGATCTGTTTATCTTGACTTGGCAGACCTTGACAGACCGTGAGAACTGTGTAAACAAAAAGATAAACATACAGTGCATGTCCGAAAGTCTATTGATCCGACACCGACCTTTCCGAGGTGCACTTGAACGCCTCCTCGGAAAGCGGGACACTTATGAGAAGAACGCTGCACGCTCCTTTTTTGGTCTCGCGCTTAGGGAGGAAAAGGGACTTACGTAACCCTTTTTTCCCGTGATATTTGTGTGCGTTTATGAAACCCCAGGTGAGTTAGCAGACTGGCCTGTACACTTGGGGGAGCGAACATATCTTTGTTTACTTCCTGTTGCTGGTACGAGCGGATATAACTTGTATGGGATAAGTGCGTGGTTCGTGGCTTCGCACGGGGTGCCGCCATGTTGTCTGCGTACTGTCGTCATATGTTTGTCAAACGTCTGCCTATAGCGTTAGAAATGTATTACTGTGTTTAGTTCAGTTGTGTACTATCCGTTGTTATTACCGACACCGAGTGCCGTCGGCCAGCAGTGCACGTCTTAAAGCGGCAGTAACGCACTTATGGAATGTTCATTAAGGGTGGTAGCAGTAGTAAAGTTTATTGCCCTGTATAGCAGTTGTTATTGCTTGCATTGTGCTATTGTAGTGGAGATCCCCTACATAGCTGTTTATGCATATGTTTATTAGATGATGTAATTTGACTGTCATAATTTAATTACATTATTTCTCTTTGTTTTCCTTCTGTATAGACCACACACACACAAGTACACACTCAAACCCACTAACATACACTCCTGGAAACCTGTATACTCACTGTTGTTGAGAATAAAGTTGATGCAAGATTCTCTGACCGGACTCGTCCATAGTGCTCCATCCCTAACCACTAATCCACATCTTTACAGCGCATTTGTTAACAATAAATCAATATGCTCAAACTAATCTCCTTTGGTCTCTTTTCACATCCTATTGCACTACTGCTAATAAACGGCATCACAAAACATATACCGTAATTTTCCATGTATAATACGGACCCTAAAAATGGCATGTCGCTGCTGGAAAAAAGCCTGTATAATACGCACCCAAATTTTGACTCTTACTTAAGTCCGGAAACGTAAAATGATTTGAGAAAAACGATCATCTTTGGGAACAACCGGATGTTATTCTGCCGGTCAGTATCACTGCGCCTGCGCTAGCAAACTCGATAGCGAAGAAATGTTTCGGATTTGTGTCGGGCACATTGTGACAGCAAACAAGCAGATGATCGGGCAAGCCTTGTCTGATACCAGAGCATTGTGTTCGAAGTTAAACAGCAGAGAAGAAAAGGAACAAGGCAAAGTGTTGTGAAATAAAATATTACCTGTATTACGCATTTAGGTAGAGAACTGAACGCTCGCTCTTTATATAGCTGACGTGTCTTGCTATATTAAAAATCCGTTCTGCGCATCTGTAATGGCGGCCTCCGTATGATATCCGCTGTTGTGCTAGATTTTGGTTCCCCCGTGAGATTTTGTTTCCCCTGCCGCGGGAGCGCGCGCGCCTTATTTGGGAAGCGAAAAAGCGATGTCGTGCGGCGTCAGCACTATGTTGTTTTCAACAAAAACATGAAGAACTCACGTTTGCGTCAGTCAATTTTAATTTCTATAAAGGATTATTCTCATTTGATGCCATCCGCGTTCTGCCATTGAAGCGGGGTGCATTCAAAGACCAGTCGTACAGACGGAACACTCATTGACTTCACCAAAACGCAACAATGTCATTACGTGAGCTCTTTGCATAAACCTCGATGCAAAGAAACTCCTCTTTTTGGGTACAGGCTACAAGGAGTATATATTACAAAGGAGACCTTCTACTTCATTGTGATCATCATTCATCCATCCATCCATTTTATTTTATTACTCAAGTATTTTCAAAGCAAATGAATATTGTTGCATTTATTAATTTGCTTTAACATGACAGCGCAATATAATTCAAAGATGACACTATAGCAATGTCAAACGTGTTCATTTAAGAAAAAGCCACACACGTTTTGTGATCAAATCTTTCATAATTTTTCTCCAATAAATAATAAACAAATAACACAATAAATAAGAGGAGCAAAACTGAGCCAGTGTGCAAACAGCAGACGGTAAGCATAGCGCAAAGTACAGGACGCTACGCAGAAAGGGGGAGAGAGTTCAGGATCCAAACAGCCTGGACTATGAAGCTGTTGGTGAGTCTGGTGGTGCGGGAGGGAGCGCAGGCTCCCGTACCTCTTCCCAGAGGGCAGAAGATCAAACAAAGAGTGAGCGGGGTGACTCCCATCACTCACAATCGTGGTCGCCTTGCGGGTGAGATGGGAGATGGAAATGGCTTTCAAGCCCTTAATGTCTCCTCTCAACTTAATGCATTCAGGTATGGATGAAACACCAATGTTAAATACAGGTTGGACAAAACATTGCAACATGAATCACATATATCTTGTCTAATAAAGATCAATCTCCAACTTAAACACATATATTGATATTGCTCAAACTCTTAAAATGATGGCGTAGCAAAGTCATATTCCAAAATGGTGCGTTGCTACGTGTTTGAACAGGTCGTCTCCTCCCAATTGCTAACAATTTAATTCATTCGATTTGTTCATTTCCATCAGGTCACCCCTATGTCAAGCTTTAACACCATCTCCTGGTGAAAGTTTGGAACTACTACATGTTTTGGGATAGCCAATGTGCCTGGGCCAAATGCAATACGTCATTTTACACCATCTTGTACCACCATGCCACTTGACAACTCCGGAGTGACTTATCTATGTTTTTTTTCACGTTATTGTGCATTTTATGGCTCATGCGACCTATATTCCGGAGCGACTCTTAGTCCGAAAATTACGGTATGTGTTCCTAAAACAAAAGCATCGTTCAACAGAGTCAAAGGCCTTGCAAACATCGAGGAAGAGTACGTAGCCGTCATCTTCCACGGGATCACCAGACGTAGTCTCTATTCACGTGCATGCTTAATTGCACGTCATGCGCTTTGTGTGGCGGGCTCCATCTAGTGCGGAAACTGAGAAGTGCTCAAGCTGCTGTGCGGGCCACATTCAATTATGTTTTCAGAATTTGCTGCGGGCCAATAAAAATTGGACCGCGGGCCGCAGTTGGCCGGCGGGCCGTAGTTTGGACACCCCTACTGTAAACTCTTGTGAATGGAGCAGAATCTTTTGCAGCTTGAAATCTTTGTCGATCCACTGCGCGGTTAGGCGGAGCATACTGGTGAGGCTGACGTCGGAGCTCCGTATGTCGGTCGTGAAACTGATCGCCGTAATATCTGATGCTAGAAGCTCATGGACATGAGTTGCAACCATATTAAACAGCTCAGGTAAACACACGTCTGAGAAATGTCGTCTGCTTGGCATCGCATAACGGGGCTCAATGGGATCCATCAGCCTACGAAACGCCACATCTTCTACGATAGAGAACGGCTGATCATCTAAGGCAATGAATTCCATCGTTTTGTCTGTTATGCCCTTTGCCTTGGCAGAATCACTGGAGAACTTTCTTGCCTTTTCAAAAACGTCCGCCACAGACGGACGGAGTGGGCGTGCTCGGTGTCAGTTTCCTTTTCTGTCTCGCCTTCTTCTCATATTCAGAATGGCCATCGGGATGTTTGGATTTCAGGTGATGAATTAAACCCGACCGTGGAGAAACCTTTTGCAGATGCACCCCCTCTTGAAATTTCAGCATTGCATGTTTTGCAAATCGCTATCCGTGGGTCTTTCTCTGAGATAGTGAAATCAGTCCACACCGCAGACGTGCTGGCTCTTATCGTTTTCCCGTGGCTGGCTGCGCTCTTTGCTGACGTCATCACAAGTTTCGGCCGTGTTGTTTCGCTGATTTAGGTCTTTCGGCCAAAAACCGAAAATGCACTTTTGGGTCATTTTCGGTCGAACATTTTCGGTGCATCCCTAGTTTTTTGTCAGCAGCGGATGCTCAAAATGGTTAAATGAGAGGCGGGCCAATTTGTGCTTTTTTCTTACCACCAGAAATACGAGCAGGTTTCAATTTAACGTCAAAGATGGCAATTCTTCACCCAAAATTGCCACATTTTCCATTCAAGTGTTGAAAATAGGGGCGGGGCAACATGGTGGCCGCCCCTCTCGGCCCCTCCCCCACCCACCCAAGAGTCCACGCCAGTCAAATGAGCACACCTGAGATTTTTGGATCATTTGGACGTGGAAGGAATTAGTCAGCATTCTCTGCCAGCGTCCATTTCAACGATTTCAAGACTACGCTTAGCCCAAAGCCAAGGCCCGATGGCCAGATACGGCCCGGCACATCATTTGATGCGTCCCGCCAAGACAAATTGTGCATGGACTTCACGTGTCAATACTGAAACTGTCTTCACGTTTGAAAAATAGACAAGTTGCTCTCAATTTTTATTAGCGTTCGTCTTTTTAAATTATTTAAACTTTTTACGAGTCTGTGACTTCAAAACGAGTTCTTCCTCAGTTTGTTGTGTAGCCTATACTGGATAGAATATTAGGCGTTGACAGTTCCAAAGTGTCCAGTGTTCGTCCAGATGGAGGCCAAAACGAGCACCGACATGGCGGAGAAAAACAACTGCTCACGTGGGAACTTTCTCCTTTCCCAAGCGCCTTCATATTGTCCAGCCCCATTTGCTACGTCTGAGTCGAGTGTCTTCCGTTTGAAGGCAAAAACGGGAGAGTGGGCTTGATGTGGCCGAAACTTTGACTTGTCCTCCTTTTTCTATTCCACATTGCGCGTGTTGTGTGTTGTGTGTGCATGGAGGAAATGTACCTGAGTGCAGGGAGGCTTGAAAAAGTAGCGGGAGCGCTTCCTCGACTCAGCCTTCTGTCTTGCTACCTGTTAGCATCGTTAGCATTTGTTCCGTTCTCATCCACACTGAGTGCATTTCAAATGAAAGGAGAATCTTCACTTGAGCCTTGCCTTGCCTTGCCTAACTTCTCTTCCTCTTTTTGGACTCATTTGTCAGGTGGCATTGAAGAGTTGTGTTACACTGCCCTCTGTCGACGGCTGATTGTCATTACAACTGCAGGTGGCCGGAGACGACGGAATTAGTCCGTCGTGTTTGACCTGTAATTTAAATCAATTGCACTGCCGTCCAGTCGTCAAACATCGTCGAGGATGGTTTCATTTAATTTGTAAAAATTACACGGAGCTTGCTTATTTTATATCTCATTCTGTTATGAGACAATACAGATCTGGTCATTTATCCTGATAATAATTCAATGCTCGGCAATGGCAAGGCAGAAAACCATACACGCACAACCATGGAACATCTCCCTCAATATTGAGTAATTCCAAATAAATGCCACAAGATGGCAGCAAAGACCCACTACGCACATCAAGAAAGAACTTTGACCCAAGCTCATCTAGACAGCATTAGCCATCCACCGCTGAGGAAACCAAAATAATAATAAGTCTGACTGCGAGGACTGTTTACTTCTTTCTTCTAAATGTGTTGCTGCACTGTTTATGTTCATTCACGTTTGAAGCTTCCATGGCCGCTAATTGGCAATTTGCGCAGATGCTGTATTTCATCTATTTTGTGGCCACAAATAAAACATGTCAAGTCTGTTCCTCGAGAGGAATCTATATATATATATGTATCGTTTTTTTCCATGTATAATGCGCCCCCATGTATAATACGCACCCGAATTTTGACTCTTCCCTTTTGTCCAGTCCGTCTTGAACGCTAGCGATCACGTAAGTCACAGAAATCCCCTTCGAGATGGTAGTTAGAAGATCCCTTTTGTCCAGCCTGAGCTCTGTGGTTTTGTTAAGTTAGGTTTTTGCCATCGTATTTCCCTCGTTTTGAGGCGCTTTCTGTTTTGCTGTCTCCAGCCTTCTTCCCTCGTTTTGAGGCGCTTTTGGTTTTTGCTGTCCCCACCCAGCCTTTTTGTCCCTCATTTTAAGGCGCCTTTTGCTTTTTGTGCTGTCTTCAGCCTGAGAGAATAAACACCTTTTGTTGGCACTCTGCATCCGAGTGCTCTCCCTGCTCCAAGTCTGACAGTTACATACATGAGAAAACTTCACGTCACTGCAATAAACACAAAATACGGCATAAAACGCACAACAAATGACGTACAGGTGTACGCTCCATCCTAACATAATAATGAGAGTTCATAGTTCATTCTACAACTCGTGGCGCTTTAGTCATCAAAATGCATTCAAAAACAAGTCAATTGGAGGCATGATGATTGCAATTATTATTTGCATCAACATTCACCATTGGTCGGCCAGCAGGTCAGATTAGGCGAGGAAGTGGAGGGTCAAGGGTCAAGGCCCGCCCGGCACGAGTGCGGATGGCAGGAGAGTGTCAGGAGCACACGTCTGTGTTGGAGTTCACGTCTTATTTGTGAAATGTGGAAATATTTATGCCTTATCATCGCTCGGAGAATCAAGCAACTAACGTGAAGGACAGGCTTTGCCGTTTCCTTATGGACAGCAGGCGTCCTCAGCCAAGCACTCCAGGGGAAAGGCATCCTTAGCGAGCTTCTGCATGCATCCACATCCATCCATCCACTCGTGCTCAGAACTCTCCTCAAGGATCCAAGGCTGTCGTCAACGGCGTCACATCAACCCTCCTAGACAAAACATAAGAGAGATATAACCAAGCATTTGGCGTTTGAGGAAAAACACCAGGCATGAACACTTACTTCATTCAGGCAATATGGCCCAAAACATTTGAGATGTCAAAGTGCACATCATGAAGTTAGTATTAAAACATTTCCTTTGATTGATTTCATGTGTGCTTCTCTACTTTATTCATTGTGATGTCAGCAAATCTGGTTTTGGAGCCAGGCGCCAGCGACTTTTTGGAAGCCATTTCCTTCAAAGGCACCCTAGAAGATGTTTGGAACCTACCACTCGATCTTCGGACTGCAGCGAGAATCCATTTGGACCTCCTTCAAGGCCCGCTTTCCTTCCTCTCCGATCTGATTGCCCAGCAGGTTCAGCCGTTGGAGGTGGGAAGGGTTGGACCGGAGAGCCTTGGCCAGTGAGACGCATCCTCGTGTGCCAATACTGCACAACACCAGCCTGAGAAGACAAGAGGGCGGCTGACACAGGCCCAAGGTTCTTGGGCCGGCTCGAGGAGAGCCTTACCTGAGATATTGCAAGGTGCACTGCGGCTTTGCCAGTCCGGCGGCGAGCGCCACCAGCCCGTCGTCACACAAGTCGTTTCTGCTGAGATTCAGAAGCCTCAGGTTGCAGGGCGAGCTTAGAACGGAGGCCAGCGCCTCGCAGCTTTTCTTGCTCAGCTTGCACCACTGGAGCCTGAGAAGACAAGGGGCGGCTGACACAGGACCAAGGTTCTTGGGCCGGCTGTTCTTCTGCCGCTCGAGGGGAGCCTTACCCGAGAACTTGCAAGGTGCACTGCGGCTTTGCCAGTCCGGCGGCGAGCGCCTTCAGCCCGTCGTCGTGCAAGTCGTTCTTGCTGAGATCCAGATTTCTCAGGCTGCCGGGCGAGCTTAGAACGGAGGCCAGCGCCTCACAGCTTTTCTTGCTCAGCTGGCATTTGTGGAGCCTGAGAAGACAAGAGGGCAGCTGACACAGGCCCAAGGTTCTTGGGCCGGCTGGCCTTCTGCCGCTCGAGGGGAGCCTTACACGAGAACTTGCAAGGTGCACTGCGGCTTTGCCAGTCCAGCGGCGAGCGCCTCCAGCCCGTCATCGTACAAGTCGTTCCAGCTGAGATCCAGATGGCTCAGGGTGCGGGACGAGCTTAGAACGGAGGCCAGCGCCTCGCAGCTTTTCTTGCTCAGCTTGCAGTCCTGGAGCCTGAGAAGACAAGAGGGCGGCTGACACAGGCCCAAGGTTCTTGGGCCGGCTGACCTTCTGCCGCTCGAGGAGAACCTTACTTGAGAACTTGCAAGGTGCACTGCGGCTTTGCCAGTCCGGCGGCGAGCGCCTCCAGCCCATCGTCGCACAAGTCGTTCCCGTTAAGATCCAGATGCCTCAGGGTGCGGGACGAGCTTAGAACGGAGGCCAGCGCCTCGCAGCTTTTCTTGCTCAGCTTGCACCACTGGAGCCTGAGAAGACAAGAGGGCGGCTGACACAGGCCCAAGGTTCTTGGGCCGGCTGGCCCTCTGCCGCTCGAGGGGAGCCTTACCTGAGAACTTGCAAGGTGCACTGCGGCTTTGCCAGTCCAGCGGCGAGCGCCTCCAGCCCGTCGTCACACAAGTCGTTCTTGCTGAGATCCAGCTCCCTCAGGGTGCGGGACGAGCTTAGAACGGAGGTCAGCGCCTCGCAGCTTTTCTTCCTCAGCTTGCAGCTGCTGAGCCTGAGAAGACAAGAGGGTTTGGGCTGCTGACATGTGCGCGGCCGGTTCAGCGTGCTGGCTCGACGGCACCTACACTGATGTTTGAGAAGCCTTGACCACCGGCAGCAGCATCAGGAGCCCCTTCTCGGACGGAGCGTAATCCTCAAGGTAAAACCTGCTCATGACTTCGTCGGAAGCCCGCAAGAAGAAGACCAGGGCCGACCTCATGGCCGGAGGTAGGTCCTCCGTGGACAATTTCCCCCGTTTTATGTATTGTTGGATCTGCTCCAGCAGGGACTCGTCCTTCAGCTCCTTCAGGCAGTAGAACAAGTTGATGCTCTCCTCGGGAGAATCCCGCTCGATCCGTCGCTTGATCAAGCGGACCGTTTCTGCCTTGCTGTGTCTGTAGTTCTCGGGAACCTTGAGCAGCTCACCCAGGAGATCCTGGTTGCATTGCAAGGAGAGGCCCAGCAGGAAGCGGAGGAACAAGTCCAGGTTTCCCTCTCTCTCGGAGGCTTTGCGGATGGCCGCCTCATGGACTTCAGCGAGCGGCTTCCGCTTCCAAAGCAACTGGGAATCGTCCAGCACGTTCTTGTTGTCCTGGATCAGGCTCATCATCACGTAGAGAGCGGCCAGATATTCCTGGACGGTCAGGTGGATGAACTGAAACATCTTGCGTTGGTATTTCTTGAACGGGGGTACCCTCTTGAAGACCACGGTGAAGACTCCAGAGTGTTTTGCGCCCTGCAGGTCATCCAAGCCGCTTTCCCGCAAGTCGCTCTCATAGAAGATCTGTTGCTTTTTCATCAGGTGCTGAAAAGCCAGCTTGGCCAGCGCTTTGACGTACTCCGTGCTCTTCTGGCTGTCTCGCTCCTCGGACTTGTCCAGGTGATAGAGCAGGAACTCTGTGTACATCTCGGTCGGGGTTTCGGGCAGCTCCTTTCCGGCATCCCGACAGTCTTGGAGAACGGTGGCGGTGATCCGGCAGAAGATGGGCAAGTGGCACATGAGGAAAATGGTGCGGGGCTTTTGGATGTGCTTGATGACGTCCTCCTCGTCATTGGGGAACCTCTTCCTGAAGTAGTCCAGCCTCTGGGAGTCGCTGAAGCCTTTCACCTCGGTTCTGCCGTCCACCAGGCGCGGTGGGATGTCGTGGGCCGCCTGGGGCCGCGTGGTGATCCAAACCCGGGCGCAGGGAAGCAGGGTCCCCTTGATGAGATGCGCCAGGAGCACCTCCACGGGGAAGGCTCGGGTCACGTCCGGGTCCACCTTGCGCTCGTCGCTCAGGTCCAGTTTGAGGCGGGACTCGTCCAGGCCGTCCAGCACAAACAAAATCTTGATCTTGCTGGACTGGTAGTGGCGGTTGGCCGACTCTTGCAGACTGACCAAGATGTGGTCCAGCAACTTGATGGCCTTGCTCTCCCTGACAAAGAGTCGGATGAGCTCCGCCAGCGAAAAGCTTTTCCCCTCCTCCAAGTTCAACTCGCCGAAGGCCAAGGGAAAGATGAAGTCCACGTCTGTGTTGGTTCTCCCGCCGGCCCAGTCCAGGACAAACTTGCGCACCAGGAAAGTCTTCCCGATGCCCGCGAAGCCCACGGTAAGCATCGTGCGCAGGGGCTCCTGGCTTTTGAAGATGTCGCACGGCTGGATGGACTCCTCCTCGGCCACGCCGCACATCTCCATCTGAAGGACCTCGTGCTGCTTGTCGGGGAGACCGGCCACGCCGCGGGTAATGTTGAGCTCAGTGTAGACGTTCTCCAGAGGCTCCTGCCGGCCGTACCCCGTGTTGCCCTCGGGAACGTTGAGGTAGCTCTTCCGCAGGTTCTCTTGCAGCTCCCGCTTGAATTTGCCGATCTGCTCGTTATCCACTGAGGAGATGCTACCTGAGGGCGCAGAAGGGTAAAAAAAAAAGGGTGGGGGTGTCGCCCTCATCTCGAATTCCGAGCTTAGATTTAGGCCTCGTTCGATCAACGTACTTAAAACATTTGAAGTTCTCACTGTCCGATCCACCGCTTTACCGTCATTTTATCTTGCTGTTATTGACCGTCCACCTGGGGCTTACTCTGGCTTCCTGGGTGAATTTTCAGAATTCGTGGCTGATCTAGTAACCAATGATAATTTAATTTAATTATCATGGGGGATTTCAACATCCGCATGAATTTACCGTCAGAGCCACTTACTTCGGCGTTTCAGACTTTAACTGATACGTTTGGTTTTACGCAAGCCGTACAGGCAGCAACGCAAGAATGGGAATACCATTGATCTGGTATTATCCCGAGGACTTGCAACCTCAAATATAGCAGTACTGCCATACACTACTGTTCCGTCTGATCATTACTTAATAAAGTTTGAAATTCTAGTTCCTTGTCAAAGACAAGAGAGCAATCAGCATTATAGGAGCCGTCATTTCAACTCCATGACTGCAACTGCGCTATCTGAGATACTGTCGCCGGCAACCGCTATATTTCCCGCATACGCCGGCTCTATGGATAATCTTACAAATGAATTCAATGCCACATTGTTAAATGCCATTGACTCTGTGGCGCCGTTACGTCTGAAAACTCGCCGTAGAGTGCCTACTCCGTGGTTCACAGATGAAACGCGTACGCTTAAGCAATTATGTAGAAAGCATGAGCGCAGATGGCGTCTAACCAAACTTGAGGTTTTCCATCAGGCATGGCAGGATAGCCTCCTGAAATATAAAGATGCGCTTATCTTGGCAAAAACTCGGTATTCACCGCAAGTTATTCATCTCAAATCTCAAACCAATCCGAAACACCTATTTGATACAGTGGCAAAGCTGACTCTGCGGCAGCCGACCCCCGATAGTTCCTTCCACTCAGCTGACGAGTTCATGAAATTTTTTGCTCAACAGATTAGGGACGAGATCAAGAATACCATTCCAATCGCTCGGTCCAGCCCGCCGTTTACCAACGCTGATGATCATGCAACAACCCTCTCAACTTTTTAAAGCGTGTCCCTTGCTTACACAATTGGTTAGTGCGGCTAAACAAACATGTTTACTCGACCCTCTTCCAGCCAAACCACTTCAAGAATTATTTCAAATTTTAGGACCGTCCGTCTTAAATATAATCAATCTGTCTGTCTCCTCTGGGATAGTGCCAACAGCCTTTAAAACGGCTATCATTAAACCCTTACTTAAGCGACCAAATCTTGACCCGGACTGTCTCAGTAATTATAGGCCAGTTTCAAACCTCCCATTCATAGCAAAACTTCTTTTATAAAGTAGTAGCGCAGCAGCTTATTGATTACATGGTCGCCAGTAATCGATATGACACTTTTCAGTCTGGTTTTAGAGCTAATCATTCCACTGAGACAGCACTTGCTAAAGTGACTAACGATCTCCTCATAGCTATGGATTCAAACACTTAGTCTGTACTGTTACTACTCGATCTTAGTGCTGCCTTCGACACTGTAGACTTCGATATTTTATTAGGGCGTCTTACAAGTTGTGTTGGTATTTCAGGGTCAGCACTAGGCTGGTTCCATTCCTATCTATCAAACAGGACGCACCGAGTGGTCCGTGGAGCTCTATAATGTTACGTGTGGTGTCCCACAGGGATCGGTTCTCGGACCAATTCTATTTAATATTTATATGATTCCGCCTGGGGACATAATACGTAAATATAATATTAGTTTTCAATGCTACGCGGATGACACCCCATTATATATGCCGTTATCGATGACAGATTCGCGGGATTGTTGTAATCTTGCCTTGCGGAGATCAAGCAATGGATGTCTCTCAACTTCCTTCGTCTTAACCCAGATAAAACTGAGATGTTGATCATTGGTCCAACTCGTTATCAACACTTATTCAAGGAAACCGCTATAACTATAGATAACCGTACTCACTCAGAGCGATACTATAACGAATCTCGGGGCAATATTTGACCAAACTCTCTCCTTTCAAAAGCACATTAAGAATATAACCAGAATGGTGTTTTTTCACCTTCGTAATATTGCAAAGATTCGTCCGATCCTCTCGACCGGTGATGCGGAAACTATTATACATGCGTTGGTCACGTCACGCCTGGACTACTGTCATGTATTATTCTCTGGTCTTCCTAAATCCCGCATCAAAAGTCTACTGTTAGTACAAAATGCTGCTGCAAGGCTGCTCTCACGGACAAGAAAATGTGATCACATTACCCCAATATAGGGTCTAGAGCATTTTCTATTGGGGCTCCAGAGCTTTGGAATGCCCTACCAATGGATATTAGGACTGCTACCTCAGTAGAAACATTTAAGACACGTTTAAAGACACATTTCTATGACATGGCCTTTAACTAACCTGTAGTGGCCGATTCGGCTGGAGTTGGTTCTCGCTCCACCCCCCCCCCCCCTGTCTATGTGAAGCCCTTTGAGACTGCTTGTGATTTTGGGCTATACAAATAAACTTGACTTGACTTGACGGAGATCCCGTGCCGCAAAACCGTCTTTAGTCCTGGCCGCAAGCGTGCCGCAGCCATGCCGCCACTTCCCCTCAAGGAGGCAAGTGAAAGAGGCAAGAGCTGTTGCCATCATTTGTATCACCTGAGAGTTTTCAGGTAAGCTGCTTTCTGGATGCCCCCCTCCTCCCCCACCAGAAGCCACGTTCACCTTACCTGTGATTTCCGCCAGGTCGTTGCGCAGCTTCTGGGAGAGGTTGTAGTTGTTGATCTTCTCCAGAATCTCGATGGTCTTCTCCCCCGCGTTCTTGCCGTGCCTGTTCATCAGCTGTTCGCCGATGTCAATCCAGTCTTCGTTTTCTTTGACCCTCTTGGGCAGGTTCATATAAAACTTGAACTTCTTGATGTCCTCCTGCCCCAGGTCTTGCAGCGTTTTCAACAGGAGGCCCTTGATTTTCATATCCAGAGCCATCGTTCCCGCATGAACCTGAACGCAAAGGGATCACTTGAAGCAGTCCGAAAATAGTGTTGAGCTGACAAGACCACGCTCCCCCAGCCAGCCCTCCTCCCGTGCGAGTCCAGCAGCCGCAGCCGCAGTGCAGATCCAGCCCTCCCAAGATCTCGTGGACGTGGACGAGCTGAGGGCACGCACCGCACTCTTTTAAAAATCGATCTTGCGTTTGATCAATTGGAAAGAGTCTTTGCGGTGCAAATATCCTATGCCGGTTCGTTCGCAAAGGAGACAAGAGTTCTCATGTTTACTGGGAGCTTAGCTTCCTTTTACATCACAGCCATACCGTCAAACTGGTGGAACTGGTGAGACCAACAAAACTGTTTGGTCCGGGATTTTGTTGGACTGCCTCAACCATAATTCATGTACATTCCATTCCATTTCACTTTGCTACTGGGCTGGCCAGTCTACTGCGAGTGTTCACAAACAATGCCGAAACCAAAATGCACGCTCACGGAAGAGTTGGTTACAAAATTCCCATGCGGCACCCTGGAAGATGTTTGGAACCTACCACTTGAATCTTCAGACTGCAGGGAGAATCCATTTGGACCTCCTCCAAGGCCTGCTTTCCCTCCTCTCCGATGCGATTGCCCCCCAGGTTCAGCTGTTGGAGGTGGGAGGGGTTGGACCGGAGAGCCTTGGCCAGTGAGACGCATCCTCGTGTGCCGATCTTGCACCGCACCAGCCTGAGAAGACAAGAGGGCGGCTGACACAAGCCCAAGGTTCTTGGGCCGGCTCGAGGAGAACCTTACCCGAGAACTTGCAAGGTGCACTGCGGCTTTGCCAGTCCAGCGGCGAGCGCCTCCAGCCCATCGTCGCACAAGTCGTTCCCGTTAAGATCCAGATGACTCAGGGTGCGGGACGAGCTCAGAACGGAGGCCAGCGCCTCGCAGCTTTTCTTGCTCAGCTTGCAGCTCTGGAGCCTGAGAAGACAAGAGGGCGGCTGACACAGGCCCAAGGTTCTTGGGCCGGCTGGCCTTCTGCCACTCGAGGGGAGCCTTACTCGAGAACTTGCAAGGTGCACTGCGGCTTTGCCAGTCCGGCGGCGAGCGCCTCCAGCCCGTGGTCGTGCAAGTCGTTCCAGCTGAGATCCAGCTCCCTCAGGGTGCGGGACGAGCTTAGAACGGAGGCCAGCGCCTCGCAGCTTTTCTTAATCAGCTTGCAGTTCCAGAGCCTGAGAAGACAGGAGGGCGGCTGACACAAGCCCAAGGTTCTTGGGCCGGCTCGAGGGGAGCCTTACCTGAGAACTTGCAAGGTGCACTGCGGCTTTGCCAGTTCGGCGGCGAGCGCCTCCAGCCCGTCGTTGTTCAAGTCGTTGAAGCTGAGATCCAGATGCCTCAGGGTGCGGGACGAGGTTAGAACGGAGGCCAGCGCCTCGCAGCTTTTCTTGCTCAGCTGGCAGCCCCAGAGCCTGAGAAGACAAGAGGGTTTGGGCTGCTGACATGTGCGCGGCCGGTTCAGCGTGCTGGCTCGACGGCACCTACACTGATTTTTGAGAAGCCTTGACCACCGGCAGCAGCATCAGGAGCCCCTTCTCGGACCGAGCGTATTTCCAGAGTTCGAAGCAGCTCATGGCTTCGTCGGAAGCCCGCAAGAAGAAGACCAGGGCCGACCACATGGTCGGAGGTAGGTCCTCCGTGGACAATCCCCCCCCTTTGAGGTATTGTTGGATCTGCTCCAGCAGGGACTCGTCCTTCAGCTCCTTCAGGCAGTAGAACAAGTTGATGTTCTCCTCGGGAGAATTCCGCTCGATCCGTTCCTTGATCAAGCGGACCGTTTCTGCCTTGCTGTGTCTGTAGTTCTTGGGAACCTTCAGCAGCTCACCCAGGAGATCCTGGTTGCACTGCAAGGAGAGGCCCATCAGGAAGCGGAGGAACAAGTCCAGGTTTCCCTCACTCTTGGAGGCTTTGCGGATGGCCGCCTCGTGTACCCGAGTGAGCTGCTTCCGCTTCCGAAGCAACAGGAGGCCTTTCCGCGTCCATCTGGAATTGTCCAGCACGTTCTTGTTGTCCTGGAACAAGCTCATCATCACGTGGAGCGCGGCCAGATATTCCTGGACGGTCAGGTGGATGAACTGAAACATCTTGCCTTGTTGGTATTTCTTGAGCGGGGGTACCTCCTTGAAGACCACGGTGAAGACTCCCGAGTGTTTTGCGCCCTGCAGGTAATCCAAGCCGCTTTTCCGCAAATCCTTCTCGTAGAAGATCTGTTGCTTTTTCATCAGCTGCTGAAAAGCCAGCTTGGCCAGCGCTTTGACGTACTCCGTGCTCTTCCGGCTGTCTCGCTCCTTGGACTTGTCCAGGTGATAGAGCAGGAACTCTGTGTACATCTCGGTCAGGGTTTCGGGCAGCTCCTTTCCGGCATCCCGACAGTCTTGGAGAACGATGGCGATGAGCCAGCAGAAGATGGGCAAGTGGCACATGATGAAAATGGTGGGGGACTTCTGGATGTGCCTGATGACGTCCTCCTCGGCGGGGAACCTCTTCCTGAAGTAGTCCAGCCTCTGGGAGTCGCTGAAGCCTTTCACCTCGGTCTTGCCATCCACCAGGCGCGGCGGGATGTCGTGGGCCGCCTGGGGCCGCGTGGTGATCCAAACCCGGGCGCAGGGAAGCAGGTTCCCCTTGATGAGATGCGCCAGGAGCACCTCCACGGGGTAGGCTCGGGTCACGTCCAGGCGCTCCTTGCGCTGGTTGCTCAGGTCCAGTTTGAGGCGGGACTCGTCCAGGCCGTCCAGCACAAACAAAATCTTGATGTCGCTGGACTGGTAGTGGCGGTTGGCCGACTCTTGCAGACTGACCAAGATGTGGTCCAGCATCTTGATGGCCTTGCTCTCCCAGACAAAGAGTCGGATGAGCTCCGCCAGCGAAAAGCTATTGTCCTCCTCCAAGTTCAACTCGCGAAAGGCGAAGGGAAAGATGAAGTCCACGTCTGTGTTGGTTTCCCCGCTGGCCCAGTCCAGGACAAACCTGCGCACCAGGAAAGTCTTCCCGATGCCCGCGAAGCCCACGGTGAGCATCGTGCGAAGGGGCTTCTGGCTTTCGAAAATGTCGCACGGCTCGATGGACTCCTCCTCGGCCACGCCGCACATCTCCATCTGAAGGACCTCGTGCTGCTTGTTGGGGAGACCGGCGACGCCGCGGGTAATGTTGAGCTCAGTGTAGACGTTCTCCAGAGGCTCCTGCCGGCCGTACTCTGTGTTGCCCTCGGGAACGTTGAGGTAGATCTTCCGCAGGTTCTCTTGCAGCTCCCGCTTGAATTTGCCGATCTGCTCGTTATCCACTGAGGAGATGCTACCTGAGGGCGCAGAAGGAGATCCCGTGTGGCAAAACCGTCTTTAGGCCTGGCCGTAAGCGTGCTGTCGCCATGCCGCCGCCGCTTCCCCTCAAGGAGGCAAGTGAAGGAGGCCAGAGCTGTTGCCATCATTTGTATCACCTGAGAGTTTTCAGGTAAGCTGCTTTCTGGAAAGCCTCCCCCTCCCCCACCAGAAGCCCCGTTCACCTTACCTGTGATTTGCGGCAGGTCGTTGCGCAGCTTCTGGGCCAGGTTGTAGTTGTTGATCTTCTCCAGAATCTCGATGGTCTTCTCCCCCGCGTTCTTGCCGTGCCTGTTCATCAGCTGTGTGGCGATGTCAGTCCGGTCTGCGTTTTCTTTGACGCTCTCGGGCAGGTCCATATGAAACTTGAACTTCTTGAAGTCCTCTTGCCCCAGGTCTTCCAGCGTTTCCAACAGCAGGCCCTTGATTTTTATATCCAGAGCCATCTTTCCCGCATGAACCTGAACGCAAAGGGATCACTTGAAGCAGTCCGAAAATAGCGTTGAGCTGACAAGACCACGCTCCCCCAGCCAGCAGCCGCAGCGCAGATCCCGCCCTCCCAAGATCTCATGGACGAGCTGAGGGCACGCACCGCGCTCTTTCAAAAATGGATCTTACGTGTGATCAATTGGAAAGAGTCTTTGCGGTGCAATTAGCCTAAGCCAGTTTGTTCGCAAAGGAGACGAGTTCTTCTGTTTACTGGGAGCTTAGCTTCCTTTTACATCACAGCCATACCGTCGAACTGGTAGAACTGGTGAGACAAACGAAACTGTTTGGTCCAGAATTTTGTTAGACTGCCTCAACGATAATTCATGTACATGCCATTCCATTTTACTTTGCTTCGAAGTAGACTGGGCTGGCCAATCTACTGCGAGTGTTTACAAACAATGCCGAAACCAAAATGCACGCTCACGGAAGAGTTGGTTACAAAATTCCCGTGCTTTGGCCAGGGTTGCAAGGAAGTATGTGAGTGAATAAATGAAAATCCATCCATCCATTTTCTATACTGCTTGTCCCC
This sequence comes from Syngnathus typhle, assembly GCF_033458585.1. Lineage (NCBI taxonomy): Eukaryota > Metazoa > Chordata > Actinopteri > Syngnathiformes > Syngnathidae > Syngnathus > Syngnathus typhle. Next base: position 28,465,490 of record NC_083738.1, on the reverse strand, counting down.
ACGGGGGTCGCGGGTGGGCGGTCGGGCCGTGCTGGAGCCCAGCAGTCATCGGGCAGCAGGCGGGGAATAAGTAAGCAAGTAAATAAATAAATAAATGTGAATGAATGAATAAATAAATAAATAAAGTGTAAATCAATAAATAACTCACAAATGTCAGTGCACATTAGTTTTTGTCATTGTACACGTTTTGTTCGGCCAATAAATGCTACTGCTATCCAGGCACCATGCCATTTGTGTCATCAGACACTAATGAAGAAAAAACAGGTCTATCTCGTCACCCTAGTAGGTTTACAAAACATACACATCAAATACAAAAGTCAACCATCCATCCATCCATACGTACCACTTTGGCCTGCGGGTGATCAAACTTTACTTGAACGACTTCAGTTCTCCGCGCAGTAACTCGTACGACGTCAGGCTGATTTCTATCTATCACGTTGATTGATATCCCATAGCGATTCTTCAGGGCGTGCCCTCGAAGTTAGACTTACTTTTGCTTTTGTTTTGCAACTTCATATAATTAATTACCAGAAGGGCCGGTTTTTTGCTATCAAAGTCAAAGTCAAAGTCAAAGTCTGCTTTATTGTCAACTTCTTCACATGCCGAGACACACAAAGAGATCGAAATGACGTTTTCTCTATCCCACGGTGACAAGACATAGTACACAATAGACATACAAGTAAACGACGCAATGTAAAAAACAAGAAGGCACAAACAATCAATAATAAGAGTAATCCTTTCTTCCTTTTTTGTTCTTAGTTTTCTTTCCCAATAATGTTGTTCTTTCCCCCCCCCCCCCACACACACATGTAAAGCGACTTTGGGTACCTAGAAAAGCGCTATATAAATCCCAGTTATTATTATTATTATAATAAATAATAAATAAACAGATAAAACAACAAATAAGAGCCAGTGTGCATACAGACAGTAAAAGTACAGGACGCTACGCAGAACGGGGAAGCGAGTTCAGGATCCCAACAGCCTGGAGTATGAAGCTGTTTGAGAGTCTGGTGGTGCGGGAGCGCAGGCTCCTGTACCTCTTCCCAGAGGGCAGAAGCTCGAACAAAGAGTGAGCGGGGTGACTCACATCACTCACAATCGTGGTCGCTTTGCGGGTGAGATGGGAGGTGTAAATGTCCTTCAAGGAGGGGAGCGAAGCACCAATAATCTTACCAGCTGTGTTCACTATGCGCTGCAGGGCCTTCAAGCCAAACAGCAATACAGCTGGAGAGGACGCTCTCAATGGTGCCGCGGTAAAGCGTAGTCATGACGGCCGGAGGAGCGCTCGCCCGCTCGCCTGAGTTTCCGCAGGAAGTACAGGCGGCGCTGGGCCTTCTTCGCCAGTGATGCGGTGTTGGTGGACCAGGAGAGATCCTCACTGATGTGCACCCCCAGGAACTTGGCGCTGCTCACTCTCTCCACCACAGCACCGTCGATGGTCAGCGGCAGGTGTTGGGTGTGACCCTTCCGGAAGTCCACAACAATCTCCTTGGTCTTGTTCAGCAGGAGGTTGTTGTCCCTGCACCACGTGGTCAGAAGGTCAACCTCCAGCCTGTATTGAGTCTCGTCTCCCTTGGTGAGGTGTAATATGGCCCCAACAACAGCCCCCCCCACACACACACACACAGAACCGCCCATACTCAGCACCCACTCCCATGGAATCCTGCAAACTTGCCCCACCCCAACGACTCATCACCCATCAAACCGGGCATGTGCAACTGAATATAAGCTGACCAAAGAAGCTTGAAGAAGCTTTTCGTAATGGAGACTTTCTGCTCTTGAAAGGCCCAGCGCTGTATTGTACTTTCCTGAAAACAGAGCTTTGTGATTGAACTCAACCAACCTGTGTCACAGGTGCTCTGCGTCACAGGGACGTGACTGCGGGGTTGTTCCTCCCGTCCGCGAGGTGTCGCTGCGAGCTGGTTCGGCGCGTCAACACAAACAGACAAGCAAGCAGTGCGTTCGCTACGCACGTGAGAGCGAACGCCAGCCGCAATGTTGTCTCGATTAAAAGCCAAAGTGGGCTCGGTTCTGCTGCCGGGAGACGAGTTCTGCTTGGACACGACAGCCAAGGCCGACACTATCTCGCTAGCGGGCCCTTCCAAGGCGGACAAGGTGGTTTGCGGGCCCGGGCTGCGGCGCAGTGGCGACCGGCTGTTGGCGTATAAAAGCGGACTTCTGCGACACAAAGAGCCGAACATGTTCTGGCTGGACGCCCAGCACAAGAGGGTGACAAACAATACACAACACGCGCAACAAATGTCTTCCTCTTTGCTCCCTTACGCGTCCGAATTTGTCAAACGCTGTGGAGAGCGAAGCGCGATGGCGACGTCATCAAGAGGCGACAACCGTAACAACAACGATACGGCCCGGCCCGGCCCGCCTCATCATTTTATGTGGCCCGCCAAGACAAATTGGGTGGCATGACTAGAATTACAAATTGGCTTCACTTTCAATAGTATCTTCTTTTAAAAAAAAAAAAAAAAATTTCACCAGTTTTTACAAAGTTCCATTTAAAAGTCTGCTTTGTGCCGGTCACGTCACCAATGGGCAATTTCTGAAAAGGGAAGAAATCCTTGTGAAGATGCTGAGTCTGCGTGTTTGCGTTCCCTCAGTACGTTCCGGCCAAAGGAGAGACGGTCATCGGCATCGTGACGGCCAAGTCGGGCGACGTGTTCAAGGTGGACGTCGGCGGAAGCGAGCAGGCGTCTTTGTCTTACTTGGCCTTCGAAGGCGCCACCAAGAGGAACCGACCTAATGTCCAGGTGCGTGTGTGCCATGAGAGTCAGAAGCGGCTGACTGGACACCTGTGTGACACGCAACCATTACCTCGCCTCTGCCTCTTTTAGGTGGGCGACCTGTTGTTTGCGCAACTGATAGTCGCCAACAAGGACATGGAGGCGGAGCTTGTTTGCGTGGACAGTGCAGGACGGGCCAATGGGATGGGAGTGTTTGGAGCAGGTGGTTTCCTCTTCAGGGTCTCGCTGGCTCTTGCCAGACGGTATGCACGCGCCGGAGTGATTGAAATTTCAAATCGTTCATTTCAATCACCGGGTCTCGAGCAGTGCTTGTCAACCACTCGTCAGGTGTGCCGTGAAAAATGATCCAATTTCACCTGATTGGTCCCGAAATATATTTTTGGAAAACAAATGAATTCTTACCTGCAGATCATATGCCATTGTCGAGTGTCTGTGCTGCAGTAGTGACTGGCAGCGTCATCGTGGAACGATTCCTCGTCACTAGAGGGCAGCAGGGAGTGAATTGCGACACTTTGATAAGAATGACTATATTGTTCATATAGGTGGCTACGTCTTACCAGATTTTTCTTGGTGTGCCTCGAGATGTTTTCACTGAAAAGGTGTGCCGTGAATGAAAAAAGGTTGACAAGCACTGGTCTCGAGAACCGATAGATCGACCTCAATAGTCCCTAAGATGAAAACCCCTTTGCGCTGAGCCTCTTTTTCTCCCCCATCTCAGGTTGTTGGCCCCCAACAGCGATTTGCGGGCAGAGCTGGAGCAGCTGTTCCCGTGCGAGATGGTGGTGGGGATGAACGGTCGTCTGTGGGTCAAGTCTTCGAGTGTCCGCCGGACGCTGGTCTTAGCCAACCTGCTGGAGAGTTGCGAGAACATGACGCCTGCCCAGAGGCGCCAGATCTTTAGCAGACTGGCCCAGGGGGCATTCTAGAGGTGGGGATTCAAATGGAGGCGCCCACCCGACACACAGTGAGCCAGCCCATTGACTTTTTCTAGGGACGAGATGTGTGTGTGTACTGATTTAGATCCGTACAAATGGGGCCTTTTTTTTTTTTTTTTTCTGCACACAAACTATTTTAATGTCATGATTGAATTTCTGCTTGGTCATAGGACTGATTTAACTGCATCTTATTATTTCATATTGTCACTCTTTCAAGTCATGAACTAATAAATAATGAATTTTTTGTCTGGATGACAAGGTGAACAAAAATGAACGCACGACAAATGGAGTTTTGTGATGTCACCATTTAAAAAAAAAAAAAAAAAACATTGTCAGGTACAAGGCAATTGTTTCTTTTCTTCTTCAATACACATTTATTCTCAAACTGTTACAAAAAATATATTTGCCTTTTTTCTACTTTTGTGCATTTGCAAAGCATTGCGGGTAGCACAGCACCTACCTTAAACCGCAAACTAGCAGACGGACGGCATAGGACAGTGGTTCTTAACCTTTTTCCTTGTTCGCACCCCATTCAATTCCTACCCTACCTAACTAATTAGTATCATAATAAGCGGTCTACCATACAGCTATAAAGTAAGGCTTAATTAGCATTGTCCCGAATGCCTATTAACACAATGACTTCTTGAATTGGTCACTTTTTTCGGTTACCCCACCACTATCCCCGAAAAATTGTCAATTTCCCCCGGGTTATCCTCGCACGCGCCCCCGGTTAGGAAACCACTGGCATAGGGCAATGCAACTATCATACCGGCGGTGCGGTGGCCAATCGAACGCATGTTTACATTGGCCCGCTTGCGCATGACGGGACGGTGTGCGGTCACGAATGCCCGGCGTGAACTCCTTGGCATTTGGGTTCAGAATGCCGTGAACGCGCACACAAAAACATGTTCGATGAATTGCCTTAACCCGCTTCCCTTTACGACAAATGTAAAATGACGTTGTCATGAGGAGGTTGTAATTGCCGAAATCAACAAAATGAAAATAATACAAGAACTATAAGAGCTACTCCATTTGCGGCATCGCTCGCGACATGCGCGCAATGCGGATGTGACGTAGGACTTAGTGCTACAGCCGCCGCTGTATTGACGTTAACATTTTGGTCGTTCTTCGCTTCATCGGTGGTTCGAATTAAGATCGAAGAATAACTCGGACCCCGTCATGACTGCGTGACCTCAGCCGCTGTTTGCATTTTGGGTAAATTTGCTTTTTTGCGTTGTGTTGTGTTTCGAGCGGAAGGACTGGAGCCTTCGAAGCTTATTTATGCTACATTAGCTAGCATCCGAAATCTTGCTAAACACAGAATTAGACAATAGATAACCTTGTTGTATGATGTTTCTCATTAATACCCTAATCAAGCAGTTTAAGTTACCAGGTTAGCGTCACGTAACTTACCTACAATGAATTTCAAACGGAACATTTTCCTCTAGTATAATAAATGTCAGGTATTATTATAAATATAGTAAAACAAGGGGTAAATGAGGACTTTTCAGTGTAAATTAGTACAGTTGCCATGCATAGAGAAAGAAAAGTTGTGAACATACATTGTCATGAACAAATAACAGGTGGTTAAGTAATGAGCCTGATTGGGGGCTCAGTAAATATCGCATAGGGACCCGGTCAAAACAAAAGAGGCGCGTGCAAGAAACACTCTTTTCCAAGAGTGATGCCGTTGCTCACCTCAAAAACGTTGAAGCGGCTTTGTCGACCACAAATTTGGGAGTCCTACAACTTGTGCACATGATCTTTGGAGAACTTGCCAAGCTGTGATGAAAACTAGGACGGAGAGAAGAACAATGAATGACAACAATGAAATAAAGGCTATGTCAAGTCAGTCACGCACGTTAGTAATCACCTCGATTCTTTTGTCGCTTCGTTTGCTGCCGCTGTTGTCAGTTTGCAGAATACATGTCACGTGCAGCGGAAAGCCCGATTTCTGTCTGTCTGTCTGACACCGAACCGAAACCCGGCTAAACTTTCCAGTTGGAGCTCAATCTCTTTCAGCCTGGAAACAGTAAGTCTTAACCCCCGTTGTTGTTAAGTATATGCATTTTCAGGAGCCGGTGTTGTCATGGAAAAGCACGGTTTCCACTTTAGGCCAAAGGAATCCGTTGTGAGCAGCTTTGGTCTTGTCCAGATAATGGACTCCAGATAATGGACTCGTTGCGGTTCGTCAGTCACGTTCATCTTATGCTTTAGCCGTGCCATCCTTGCATGGAAAACCATCAGCCTTTGTTTTTGTTTTTTTTTTAAAACCAAAAACAGAACCCGACGACTGTTCTCAAGCTTCTCCCAACGTTCCTGATGCATTGCCACGGAAATATACCATGTGTCTAATCCTCTTTGAGCTTCCAGACGCGTCCTCCTCGCTCGGACCCCGCTTGACTGATCCTGTCCTGTGTTTATGGTCTTCCCCGGCATTTGTGTGCAGCGCCCCGCTATGTCTCACCGCCAGTACCAGCGAAGGCCTATGCCTGACACTGACTTCCGACCCAGTCCGGGTCCCGACGGCCTCTCTGAGCGCCACCGCCGCTCCTCGCCGGATCGTCGCGGCTACTATGGGTCTGGAAGTTCGACATCAGCGCCTGCCTTGCCGCTCAGCTCGATGGACAGCGCCCTCAGCGTCCTGAGCAGCTGCGGTCTGGAGCCCGCCGACCTTGCGCTCCTCGCCGAGATCCCTGAGGACAAACTCACCGTGGAGTCACTGCCGCACATTGTCCGTCAGATTAAATCCAACAGAGAAGCACCCCATCCTCCCCCTGTCTCCTCCTTTGACCTTCCCAGCTTGCCCTGGCATCAGTATAGCGCTCGGGTGGTCGAGTACCCCCTGGACCACATCAAGCCGACAGGCCTTCCTGCAGAGCCGCTTCACGAGTGGCGAGATTGCTGGCAGAATCCGAGAAGCGAGCCGACGCCCTCCCAGAACCAAAGGCCGGCCAGGAGCGAGCCTCCCAGATACTTTGCGGAAGCCGGGCCTGGCACAGCAGCAGCAGCAGCGACCCTTCCCTCCCTCTTCTCCCTGGCCCACCGGCCTAGCCCAGCTGACAGGTCTGTGGCACCTCCGGACGAGAGGCGGTGGGAAACCGGGACGGAACGAGGTCACCCTGACGCCTCTGCCAGCCAGCCTCCCGGTGCTGCGGCACCGTCCAAACAGGAAGTGCAGGATTTCTACAGCGTGGAGCCTCAGACGTACCCCACCTCGTGTTCTCTGTGTAATGCCTGTGTAATCTCGTTGGAGGTAAGTAGCCCGAGAGTCTGAACCCGGATGGCCTCGTCGGGAATGCTGGCAAAACGAAGGAGCGCTCTTCGGTGGGTCAAGAAGAAGGCACGGGAAAGATCTGACGGGGGGGGGGGCTTTTCTCTTTCAGGACTGGAGGAAACACATCAACAGCAGTCGGCATGCCGACGGTCAACTCGGCCTGCTGCACCGGTGAGTTTCTTCTCAAAAGTGGACTGGTGACTTTGGTCCCGTTCCCGCCGCTTTCCTGATCGTTGTTGTTGCTGTCCGTCTGTCCGTCCTCCGCAGCTTTCCCACGTGGGATTGCCGCAAGGAGACGCCCAATAGGTTAGTGCAGCGACGGTGCCAAAAAGACAACAGTTAACTCGAAGTCCTAACGTGAGCTTTGTCATCGAAGAGATGAGCGACAGTCCCAGGTGGGGCTGGGGGCGAGGCGGAGGAAAGACCCAGAGACTTTCTGGGCCGCCAATGACGACGGCAGCAGTAAGTGGGCAAGCCTTTAGCGCTTGTTTTCAACAAATCGATCGGACTTATCTATTTTATTTGGTGTTCCTTCTGTACACCAGGGTCGCAAGCTGGAAAGAGCCCAGAGAAGAAGGTAAGCCCGTGACATTGACGAGCGACCGCTTCCGTTTCGGATCGCTCGCAAAAAGTAGCGTGGCACGTGTCGACTTTGAGACCATTCCGAACCCATGTCGTCGGCAGCCCGTCGCGGAATCCAAATGGGCCGAGCAGGCTCGGGAGCCGATCCACAAGCGGCGTCCTCCGTACGTGGACGAGCAGCGGGTAGACTTCAGCTTCTCCAATGTCTTCAACATTGTGAAGGTGCGTGTCCAAGGACAACCTCCCGAGTGCCGGTCCCGCTTGAGATGTTGCCTTGTTTTGGTTCAGAGCTCCTGCGTGGTCAGCTTCACACCGCCTCCGCAATCAAACCAGGACTGGTCGGACCTCCTCAGAGTTGTCAGACGCTTCGGCCCGATCGTGTACACGCTCTTCGGCCGGTCCAGGGTGAGCTTTTGCGACGAAGCGCCACGTCAAATCCCTGGCCGCTTTTTGCCCACATCTCAAATGGATCCTACCAGGCATGCGTGGAAATGAAGAATCTGGAAGACGCTGAAAAGTTGGTCAATTATTATTCCGCCAAACATCTGAGGATCAAAGACAACGTCCTCCGGGTCACATTTGCCGTAGAAACCTCCAGTCTCAGGTAGGTGTGACCCGACTTGCTCCTCATTGGCCCAGCGTCACCTTCCGCCCGCTTCCAGAACAAGCGCCTTCGCTCACCGCTACCAGGAAGAATCAACTGAGAGGAGCAGAGACGAAGGCCACACACTCGATGAGTCCAAGAAGAGCAGGGCGGACCACACGGCCAGGTCCAGAAAGGCCAGGGAGACAGACAGGAGGACCGGGTCCAGGTCCAAGTCACGAGACAGAAAGGCCAGGTCAACTTCCCGTGAAAGGAAGACGGGCTCAAAGGACCGCTTCAAGTTCAGAGACAGGAAGATCAGGTCCAGATCCAGAGACAGGAAGGCAAGGTCCAAGTCCGGCAGTGACAAAATGCCAGAAGCACGGAAGCCCGAGATGAGCGGTAAAAAAATATTATGTGTCCATTCATCCCGAGCAAGTTCTCGGTCCCGCTTAACCACCGTTTGTCCTCGTCCACAGCATCCAGCGGCGCCTCGGCGTCACGAAAAGTCTCCGAAGCCGACGCCGTTGACCAAGTCCTGAGCAACATGGACGCCACGTAGGTTAGGGTGATTCATGTCCACCGTGTCGCCGCTTAACGCCTTTCCTTCCACGTCACATTCTAGCTCCGTGGAAGATGACAGCGACATCGAGGGAATGGCGGTCGTCGGCGAGGACCTGGAGGACGACCATTTGGGGGAAGGTGAGGAAGAAGACCGGCCTGATCTTTCATCAGCGGAATTGAGGGGCTGGTGTTGCGCAATCGACTGTGCCCGTTTTCTTCCTGAGAACCAAAGTCGGTGGTGCCTTGCCTTTCACGTGTGATTTTAGGCCACGAAAAGGGGGAGGATTGCAAGGCCCACGGCGCCAGCACGACGGAGGACACCCCGGATGAGGTCGGGACGTCGCTTACCTTTTACGCGGCTCGAGGTCCACGGTTCCAAGTTGTCCTCCCTCTGCAGGAAGTGGACTTGGAGGATTACATCATGCTGGATGAAGTTGGACAGGAGCAGAGCAGTAAAGTTGACGAGCCGTCCCGTGACTGCGCCGCAGGGAGAGGCGGCCACGGCCCGGTACGGCCAGCTTCCTGCCGGCGGTCCAGCCCAGCGTCTCACCGGCTTGTCGTTCCCCTCCAGAACGTGTCTCGGGTGGTGTACTTCAAAGACCTTCCGCTGTCCTACTGCAACGCCGCCGACTTTGTCAAGCTGGCCAAAGGCCTCGGGAGGCCCGTGTGCTACTATTTTCTGCGTGGCCTACGAAAGGTACCACAAAGCGATCAGAAAGCAATTCAGAATATTTCAAAGGTGTTTGTTGGATTAAGTTCATTTTGTTTTCACCTTTCAATTACTTCACCGGCCTGCTTCTATTACCTCAAAGTATTTCAGGTTGCATGACCTGACATGTTTCGGCTTGTACTTCCGCCTTCATAAGAGAACCAATGAAGTAATTGTAGTTACTCTAGTAATTACGTAGTAATTAACGTCGTACCAAAATGGCATTAAAAACACCGATTCCAATTTGGCTCATTTTTGACCCAGCTATGGAAGAACGTAGGTTACAATCACTTTTTGTAATTGGGTGTACAAGTGACCTCGCAAACTTGTCTTTCAGGGTTTCCTCGAGCTGTCGTGCAGCTCAGAGGCCGTAAGAGTGGTCAAGGAACTCAACGTTTACTTCAAGGACACTCCAACCGTCGCCCTGATCTCCAACAAATATCGACACCTCCGAAATGGGTCAGCGCCTCGGTCGTCTCGCCTCCTTCCGGTAAAAAGCGAGCGGGCCGCCGGTGGTGCTAACCTTTGTGCTCGTTTGCAGGACGCCGGTAAACTGGGACCAGCACGAGACAGGCGAGCGGACGGGAGCGAGCGATCGACGTGATAAAAGCAAGAGCCGAGACAAAGAAGAAAGAAACGCTTCGTCCGCATCAGACCAGGAGAAGGAAAAACCAGCTCGGGAGAAAGATTTAACCACAAAGACCCCAGATAAGGACTCCACATCCAGCAGCTCTTCAGACATTTTGTCCTCGTCCAAGTCTGGGAATTCCAAGGACGTCCAATCACGATCCGGAGAGACGGAGATCAAGGCAGAGTCTGAGAAGACGGAAGAAAGTCAACCAGAGGGCATCGTGTCAGAAACTCTTGAAGATAAAGCCAACGCGAGCGATGCCCCAACAAGCGACAGCAAGACGACAAAGAACATATCAGGCGGTAAAAAAACATTTGGGAATAAACCAAACAGTGAGAACACTCACAATGTTCAAACAAAAGACACAAAGACTCCACAGAATAAATCAGGAAGCGAGAACCATTCGGACAGCGAGAAGACGCTTGAGAATAAACCAGAAACCTCTTCAGAAGGTGGGAACACTTGTTTAAAACTCATCTGATCACTTTCGTTTTAAAAATGTAATTTCGTCTTTTCACGTGTGATTTTAGGCCACGAAAAGGGGGAGGATCGCAAGGCCCACGGCGCCAACAAAACGGAGGACACGTCGGATGAGGTTGGGATGTCGCTTACCTTTTACGCAGCTCGAGGTCCACGGTTCCAAGTTGTCCCCCCTCTGCAGGAAGTGGACTTGGAGGATTACATCATGCTGGATGAAGTTGGACAGGAGCAGAGCAGTAAAGCTGTCGAGCCGTCCCGTGAATGCGCCGCAGGGGAAGGCGGCCACGGCCCGGTACGGAGCGCCGGCCAGCTTCCTGCCGATGGTCCAGCCCAGCGTCTCACCGGCTTGTCGTTCTCCTCCAGAACGTGTCTCGGGTGGTGTACTTCAAAGACCTTCCGCTGTCCTACTGCAACGCCGCCGACTTTGTCAAGCTGGCCAAAGGCCTCGGGAGGCCCGTGTGCTACTATCTTCTGCGTGGCCTACGAAAGGTACCACAAAGCGATCCGGTTTGGCGTCACCGCTGATGTGCTGTTGGTTTGCTGGAGTACCGTAATTTTCAGACTATAAATTGCGATTTTTTTCCATAGTTTGGGTGGGGGGGCGATTTATATACATATGGGGGTTTTTTTTTCACTTTTTTGGGCATTTTATGGCCAGTGCGACTTTTCCTCCGGTGCGACTTATAGTCCGAAAATTACGGTCGTTCCTCTAAGGCAGGCGTGTCCCTGAGGGGCCGGGGTCTGGCATGTTTTACATTGTTCCCGCCGCTAGCACCCCTGATTTAAATCCGCAGCTCACCAGCAAGCTTTAAAGAAGCCTGATGATAATCCTGATCATGTTGGAGAAAGGAGACATTTAAAACATGGAGGAAAGCAGCACTTGAAATCATTATTTGGCCAATTAAAAGCTGAACTTGAGTGGTGACGCCACTAAAAATGTTTTGCATGTAGCCACACTCGACTCGTCCACACCGAGGCAGCTTCAATGCGATCGGGCCTTATTCATGGTGCAGTAGTTCCAAAGAGGGAACGTTGCCTGTCATCTACGCTTTCAATGCCACGGGGATTAGAATTTTTTACTCTCAGGTCAGAAAATTTCAACAGGCGACGAAAAGGCTTGAACACTCCAAACTTGACCTGAAATACAAAACAAATTTGAATGATTTGAAATCTGAAAGCTTTGCAATTGGGTGAACAAGTGACTTCGCAAACTTGTCTTTCAGGGTTTCCTCGAGCTGTCGTGCAGCGCAGAGGCCATAAGAGTGGTCAATGAACTCAACGTTTACTTCAAGGACACTCCAACCGTCGTCCTGATCTCCAACAAATATCGACGCCTCCGAAATGGGTCAGCGCCTCGGTCGGCTCGCTTCCTTCCGGTAAAAAGCGAGCGGGCGAGCGGTGCTAACCTTTGTGCTCGTTTGCAGCACGGTGGTACACTGGGACCAGGGCGAGACAGGTGAGCGGACGGGAGCCAGCGATCGACGTGATAAAAGCAAGAGCCGAGACAAAGAAGAAAGAAACGCTTCGTCCCCATCAGACCAGGAGAAGGAAAAACCGGCTCGGGAGAAAGATTTAACCACAAAGACCCCAGATAAGGAATCCACATCCAGAAGCTCTTCAGACATTCTGTCCTCGTCCAAGTCTGGGAATTCTAAGGACGTCCAATCACGATCCGGAGAGACTGAGATCAAGGCAGAGTCTGAGAAGATGGAAGAAAGTCAGCCAGAGGACATCGTGTCAGAAACTCTTGAAGATAAAGCCAACGCGAGCGATGCCCAAACAAGCGACAGCAAGACGACAAAGAACATAGCAGACGGTAAGAAAACATGCGAGGATGAACCAGACAGTGAGAACACTCACAATGTTCAAACAAAGGTCGTTGAGGATAAACCCAAAAAAGGCAAGTCCAGCAGTGCCCAGTCAAACGACGGCAAGACGACAAAGAACATATTAGAAGGTAAGAAAACATCTGAGAATAAACTAGACAGCAAGAACACCGACGATGTCCAAACAATCGCCACAAAGACTCCACAGAACAGATCAGAAGGGGAAAACAGCCACAATGTCGAGTCCAGAGAGAACAAATCGGACAGTGAGAAGAATCAACCAGAGAATGCTTCAGAAGGTGCGAACACTCACAAGGAACCACCAAAAGATGGGAAGGCTCTACAGAATTTGGAAGGTGGGAAGAGATTGAAGAACCAGCCAGACAATGAGATGACATTATCAGAAGAGGGAAAGATTGCAGAGGTTGGAAGCAGCAAGACTCTGGAGATTGAATCAGAAGGTGGAAACCCTTTGGGAAATGGGCCAAAGACCAGGAAACGAGCAATAGAGAAGAGCCAGTCGGAAAAAATCAAGAGAAGGTGCCTTTCCACAAAGACTTGTGAAGAAGGCCAGGTGGAGTCTGGAAAGGCAGTTGGGACCACGCAAAAATGTGGAGAGAATCCAGAGAGGGCAAGCGTCTCTTCAAAGGGGTCAGATCAAGTGTCCGGCAAAGGAACCAACTCCCCGCAGGAAAACCCAAGTCGTGAAGAGGACTTGGGCGGGACAGTTAAGAGAAGAGCGTCTCCCGATGACACTTCTGTGGCTGGAAAGATCCGAAAGGAAGAGCAGAGTAGTGAAACGTCTGATGAGAATCAGAAGAATCAGGTGTGACTCCTGTTCACTTTTTTTTTTTGCTGCGTGCGCCATCGATGCATTTTGATGACTGGCGTGTTTTCAGGAAGCTGAGGGAAATTCAGGGACTCCCACCGCACCCCACCGCCCCATCGGTAAGTAGTCACCTCCTGAGGACTTGCAAGCTGCTCCATCACCTGGTTGCCCTTGACGTTGCTTTCTCGATGCTCGCAGGAATCCAGTTCGTGCGTCCCGTCGTTGGCTACTTCTGCAACTTGTGTCAGATGATCTACGCTGACGAGGATGAAGCCAAGGTGCAGCACTGCAGTAGTAGTCAGCACCACTTCAAGTATTGGGTGAGTGAGTAGAAAAAAAAAAAAAAAGGTAGAAGGTCATTTGGAGATTTTTTTTGGTTCCTAACGTTGTAAACAGACTTACACAAACAGCCTTTTCATTTCAGGAGAAGATGAAAACGGCAAGCTGAGGGAATGCTCTTCTACACACGGTCAACTTTTCATTTGTCACATTTTTACTTTACAATAAAGTTACTACATGACTTGAAGTGTGTAAAACATTTATTTTGTAAAACATGCTAACTTAAGTCCACACACACACTGGGAATTGACATCACATGACAACAAGCTAACGTAAAACAAGGTCAGTGTCTAAAGGAAAAACCTAAATGAGTCTGTTGCGAAATGGAAGTCACGCGCTGGGCTTCTTGGCTCGCTTCTTCTCCGTTTTGCTTCGTTCCTTCTCCAGATGTTTCTGCAGGCACAAACGTCCCTCGCTCACGTTGGCGTTTTGGCCGTTGCGGGGCGGGGCGGCGTGGCACGGGACCTCACCTGCAACTTGTCGTAATGCATCTGGCTGCTGCAGTGCGTCTTCTTGGCCACGTCCTCGTTGGAGTAAAAAAGGAGACAGACGCGGCAGTAGTAACCCATCTTGATGTGTTCCACACCTGCACAAAGCACAGCAGACAGAAGCTCTGTTAGCGGCGAATCAATACCGAGAAGACACTGCCGCCGCCGCCGCTCGCTTACCGATAGCTTTGTCGGGGTCGTACGGTGGCAGGGGCAAAGCCGCCGCGGGTTTACTTTCAACGAGCGGGGGGGGTCCAGCCTTGTTCTGATCGGCCAACGGCTCCTCCGTCGGCTGCATCAAACAAAGCAAATGATTCAGCGGATGGATACAAGAAAGTGCAGCATGTTAACACAACTCACTTCCTGGCACACGGGAACATCCGGAATCTTCTCTGGGATGGCCACTTCCATCTTCACAGGTGAGCTCAGTGCAGCTTCTTCCTCCTGAGGTTCCATTTGCTCGTCTTCTTGTGGTTTCTTCTGTTCCTCTTCAAGCTCCGCCTCGGCTTTGTCCGCCTCAGGTTTGTCTTCTTGTGGTATCGTCTGTTCCTCTTCAAGCTCCGCCTCGGGTTTGTCCGCCTCAGGTTTGTCTGCCTCAGGTTTGTCCACCTCAGGTTCGTCCGTTGCCGCCGCCTCCTCCTCCTCCTCTTCTTCTTTTCGCGTTATTTCCTCTTGGGACTTTGGCTGCTCTTGTTCCTCCTGAGGTTCGAGGTCTTTTGGCGTCTCTTCGTCGTGGTCCTTGGATTTCTTCATTTCTTCTTTGCGTTCCTCTTTCTCCTTTATTCTCTTGGCTGGAGGCTCTTCAGAGGATTTGGAGGATGAGCCGCTTATCGCCCTCTTGGTGGTGCTGGGACAGCTATGGCTACACATACACCTCGTATTACTTTGGAAGAAGAAACAGGAGCTACGCGCCCGTCGGACTGGACAGATATTTTCCCGCGCTCCGAGAGAACACCCGAGCCGCCGGGAGCTCACCCGTATTTGAGCTGCGTGTACTTCCTGCTGACGTAGACGAGGAGACGTCTACCGTTCAACTTTGGCTGGTTGGTTTTGTAGGCTTCGGCCATTTCATCTGCCGCCTCTGCCTTCTCCATCTCCAGGAAACACTGCAGACAAAGACTTTTGTTCAAACAGAGGAACCCGCTGTCCACCACGTGGCTGAGTTTCCTACCTCTCTCTTGATGGGATTCAGGAAATACTTTTTGACTTTGCCAAAGGGCTCGGCCAATTTGAGGACATCCTCATCCTCGTACTTGCCGTTGGGCAGCTGACCCACGTACACCACCCTGCCTTTGCCGGACTGCAACCGCAGCAAGTCGGGGTCGTTAGCCGAACGCCGTTAGCTGAACGCCGTTAGCGCAACAACGCTGGCCGGCTATCCTCACCTGGATGGTCGGGTAGGTCAAAGAGTGGTTGACCCTGACCGGCCGTCCGCATACCGATGCCATGACGTTGCCGTTGTAGAACTTGACCATGGCCCTAGCTTCTTCTTCGGAGGAAAACTGTAGGAACGCCTGACGGGATGCGGAGCGTGCGTTAGTCAAAGCGTCATCGGCGAGCGTCGGCCTGCGGACTCGCTCTACCTCGGGCCTCCAGTCCAGAACCAGATGCTTTACCACTTTCCCGAAGGGTGTAGCCAGTCCCAGCAACTCGTCCAGGAATTTGTAGCCTCGCCTGAAGCCCTGGATGTTGACCACCCGCAGCCCCTGACAGGAGGGAAAAGGTCACTTCCTGTCTTCAAAAGCTGTCACTTGGAGGCTTCACGGTTATGGATGAGAGTAGCGCCGGCCGACACCTACCCCCTTCCTGGACGGGTCTGCGGAGAAGAAGAAAGACTGAGCATCGCCGTCACGTGATCATCGCGCCGACGCCAGCCTTCTCGCGGCGGCTTACCAATGTCGTCGGACTCGTCTTCATCCGCCGCCTCTTTCTCGTCCTCGTCGGGGAGCTCGTCCAGTGTCACAAAGTCCTCCATGTTCTCCAGGAAGTCCTCATCCTGACCACACAGAGATTGGACCGAAACGTTGCTGGCCATTTCTCCCCATGTAAATGAATGCTCCATTCAAAAAATGATTTGCCTTAAACCAGGCCAGCCGGGTGAGTGCTCAAAAACTATTTCAATCGCGAGGGGAAAGTCCTTATGTTTGGAAAAGTGACACACACACAAAGTGAAATCGATTTGTTTTGATCGGATTGATTATGACGGAAAACTGAGCCACAAAAAAGGACGGTAAAGACGGAAACGTCGGTCATCTGAAAGGTGTGGTTGGGTAACATGCCCAACCTGGATATTCCAACGTTTGATGAAGAAATTACCTCCCCCGTTGCCTGCTCGAGGTGACTTTCCGCTTCGGTCAACCACTCCTTGGACTCGTCCCCCAGCTGGGCAGCGCCGCCCGCATCGGCGGGCGTCTCACCCGTGACATCATCGCCCTTCAAGTCAGCGTCCATGGCGACGCTATCCGCATGATCGTCGGGAGCCTGTGAAGATGTCTCCTAGAGAAGAATCCCCCACGACATAAGTGTCAAACTCGAGGCCCAGATATGGCCCGCCACATCATTTTATGTGACGAATGTTGCGTCGACTTTGTGTCATTACTAAAATTACAAATTGTCTTCACTTTAAAAAAAAAAAAATTGCTATCAATTTTTATCAGCGTTTGGCTTTTTGAAAAATGTGAACAATTTTGACTAGTCTGATTTCGAAACCAGTTATTCATCAGTTTGTTGTGTAGCCGTCGCGAGCCCCGTTTTGCCGCGTGCGTCACCTTATGGTGAACGCCGAGGTCTCCTCCCTCAGGCTCCTTCTCCTCTTCCTCGCTGACTTTTTCCTCCTCGTCAGCACCCGTGGCACTCGGATGCTCCTCGCCTTCATCTTCGGCCTCCCCCTCCCGCACTCCGGCCGCCACTTCGTCGTCCGCCTCGCCCTCCGAAGCCGATTTGTTCTCGTCGTCTCGGCTACTGGAAGGCGAACGGGGTGGAGATGACCTCCTCTTGTTGTCGGCCTTCCAGTTGCTTCCTGATTCCTTCGGTCTGCGGTTGACGCTGTTGACAAACACGGGTGTGAAGGCGCGGTTCCGTCGACGTGGCGTTCCTTCGCTCGTTGGTTGGCGGCGCAGACTCACTTGAGGGTCTTGTACTTGGTGCAGATGTTGAGGCGGACGGCTCGCCCTTTGATTGTGAGCGGATTGACCGTGTAGTACTTGACCATCATCTCGGCGTCCTCGGGTCGTCCCAACTGGATGAAGCCCTGGTGACGGCAGAGTGGGAGGTTGAGCCTTTTCTTCATCTCCAGGTGACTATGGAGGTCATTTGTTTGGAAGCAGGGCAGCGTGTCACCTGGTCTGTCAGGAAGAGATGTTTCTCCACCACGCCAAAGCGAGCGGCCACCGTCAGCAGCTCCTTCTTCTTGTCTTCTTCTCTGGGGAGGTTGGAGAAGAAGACCACCTGGCTGCCGCGATGCGGGGCGTCCCAGGGCGCTCGGTCCGACGCGCGATCTTCCTTCTGCCCGGGGTCGCAATAGATTGGCGCGTCAGGACGGAGGCGGGCGGGGGGGGGCGGGCGCGTTGCCGCGGCGACGTCACCTGGATGACGACCAGCCTCCTTGACAGATAGAAGGTGATGGGCTTCCCGTAGAGCATAGCGGAATTTTGCTGGTAGTAGTTGACCATGGCCATGGCCTCCTCATGCGTCTCCAACTCCAGGAACGCCTGCCAACGCCGACAGTCAGACACGCGCCACAGCGCGGGCGCTCTTTGGAAAAAAAAAAAAAAATCATACCTTGGTCTTGAGGACCAAGTGCTCCTGGAGACGACCGAAAGGTTCGGCGAAAGAAAACAACGTTTTGTTGCTGAGTGGCTTCCTGTCGTATTTCACCACCACCACCCTGCTCCTCAGCTGTGGGCAAAACCAAACCAAACCAAACCAAACCATATATTCATATCACAGAGGACCAACAACCTGCACCAAAAATAGAAACACCGACCACGTCTGGTTCCGAGCGGTTCTGCCGCGACATGCCCAGACCCGGAGACGGTCCCGATCCTTACACGGGCAAAAAAAAAGAAAGCATGTGGAGCGCTAGCCATCACACCATTACGTGACGGAAAGGAGGCGGGTCTCACCCCAACTGGACTGCATCCTGGCCGCCGGGCCGGGCCCCGAGGGCGCGGGTCCCAGCAGACCGGCCGACAGGTTGGTGGACTCCATGATGGGGCTAAAATGCAGAGCACATGAACATGGGCGCAGCGGCATCAAAACAGGAAGGACTCCACGGCAGAGTCGTAGAAGTTCGCCAAAACCAAAATTAGGGTCATAATCGTTTGTGGGCCAAGGGGCAGCAAACGGATCTTTTTTTTTTTTTTTTACCTCACAACAATCTGAACTTTATAGCACAATCAGATTAGAGGAAAGCTCGTCAACGCCAGACATGAATTGTTTTGGACTTTCAAGCGTTTGTTTGGACGATTCCGCAAAGATGGCGGCGGCCACTCGCTCCGGCTCGGTTACCTTCTGCTTGGCGCCCCACTGAGATCCCACTCGGGGTACCTGCGATGTCACGACAAAAAACAAGGCAGGCGGTCATCATCCAAAGCACGCCAAGGCGGCCGAGTGTTTGCTTCCGACTTACATGTTGAGGAGCACACGCCTGTTCTCAGCATGTCGGAGTCCGTTGGTGTGTTGGGTCCACTCCTACACGCATACACAAACATGAGGCCAGACATACACACCGAGGTTGCTATGGCAACCGACCCGCACCACGCGGTTCCCAGTCGTGTGCAAGGTGTGGTATGTGTGTCCAAAGTGAACTTTTATCATTAATGTGTGCAAGATGAAAAAGGAGAGCATTCTTGACGGGAAGAAGACCAAAATGGAGGAAGGGCGACAGAGCGGACTGACTAAAAGATGGCAGCGGGAAGGAGGAGCGCCTACTCACCATGTTGGAATGCACGTCAAAATCACAAAGAGAGCACACGTGTGGGAATCGGGGAGGCGGTGCTCCCAAAAAGTCTTGGACTTTTCCCAGGGACGGGGAGCCCTTCCTGCGCAGCGGGAAGGCGCCCTGGGAGAGCGACGCCCCCTGCTGACCGCTGAAGGAATCGCGGTGCAAAAGTTCAGCGTACGACGGCTCTCGGTTCCCGCCGCCGAAATTCAAGCCGGTTCCGTGGCTGACAGAAGCAAAGCCAAAGTCGGAAGAGCCCGAACCGTGACCGAAAGAGGAGGCGGCGCCGCCGCGCATCCTGCCCCCGTCATCCCAGCCGGAGGAGGAAGGCCCCCGGGCCGCCTTGCGATTTTTGAGCTGCAGGAGGATCTGCGGGAGCGTTTCCACACTGATGTCCTTTTCAGGGATCTGGGCCAGAACATCCAGATCGGAGGGTGAGAGCCCCAAGCTGGCGAAAAGCTTCATGGTGCCACCAAGAGGGCCACCGCCGCAAGGCATGAGAGAGCCGCCGTCCTGGTTGTCCGAAGCGCTGCCGCCCATCTGGCGTAGTGGCCGTTGCTCGCTCATGCTGAAGCTTAAGGACTCGGCGGCGGCGGCCAGGCGGCCCCGCCCCGGTGCGAACCCTTTCGAAGCTCCGTCCATCGCAGGTCAAAGACGGCGAGAACAAGTTCAAGAGGTCTCCCAGGCAAAGTCAAGTCTGGAGGCCAAGAGGCATGTGGAGTCCTGAAAGAGAGTGAAGGACAAGCAGACATTGTGGTCTTCGCTCGTGACCACCGGGACCAGCAATCACTCACAGCCGACCCCGGCCTGACCGCTGCTAGCAAGCATGCGGACGAGCAGGAGGAGGTGGAGGAGGACAACAACCGGAATACAAACATCCTCTGCAGACACAAAGCAGGAAGCTCGAAGTAGAAAAGAAGATTCACGTGGTCAGAGAACCGCTTCGTAAAAGCAAGGACATCGTCAACAATCAACAGAGATAAAAATAAATAAAATAAAGATTGGTCCAACCGCTTCAAGGGGACTTGCAGTCGACCGACATGTTACAACATGGAAGTAGTTGTGCTAACACGTACTTGTGCTAACAATTAGCAGACATGCTAGCAGGTCAGATGTGTTGATATGAAGTCGAACGCAGGAGGTAGGTAGATAGATAGATGGATCGCAGAGAATCGCAGCGAGTAGGCTACGAGTGCGAACAAGTATTCGTTTTCGAGTTCAATTGCACAAGTGTTTCAAGTTAAATAAAGAAATGGAAAAATGGTAGCTTCGCCCGAGCTAACGTGAGCATTAGCCCGTCGGGAAAAATCGTCCGTGCGCCATGAATATTTCCAAAACATAAATGCAGCAAAATGATAACTAACAAGCGGCCAAAGTATCAAATAAATGTGAAGGTTAAAGTTAAATCTTCCTACCCGTCCGAACGTCCGTCTGCTTGGCGAAAGCTGCGAATCGTGCCCGAGCAACCGCGCAACTCTCGCGATATGCCGTCGTCAGCCACGCAGTGACGTCACTCGGCTTGCTGCTTTCCTTCGCGCTCAAGCTAAGAAATAATGGTAAAAGAAAGCGCACATTTTAGGGCAACTGGACATTTTGACACCAGCTTGATGTTAATCACATGACTGACAGCAAACTACATTTTGCGAAACAGATCTCAATGTCTACGACGAATAAGGAAAATGATCCATTGGATTGAAGGTCCCCAAAGATAGACGTTTAGCTATCGTCGATAGCAATGCACAAGCACGGCGCTACGCTACCAGCAGGTGGCAGTCCAAGACTTGTTCATGGCTTGAACGAGTGCTGCTGAGTTTTTCTATTTGGATTCGATTCGAGTCATGGATTCATTTGATTCGAGTTACATTCGAGTCTATTTGCCCTTTTGCTAGACATACATATATATATAATTTTTTTTAACGTCATTGTCTTGGACATGTACACCAACACACTTTCTTCTACACATTTTCAGGGATCTTCTCAACCTCTCGAAAACGTTGTTTCTATTTTTGTTCCGTGTTAGTCATGAACTTTTTTTGGATTGGTTAGTTGCAAATCCTCTTTCCCAAGTGAGGAGGATTCGTTCGTCAAGTTTTATTTAGAAGAGTCAGAGGTAAATAAATAAATAAATTCTAATTGGTGAGTTGTCGAGATTTAATTTCCAATGGGAACGCTGACAAAACGAATTTTGAACGATGCGTGCGCGAGGATATTCTGGCAAGTTTTTTTTTCTCAAGTTTTCCTCGAGGTCGGTCATCGTCGGCTCTGTTTATTCGTTCCGTCGTTGAGCAAAGTCAACGAAGTCACTGTCACGCCGTTCCCGTTTCCATCCTGTTTGTGGCGTGACGCTCGCCGCTCACACGGGACGGCGGCCGCTCATTCGAGGATAGAATAGATCTTTATTGTCATTGTCACACATGTACAACGAAATTTAAAACCGACTTTGGCCTCTGAGGACAAACGTCCTTCATACTTTGTGGACGCGACGAATCCGGAAAGTCCGGCCGGCAGTTGGATCGGTCACGCATGGTCCGTGTCGAATCACGAGTACTCAAATGAGCGCTTGGTACGTCACTGTCATCTTGTACATGTACATCTTCTGCAGAAGAAAGAAACAAACCGCACGCGGAAACGCAATTCACACACACACACACGACCATGTCACGCTCCGTCGCGTGCGCCGCTCCGATTAAGAAAATGTATGCGTGTTTGTCGGCAGCACTTTTGGCTTTCCGCCTGGTTTGGCGGCGGGCGGGCGGGCGGGCGGGCAGGCGGCGAAGAACACGTCCATCAGCGTAAATGTTTCATGGCTGTTTTGTCGTCGTTGTTTATCCGAGCAGCCGATTGAAATATTCATGGCACATTTTGTCAAACAAACATTCGATTTTTCAAGCGCTATGAATGATTCACGTCAGGCTCATTGATGCGCTTTCACCACCAGACCAGAAGATTTCTCGGGGTCGGAAAAAAGAAATCCCGTCGTACGGCACCGACTGCGTTTGGAATCGTTGCAGTCTCAGTCCCTCCACGCTTTTGCCGGAATTTGCCCTCAACCGTATTTTTGTTTTTCATCCAACAATTATGCAGTGTTGCACTCGAGACAAAACTATCCGAGACCAGGACTGCTTCGACTGTCCGGCCAAATGGTTTTGAAAAGGGTTATTCGGAAGTAATGACATCATCCGCTCATTTCTTTTTAAAAAAATGATGGTGTGGGAAGAAAAAACAACTTTTTTTTTTTTGGAACATCTGGGATGTTTCCTGCGAGATGTCTGCAAGAAAGGGCTTTTGTTCACACGTGTGCGTTAGGCCTCAAAGACGAACATCAGATTGGTAAAAAGACAAAGTGCTCCCGCGACGACGACGCCTCCTCCTCCCCTCCTCTTCCTCCTCTTTCATCCTCTTCTTCTCCGAAATGAAAAACTCCTACGCCTTTGGCAGACGCGGCGCACTGGAAGTTGATTTTAAGTTGCTGGGATTCCGGACCAGGCGCAACCCTGCGACCCAACAAAATGGACGCCGCTAATTTATTTTTGGTCAACAGGAATTTTTTGTATGGATTTGGGTTCAACGCTGTCAACGCGGCGCGCGCTCGTCAATGCCTTGACAAGATGGCGGCGGTATCACACGCCGTGAGCGCCCCCGGCGAAGGCCTTCCGTAGTTTGCGGGCGGCGCCGGCGGCCCAGACGCTGATGCGCTCTGACAGCGTCTGCTAATTGGACTAAATTAATTTACCTCGGGCGGCCATGTTGGCACAAAGCGGCGCTTGGCGCGTGAATAAGTGATGGCGGGCGGCGGGCGCGGCACACACTTTGTGAATCATTTAAGGACACAATGTGCTAATTAGCAGCGGCGGAAAGGAAAGGCAGGAAAAAGCGGCTTTTGCGTCGCCAGTCGGCGGCTTTCACTCGCAATTAAGACGCGGCGCGGCGCGGCGCGCTGTCACTCGGGCGAGCGCGGCGTGTGCGGCCAGCGCTTCATTTATTCATCCGATGAGCAGATGCTGAGTGCGGCGGGGCTTTGGATGCTGCCAGGCCTCACGGGGGGGGGGGGCAACTTGGATGGGAAAGAGGGGGTTGGTGAGGGGGCGAGGCAGGGGTGGAGTGGGGGTCCAAGGGATTGCCGCAGAAGTTTTCCTCAACCCCCCCCCCCCCACCCACATCCACTTCATGAGGCGGCAAAAGGAAAGTAGCTAAGGCTGCCAACAAAACAAGTCCATTAGCATCGATTGAATCGTTTGTGCGTTTGCCTCACACTTCTCAGGGTTCGAATCCGAACGGGCGTCGGACCTTGAGCAGGCCCAAAGGTTCAAAGTTCAAAACGGGCGCACCAGACAATAGCCCCCCCCCGCCCCGTTAAACGCCTAATTTATTCCCGCTCAGGCCCGGCAGGGTACGCATTGGTGCAGGATTTATGCGTCGGCGGCGGCATGTTTATGCAGGAAGCTGCCAGTTTGGTTGGCGGCCGCCATTTATTAGCACGAATCTCATCGGGCCGGCCAATTGGTCGTCTCCTCCGCGAGGTGTCTTTGATGGGCGTAGGCGCGTCTCGGGCGCCGTAACGAGACGCCCGGGATGCGCCGAGCGTCCGCCGGGAAGGCCGCCGTTTGATGGCCGGCCCAAAACGCGCCGCAAACAAAATGGAAGGCGAGGATGAGGAGGAGGAAGATCTCAGATGGTTTGGCAAGCCTTTTGACGACCCCCCCCACCCCCTCACCCTCCCTCCATCTTAACGTTAATTTCCCCAACGTCTTTCAGCTTCCACGCTGCCGTTGTGTGCGTGTGTTTAGGAATCTGCATGTGTGTATCAGGTTGCGTGTGTCTGTGCAAGTGTGTACGTCTCCTCATGAATGTGTGTGTGCGTGTGTGTGTCAGTGTTGATGAAGCTACGCATGTCTGTCTGTTTCTGTGTGCGAGTGGATTCAGGAATTTGTGTGTGTGTGTGTGTGTGTGTGCGCGCACCGCATATTGGCACCGAGCACTCTCGATGTTCGTCTTAGTAGTTGCATCATGGGACAAGAGCGAGCGTCGCGCTGGCACAGCGAGGCGTCAAAGTCTAATCTCAGTAGCTGATGGCATCCAGCTCATGAATCAGTTTGTCAAGGTCCAATTGGCCCCCCCGTCCCCCAGGCCCTCTTCACGACCCCCCCGTCCGCCACGTGGAGGTCAAGGAGATACTGCTTTTGTTTCTTCAACTCCTCCAAAAGTGCCATCAGGAAACCGAGCGCTCGACGCATCTTATTGATGGAGGGCGGAGAGACCCCAAACAACGCTAACTTAGCAACATGCTAAACCTCCTCATGTCAGTTCTTGTTTCAAATTGACTCGAGACTCACCGCCACTTGGCGGGGAGTTCTAGAAAAACGGCCATCTTGCTTGGTCGCCCGGCGGCGTCGATCAAGCGCGCCATTGCCAGCTGCTGAACTAACCAACGCAAATAGGCGATAAAAAGTTGACTTACCGTTTGTTTCCATGTATAATGCGCAAAATCTAACTAATTTATTGTCCTAAAATCTGGGGTGCTCATTATACATGGGTACAATTTTTTTTATTTTTTTTATCCGGAGATGATATGGAGGCCGCCATTTCTTCTCTGGTGTTCACTTCAAACACGCTCCATACGAACACAATGCTCTCGTATCAGACGCTTGCTCAATCATCTGCTCGTTTGCTGTCACAATGTACCCTACACAAATCCGAAACATTTCTTCGCTATTGAGTATGCTAGCGCAGGCGCAGTGATACTGACCGGCAGAATAACATCCGGTTGTTCCCAAAGATGATCTTTTTTCTGAAATCATTTTACGTTTACGGAGTCAAAATTTGGGTGCGTATTATACATGGGTACAGGCTTTTTTCCAGCATCGACATGCCATTTTTAGGGTGCGTATTATACATGGGGGTGCATTATACATGGAAAATTACGGTATGTTTGCTCGTTGTGGTATATATATATGTATATGGTAATGATTATTGTGGTGATGTTTAAAAGTGTATTTGTTTAACAGTCTTATAGGTATTATATGTTTTGTGATGACGTTTATTAGCAGTAGTGCAATAGGATGTGAAAAGAGACCAAAGGAGATTAGTTTGAGCATATTGATTTATTGTTAAGAAATGCACTGTATGTTTATGTTTTTGTTTACACAGTTCTCACGGTCTGTCAAGGTCTGCCAAGTCAAGATAAACAGATCAGTAACAAAAAGAACTCCAAGCTGTCTTTTATATACGAGAGGGCGTGGCCCTGACCTTTGGACGCCACAGCGACGAGGACTTTTGTTCGGAAGCCAATCGCTCACACGCTGAAACGAGACGACGCGAAGGAGAGCGTGCGTGCAGAGCCGTTCAGAATCACGTTATTTAGTCAGCTGGACGGTCGGTCGGTCGGTCAGTTAGCGAGCGAGCCAGTCGCTCGGCGAGTCTGAGCAACTTGTTGGCGATTGCTCAGACGGTTCACTCGGTCCGCTTGTCGGTTATTCAGCTTTCAGTCGCTGGCTTCCTCCATAAATGCTCAGTTGTTTACTTTGATTGAAGTTTGGGGGTAAGGGCTAAGTTACTTCTTGAAGGGACGTAACGCCAAGGAAGCCAAGCCATCAGCAAAGTCATTGTCAAGCAGCCTCGAGGACCAGGAAGGAGTTGTAAGAAGAGCAGACTTTGGCCTCCAGCTTCTCGGAAATGCCGCCACCTTCTGGGCTTTGGACGTGGGACGCTCTTGTGGCCGCCGTCTCTTGTGCGAGAAAATCAAGGTGATCCCTTTGCGTTCAGGTTCATGCGGGAAAGATGGCTCTGGATATGAAAATCAAGGGCCTGCTGTTGGAAACGCTGAAAGACCTGGGGCAGGAGGACTTCAAGGAGTTCAAGTTTTTTACGGACCTGCCCGAAAGCATCACAGAAGACGCAGACCGGACTGACATCGCCAAACAGCTGATGAACAGGCACGGGAAGAACGCGGGGGAGAAGACCATCGAGATTCTGGAGAAGATCAACAACTACAACCTGGCCCAGAAGCTGCGCAACAACCTGCCGCAAATCACAGGTAAGGTGAACGTGGCTTCTGGTGGGGGAGGGGGGAGGGTAGTATTTCCAGAAAGCAGCATACCTGAAAACTCTCAGGTGATACAAATGATGGCAACAGCTCTTTCACTTGCCTCCTTGAGGAGAAGTGGCGGCGGCGGCATGGCTGCGGCATGCTTGCGGCCAGGCCTAAAGGCGGTTTTGTGACACGGGATCTCCTTCTGCGGCCTCAGGTAGCATCTCCTCAGTGGATGACGTGGCAGATGACCGTGGCAGCCGACATGAAGGCACTCGGCATCAACCACGAGATGGGCATGGACCATTCCCGGTGGAAGAAAGCCATATCGAGAACCCAGTCCAACCGATGATGATGGATAACGAGCAGATCGGTAGCATCTCCTCGGTGGATAACAGGAAGGTCGATAGCATCTCCTCGGTGGATAACGAGCAGATCGGCAAATTCAAGCGGGAGCTGCAAGAGAACCTGCGGAATATCTACCTCAACGTTCCCGAGGGCAACACGATGTACAGCCAGCAGGAGCCTTTGGAGAACGTCTACACCGAGCTCAACATTACCCGCGGCGTCGCCGGTCTCCCCGACAAGCAGCACGAGGTCCTTCAGATGGAGATGTGCGGCGTGGCCGAGGAGGAGTCCATCCAGCCGTGCGACATCTTCCAAAGCCAGGAGCCCCTTCGCACGATGCTCACCGTGGGCTTCGCGGGCATCGGGAAGACTTTCCTGGTGCGCAAGTTTGTCCTGGACTGGGCCAGCGGGAGAACCAACACAGACGTGGACTTCATCTTTCCCTTCGCCTTCCGCGAGTTGAACTTGGAGGAGAACAATAGCTTTTCGCTGGCGGACCTCATCCGACACTCTGTCTGGGAGAGCAAGGCCATCAAGATGCTGGACCACATCTTGGTCAGTCTGCAAGAGTCGGACAACTACCAGTCCAGCGAGATCAAGCTTTTGTTTGTGCTGGACGGCCTGGACGAGTCCCGCCTCATACTGGACCTGAGCGACGAGCCCAAGAAGCGCCTGGATGTGACCGGATCCTACCCCGTGGAGGTGCTCCTGGCGCATCTCATCAAGGGGAACCTGCTTCCCTGCGCCCGGGTTTGGATCACCACGCGGCCCCAGGCGGCCCACGACATCCCGCCGCGCCTGGTGGACGGCAGAACCGAGGTGAAAGGCTTCAACGACTCCCAGAGGATGGACTACTTCAGGAAGAGGTTCCTCGCCGAGGAGGGGGTCATCAAGCACATCCAGAAGTCCCGCACCATTTTGATCATGTGCCACTTGCCCATCTTCTGCTGGCTCACCGCCATCGTTCTCCAAGACTGTCGGGATGCTGGAAAGGAGCTGCCCGAAACCCTGACCGAGATGTACACAGAGTTCCTGCTCTATCACCTGGACAAGTCCAAGGAGCGAGACAGCCGGAAGAGCACGGAGTACGTCAAAGCGCTGGCCAAGCTGGCTTTTCAGCAGCTGATGAAAAAGCAACAGATCTTCTACGAGAGCGACTTGCGGGAAAGCGGCTTGGATGACCCGCAGGGCGCAAAACACTCGGGAGTCTTCACCGTGGTCTTCAAGGAGGTCCCCCCGCTCCAGAAATACCAACGCAAGATGTTTCAGTTCATCCACCTGACCGTCCAGGAATATCTGGCCGCTCTCTACGTGATGATGAGCCTGTTCCAGGACGACACGAACGTGCTGGACGATTACATGTGGACGCTGAAAGGCCTGTTTCTTTGGAAGCGGAAGCAGCTCACTTGGGTACACGAGGTGGCCATCCGCATAGCCTCCAAGAGTGAGGGAAACCTGGACTTGTTCCTCCGCTTCCTGCTGGGCCTCTCCTTGCAGTCCAACCAGGATCTACTGGGTGAGCTGCTGAAGGTTCCCAAGAACTACAGACACAGCAAGGCAGAAACGGTCCGCTTGATCAAGCGACGGATCGAGCGGAATTCTCCCGAGGAGAACATCAACTTGTTCTACTGCCTGAACGAGCTGAAGGACAAGTCCCTGCTGGAGCAGATCCAACAATACCTAAAAGGGGGGGGATTGTCCACGGAGGACCTACCTCCGGCCATGTGGTCGGCCCTGGTCTTCTTCTTGCGGGCTTCCGACGAAGCCATGAGCTGCTTTGATCTCCGGAAATACGCTCCGTCTGAGAAGGGGCTCCTGAAGCTGCTGCCGGTGGTCAAGGCTTCTCAAAAATCAGTGTAGGTGCCGTCGAGCCAGCACGCTGAACCGGCCGCGCTCATGTCAGAAGCCCAAACCCTCTTGTCTTCTCAGGCTCGAGAGGTGCAACCTGAGCAAGAAAAGCTGCGAGGCGCTGGCCTCCGTTCTAAGCTCGTCCCGCACCCTGAGCCATCTGGATCTCAGCTGGAACGACTTGTACGATGACGGGCTGGAGGCGCTCGCCGCTGGACTGGCAAAGCCGCAGTGCACCTTGCAAGTTCTCAGGTAAGGCTCCCCTCGAGCGGCAGAAGGCCAGCCGGCCCAAGAACCTTGGGCCTGTGTCAGCCGCCCTCTTGTCTTCTCAGGCTCCAGAGGTGCAAGTTGGGCAAGAAAAGCTGTGAGGCGCTGGCCACTGTTCTAAGCTCGTCCCGCACCCTGAGCCATCTGAATCTCAGGTTCAACGACTTGTGTGACCACGGGCTGGAGGCGCTCGCCGCCGGACTGGCAAAGCCGCAGTGCACCTTGCAAGTTCTCGGGTAATGCTCTCCTCGAGCGGCAGAAGGCCAGCCGGCCCAAAAACCTTGGGCCTGTGTCAGCCGCCCTCTTGTCTTCTCAGGCTCGAGGACTGCAAGCTGAGCAAGAAAAGCTGCGAGGTGCTGGCCTCCGTTCTAAGCTCGCCCTGCAGCCTGAGGGAGCTGTATCTCAGCCACAACAACTTGGGTGACGACGGTCTGGAGGCGCTCGCAGCCGAACTGGCAAAGCCGCAGTGCACCTTGCAAGTTCTCGGGTAAGGCTCTCCTCGAGCCGGCCCAAGAATCTTGGGCTTGTGTGAGCCGCCCTCTTGTCTTCTCAGGCTCGGAGAATGCCAGCTGAGCAAAAAAAGCTGCGAGGCGCTGGCCTCCGTTCTAAGCTCGTCCCGCACCCTGAGCCATCTGGATCTCAGCTGGAACACCTTGCACGACGACGGGCTGGAGGCGCTCGCCGCTGGACTGGCAAAGCCGCAGTGCACCTTGCAAGTTCTCAGGTAAGGCTCCCCTCGAGCGGCAGAAGGCCAGCCGGCCCAAGAACCTTGGGCCTGTGTCACCCGCCCTCTTGTCTTCTCAGGCTCCACAGATGCCAGCTGAGCAAGAAAAGCTGCGAGGCGCTGGCCTCCGTTCTAGGTTTGCCCGGCAGCCTGAGGGAGCTGGATCTCAGCTTCAACGACTTGTGTGACCACGGGCTGGAGGCGCTCGCCGCCGGACTGGCAAAGCCGCAGTGCACCTTGCAAGATCTCAGGTAAGAATCTCCTCGAGCGGCAGAAGGCCAGCCGGCCCAAGAACCTTGGGCCCGTGTCAGCTGCCCTCTTGTCTTCTAAGGCTCATGAGGTGCAAGCTGAGCAAGAAAAGCTGCGAGGCGTTGGCCTCCGTTCTAAGCTCGTCCCGCACCCTGAACCATCTGAATCTCAGCGGGAACGACTTCCACGACCACGGGCTGGAGGCGCTCGCCGCCGGACTGGCAAAGCCGCAGTGCACCTTGCAAGTTCTCAGGCAAGGCACCCCTCGAGCCGGCCCAAGAACCTTGGGCTTGTGTCAGCCGCCCCTTGTCTTCTCAGGCTCCAGAGCTGCAAGCTGAGCAAGAAAAGCTGCGAGGCGCTGGCCTCCGTTCTAAGCTCGCCCGGCAGCCTGAGGGAGCTGAATCTCAGCAGCAACGACTTGTGTGACGACGGGCTGGAGGCGCTCGCCGTCGGACTGGCAAAGCCGCAGTGCACCTTGCAAGTTATCGGGTAAGGCTCCCCTCGAGCGGCAGGAGGCCAGCCTTGTGTCAGCCGCCCTCTTGTCTTCTCAGGCTGGAGTGTTGCAAGATCGGCACACGAGGATATGTCTCACTGGCCAAGGCTCTTTGGTCCAACCCCTCCCACCTCCAACAGCTGTATCTGTGGGGCAATGACATTGGAGAGGAAGGAAAGCGGGCCTTGGAGGAGGTCCAAATGGATTCTCGCTGCAGTCTGAAGATCGAGTGGTAGGTTCCAAACATCTTCCAGGGTGCCGTTGAAGAAAATGGCTTCCAAAAAGTCGCTGGCGCCTAGCTCCAAAACCAGATTTGCTGACTTGAATAAAGTAGAGAAGCACACATGAAATCAATCAAAGGAAATGTTTTAATACTAACTTCATTCGGTGCACTTTGACATCACAAATGTTTTGGGCCATATTGCCTGAATGAAGTAAGTGTTCAATGCATGCCTGGTGGTTTTCCTCAAACGCTGAATGCTTGGTTAGATCTATCTAGGCTGGAGGCTTGATGTGACGCCATTGACACCAGCCTTGGATCCTTGGGGAGAGTTCTGAGCACGAATGGATGGATGGATGTGGATGCATGCAGAAGCTCGCGAAGGATGCCTTTCCCCTGGAGCGTTTGGCTGAGGTGAATAATAAATATATAATTATTATATATATTATATATATTATTATTATAATAATAAATAATTGTGATAAATAACTGGAACATCACTCAAATATTGGTGATCCCGTTGAGAGTCTCACATATTTCTTCGCTATCGAGTTTGCTACTGCATGCGCAGTGATACTGACCGGCAGAATAACATCCGGTTGTTCCCAAACATGATCTTTTTTCTCAAATCATTTTACGTTTACGGACTTAAGTAGGAGTCGAAATTTGGGTGCAGGCTTTTTTCCAGCATCAACATGCCAGTTTTAGGGTGCGTATTATACATGGGGGCGCATTATACATGAAAAAAAAACGGTATTCACAGGAGGCTTGGCAAGCAGCATGGACAATGAGAAAAGACTAGAAGTGACTCTCCGAAGTTGACTGACCCACTTTGACCAGGGGTGCGACTTATACTCCGGGGTAATTTATAAGCAAAATTATTAACACATTATTACTTGATTGTTATCACATTACTTGCTTACTAGTATATCACTTCACGTGTTAGGCCTGTGGAATAATTAGAACTGCATCTGACGTCAGCGTCGCATTTACTTCCGGAGTCAGCAGAGTTGTTTATAAGTGACACAGAGGACAAAGATTTGGATGGATTTAATGATTTAGAGTGACACTTTTGATTCCGAAAACTTTTTTCTGTTATAGTTATTTGAATAACTCTTAAGATGTGACGTCAGGCACGTTCTCAGCTCTGCGCTCTTGTAACGTTGGCATACCGTAGCGTTCAGACTGTTGTTGCCTATTCATGTCTGTTCTTGCTGTTGGATTTTGTCAAATACATTTCCCTCAAAAATGCGACTTATACATGTTTTTTTCCCCTCTTCTTCTTTATTAATATTTTCCTTCTTTTTTTATGTTCTATTGTACTATAGAGTTATCATTTTCTGTATTTTTTACTTTTTTTCTTGTATTTCTTTTCATGTTGGAAATAAACAAAACAAACAAACCAACCAACGATGCATTTTCTGCATTGTGCGACTTGTACTCCGGAGCGACTTATAGTCGGGAAAATACGGTAACCGACATGCAAACAAAACCGCTAATGACCGTCCTGCTAGCAAACACGCTAATGACCGTCATAGACCTGAGGTACCCCCCCCCCATGCTCATTTTCTTCAGCGCTGTCCCTTCCCCACCCACCTTGCTCGCGCTGTCGTTATTTCCCCGCGGTGGGGGTGGGTAGGTGGAGTAGGGGGCGCTGTTTTCCAAAGCCCGTGAGCATTGCTCGCACATTAGAGCGCAGCATGTGTTTGATTAAAAAAAAGAGTACGGTAACAAATGAGTTCATCACATCGTTTAGCAAGATGGCAGCAAATGGTGATAAATGTGCTCCATATGCTGCCAGTAAAACGGCAAAGTGCAGCCCCGCCCTGTCTATCCCCCCCCCCCCCCACGCTTACCCCCCTCTTCTCAGCTATAAACAAATAAATTAAAACATTAGATGTGAGCACCCTCCATCTTTAACGAGCATGTGGACAAGTCGCACTTGCGCTGCTAATTATGGACAACTAGCTAAGCTAAACTAAGATAACCATTGTGGCGATTACAATTTACTCCTCATACATGACAGCAGATGTTTGGGATTTCACATGAAATGTTGCAGCGTCATAAAAATTTGAGGGATTGCCTCCCATCATCATCATCGGTTTAAAGTCCGTTTTCCAGGCGCCAGATCCTCATTTTTTATTATTCCTCACACACGTTTTGTTATGTAGCTGTTAGCTGACTTTGTTTATCTAGCTAGAATACAATTCAGGTTTTTGGGTGGTTTTAACCCCAAAACTGTCTTCCTAGAACCGCCCCTGGCAACCGACTCAGATTTTGGGGCGGGGTCCGGTTTCATCTAAGATCACGAGCTTGAAAGAACAAGATAAGAGATCCGAGCAGTTGAAACAAGTTGACTGAAAAGCTAAAGGCAATGACTGATTTGGTATTAAATTCAAAAACATTGCTCTCTACAAATGACCGCTAACACACAATGCAAACAAGCATAAATGGGCTCCTGACACTAGCCCTGTTCTGGGGGTGAAAGGTTAAGGTGGTCACCAACAGAGGTTGCGCACAATTTAGCGCCAGCTAGTTGGGATCTAAGTCAATTGGGAAACGGACAGGGTAAGTGTTTCTCTGAGAAGTGACTGTAGTAGGTGACTTGGGAAATCCACTAGCAATAAAATCCAGTCATAATTGTAGGAGTCAGGTGTCCTCACAAAGAGGTAAATACAAGAACGCGCGCACACACGTCGTTACTGAAAGGGTGTGTGTGCGTGCGTGTGTGGTAAAATGTCCTCTCGTGTGTGTGCGTCCAGATGGGCGGAGACGTCGCGCATCTCTGCGGTATCTCTCCACATCTGCGAGTGCAGATGTTTGATGAATCGTCAAGCAGCCGCGCTGTCGCCTCATTAAAGTTGCACTCGCACAGGGGATGGCGCCCCCCCCACCCACCCCGCCACTTGCCCCACAGCACCGTAGCGCTAAGGTAGCGCGGCGCTATCGTAGCGTAGCACCGCGTCCTTGGAGTGCCATGCCTGCAGCTGGCGTCTCCTAGGAAGAAAAGCAACGCACTTTGTCGCCGTCATGTATCATCTTGTCATGTGATCTCGAGTAACTGGAGACAAGCCACACGCACGCTAATGCGGCTGGACACCAACCTCACGTGTACACGCCTGGCCCGTCCGTCACTAGGAAACATACAGTAGCCATGTGTGCTAATGTTGCTAACTGCTAGCAAGTCAAAGTCAGCCTTATTGTCAATAAAGAAAAAAAAAAAGCAGAAAGAAAGAGAAAAAGAGAAAAAGAGAAAAAGAGAAAAAGAGGGAAAGAGGGAAAGAGGGAAAGAGGGAAAGAGAGAAAGAGAGAAAGAGAGAAAGAGAGAAAGAGAGAAAGAGAAAGAGAGAAAGAGAGAAAGAGCGAAAGAGAGAAAGAGAGAAAGAGAGAAAGAGAGAAAGAGCGAAAGAGCGAAAGAGCGAAAGAGAAAGAGAGAAAGAGAGAAAGAGAGAAAGAGAGAAAGAGAGAAACATAGCTAGAGATATAGATATATATAAAGATATACACACACACACACACATATATAAAATGTATAAATATAGTATTTAAATCCATATATGTATATCTATATAAATGTAAAACTCTTAAATATGCTAATGCACACAGACACACAATTCTAAAACACTGGGAAAGACACACATACACAAACATGCTCGAAAATAAACTCATTCACACAAGTCACACTCAACTCCCATACATACATTCTCTCACACAAAGTCAATTTACACACACACACACCCCGCACGTAATATGAAGCGCCGGTGTGAATATTCATGGTGAGTCGGCCATTTTGAAAGATGTACATGACATTGGCGCTTTTAATTGTCCAGGTTTTGATTGGCAGGCGGCAAGACGGCGAGGCGGCTCATTTGCATACGGGTTGTCTTTTTGGTGTTTGTGTTGATGCCGGGAAGTGTTTTGCTCCTCCTATGCTAATTAGCAGCATCCGCTAAGGTTTTTCCTTCACTCGCCAAACATTTCTACGTATTGGACGTTATGAACATCCCTTTAGCGTGATTATGGAGTATTCAATTTATCGTTTCACCCATTATGAATATTAGTTGGAAATGAGCGAATGATTTCAAACGCGGTCATTGCCAATCATTCATCACTTAGACTTTGAACTTCATTTGCCTTCTCCCCAATCGCAATATCCACATTTTGCCATGTGCTGCACTACTTTATATCGTTTATGTAGACTTTAGAGCTGAAACATTTGGAGTTACAGCGCGCCGTACATGCAGGCGTGCGTGCGTGTGCGTGCTCGTGCATGCGACGCGGCGTGCGCCGTCCCGTCCAGATGTTTTCCTCTCCTCGCCTGCAAATGAATTCATGAAAGCATTTAATTGTGAGCATGATTGACAGGCGGGAGGGAACGCCAGCAAGCGCCGGTCGGTCCTCCACTTGACGGGTGCTACGGCAAGATGGCCGACGACGTGGACTAAGCCACCCGGCGGCGATGCTACCGTCTGCCGTTGCCCACGGACATCAAATATACTTCAACCGTTTTTGCCACATTGCGTCAACTGAATGCCGCTCCTTTTGCCGTGCTCACTTTGGCCACACGGGGGCAGTAGACGACACATGAACCAATGTGCTGTTTATTGGGGCCTTGTTCTGAATCCCGCCCGAGTTCCGGGCAGCGATATGATTGGCTGCTGCATCCAGACATAGCAGCCAATCATATTGCATAATCATGATTGTTATTATAATTATTGAGTGCATTCAGTGTGTATCAAACTTTGCATGAATCAGTGGTGGAGAAGTAGCGCAAGCACGCACACACCCACCCCGGCAGAGCCTCGTGTATTGTGTCTTGCAGTTGATGTTTATTTACGGCGTCTGGCGAGCAGTTGAGCTTGGTGACATGTTTATTGCGGTCATCAGTGTGGGGGCCACCGGGGGCCGCGTGCAGGTGCACGTCAGACGCTCAACAAGATTTACTGCCCGTGTCTGAGCGGGTGCGTGCGAGCTAGCGCGCGCGCGTCCGCTCCGAACGGCCGCTTAAACTTTAGCACGCTCTTATGGCATTAGCACACAAACAGCATCAGGTTGCTATGCTAGCTCGCCAATGCTATGTAGCTTAGCTTCTTTGGTACGCCGCTATCTAGCATTGGTCAGGTTCCCGCCGTGTTTTGGTCGTACGCGAGAAAAGACGAGCAAACGATTCGAGTGAACGTTCGGCGATGAGCTAAGTAGGATGAGGTCACGCCATTGCACCAAATTAGCCCGGAGAAGCTGGTATAAAAGCAGACAGTTGCATCTGGGAGTTGAAGGTGATGAAGTAGTCCAAAAAAAAAAAAAGTAGAGGACGAGCCCCCTCGTCACCTTCAGCGTCCTTACTATGCGGAAGTGAAGAAAACAAAAATCACAATTCAGCGTTCTTCCTCTCGTGCTTTCTCGGACTCGACTTCCTGTTCCTGCCTCTTAACTTCCTACTCCTGCACCGTGGCTTCCCAAAGCGCACGTTTGACTTGCCTCCCTCTTCCTTCCTCCATTTTGCCGTCCTTCTCCTACCTGACTTCCTGTTCTTCTTCACTTCCTGTTGCTCCTCTTTTGCTTTGTGTTTTTTTCCCCTCCTCCTTTTCCCTCACTATCCCCCTGGCGGTCATCACATGAGTGTTTTTCCACACGTTGGCGTGTGCCCGCTCTCCACAAGCAGGCATATGTGTGTGTGTGTGTGTGTGGGCGCGCGTGCGTGCGTGTGCGGTGGCCTTTCCTCTTCAAGCTAATTACGCGAGCTACCTTGTAGCGGCGTCCCGGCGGGAGGCCAACAACTGTCAGCGCAGTATTATTTTTGAAATTTAAACAATCATCTTAGGCGCTCGGCTGCTAAGATCCCGGCCTTTCCTCCGCCTCCGACCTTCAGTAATTAATACCCGAGGGTCCATTATTGGCAAAGCCTTTATCCTGGGGGCCCGCCAGCCTCCAGCTCGCTAATTACGGCCGAGCGGCTAATCTCCCCCGCCCCTCCCTCCCCCCTCGTGATTGACAGCTACACCTCTTCCACTAATTGCCTGTTGCAGACAACACCTGGTGAACCGCCGCGCCGGGGGACGCCCGGCCCGGACTCCGACGACGTCCTCCCGGGACGCGCAACCTCTCAAACCCGCCGCTTCCTTTCCGTGCGCGTGTTAAGCGCACGTGCGCGCGCAACCCCTTTCCCAGTCGCCGTAACAAAACGAGTCCTCAACGATGATCAGCGTCCAAAATGGGACACGCCAGCCAAAGTCCAGATTGAAAGTGGACGTCTCTCGGCAATTGTCCAAATCTATGCGTAGCCGTCGTTGCTACGGCAGCCTGTCACAGGTCGTCAAGGGCGTGGCCCAGTCCCAACAGGTTTGCAAAAGACAGTGTGAACGGTCAGGCCCAAAAAGTGGATTTGACCGGGATTCTGATGGGGCCCGCAAAGCCCGCAGCTGTCCTCCATTGACCGGCGACTAACAAACGATGGCAAAGGGGAGGAGTTAAAATTCATCATCTTAAAAATAAAACGGTTTGTTTTTGCCTGGTTGTCGATAAACAACAAAAGGTTGACTGACTGGCGGCTTTTTGGGAGTAGCACCAAGCTGGCGACCTCCCGACACAAAGCGCCACTTAATGCGGCCGGCGCGCCCACCATTAGCACCTCGCTAATCCTACAGTTCATTAGCTGCACTCTTAATCGTTAAATTGGACGAGCGGCCGACTCTCGGGGCGGGCGGGCGGGCGGGCGGGGGAGCGTGCGGGGCTTCAGCCGTTGGGCTAATGCGCGTGCTAACAGCCCGACCTCGAAAAAGCTGAGAGGCGAAAGGCTCGGGATCAAATTCCTCTTGCCTTGGCGGGAACGCTACTTGATTTTTTTTCCCCCCCTTCTTTCATCTTTCTCGGTGACCTTTCACGACTGACCGGCGGGAAAAAAAAAAAAAAAAACACTAGAGGGGCCTGGCTAACCGGTGGAGCCATCATGACGACTGATGAGCTCGGGAGACCGACGTGTTTGGCGACGTCTCACCGGAGCGACGTTTCCCCGAGCCGCGCGGGGTCGCGGCGCATTTAAAATGAGGTCATTGTTTCCGACTATGAAATCCAGGGGGCGCACTTTATCCACTGCAACAAGTTGAGCTAGCTAGCGCAAAAGCCAATTGTGTCGCGTACTGGCCGTCTTTTGTTTTCCCGTGACCGTCCACGTTAACCCATGTGAAGCCACACCACATGCTAAACACGGCTAAAATCACACCCGCACTAACTTTAGCATGCTAAAACAAGTCAAAGGCGCTCCTAACACCGAATCACTCCAATACGACTCATCTTCACGCGTGAACGGGCGCCGATGCGGGAACCTACGTGACGAGATGTACTCGTGTCACATTTGTAAACCATGTGTGTTCGGATGTGTGCGCACACACTTCTTATGATGTGCGTTACTAATGACCGGAGTCAATAATTAGCTGTTGTGGTTTGAAGTGCTAAGGCGTTAATGAACTTGAGGGAGTGGATGCCTGCAAGTGCAGTCTTGTCTTGTACGTGTGTGCGTTTAGATTGACCACGTGGCTCTGAATCGGTTAATCGAGTTTTTGTCTGGATAAATATTCCATGGAGTGCCTCATTGCGCTACCACGGGTGCTTCGGCGTGGTCGGCGTAGCGCTCGTAGCTGTCGTCTGGCCCCTTTGAATTAGTTGCGAAGGTTTGGGGAATCTTCCCAGCGAGGACGAGCATGATTTAGGGAACGGGACGTTAATTGTGGAGGCAGGAAGGAACATCTGGAGCACCAATCATCGCATGTCCACCACGTCAGCCAAGTCCACTTCCTGTCAGATCACGACACCCTGGAGAGCCGCCCAACCCCCATTTCATCCCCTCCCATCTCGATTCCGATGACCCCCCTCCTCCGCCCCCTGATGTCACGAGCGCATGTCAAAAGAAGTCTTCCTTTCTTTGAACAAGCTTTTGCTTTTACAACTCCTGTTATCGGGGTCACGGTAACGCTGCTGACCCCCGGCGGCTCTCCACAATGAGACCCCTCCGATAAAGTGGAGTGGAATACTACACTTTGTGGTACTACCGGGTAGTAGTGCAATATATTGGCCACACAGTACGAGTACAAAGTAGTTCCATGAAGTATTGTAATAGCATAACATACAGGGTTGTACGATTTGGAGAAAGCTTTAAAAGCCGCGGCAGCCATTCGAAGTGCATTAGCAGCAAAAAAAAATGGAGGCAAGGTTGGGCGGGGCACTTAATGCCTTCAATGATGTCAGCGCTGGCTGCATTTCATTGGTGCCATACGGTTTGCCAGTATTTGACCGGCAAACGATGGACTCGCTGGACACGGCCAGACGCTCTTGACACGCTGGGTGTTGGTGAGGAGGAAAGGTTTTGGACCATGGCTGCTGAGGCTTTTAAAGACCCTCAAAGGAGGTCGGGCCGAGTCGTCGGTCCGAGGACTTTATGGCCCCCCTCCCGCCCCAGCGCTCCCTGGAGACACTTGGTCTTGACGAGCGCACCCCACCCGCCACTTTCATAAGCCAATTAGAGACACGGCGCCATAAATAAGATCTATTATTAGATAACGTGAAGAACCTTCCGCGTCCCCCTTTTGACTCCTCAACTTTTTATTTGCAATTTTTACGAGTCGCCGCCTTTTAATTGCCGTGGCCGGCCATCTTGCTCCTTTGCTCGCCCGGCCTCACCTTCAGAAATACAAACTGCTACTAAGGCCCTTTTTTGTTGGAGGATATTTTACAATACAAACTCATAGAGCGTATTCAATTCAAAGTCAGATTGTCTTCAAGCCGAGAAAACTAACAGCAAGGACTTTTATGTGCTCCCGAGTGAACTTTGGAAATTGCGCAACGTGATCCCTGCGTGTTGTCCGTGCGTGTGCGTGTGTTCTGGACAGTTTTGTGTGTCCAAATTCAATTAGGTGTGATTGAGTGTTGACATTTGTGAGCTCACAGAACAGGAAATAGTTTGGAGCGGGCCGACGCTCCCAGAGGGAACGTCGCCGGCCAGCCGGCCGGAAAAAAATAAGTCACGAGCGGCCAGAACTGACGTCGGGAGGGCTCGCTTGTTGCTCGGGTCAGGCCGGTTCCGTCCGTCGGCTCGCTCCCGCGACACGGCACGCTCCGGGTGTGACGAGAGACGGCTTCAGGTAACGTGGGCAATGATCTCGCACGATTCGTGGCAAAATAACAAAAAGTCGCCGGTGTTGAAGCGGAGGGGGGAAAGAAATACGCCACAGTTCATCGCTAAGACATTGTGGTAAGTTAACAAAATGT
This sequence comes from Syngnathus typhle, assembly GCF_033458585.1. Taxonomy (NCBI): domain Eukaryota; kingdom Metazoa; phylum Chordata; class Actinopteri; order Syngnathiformes; family Syngnathidae; genus Syngnathus; species Syngnathus typhle. The sequence goes on along the minus strand of NC_083738.1, from coordinate 28,426,109 downwards.
TTGGCGGTCCACAAAACCAACGACTATATTGTGCCGACGACCCCTTACCTATCGCGAACTAGCTAATGCTAGCTAACTTGCTAGTGTCTAGCCTACGGCGATACTTGATATATATTTGTGAGTAAACTTGAATTTGTATAGTTTGTCGGCAGCACAGTTTTTTCTTTTTGCGGAATCGCGAGGCTGTCGGTCGAGTTCCCCATTCCGTTTCCAGTTTGAGCCCGAGGTCCGAGCAGGGCCGGCTCGCGAGCGGTCAGTCGGTCGGTCGGGACGAGCTCGGCGCCAGCGCATCCCGCGGCCGCCGTGCAAACGGTACGTCAATATTTGATGTCGGCGGCGAGGTCGGAACGGGTCGGGCGGGAGGCTGCCGGGCGCGCAAAAGAAAAGAAAGCAGCAAAGCGATACCTGAACGCGGTGAGTCAAATCCCAGAAAAGCAAAGACGCTCCCGAGGAAACAGACGCGCGGATGAATGATGAATAAATTGAGGAATTTTCCACCAGCCGGCGAAAACAAAAACAACTTTTTTTTCTTCTTCTCTTCTAATGGAGGCAAAGTTAGGAAGATGATTTATTGATGCGTCTGGAGGGGGGGCGGAGCCTGCAGCCAGATTTCAGCGAATCGCAACGGAGCCTATTAGCACTTGACGGGTTTATCCGCCGGCCGCTGGCTCGCGTTAGCGGGCTGCGGCCGCCGCAAGCCCTTGCTAACTCCTCTGGGTCCGCCTGCCATCCCATACCTGAGTGCCCGCCCCAAATGCATCGATTTCATGTCAGATGTTTTCTGAGGAGCGAGGATTCTTTGGCCGAAATGCTGAGGAGGGATCTCTTAATTAGGGAGCAGGATTTAGCGGCCAGGGCTGCAGGTTAATCACGTGGAGTTTATTCGCCGCCGGCCGAGCGAGCGAGCGACAGTGAACGGTGTGTCTGGGGGGGGGGGTCAAGAAATCAAAGTCGCTTGATCTAATTGGCTCCTTTGCACGCACAGGTGGCGGCATGACGACAATCCGCAATATTCTGGGAGGTTCCGAAAGCTGCATCAAGAAAAAGCTTTATACGGCATGTTAATAATCAGGCATGTCATTGGGCGCTAGAATGTTTAACGTCAAATATTTTAGCATCATAACGCGCAAATTGTCGAACGTTTAGCATGCTCAAAATCCCGTGACAGTTAATATGCGCACCATATAAGCACTGAGTGACGTGTTTAATTTAATGTCACGTTTCTGGTCGGGTGAAACGTTTAACACCGAGCAGCATTGCGCAATACCTGTTGCATCATGTGACTTTTTTTCACTTTCCGCTGGGCTAGCAGTCATCGCACGCGCTATCGTGGGAATATTCTGCCATGTTTAGGAAGGACGCATAACAAGCTTTGGTGGACATGCCGGCAATCTGTGTGACATGCGGGAAAACGCGTGCGTGGGGTCGACGATGAAGGACCCGCCCGCCGTCAGGAAGCGGCAGATGTTTTCCTGTCCTCGAAAACATCTGGAAGGCCTTTCCAGCAGCACGACTGAACGTTTTCACGTAAGGTCGTTCTGGTGATGCCTTTTTTCACGTCGATTCCTTTTATTTTATACGCGTCCTAGCACCGTTAAGAACCTCACAAACGTTTCGAGGACAGACACGGTGAGGCGGGTTCACGAGGACCCACAGGAGGTCCAGCAGGGAGGCGGTGGCTTCGGACGCCAAGGCCAAGAAGACCCGTTGAATGGACAAGCCCCCGCTGTTTTTTTGGGTCAGTGTCAGAATCGGGGTTTCGGCTCAGAAAGTCTGGTGGCGGGAGTTGCAGATGTGCTGGACGGCTACACCGTGAGAACCTCGACGCCGCACAAAAGAACTTTATCCACATTTTTTTCCTTCTGACGGAAAAGTCCAGGCCCGGCCGGAATCCCCGGGGAACCACAACCGAGAACCAGCGAGGCGGAACCGCAACATGCGCGCACACACGAGAGCGCGCGCACGCACACACACACACGCACACTGGGCTGCGACTGTGCGTGAGTGTAATGAGATACATGACTTACATTAACCCCGCGGTGACGCTTCACAGGAGGATGAAGAGGAAGAGGCGCTCCTTCCTCCTCCTCGGTCTGTGGAGGGAAAAACATGAATGTGAATAAAGGTCAGCTGTCAGGGCGTGTGTCTCAGCACACACGCACACATTCACTTCGTATATTCAATCCAAGTCTTATTTGGATGCAGGGGACATTCAATACAAATTCAAATGGTTTTGGTCTGATCATAATTTGAAAAAAGTCACAAGAAATTGCATAAAAATCACCAAAACACAGGAAATCTACAAAAAAAATCCTTTTTTTATTTATAAAAACACACGCAAACAAAAACATGCACACAAAAAAAAAAATCACATGCAAAACAATTTCCTCAAAAATCCCTCACAAAATCATATTTGGATGCAGGGACTCCATTCAAAATCAAATGGTTTTATCGAATCACAATTAAAAAAAATCACAAGCAAACACACATATCGTTTTTTTCCATGTATAATGCGCCCCCATGTATAATACGCACCCTAAAAATGGCATGTCGATGCTAAAAAAAAGCCTGTACCCATGTATAATACGCACCCAAATTTGGGACTCCTACTTAAGTCCGTGAAGGTAAAATGATTTCAGATAAAAGATCATCTTTGGGAACAACCGGATGTTATTCTGCCGGTCAGTATCACTGCGCATGCGCTAGCAAACTCGATAGCGAAGAAATGTTTCGGATTTGTGTAGGGTACATTGTGCAGCAAACGAGCAGGTGATCTAGCAAGCGTCTGATACCAGAGCATTGTGTTCGAAGTGAACAGCAGAGAAGAAAGCGCATCTGCAATCGCGGCCTCCGTATCATATCCGGATTTAAAAAAAAAAAAAAAATAATAATAATAAAATTTTTTGTACCCATGTATAATGCGCACCCCAGATTTTAGGACAATAAATTAGTTAAATCTTGCGCATTATACATGGAAAAAAACGGTACTACAAAAACATTCATCTTAATGCCCAGCTTTCCGCCCCTTTTCCTCCCCAGTGGGACAACCAAATTGGGCAAAATAACAGGTACGCCCAGGTCCTCCCTTTTTCCTGTTTTATTGTTGTTTTTGTTCCTCCTTGACTCATCGTTTTCTTTTTTCCATGTGGCACAAATTCCCTCACGCCAACCAATAATGGCGCAAACTACACTTAATAATTCCACCAATTATCTCCACTCAAAATGAGAAATGATATTTCACTTAAATTGAGCGCCGAACACAAACAAAAATGACAATAACAGACCTGCATCTGATTCTTCTTCTTTTTAGGGGTTTAAATGGCGGATTCGACATCTTTCCTTACGGTTGATTCTCTCTCGCTTCTCCGCTCCACTTCCTGCTTCGGTTTCCCGCCGACAAAATAATCGCACGCAATTGGCCGCAGCGGGTCACGTGGTGAGCCAATCAGGTGAAAAAAGCGTCCATGCTCCATAGTTTCCTTTCGTCCATTTTTCTTGCTTTCCTTGCCCTTCTCCTTCCTTTTTTCCTTACTTCCTTGTCCCCGAGCTTGTTCCCTTTCTCCCTTTTTTTACTTCTGCAAATATGAATGAATATTTAAAGGGAAATACAATTTTTATTTATCTTATTTCCACATTTTTTTGATTGATCCAAACTGTTCAAACGCTCGACTGTTCCTCTTATTGCAAAAAAAAATAAATAAAAAAATCCTCTAAAAAAATCATGAGAAAAGACCGAAAATATGTTTTGGACCAATTCATATCATTCTTTATTATTATTGCCATCATAATCATCATCAACAAAGGCGTTGTCAGTCATCATCATGTTCATTGTCATCATCATCTTCATTTGCTGCTTATTATCAGCTGTCCATCACGGCGGAGGAGGCTTTTCCTCCCTCACCTACCAGCACAACTGTGTTTGTTGGCATTTTCTTCCATCGTTCATCCCAAGAGCTCCCAAAACTTCCACAAGCTGCAAACACAGCTCAGCTTTGCATCATTTTCAAGAGCCTCCACAGACGGCAAAAGCTCTCCCCTCCGAGATCTTCGAACCGCTGCCCCCCCCCCCAGCCCACCAAAAATAACTCGGCTAAACATGCAATATTTATAGTGCAACGCACTTTTACATTGCAAATGGACGAATGGATACTAATCGTCACATTTCGACTTCTTGCATTTGCACTGCCTGCCAAAATCGACATGAAGAACAACAAAAAGGATAGACGCTGTTATTGATGACATCATCAGAGCAAGGCATATATGTCCATCATCATCAGCCTCACTTTTGTTTTCAAACCGAACGAAACTGTAATTGTCAGTATGTCGAGATATTTGAATTGCTTCCATCAGTACATTTTATTTGCCAGTCTGTTAAAAGATTAATAAAAGCTCATCGTCCAACTATATACATCTCTGGTCTCCAAAGTATGGCCCGCGGCCCGGATACGGCCCGCCTTGACATTTTGGCCCGGTCCCCTGAACGATACCAGAGATTTTCTTTTTCAATCCGGCCGCGTAATCAAGACTTATGCATGCATTGAACGTGATAGTCTATATCTAAGAACATTAAAACAATGACCCATTCTGCAATTTCCATGTATAGATCATCGTCCATGACGTTGCGCCTGTTTGTCGAGGAGGTGAGTGTTTATTGCTTGAAGAGGAAATGAGCGGCGATACAGATGATGTGTTTATTGCACTCCATAGCAACATCAACAGCGTCTTAATGAGCGGCGCGCAATTAAAACGCAAAGATGTCGTTAGTAGCGGCGGCTGGAGACAGAAAAGACCAAGTTAAAAAACAGAAGAAGAGAATAATAATGCGGGTAAAAATTGCTGGTTGTGGTTTTATTGTTTTACTGCGCAGTGCGAAGGGCCCTCTGGTGGACTCATTAGCTTGACCACTTTGACTTATTTTACGAGGCCCGCTAATTAGCGCGCGCGTGCGAGTTGAGGCGGCAATCGGGCCACTTCCTGTGACACTTTCGCTCTCTCTTTCTCCATCTCTGTCCGTCATTAACTTTGCGGACGTCCTTGCGGCGGCGGTCAAACGTGTAAAGCAAGAACAATCAAAGTGTCCACTCGCTCCTTCTTTCTGTCTCCGCTATCATGCATAAAACATTACTCGTGATTACTCGCAGTTAGCTTCATGCTAACGATATATTGGAATCGGCATCGACAGGCTAGCATCGTTCTGTTTTCTGAAGTTTAAACATCTTATGAACAGTACAGGACATTTGAAGAGGGAGATACAACACACCGTAGCCAATATATACAGACATAGCTTAGCATTGCCAGGACAAAAGTAAATCAACTGCCACTTTTAGCTGCCTCAGATGACGGGCTAGTAAGGGGAGGGGGGGGGTCAGTGAAAACCACAATCCTGCTCTTTGAAAGAGGCACCACAAATGAGGTCACGGGACAAGACATGTGAAAACGGAAAGGTCGCCACAAACAGTCAACAAAGCCATTCGAAGAACACAGAGGTGTTGCGCTAGCGATGGAAAAATAAGAAGGCAGGTACGATCGGTACGGACGCATGTGCGAGTGTAAACAAAAGCCAAGGGTCGCCGGGAGAGCGCCATGATTGCGCGGTGTTGTCAGCAAAAGGTGCAGCCCGAGCGGCGCCGGCTCCCTTCGGCTCCTTTAGGGCCGTCTAATGTCTTATTTACGACGTCCACGGGTTCTCCGCCGTGGCCTCATTAGCCGACCGCCGGTGCGCGGGAATTCGGGGATAATTAGCGCCTTCATTGTTTTAGTAAGGGTTCTTCCTTACGACTCCCTGCGGGAACGACTGGCCGCCACCTTTGGACACACGCGAGGTCTTTGTACTAGAAGAACCACAGGTTCACTCGCGTCAACAAGGAGGCTAAATGGCTGCCGTCACAATTGATGGCGTCGCAGCTTAACGAGCACGTTGACCATTTTGGCGGCCCGATGGCTTTCGGATCCTGTTGCCGACTCGCAACCCACCTCGGACCGCCGTAAAGGATCATCTCATCAGATCTAAAACTGTGGGTCACATGAGCAAGCCCAGGACCTAGCTGAGCGGCGTAGGCTACCATAAGTACAATAAAGAAAGTGCAGTGATGTTCTGGTTTGATACGAAAGTTGATCGGCGTTCCCACCTGATAATATCTTGTCTTGAGGTCACTGAAGCACTCAAGGACCTACAATGCATTTGCGACCTGTGGCGCTCCAGAATACATCTCTGCTTCTGCCGGTTTCTTCCAAACCCCCCCATGAAGCCCCCTCCCTCATGCCTCCCTCCTATGTATTGGATCCATTTCAGCTCATTCAAAAGCAGATCTCCACGCAGCCCTCCCGATGCCCTTTTGACCCTGCATATGGTGAATAGATTTCGTCTCAAGTCGGAAATAGCGATCGCAACTCACGTATTATGTCTCAATGTCCCGAAGGTACAGCTTGACATGCGTAAGGTGGCTTAGCAAAGAGAGACAAGGGGCGGAGTCAGTCAGGTGATGTCATCTTTATTGAAGAGTTTCTGTACAAAAAGCACGAGTCAGCAAATATCACGGAAAAGGAACAAAAGGACATGCACACGTATGTACGAACGTTTGTATTTACATACATATGTAGGAAAGTAAATGTGGATGTATGTCACGTACCTGTCTGTCTGTTTTAGTACATACATGCGCATGAATTGCATTTGCGTATCACGTATGTGCCTATGTATGCTTGTATGTACGAATACGTGTACATCAAAATGTACAAATATACCTATGTATGCACATACCTCGTTTTTTCGCACTCATGTATGTACGTAGCAATGTTTGTCTGTGTGCATTGAATGCCTGCCGCACACTCACGTCTAATTTCTTATTTTGAATATATTGACAATTTCAAAGAAATCAATCGGTGAAAACTAAAGAGGAAGGTCAAAGCTGATTTGCTGAATATATCAATCGTTCCCGTAAAAGTTTGTAAATGTGTAATTCAAAGACGTTTTTTTTTTTTTTTGTCCTGATCAAAAGTCCCTGATTGAACGGTGGCAGACAAAGTGTCCAGCAGGGGCGCTATTTCACACGCTTAAGCCCAAAGGAAAAAAGACAACAGGGTCACCTTGGTAAAAAGATGAGGACGCCATGATAAACGCTTCAAAGACGTTTCAATGGAAAAGTGTAAACAAAGGTGTAAACATCACATCAACAGTTTATTCTTCTTTTTTTTAGCTTTTAGCTTAGCTAGTGTGTGTGCGCGCGTGTCTGTGTCGTATATGTATGTCTCCGTCCGTCCGTCCGTGTGTGCGACACAAAATTTGTATACAAAAAGTGGACAACATGTTTAAAACAATGTTGTGACTTTTTTTTTTTTTTTTTTTACAAAACCATTCTGTACAATAATATCTAAAAGACAACAAACATGTTTCCAACATGAAATAAAGCTTATAAATACAAGAATAAAATAATTTGCACACTAACAGCAAGAAGAAGAAGAAGCAGAAAGAGTCAAGGTAAAAAGAAAAAGAAGACGAAGAAGACGAGGATTTTCACGACAGTCTCCAGGCTGGCATGTAAAGGAAATTGCTTCCATATGGATGATGTCCCGCCCCATTTTGATTGGAGGCCGGACTGAATTCCGAGCTTGTGGAATTCTGGACTTGGTCCCATTCAAGAAAAGCCTTAAAGCTTCTAGATTGTTCCATTGTGACGTGGAAAAGCAAGAAAGAGGCGGATCCTTCTTGGAGCGCATTAACATAAATTAATTAATTACTTAATTAATTAAAGACGTAGCCAGAAGATGAGCAAAAAAATAAAATAAAAAATGTCTTCCCATCTTCACGCAATATTCTGGGAACTCAAGCAAGCGTCATGCAAACATTTGTGGCAAACAAACCGAAGCGCCCCATTGCTCAAAGCTGATTGGCCAGTGACCATGTCATCAGGACATTCCTGGAAGTAAGACCCCCCCCCCCAACAATCCCTGTGACGTCATCAACCGTCAAGGTGGAGGTGAGAAGATTCTGTGGCTTGGAGTGCGGTGCAGACGAATCCGTTGGGATATTCGGGGGGGTGGGGGGGGGAGGTTTAGGGCAATCTCACATGGGCGGGACGATCAGACCGGCCATCGCTGCAAGAGGAAAGAACACTGAGCTTCAAACTTTGTACACTCCCACATGAGATACATTTATAACTTTTCTGTGACAATCGATTGGATTTCCGGTTCTCTTCAGGTCCAAATCTCACATTGCTATGACAAAATGGCTCAGAGGGCTTCATTTTAAAAATGGACCCCAGACAATGAATGCTTGGGCGAAAGTGGCGCTCCCTTGCAAAATGGCGTCACACGCAAGTTATGGATCAACTTTGATTTGAAGACCTTGCGGAGAAAGTAGGTGGCAGCATGAGGGGCGGTGGAAGGGGGGGGGGTGGATGGGGTCGAGGGCAATGCTCACCCTGGAGGCCGCCGCCATTGGTGGAGGTGCAGTTGGGGGGCGGGGAGGTCTGTGGCCGCACCACGGGAGCAAAGGCGCTCTTCTGTTTGACTGCAGAAACCATAGTCACAGGAGAGAATGAACGCACGCCTACGAGAGCAGGAAGAAGAGGAAGACCACGGGTGAGGAAGGAGGAAGTGAGCAGCGGCGGGACGGGTCGGGATGGATGGATGGATGGATGGCGCATGCAGGGAGGAAGAGGACGGCGAGGATGGGTGGCCTTCATTGGGCAAAGTTGATCCATAACTTGAAGAGGCGTCCATGCTGATCGCTGCGGCGATAAACCTAGCTTAGCATCGACACTGGCTACTTGCGGAAATGAACACGGCAGCAGTGCTTCAAGTCTCGATGCTAATCCAAACGAAGCTAAAGTACAGGAAGCTAAAATAAACTAAACTAAGATAAGATAAACTATGCTAAAATAATCTAAACTCAAATAAGATAAGATAAGTGAGTGGGTAGGGTTGTAAGATGCGACTCCACACCTTTGGTTGCTGCGACCAATCACAGGGCAGATTGGAGTGGTTAGCCTAGCTTAGCATCAAGACTGGAGACAAGTGTGACTGAAGGGCGGCGGGCGCACAACAATGAGTGGGGAAATAAATCCAATTCTGATGCTAAGCTAGACTAAGCTAACGTGTCAGTGATGTAGGAAGAGCCATTTGAGCGATTGAGCCTTTTTCAGCTCGAGTTTCGGTTTCCTTTTACTCACAATGGCCGTTTCTCCACAAGATGGATCTCTGACTCGGTTCAATTCTTTCCTGAAATGACTTGAGTGAGCGCGGGCCAACAGTTACGCCCACAATGGCGGAATAGGTTTTTCCGTTGGTGCTACGGGAAACTCTGAGCCCGGTCGTTAGCAACCGGTTAAGCCCTAACCAGCATTTCAACTGTTAAGCATCCATTGTTCAAGACATGTTAGTTAATGGTGCCCTCAAAGTTCACCAGATGGTTCTTGCCAATATATCCCACCCATCCCTCATTTTGTTTACTCCGCAGGGATGATGTTAAAAATTGAAGAGCACTGGTTTTTCAAAGATGACACATTTGTGAGAACATGGTCGTCTTGGCTTTTCATTTATTTTCCAACCAATTTCCTCCATGCGTGCCATTTTTATGACTTTATGGACTTGGAAATTCCTCACGGTTGCTAAAGTGGAGCTAATACTCCAATCAGCTCAATGACATTTAAAGCTTTGTTGTTGTAAGGGATGACCACGGAACAATTTGACTCCATTTTGTGCTTTCAGAATTCGAGTAAAGAAACCCATTTATTGAGCATTGGGCTTCTTCTCTGATGGAAGACATCTGCTTGCCATCAATTGCTCAGGCCTGAGTGTAGATGTTAGGGAGTTTGGGTGGGGGTGAGGAGTGACCAGGAGGTGTATGGCAAAGAAGGTTGGGGTACACGGGCATCTTTGGTTGCCACGGTGACCAATGACACAGCAGACCTGAGGTTTTTGTTCTTTTTTCGAAAGGAGGTCCCGGAAAATCAGCCGACACCTGTCCATCAAACTGCGATCACGGCCTGTCGATCACTATTTCAACTGCCGGCCCGTGCTCGGCCGGAGTGGGCGACTTACTGGCGTAGGCGGAGTTGGCGCCGGCGCCGTTGATGAAGCCGGGCGAGCCGGGCACGGCCAGGTTGCTCATGGCGGCGCCGTAGCCGTTGATGGAGGACGTGATGCTGTAGTTGGACTGCTGTGGCGTGGAGCTGGGCACGTAGCCGCGAGGAGAAACGCTGCTGGAGCTGCGGGAGTAACCTGCAATCCAATCAAATTAAATTGAGCGCTTTGGTCAAGGAACGCAAGCAAAAAGTCGGATTGGTTTTTTTACCCCGAGATGCATGAGTGGGTCAATGAGAGGTTTTTTTATTTTTCAATATTTTCATCAAGTAAAGTTGCTATCTTTTCATATTCCAGGTATTCCCCAAAAAGAAAAACATTTTCCTACGACTGTTCATCAAAAATTTCAAACACGAAATCATTGTTGCGTGATACCATATCTAATATCATAGAAGTAAACTACCGTTTTTTTCCATGTATAATGCGCAAAATTTAACTAATTTATTGTCCTAAAATCTGGGGTGCGCATTATACATGGGTAAAATTTTTTTTTTTAAATCCGGATATCATACGGAGGCCGCCATTACAGATGCGCTTTCTTCTCTGCTGTTCACTTCAAACACAATGCTCTTGTATCAGACGCTTGCTAGATCACCTGCTCGTATGCTGTCACAATGTACCCTACGCAAATCCGAAACATTCCTTCGCTATTGAGTATGCTAGCGCATGCGCAGTGATACTGACCGGCAGAATAACATGCGGTTGTTCCCAAAGATGATCTTTTTTCTGAAATCATTTTACCTTCACGGACTTAAGTAGGTGGCAAAATTTGGGTGCGTATTATACATGGGTACAGCATACAACATGCCATTTTTAGGGTGCGTATTATACATGGGGGCGCATTATACATGGAAAAAACGGTACTCACTACCAAAATGACAAAAATGGCATTTAAACCCATGGATTCTAATCTGGGTCATTTTGACCCACTCGGGCTACACTCACTTGTGCATTGAAGGCTTAATATATTTTTTAGATGTCCAAAAAAGGAATGAACCAAATACTTTAAATTGTAAAATAAAATGTTTACTGTACTGTTGATGCATTATTTATAATATTTCGACAAATATTTCTCATCCTTTATTATTGACCTAACAATATGAATTGATTTCTTTGACGAGCCCAATAAAAAGGTGCAAGAAACATTACGAGAGCTCACCCTGTTCGGCCTGCGACGCCTCCGAGATGTTGGCGGCCAGCTGGCTGCCGAAAGAGTTGACGGCCATCATTCCCGAATGCGCCGTGGCGCCGCTCAGCGGCGGCAGCTGGTTGTGGGCGCGAGGGACGCCGCTGTACAGCGCCTCCGTCAGGTCGGCTGCCCGCTTCAGGATCATGTCCTGGGTGGGGTAGAGGGAAGGGGAGGGGCTTCAAAGCCGAACGCTTCGCGCTCGGGCCGGCCGTCAAGCGCCGCTCACCTGGTTGTTGTGCGGCATCCCGTACAGCGCCTCCACGAGGTCGGCGGCTCGCTTCAACAGCACTTCCTGTCACGCCGTGAGCTTAGGTTAGTTCAACAAAACTAAACAAAATATAGCATGACAAAAACCAACAACATAATAATTCATTGGTGATTACTTCCATGTGTGTCAACAGGACCTAATGTGCTTGGTTAGTTCCCATGATTATTATTATTATTTTTTTTTATCTTGCACACCCCCCACCTCCCAAAAAAAGGATGGAAAACCAAAAGTGGTGACAGAGAAACGTCATCATCGGCCGAGGGACGCCAGGCAGCCAGAGGGATGGAGGGATGGCGTTCCCCGAGGAAAAGAAGCGGGAAGGTGGAGGCCTCTGCTGGCCTTCCCTTGGGTATTACATCCATCCTCCCTCCCTCCTTCTCTTGATCATCACATCTTCTTCACACACACACACACACACTTCCTCGTTCCTCGTTCGTAAAACTGCCTTCTTCTCCTCGGTCCCGCTTTGTGTGTGCAAACAAATCCCAAGTGGGAATAGAGCAATCGCAAGACGTCAGGCGGCGTTTCCATCGGGCAGGGAGGGTGCGTTGCCACGGTTACGCTCCTAACAATTTGCATTCAAGCACCGCCTCCCTCGTTTCTTCGGGCCTCGTCGCTCTGCTTGATCTTTTTTGTTTACCTGATTAAAATGGCGGCGTGATCTCATCACCATCCATCGAAAGTGGTTTTGCTAGCAGATATTTATTTCCGGGTTTTGCTTGATTTCATTCCTCTCATTTCTGTACAGTCTATTTTTAAGAACCAAAACATGGAGATGATTCGTTCCACGTGAAAAATGTGAGATTTGGGGTCGCCTTTGCTCACGTCAGATTACAAACGGTGAGGGAATCCCGACGCCGTCGTAAACCTGGGGGCTCCTCCTCCTCCTCGTTTTCCTGCCGCGGGGCTCTTAATGACGTGGTGGGTGGAGGGGGGATGCCCGAGGGCGAGGATGAGCCCAACCCAGAGGAGGAGTCATCAGACAGCTCTTAACTAAGATAAATCACCAGCGGCGAGGCGAGCCGAGAGGAAGGGGGGTGGTCGACATTAGCGACCATCAGAGTCTTCTAAGGACGAGCAACGGCAGCCAGCGCTCGCTCGACGGGACTCGCTTGTCATCCAAAGTGTCCCGCTTTCACCGCCATTTTGTGTCCGTCGCCCCACCGACGACGACATCGAGCAACTCCTTGAATGCCTAAAACACATCACCTATATTCGGGGCCGTATTGATTATTAATCAGATTGGAAGCTAAGCTAAGCTAACATTCATCCTTTTGCCGTCGCCGGCTCCGGTAAAGAAGACCGTCCGTAGAAATGAACAGATGGCTGCGACGCGCTCCTTTAGCGATGCTAAGCTAACGTTCATACTTTCCCTCTCGCCGGCGACAGTAAAGCAAAAGAGCCGTAGAAATGAACAGATGGCTGCGACGCGCTCCTTCAGCGACGCTAAGCTAACGTTCATACTTTTGAATCGACTCACCCCTGCTAAAATGTCCGCTCTATTCTACTCCAAGTCTGTTTCGGACACAGAAACAAGTGACCAGTCTCGGTCCTGACTTTCTGGACCTGCATTTGACACCGCTGCGTATAATTCATCACTGAAAGACTTCCCCAGTGGCCGCTCTATAATTACTGACGCATTTGATGTGTCACAGTCCAGATGCCAAACGGCGGCAAGACCAAAGAAAAGCCTGGCCGACGCGCGCCGGCAGGCGGGAGCAAACAGGAAGTGACAGGCGGCGTTAAGCCGCTGCCGCGCGCTCTGACACCCGGCGCAGACACGCGTGCCTCCACCTCGCCGACAAAACGCTTTCCTGAGAGGAAGGCATAAATATTCATGGGGAGGAAGAGGTGAAGGCTGGCCATGATGGCGGCGGCGGCGGCGCGACCTGCGCCGGCGATTAGCATCAATTTACAAACAAACGGCTTTTTGCGGCGTGTCGCCGTTTGATGAATGGCTTCAATTTGGCAGCGGCGTTCACTGTCAGCGCACATCTGCCCTCATTGGCCAGCAAAGGCAATCTGCAGCCGCCGCCGCCGCCGCCTCGGCAATCCCACGCGTCTTCACTGTCAACTTGCACCTCACAACCGAAGCGGCCGCCATCTTGCCGTTTTCGGACCGCAAAGCATCACCGACGTGACAGCGCCACCACTTCCACAGTGGCCCCCTCGAAGCCCGAGTGGACATTTAATAATCTAAACATCAATCTCAATACTGTGAATCTCAATTTCAATGTTGATTCCAATTTACATTTGAACCTCAAAGCAAAGTTTTTGGTGAGTGTAAAATTAAACTCAATGTATTTCTGAATCTAAATCATTTACAGTACATCGGAATCAAAATTGTATTCTCAATTTAAAAGACTCATTCAATCTAAAAGGAAATTCAAAGGTTGATCTGCATCTCAATCTGAAACTAAATTCAAATCTCAATCAAAATCTTCACGTAAAACTAAAGTTCAATCTCAGTGGGACTCAAATCTAATTTGCAATCTCAATCCAAAAGGAAATCTGAGTTCAAATCTCAATCCGAATCAAATTATCTTTGAATCAGGATGAATGTGGAGTCACCCGGGATCCGAATCTGGAAGACGGCAATTGCGCGCGTGTACAAGAAAGCACTGACCTTTGGTAACCTCTCGGGGTCCCCGGGGTGGCGAGGGATGACCTTTTGTAACCTCTGGAAGCCGTAGTCGATGGTGGGCTCGTTCAAGGCTGCCACCCGTGCACACACACACACACACAGACGCACACACAAGTTTGGTATGAGTCGACGTTGCCATGGCGATGATGAAGTCATCGGATTAAGGCAAGACTTGATGAAACTAATTCAAATCTACTTCCTGCCCGGGCAAAGGCGGGAATCGGGAGCCACTTGTTCTCGCCGATCAAGTCCATTAATCATAAAAGGCTGTCAAATTTGACTTTGGGGACAATTTGTCAGAGGGTCTTTGTCAGCGTTAGCGCATGTAGCGGCTAACGATGATTGACAGGCCGCACGTCGGCCGCCTCCTCGTGCTCATTTGCATAAGTGCGGCCTTCATGAATACGAAGCGGGCGAGCGGCCCGCAGACGCTATTAGCATTAGAACAATATTTGTTTGGCTTTCCCGGGGAACGGCCGCAGACGCTAAATCTAATTTGTCCGAGGCGGCCGGAGGCGGAGACGAGAAGATGAAGAAACCACCAAATGGAAAGACGTGCAAGAAACGGGAAGAGAGACAAAGCGTCCGGGGAGCACGCCAGCGTCGCCGCGTTGGATTTCCAGGCTGCCGCGAACGCGCCGCCAAACGACGGACCGATCCCGCAGAGACCTTTGGCGGCGGGCGCCGGGTGGAAAGCAATCAGCCCCCGTTCCCAAAACGTATTTCCTCCCTGCGCTAGCACGACAAAACTCGCCGAAGGAACGCTCTGAAATCAGGAAAGTGAAGCGGACAGAGCCGTGAAGGCCAATGGCGACGTTCCGTCTGAAACAAAATCTTAACCGCAATTTGATTTTCCAAAATCTCAATGCGATTCGGAATCTCAATCTGAATCGTAGTAGCAATCGGAAAGGAATCCCAGATAATAAATAGGAATCCAAATCTCAACTCTGACAGAATCTGAAAGGCTAGCCAGATCAATTTTCCTGGAAAATCTGATGGAGCGCTTCCTCCCCTTTGGAATGGCCATTTAGTGCCGGTCGGCGTGGCGTCATCCCGACTGAGCAGAGGAAAGGCGCCGCTTCCTGTTGTCTTATTTGACACGGATCCGAGGCGAGCCATCGCGGCAACATTTCGGGACGCGCCGTCTCGCCTCGTCCACTTCATAAAGTTGCCGCGCATTACTCCCATTTCGTTGCAAAGATTGCGCGCCGGCCCCGCAAATGAGCCTGATGGCGCCGCCGACGGTGCGGTCACGTCCGCCGCCGTCTTCCGCCCGCGCTTCTTTCCCCCTCGAGGCGGCCGCCCATCGGATGCCAATTTGCCGTCTTCTCGGCCGTGTGATTGACGCGGGTCGGCGGTCGAGTGTGGGCTCGGCCCGCGTTTTCTCGCTTCCGTTCATCGGCCGCTGTCACAACAACCTTGCGGGTTCTTCTCCCTGCGGCGTCCATATCTGTGACGTCATCCCCCGCCGCTAACCGGATCAAATGCCGCCACTCAGCCTGACGGACTTTGATGATGTCACATGCTCCCTTCACGCGCTGAAGTGACCGACGTCGTCTCCGCTACTTGCTAACCAATTCCTGAGGTGTCTTTTGATCCGGATCGGCGCCGTGGTCGATGGGCTCGCCAGCTGCGTCAACCGGTCGCCAATCTTCGCACTCGGGCTACCGTGGCAGCTGTCGAGGGGCGACCGGAAAACAAGCGTCGCTCGCATACTAATTAGAGGCTAATCACCTCCCGCTGACTCAAAGACACGACCCCCCCCCGCCCCCACCTGAGATGTTACTCGGCGGCCTAAAACGGCCCCACGGAAAGCGCTAATTAGCCCACATTAGCTCCTGGACCGCCATGTGATGGCTCCCAACTGAGGACACGGGAAGTCCCGCTGGGCTGTCAATCAGGAGCTGACTTCAAAGGAAGTCTTCCTTTCATCACAGGCGTGTCGCCGCCGCCGTCGCCGCCGCCGCCGGGTTGAGACGCGTTTGGGGTAAATGGGTGTATTGACGGAGGGTCAAACTTAGGTCACATGGGCAACATGCTCCTCGAGGATCGGCTTGATCATCGTCTGTCTAAAGGGGTGCAAATTTGGTCGAGAATCAGCAGGTCCATTTGGCAAAAAACAGACCTGATGCTGATTTTGAGTCCATAAAAAAAAAACAGGCTGGAAATACGAAACATGGATGGACACCCGCCGCCGCAGTGAGGAAAAGTAAAAGGGAAAACCGGTCGGCCAGCTCGACGCTGACCTCGAAAAGTTTCGTCTCGCCGCCGACAGGTCCACAAAGCCGATCGGCTCTATCTACTCGGCCAATCGCAGGCGGCGGCGGCGGGCGGCGTGACAAAGGCGGGGAGGCGTTTTTTTTTTTTTTTTTTTCCCCCACCCAACACGCTGACATTTACTTATCAAGCTAAACAGCTGACATGTGACCTTTGAGTCGCTCTCAAGGACATCTGGATGTTGACGCAAAGGTCAAAAGGTCAGATGTCGCCGATACAACCCCGAGCACACGATTGCACACAATCGCATGCAATTGGGTAATTTGAGATGTTGGAGGGGCTCTTTAATTTAATATATTGTAAACATCAGTATAATGATGTGTGTGTGTGTGTGTGTGTGTGTGTGTGTGTGTGTGCGTGTGCGCGCTCGTGTCACAAAATTTGTATACAAAAAGTGGACATGTTTAAAACAATGTTAACTTGGTTTTACAAAACCATTCTATACAATAATATCCATGTGTGTGTCCGTGCGTGTGTGTGTGTGTATGTGTGTGTGTGAGGGAGCCAAAAAATGTGTATACAAAAAGTACACAACGTGTTTAAACCAATAATATCTGTGCGTGTTCACCTGTGTAGACAAAGCGGCCCGGTGCTCCTTTGCAGAACTGTTTGGACTTGTAGGACAACGTGACCTCCACCACACCGGGAATGTGGCGAGGAGGCGTCTGGACGCGGATGGCGTGCGGCGTGATCAGCTGTGGAGCACAAGAACATGCTTGAAGAACACGCTGCAACATGCTGCAAACACACACACACACACACACACACACACAGAGCAGTAGAATGTGTTTGGACGACGCTCGAAGAACACACTTGGGAAGACACCAGATGAAAATCTGGGTCAACACACGTGCGCTCGTGGCGGCACCGGACGAGGGATCAAAGCGAGGAGGTCCGTGGTTCCCCGCCAGGTGTTGTGAGGTTCTGGAACTCACCTCGCTCCACACCAGCATGGTCCCAAACACCACTTGCAGTCCGTCAAAGAAGTTGTCTCCGATGAGGATGACGGTGGCGCCCCCCGTGGTCCAACCTTCGCTGGGGCTGATGGCTTTGATGCACGGCGTGGCTGCTTCACAACGCACACACACGACACACACACACGTATATAAATGCGCAACAGACGCGTAGCCTCAGAGTGGGTGGATTGTTCTTAAGCTACACATGCTAATGCGCTCACAAAAATAAAAGCAAAAATAGAAGTTAGGCAACATTTGACGAAAAGGTTTTTGAGTAACAACTTTTTCACTCATGTTTCTGGGATCGGTCGCAGTAAATCACTACAAATGCTATCAAGACAAAAATAAGCTCACGTTCATTTGGGCGCCATTTTGTAAATTCAGCTTTTTGACCTTGCGTCATCCAGAAATCTTGCAAATTTGCGTTTGCCATCAGACGGCCTGACAAAAAGTGGAAGTGGGGCAGCGGCCATTGTTTGTCGGGGTGGTAAATAAACCAGATGATGCTTCTTTGGGGGGGGCGGGGGGGGGGGGGCGCAGCACAAAGCAAAAAAAGAGCAAGTCTGGGGGACAAACACACCAGCAGATGTTGACGCTTTTTTCAAAAGCACATGAAAGGAGAGCACACCAGAAGATGAGGACGACGAAGAGCCTTCGGACCTCAAGGACCGCCTCCCCCTCCCCCGGTAGTATCAAGGCGCTGGCAAAAAGAATCACAATCTGAAGCGGCGGCGGCGACAGATTGGTGTCAAGGAGCGTTTGTTTTGTCCCAGCCAGGTGCAAGCCAAACACGTCGGGGCCATCTGAGCAGGTGAGCAAGCGCTCCTTTCATCAACATCCCCCCGCCGAGGTGGGCGACACCCGCCCGTCGCGCCCACCAGCGAGCGCACTTGAAAGAGGCCAGCCAGGACGTCAGCTGGGAGCACGCCGCCACCGCCGCCACCGCACGCTACTTTGATGGCTGACTCTGGGAGGGATTCTTTTACTTTGCAACGCGTCCCAGACGGGTGGGAGTTGTCCAGGGGGCCTAAGTGAACGAACGGGGGCTTGTTTTACTCCGATAAGAGGGAGGCAAAGTTTTGCTCCGACAACATTTTATTCATCTTCTCCGCCACCGTCTTAGTCGTTTGCTTGGATGTTTCTGTGTTTGGAAAAAAGAAAAATCTTCTTTTCACGACCCACTTAAGAGATTGGCACAGCCGTCAGATTTAAAGGTGCAGCGGGGACAAAAAAGTCGATCAAAAGCTTCGCCCGTGGCACAAAAATACTCCTACAATTACAATATTTTCCGGACTACAAGTTGCAGTTTTTTTCATTGTACTTATACTCAGGAGCGGCATTTTTGATAGCCATGGTATTCTTCTGTTCAGACAAGTTGTAGGGTCTTACCTTGGTAGCTTTTCCTGACAGAAAGGTACAATCAACTTTTGGGCATGTTATGTATGCTATAGTTAGTTCCTTGTTTATGTAACGTTAGCAATGCTAACATAGCATACCGTAGCGTTCAGCCTCTTGTTGCCTATTTTATTTTAAACTGCCTTTCAAGATGACATGTCTCTTCTTGGTGTTGGATTTTATCAACTAAAGTTCTCCCCAAAATGCGACTTATATATGTCTTTTTCTTCTTTATTATGCATTTTATGGCTGGTGCGACTTATACTCCGACAAATTATAGTCTAGAAAATACGGTACACATAGCATTAAAAAAAAGGCTGGTAAAAAGTACTAATTGAAATTCCTTACTCAAGCAAAGGTAAAGAAGACATGCTACACCAAACTAAAATTTGACATAAGCCAGAACACGGTCCTACCTTCAGAGGGGTCCAGGCGGCGTGCGCGGCGGCCATGTTTGGAGTTATTGTGGACAAACATGTTGTCGGAGACGGAGAGCACGTGACCGTCCACGTTGACCGTGGTCGACACCACCACCTGCGTGCGCACCAGCGACAAGAGTCCGTCAGCTTTTGAAGCAACATGCTAGCGCTTAGCGATTAGCGGCTGACCTGGAAGCGCCTCATGTCTCTCGGATTTCCTGCGTTTTTTAAACAGTTCTGATTGCATTTGAGGAAGAACTTCAGGAAGAACCTGCAATACAGGAAGAAACACAATAGCTCAGTGAATCACTCACAGGAAACATATGTGTTGATCTATATTAGTTCCTCCTATCATCCCCAATCGTCACAACGTCAGTGAACAGGTTGTAAATAAAGTAAATTCCCCCCCAATTATTTATAGATTATATATATAATCTTCTGTATAAAAAATCTTAATATATATGCATACTTATATTCATAGATTATATATAATCTTATCCAAATATAAAATATAATTTATAATATTTAATTCATAATATTTTATTATAATAATATTTACACTACCGTTCAAAAGTTTGGGGTCACCCAAACAATTTTGTGACCCCAAACTTTTGAACGGTAGTGTATATATATATATATATATATATATATAAACCTAAATAATGATTCTACAAGACCTTATCAATTTTGTCAGTGAACGGGTAGTAAAATAAATCAAATCAAATACATAAAAAAAATCCTAGCTGCAAGACTTTATCTATGTTGTAACACCAGTGAATGGATTGTAAATAAAGTAAAAAAAAAAGAAAAGAAAAAAGACAAAAAAATCCAAATTTTACAAGACTAGATCTACGCCATACATTGCTCAATATAGTTTAATATTGTGTTCTCACCCCTTTAATCAATACAAAGTAATTAGTGAGCAATGAAAGGAATACACGCAGCCCCCCAGCGTTGCATTACAGAGTGTGTGTTGGCACACACACACTTCAATAAAAAGCTGGAGGGGGGCATGATGTCATGATGCCCACCACACCCGCTGCATTATGGGAAACAATTAGATTGGATTCGGATTACAACCCGCGAACACACACACACGTGTGTGTGGCAGCTGCAGCAGAGTACAATCAATACAAAAAAATGTGTGGAATGTATTTCATTTTTCCACAATAACATGTGAGCGTGATGCTAGCTTAGCGTCACATTGGCTTTAGCGGCGGGCGGCCTAACGGTGACAAACCGTCCGTTGCGCTCAACAAATCTGCGCCATGCAAAGGAAGTAGTTTGGACGTCAACACACGCAAAACGAAGGAGGTCTGATTATTACATGGCGGCCATGTTAGATAATACCATTGGCTGTGCTGCTAATTAGAATCAAAGTAGAGCGCACGTCATGATCATGCTCATACGTGTGTGTGCACGCACACACCCGCGTATTATTTGGCTCAGCTACATGTCATCAATAATTCAGCAGGCAAGATGTGAAAATGACAAGGGGCTCCACTTCCACCAGCGTGGACAATCAAAGTCAATATTTGATGAGACGCTAAAACACAAGTGACCCAGCCCAACCCAGCCCTCCAAAAAGACGCACACACAGGAATATCGGCGGTGCGCCTTCGCCGCTCTCCACGAACGCAACCTGAAAGAAATCTCAGATTGGTTCCGTCTGATAGCTTGAGTGGCGCCGCTCTGCGGGTCGCCGCATGCACAACAAGACGTGACGGCGTGTGCGCGCCAGTATCTGGGTGGATCTATTTCGGCGTGTGTTATTGCGTGCACGTGTATCCCTCACTCACGTACGTGGGTCAGACTTAAAGTTCTCAACACTTGTCAACATCAGGACAGGAAGTGGAGGCGGGTAAAAATCACAGAATTGATTTCATTAGCCACAGAAGCGCACAAGGATTTTTTTGTGTGTGCGTGCGTGCTTGTGTGCGTGTGACACATTACAATGAGGTGGAAGCCAGAGTTGGATTGTAAAATGGGGGAAAAACATTTCATGGGAAAAAAAAGAAAAAAAAGCCCCATGCAGCCAAGACAAGACACACACACACAATATGCATGAACACACACACACACACACACACACACACACACACACACACACACACACAGACAGAGGTCTGCTGTTATCATTATTCGTCGGCAGCCGGCCGCAAGTTAAGCGGTTCCAGTCGAAAAATGTTCCCGCTCCTCCCAGAACACCTGCAGCAGCCCCACGAGATGCTGGGAGCTGTGGCGTGCGTTTTTTCCATGTTTTCTTGCAACGTGCTGGATTGCGCAACAAGTTCAAATGTGCTTTCGCTAAATCAATGTCGAGACTAAGTATGAGATGAAATGCCTTCGTGGACCTCTTGGTGAGCGGATGGGTGGATGTGTGATGTCATCAGATGAGAGAAGCGCTAACGGCGCTAGTTTGTAGCGCAAGTCCTATTAGGCACTTGTGTAAAATCCAAGATGGCCGCCAATCAACTTTGTGCGGAGCACTTGATGACATCATCGGACGAGCGAATGATGAAGGGTACGCTACAGATGTGTGATGTCATCAGATGAGAGAGGAGGTCAAACGCTAACGCTAATAGCGCTAGTTTGTAGCACAGGTGCTCGTAGGCACTTGGGTAGGATTCAAGATGGCCGCCGCTCTGCTTCTCTTCCGTGACAACTGCGTAATCAAACGACTTAAAATCGCTCGGAGCTACATCGTAAATGAGCTGTTCAGGTGACGACGTCATCGTCGTCTTTCTCGCCAGCTTGAAATAGACGCGGTTCAATTCCACACTCATCCATCGCTCTTCGATCCACTTCCTTCCCCGCAGGCGGCCCGGCCCGCCCGGACCTCGGCCGACATTTCATCATCGAACGGCGCATTTACATTTACCCATGCCGTTGATTGGTTCCTGATAAAGAGAAGGAATAATGATGCAAAGATTACACACTAAATGTAATTTACTCTCCTTTGAAGTGGCGGCAACTCAACACAACACAACACACGAACAACACACACAGCGAGTTGGCACAAGCGCCAATTTGTGCGAGTTTTTTTGCAGCGTGTGTGTTTTCTCAGCACATTTGAGCTTTTTAACGCTCTCTGCTTCCGTCCATCTGCTTGGCGGCGTGCGATGCCGCATTCGTGTAGTGAGGTGTGTTGCCGCGGCGGCGGCGGCGGCGTGGGGACCGGCGGTCAGCGTCAAGGTTGACGCCGGCCGCCGCCATCTGGCCCGACCTTGGAGCCGTTTTGGATCGGCTTCAAGTTGCGGGGCGACACATCGCCATCACGGCGGCGTGACTTCCTGCATCGGCGGCCCGACGAGCGCTCCTTCCCGAGGTCACGCCTTATGTCACGTGAGCCTCGTTTGCATATTCAACGGCGGCATCAGGGATGCTAATGTATGCCCGTTGTCTTCATTTGGAAGCGCTCGCCATATGCGGCGCCGCCTGCTCCAGCGGGTGACAACATGTTAGCACTTTG
Source organism: Syngnathus typhle (assembly GCF_033458585.1). Taxonomy (NCBI): domain Eukaryota; kingdom Metazoa; phylum Chordata; class Actinopteri; order Syngnathiformes; family Syngnathidae; genus Syngnathus; species Syngnathus typhle. Next base: position 28,403,409 of record NC_083738.1, on the reverse strand, counting down.
TTCAACGAGCGCACACGCTACACCGCCATCGGTCGCCGGATGGGAGGCGGCTTCCCGTCACAGTTTTTTTTTTCGCTTTCGTCGCCGTTCCGGTGGCGCCGGCGGTTGGTGGCGCCGCGGCGTCAGCACACGCACCTGAGCTGAGCGGAGGTGTCACGTGGAAGGGACGCCGCCAAAGATGCAGTTCCGACCTGGCGCCTGTGACTAATGTTAAAAGGACCGGCGACCCATCCATTCTTTGTTTTGATGTGCACCGTTTGTCCACGTGGCGGCTGAGGGTCATTGCGACAGAGAAGGGATGGAAGACTTGCAAGACATTCGCGTTCTGGCAGATGGGTTGCCATGGTAACCAAGCAATTGTTACCAAGGCGTTTTCACCGTACCACAGGTGACGACACTCCTGACAAAACAGAAAAAGTGCTGCCAAGGCGTCGGCACGCCAGCGGGGACCGAAAACAACCAACCCCCCCCCTCCCCCCCTAAACACACACACACACACACACATTGGTGGTGTTAAAATTTGCGTCCCCCCCCCCCCCCCCCCAAATCATTCTAGAATTGGGAGCGTCAAGGCATCTTGGTGCCAAGCATTTGCTGATGTTTCCCTGATGACCACATGACAGGAAGTGAGAGGCGGCTAGCCAGCGGGGGTCTTGGGGGTTCGGGAGGTCTTCCGGGGGGTTGTGAGACGGCAACATCGGAGCACGCAGAGCCGGCCGCAAAGTCCCAGCCTGCACTTCCTGCTGGCCGCTCTTCAAATCAACAGCACATGTTGAGCAACGCTTTGCTCGTCCATCCGTCCGTCCTTCGCAATGTCCACGTCTCCTCAACTACTTTTTTTTTTTTTTTTTTTTAAATCTAAACTATTCGAACCCTGGGCAGAACACACACACACACACAGGCTTTGTTGTATGTTTAAATTACGCAATGACATCACAGCTCCTCATGTCACCAAATAAGTGTTATATGTGCAAGAGATCAAGTGTGGATGTGTTTACACATGTGTGTGTGTTTGTGTGAATTTACAGGTGTGTGTATACAGTATATGTGTGCTGGTGTGTGATTGTATGTATATGAATGAGTTTGTGCCTGCACGTGTGTGTGTGTGTGTGTGTGTGTGTGTGTGTGTGTGTGCGCTGACCAAGTGAGTGTTTGGTGACAGGAAGCAGAGACGCCTCACAGGAAGTGCACGTAGGCTGACTTCCACACATTTTTTGCAGACTCGCTCGCATTAAGTGTGAGCGTGCGTGAGCGCGCAAGGGTGATGGACAGCCGCAAGGCGCGAGTGTGTTCATTAATGACTGACGACTAAATAACACTTAAGCCTGCGAGCACAGGTGGGGTGGGGGGGGGGTAGGGGGATTGGTCGATGGATCGATGCTAGCGTTCACACGCACACACAGACACACACCTGCGCTCCCAACTAGGTGGCCCGGAGCCCCCGGCTGCTCTTGATTTGAGCGGACGGTGAACGTCCAGGGGGAGGGGGGGCTGGAGTTGGGAAGGGCGGGGGGCAAGGAGGGGCGCGGTGAATGGAGGGGGGGGGGGGGGGGGGGCAGACGGTTCTTTTTTTTTTCCCAGAATCCTCCAGTGGCGTTGGGATTAGCCGGTTAAAGGGTGGCGGAGCATCACGCTCTTTGATTGGAGCGTTTGACAGGTGGGATTAGAAGGCGTGATTAGTGAGACGCCGCACGTACACTAAGCTAAAATAGGATAACACACACACACACACACACACACACCATCGTGCAGAATCACCATTCCACTTTCTCTTGCACGGCCTCATCATTAAGCACTGGTTGGCTGCACCTGTTAGCCGCTAACATGTTAGCCCCTATGCTGAAAAGAGCATCATCCGACGATGATTAGCGAAGGCTAATCGATTCGCCAGGTAACGACCGGCCAATGCTGACACCAACAAACGGTCGCGGCGGGTTTCAGTCGCAGCCAGGCGTCCTGCCACTTCAGTGATGTCACACTTTGAAGGTCAGTGTGACTTCAGACTGTTTAAGAGGCAGGAAGTGGAGGAGGGAGGGGAGGGGGGGGGGCGCACCCCCAGGCCCACTGGACTCACAAAAGGTGGGGGTGGGGGGGGGTCTTTTGGCAGAGTGGTGTCTTCGCTCGGATGGCGGCGGCGGCCTAAAGCGGACTCTGGGGCGACATTACATACACACACGCGCACGCACACACTAGGCCTTAAAAGAACACCTGCTAATACTACGCATGACTGTGAGGAAGAGGAGGAGAAGGGGAAAGTAAAAGAAAAAGACGAGAAGAGGAGGAGGAGGAGCTTTGCGGCACAGATGGACGCGGACGAGCCACGCAGGACGCTCGGCGTGCTCATCAAGGAATCTTCATAAAGTCAAACTGCGCCCGGGTGAGCACGCGTGCGCGTGTGGAGAAAAGAAATGTTCGCAATAAAGATTTGGAATAGAGCCGCGAAATATTCTCAACGTTTGTTGAATGGTGAGGAACCAGGCGCTTCTTTGTCCGCTTGATTGGTTACGAGCGTCGGGCACGAACGGACGTCCGCGTCAACGTTGGCTAGCCGGCCGAGCTCATTCCTCACGATCGCAAAAAACGCCCGGCAACACAAATGGAAATAAATAAATAAATAACCCTACCCCCCCCCTTTCAGAAGCGCCCCGTTCTCCTCCCTGAAATTAATTTGTCAAGCTACTGCTGGAATAAGACGTTCACCTTGAAAAGTCCATTTACCATTCCACACACCAAAAAAAAAACAATATTCCCGCAAAATACACTTTTTTTTTCCAACTATAAAAACAACATGACAGCCACTCACACACGCACGCACACACACACACGCGCGCACACACATGCATTCAAAAGCAACACGGTAAAGGAGCCAAAGAAATCCACACAAAACCGAACAATAAATCACCAAGAGAGCCAAAAAGGTAAGTGAGGAGGCAAACTAGGAACCCCAAAAGCAAATTTAAACAAAGCAAGTGTGTCACAAACCAAGCAGGGGAGCAAATACAAAAATCAAGAACAACATGTGGAAAGAAAATGAGAAGAAATCATACGCAGGAACCAAACTTGCGGAAAGAACCAAAAATAGACCAAGTATGGAATGAACCATTTCATGAAACCTAAAACAAGGAAACAAGGAAGGAAGGAAAGAAAGAAGGAAATAAGGAAAGAAAAAAGGAAAGAAGGAAAGAAGGAAAGAAAGAAAGAAAGAAGGAAGGAAAGAAGGAAGGAAAGAAGGAAAGAAAAGAAGGAAAGAAGGAAAGAAAAGAAGGAAAGAAGGAAAGAAAAGAAGGAAAGAAGGAAAGGAAAGAAGGAAAGAAGGAAAGGAAAGGAGGAAAGAAGGAAAGAAAAGAAGGAAAGGAAAGAAGGAAGGAAGCAAGGAAGCAAGGAAGCAAGGAAGGAAGGAAGGAAGGAAAGGAAAGAAGGAAGGAAAGAAGGAAAGGAAAGAAGGAAAGAAAGAAGGAAAGAAAGAAAGAAGGAAAGAAAGAAGGAAAGAAGGAAAGAAGGAGGAAAGAAAGAAGGAAAGAAGAAGGAAAGAAGGAAAGAAGGAAAGAAGGAGGAAAGAAGGAAAGAAGGAAAGAAGAAGGAAAGAAGGAAAGAAGGAAAGAAGAAGGAAAGAAGGAAAGAAGAAGGAAAGAAGAAGGAAAGAAGAAGGAAAGAAGGAAGCATAGAAGGAAGCAAAAAAAACGTGCGAGAATTCCAACAAGCAAGAAGGCTTAAGGAAGCATAGAAGGAAGGAAGCTAGCAGAAGTGGCTTCAGGAACCCAAATCCAGTATGTCAGGAACCCAACAAGAACTCAAAATTAAATAAGTGGACAAACAAGGAAAGTGCACGCAAGGACCCGTCCAAGGAATCCAACAAAAATCAAATGAAACCAAAGAAACATTTTAAAACAACAATAAACGGATGCAATTAAACAAAATAGCAAATAAGGCAACAAACAATTAACGAGAGCGGCAGAAGGAAACGAGCACGAGTGTGTCCCCGACACAAACACGGAACCACGCAAACGCACGTGGAACACGTCAAAACAACAAACATGGCGAGCTAATTCGCGCGTGCAACATCATCATCTTATCAACTTCCTTTTCAATGAGACTTTTTCTAAAGCAGCTGTCATCCGTGTGTGTGTGTGTGTGTGTGTGCGCTTGGCT